>NC_141696.1:914508829-915134662 GCF_964263255.1 Lissotriton vulgaris | reverse complement strand
TTGTGAGTTCCTGTGCAGGATACCTGACCTTGCCCTGGTGTTAGTGTTTGCACTGGTCACAGGAGGCTCTTGTGCTGCCTACACCAGGGCCCAGTGTCCAATATCTTGTCAGTACTTTCACAGTCCATGTGCATAGAGCATGGTGCATGGATGTGTACCTGGACCATATGGGTTGAGTGCTGCCTCCTACCCTATACCTTGCACCCTCTCACCCTCCCCCTTGCAGGATTCTGGCACTCCCCTTGCACCCACCCCCATACTGTTAGGCACTGCTGGGAGTCATGTCCACACAACCCATACTGTTAGGCACTGCTGGGAGTCATGGCCACACACCCCCACACCACCCCCATACTGTCGGGCACTGCTGGGAGTCATGGCCACACCCACCCACACCACCCCCATACTGTTGGGCACTGCTGGGAGTCATGGCCACACCCCCCACACCACCCCCATACTGTTAGGTAGTGATGGGAGTCATGGCCACACACCCCATTCTGTTAGGCACTGCTGGGAGTCATGGCAACACCCCCCACACCACCCCCATACTGTTGGGCACTGCTGGGAGTCATGGCCACACCCCCCACCACCCTCATACTGTTGCGCACTGCTGGGAGTCATGGCCACACACCCCATACTGTTAGGCACTGCTGGGAGTCATGGCCACACCCCTCCACACCACCCACATACTGTTGGGCACTGCTGGGAGTCATGACCACACACCCCATACTGTTAGGCACTGCTGGGAGTCATGGCCACACACCCCCACACCACCCACATACTGTTGGGCACTGCGGGAGTCATGGACACACCCCCCACACCACCCCCATACTGTTAGGCACTGATGGGAGTCATGGTCACACACCACATACTGTTAGGCACTGCTGAGAGTCATGGCCACACACCCCATACTGTTAGGCACTGCTGGGAGTCATGGCCACACCCCCCACACCATCCACATACTGTTGGGCACTGCTGGGAGTCATGGCCACACCCCCCACACCACCCACATACTGTTGGGTACTGCTGGGAGTCATGGCCACACCCCCCCACACCCCCCATACTGTTAGGCACTGCTGGGAGTCATAGCCACACACCCCATTCTGTTAGGCACTACTGGGAGTCATGGCCACACACCCCCACACCACCCACATACTGTTGGGCACTGCTGAAAGTCATGGCCGCATACCCCCACACCACCCACATACTGTCAGGCACTGCTGGGAGACATGGCCACACACCCCCACACCACCCCCATACTGTTAGGCACTGCTAGGAGTCATGGCCACACACCCCATACTGTTAGGCACTGCTGGGAGTCATGGCCTCACACCCCATACTGTTAGGCACTGCTGAGAGTCATGGCCACACACCCCCACACCACCCCCATACTGTTGGGCACTGCTGGGAGTCATGGCCACACCCCCCAAACACCACCCCCATTCTGTTAGGCACTGATGGGAGTCATGGCCACACCACCCACATACTGTTGGGCACTGCTGGGAGTCATGGCCACACCCCCCAAACACCACCCCCATTCTGTTAGGCACTGATGGGAGTCATGGCCACACCACCCACATACTGTTGGGCACTGCTGGGAGTCATGACCACACACCCCCACACCACCTTCATGCTGTAAGGCACTGCTGGGAGTCATGGCCACACCCCCCCCACACCACCCCCATACTGTTAGGCACTGATGGGAGTCATAGCCACACACCCCATTCTGTTAGGCACTGCTGGGAGTCATGGCCACACCCCCCACACCACCCACATACTGTTGGGCACTGCTGGGAGTCATGGCCACACACCCCCACACCACCCCCATGCTGTTAGGCAATGCTGGGAGTCATGGCCACACCCCCCACATGACCCCCATACTATTAGGCACTGCTGGGAGTCATAGCCACACACCCCATTCTGTTAGGCACTGCTGGGAGTCATGGCCACCCCCCACCCCCCATACTGTTAGGCATTGCTGGGAGTCATGGCCACACCCCCACACCACCCCCATACTGTTAGGCACTGGTGGGAGTCCCCACATGTTACAGGAGTTGTTTGAATACTCACCAGGCTCCACGGCTCCGTCAATTCCGTGAACTCCTACCGGTGGTAGCAGGGCCATGACTTTCTCCTCCCAGGGATGGTATTGTGGAGGTCTGCCATGTCCACCACCTCCAGTGTGGTGTGCTTAGGCGTAGTCTTGGTCCATCTTCTTCTTGACCATCCTCCGCAGATCGTACCAGCTGACCTGGCATTTCTGCCTGGTGCGCTTGATGGGTGCAACAGCATTTGCCTTATCAACTATCCTCACCCACAGGCGTGTTTTGTCCGCTATGCTGGTCTGTCTGACCAATGCGCCAAACAGCTTTGGCTCAACTCTGATGATTTCATCTGTAAGGATCTCCATCTCCGGGTTAGTGAACTTTGGATTCTTTGGTTTGGTCATGGTGTGGGGTGTGTGTGATTGGGTGGGTGCTGGTGTTTATAGATGAGGGTGAGTGGGTCTGATTGTGAAGGTGATGGTGTGTGTGAATGAGATAGGATGTATGTGTGAAGGTGAATGGCTGCAGTTGTTGGTGTGCTATCAGTGTCTTTGCGGTATCTTGCAAAGGATGATGGGTTGTATGTGTGGGCCCTTTTATTGGTCGATTTGTGGGTGTGGCTTTTGTAGAATGTTTAGTGGGTGTGTTATAAGGGGTGGGTGTGACTTGGGCCCTCTGTTTGCGTTTGGCCAGGACATTGTTTTCCTATGGTGTATGCACAGGAGACATATTTTGTGGGGTTTTGAGACTCCTTTGCACCCTCCTTGTGCTGGTTTCGGGGTTTGTGTGCACTTTATTAGTAGGGGGGTGCAGGTCGTTTTTGTTGTTGTTGCAAACACAACCTCAGCATAATCTCCTATGCCGACGACACCCAGCTGATCCTCTCCCTGACCAACGACCCCGCCAGAGCCAACCTGCACGAAGGGATGAAAGAGGTAGCCGAGTGGATGACGACCAGCCGCCTGAAACTGAACTCGGACAAGACGGAGGTCCTCATCCTGGGCTCCTCACCCTCCGCCTGGGACGACTCCTGGTGGCCCCCCGCCCTGGGCACCGCACCCAAACCGACTGACCATGCACGAAACCTGGGCGTCATCCTGGACTCCTCCCTCTCCATGACCAGGCAAGTCAACAACGTCTCCTCGGCGTGCTTCAACATCCTACGCATGCTACGGAAGATCTTCTGGTGGATCCCCACCGAGACCAGGAAGACCGTCACCCAGGCCCTCGTCACCAGCCGACTGGACTACGGCAACGCCCTCTACGCCGGTACCACCGCCAAGCTCCAGAAGAGACTCCAGCGGATCCAGAACGCCTCAGCCAGACTCATCCTCGACATCCCACGAACCAGTCACATCTCCGGACATCTGAAAGACCTTCACTGGCTCCCCGTCAACAAAAGAATCACCTTCCGCCTCCTCACCCACGCACACAAAGCCCTACACGACCAAGGCCCGAGCTACCTCAACAGCCGAGTCAACTTCTACGCTCCCAAACGCCACCTCCGATCAGCCAACCACGCCCTCGCCGCCGTCCCCCGCATCCGAAGAGCGACTACAGGAGGAAGGTCCTTCTCCTACCTGGCCGCCAAGACCTGGAACTCCCTCCCGACCGACCTGCGCCTGACCCAAGACCACCTCTCCTTCAGGAAGAAGCTGAAGACCTGGCTGTTCGAGCAGTAGCGCCCCCCCCCCCCCAGCGCCTTGAGACCCTACGGGTATGTAGCGCGCTTTATAAGTGTCAATGATTGATTGATTGGTTATTTAGGGACGTTTTTGGGGTGTTCGCGTACACTTCATTGAGTGATGGGCGGGTCGTATTTGATGGTGCGGCTGGCTGTTATGGTCCGTTTTCCGGGTGGGGGTTCGTGTACGCTTCATTGAGGGGTGTGCTTGTTGTATTTACTGGTGCGGCAGGCTGTTACGGTCCGTTTTCCGGGTGGGGGGGTTCGTGTACGCTTGATTGAGGGGTGTGCTTGTTGTATTTACTGGTGCGGCTGGCTGTTACGGTCCATTTTCCGGGTGGGGGTTCGTGTACGCTTGATTGAGTGGTGTGCGTGTCGTATTTACTGGTGCGGCTGGCTGTTACGGTCCATTTTCCGGGTGGGGGTTCGTGTAAGCTTGATTGAGGGGGGGTGCGCGTCGTATTTACTGGTGCGGCTGGCTGTTACTGTCCGTTTTCCAGGCGGGGGTTCGTGTACGCTTGATTGAGGGGTGTGCGTATCGTATTTACTGGTGTGACTGGCTGTTACGGTCCGTTTTCGGAGTGTGGGGGTTCGTGTGCGCTTGATTGAGGGGGGTGCGTGTTGTATTTACTGGTGCGGCTAGCTGTTACGGTCCGTTTTCCAGGCGGGGGTTCGTGTACGCTTGATTGAGTGGTGTGCGTGTCGTATTTACTGTTGCGGCTGGCTGTTACGGTCCGTTTTCCGGGGGGGGGGGGGGGTTCGTGTACGCTTGATTGAGTGGTGTGCGTGTCGTATTTACTGGTGTGGCAGGCTGTTACAGTCCGTTTTCCGGGGGCGGGGTTTGTGTATGATTGATTGAGGGGTGTGTGTGTCGTATTTACTGGTGCAGCTGGCTGTTACGGTCCGTTTTCCGGGTGGGGGTTTGTGTACGCTTGATTGAGGGGGGTGCGTGTCATATTTACTGGTGCGGCTGGCTGTTACAGTCCGTGTTCCGGGGGTGGGTTCGTGTACGCTTGAATGAGGGGTGTGCGTATCGTATTTACTGGTGTGGCTGGCTGTTACGGTCCGTTTTCGGGGGTGGGGGTTCGTGTACGCCTGATTGAGGCGTGTGGGTATCGTATTTAACGGTGTGGCTGGCTGTTACGGTCCGTTTTTAGGGGGGTGGGGGTTTGTGTACGCTTGATTGAGGGGGTGCGTGTCGTATTTACTGGTGCGGCTGGCTGTTATGGTCCGTTTTCCGGGTGGGGGTTTGTGTATGCTTGATTGAGGGGGGTGCGTGTCGTATTTACTGGTGCGGCTGGCTGTTACGGTCCGTGGTGGGGTGTTTCGTGTACGCTTGATTGAGGGGTTCGAGTGTCGTATTTACTGGTGCGGCTCGCTTATTCACAATGTTTTCCATACGAATCATGAATCATGCGCGACTACGTTTGCCTGTACAAATCGCGTACTTGGTCCCTGGTCTGGATCGTACTTATTAGTTCGTACGGCATGTTTACAAATCGTACGGTTTGGGTTACGACGCCATTTTGTACGGGTCTTCCATTACGGTTCGTACGGTTCGCTGTAATTCGGATGCATTTTCGGGATACGAATCGTACTACGCTATTCGGACAGTCTTTTTTCATTCGTACGGAGACAGCTACGAATATGAATTGTACGATGTTTTTTTCTCCAGGATCGGAATCGGCCCCTATTTGTACATATGAAGAGTAAATAATAGTAACATGTATTGCAGTATTTGATATTCATACAGCCATGTAAGTATTTTTTATTAAAGTAAATGTTTGTTCAATTAATATAAAGTAATTCAAAATAACATATAGGACATTGTAAATAATTTTTATACCATAATTAAAAAAATATATTAGTTAGATAATATTGACTGAACATATATTAAATAATTTTAGAAGGTTATTTAATGATAATATGAATGGGACTATTTTTTTGTGAGGGACTATTTTGTAACCGCGTTATGGTATTTTGGGTCATTTCGACTTGGAAGAGCTCGCGGTTGGAGGCTGTGTCGCGTGTGGAAGGGTAAGTTTAATTTTAAGTAGTTTATTTAAGTTAGATATATAGTTTGAGTGTTTGTGGAGTGTGTATAGGTTTTCTAGTGTTGGGTACTTGAAGGATGTGGGTGTTTTAGGCGGTAGTTATGGTTTTCATTTGGTCCGTTTTACTCACTTTGGGCCTACTATGTTGAGGTAGGAATAGGGTTAGAAATGTTAATTAAATGATATATATAATGTTTAATAATGTTTGAAAATGTATGTTGGGGTGCATTGTGTTTGGGTTGGTATTTTTTTTCTATTTTTCAGGTACTTCGCGTGGATGTCGTTTTTGGGGGAAGATTGCGTTTTTTTAGTAAGAAGTGTGTAGAATATTATTTATTCTTTTTTAAACACACTTTCTTACATTTTCGCGTTTTCAAGGAGCGTTTCTTTAATTTTTAAATAATTTTCGGATTTTTAATGGTTTATTGTTGGATCGATTTTGAAGAAGAATCGTTATGGATGTGTTTTTTTATAATTAATTTTTACATCTGGTTTCCTGGGAGCGTTTTTAAATTTTTGATGACTATTTTCGGGTTTTTAAGGGTTTTCAACTGGATGGTATTGGAGAAGAATCGTTTTGAATTTGTTTGCATTTTTACAAATTTGTATTGGTTTCTTTGGATTGTTTGGATGGTTTACTAATATGGAAGGATTTCTTCCTTTACAAAGGTTTGTCTTCAGCAACAAATTGAGTAAGTTTTATTTATTTATTATTTGGGTGGGATTGTCATTTTATTTGTTTAATTATGTTATGTTATATGTATGAAATTATAAGAAAACTGTTCAGATATTTTAAATACATTTTATTAAATATATTTGACAATTTTGTTACAGTTTCTAACATGTATCTAATATATATATTTTATGTTTCATATTTGCTCAGTATAGGTATGTTAGATATGTTTAAAGAATTGTTTTTGCTATCATAGACAGATATTGTAGGCCTCTGATAGTTGGGTATAGGGTTACTTGGTCTTGTAAGGTATTTACATTTTTTTTAGTTTGTTTAGTTAGCGTAGGGCCAATTAGTGTTACAGATTGCTCCATTCTGAGTTCTTGATAACTTTGTTCCTTTTGTAATGATTAGAGTAGTTTATGTAGTGTACCTCTGCCTGTAGTTGCTTGGAAAGCATTGTGCCATCCTTCAACTGTGTTGTTACTTTTAGCCTGCTTATTTAAGGTACTTAGGTAGACGTTCCACCAGGGAATTTGAAATTTAGGTTGTTTTCTGTGTCCTGATCTGTGTAGCCATGTGACTTCGAAGTAATCTAATTGAGGGCTTAATTTTGTTTCATTTTATTATAATAGTAAATGTAAAAATGTAAATTGATACTTGTAAAGCACTACTCACCCGCAAGGGTCTCAAGGCGCTTGTACGAATACCGCTGTGGAACCCGTCCTGGCTTTCCCTGTGAGGTAGCCACTCCTGGGCACAGGCCAGGCATCCTTAGCATTGTGGGGGCCGTTGTAGAGATTAAGCAAGCTATTGCCCAGAGTTGCAGAGTGGGACTCTATGATTAGAATAGACACCGAGGCGAGAATTATCAGGTCCGTGGAATTTTGAGCCCAAGACCCACCGAGGCAGGGAATTGAACCCTGATCCCAGACTAGACCTCTGCATCAGGGTCTGCCGCTCTAACCATTGAGCCACACTCCTCCACTACAATAGGGGCTGTCTATTAGTAGGTTGTAATGTTCTGCTATGTCTGTTACAGGAACATAGGCTAGGGCAATTACATTTTGTACCTGGTAGGCAAAAGTACTGTCATTGCAGTATTGGGAGCTTAGGGCAGATTTTTGTATATGTTTCCATATACATTGGTTGAAGTGGTAGTAGCAACCTTGGATTGCATGGTCAGGGTAGGTTTTTAGAATTGAATTTATCATTGCTTTCTCAAAGTCAATGATAATTTTTTGGGGGAAGTAATTATTGTTTTGTTCTTTTATTTTATTTAGTAGCTCATCATAGGTTGTTTGTTGGGTAGTAGGCTATATATGAAGGGAATATTGCAGTTCTGATAGTATCCATGAATGGTTTATAGTTGATAGAAAGGTTTAGGGCATACTGAGAATGTACAATCCATCATCCATGTTTCACATTGGTGTAATTTCACCATATTGTCTACTGTCGCAAACATTATAATTCTTTTTCATTAGATGCATTGTCGTATAGGATGAAAGGTTTGTCACTGTGAGTTATTCTCAGTTCAGGGGGAATTTGGACTTGCTCAAAGGTTTTTGGGGCAGGTGGAGTAGCTGAAGTTGTTCTTTTTTGCCTAGCTATTGTCCTTTTTAGAGATTCGATGGAAGGTAATTGGCTTGATGCATGTTGGGGGAGAACTTTTAAGTGTTCTTTAAGGATAATTGTAGAAGGTAGGTCTGTGCTAGTACTTGCTTCTTTTAGTGAGTCAAGCATTTGTATAATTTCTATTTCTGTCACGTTGGGAGGGTGGTTATGTTCTGTTGTATTGGTTACAGTTGTTTCGTGTTTTATAGCTCGACCATAACATTTGTTAGAGTAAATTTGCTGCATTTCCAAAACACTTTCAGTTCATGCAGCTTTTCTTGTGTATATGTGTAGCCTTTATCACATAAAAGCATTTCTCCTTTCTGTGTAGTTATACATTTGGCTCCTTCAGTCATTTTTCTTTTTTCTTTCTACAGTAAATAAATGTTGCATATAGATATTTAGTATGGTTTCTAGGTTAATCATTTGCATTTATAACATTTTAACTTAGTTGTTTGGAGGGCTGTGCTGTGTGTTTGGATGCTTTACTTCTCTTTATTTTGTCTATGATTCTGTTGGGAAAAGAACATGAGATTTATTGTACATGTTTTATTTTGTATTACTGGATTTCTGTGCACAAGGACGTTTTCTTGATAGTTTTTCCTTTAAAAGTTGTCTCTGTTATTTTAGTTTATATACTTACTTTTGTTTTAGAGTTGATAGAGTTGTAAAAGTTGGGCTTTTTTTCGGTAATTTTGATATATCTGCAACACATGGTAAGAACGAAAGAAAATGTTTCAGTTATTGTTGTTTAATTTTTAATTTTTAGTTTTTAGTGCTAAGTTTAGTAGATATTATAAGGTAGTGGCACTTTTCTTTTGTGTAGCTTTTTTTTTAATGTAGCAGGTTTCTCTTCTGGTGAAAATCTGGCAGTTTCCCCTTCTTCACGTTTTGTGGCGTAAAGTGTTATTTAGTTGTGTATTTTCTTTATTTTCATAGTGTTACTATAATGTGTTGGTTGTTTTCATTGGTCTGCATAATTATTTGGTGTTTTTTATTGGTTGCTTGAGAGTGTTCGAATTTTTTGGGGAGTTATGTGCTTTATATGGAAGACGCCAATTAATGTTTTTTTATGGTGAAGCCTTTTTTTCTATCTTTTTTTATAAATCTTTTATAGTGTGAGATGTATATTTTTTATATATTAATATGATGTGAATGTATTATATTTTAAAAATGTTACTCTTTATAATTTTCTTGATGTTAATTTACTCAGTGATTTTAGTATATTCAATTTTATATCATTATGGTGAGTTATGTTACCATTTACCATGTTTTTTCGTTATATATTGTGTTATTTATGATGTATAGAGAAGTTGATAGAATGTTTTTTGCGATATTTTAGTAGTCTATATTTTTTTTTCTCGATATTTTAGCTGATGTCTTTATGTGTTCAAAGTCGATATATATTGTTATCGATATTTTTTGGGTTCGATAATGTTGTTATCGATTTTCTTTTGTTGCGATATTGTGAAGCCAATATTTTTGTAGTTACTTGTTTAAGTACTGGTAGTCGATATTTTTGTAGTTGATAATTTTGCTTCGATATTTTGGGTAGTCGATATCCGGTCTGTCGATATTGTTTCAGTGATTCGGTGAGTTGGCCTTTCCTGTATGCAGTAATTTAACAGTACAGTTTAGGAGACAATTACCTTGGGTCAATCAATGCTCTTTATAGAAGCTCATCAGCAAGGATGTTAATTAATGGGAAATTAACAAAGCAATTCTAAATAGAAAGAGGTACTCAGGAAGGGTGGCCTTTGCCCCACTTTACTTTTTAACCTATACATCAAAACATTAGCAAATATAATCGGAAGACGTCGTGAGATGATCCCCTCCAATATTATGATTGGATGAAAAAAGTGGTACTATACATGGATGATTTGATGAACTATACGCCGAACCTCACAATATCTTTCCCTGCTATTCAAAATGCATTACATTATTGTGGTAGAGTATCAGGTTACTTAGTGATCCAACAAAAATCAGACTTTATGTCATGGATACCCACTCTGTCAGTTCCTTATAAAAAAAGAAATCATATATTTGGGGATTCAGGTAATAAAGGTCTTTGGTATGATGGCCCAAATTCATTTTAACAAACTCATGACAGAAACTAAAAAACTCCAGAATTACTTTGCATGCATTTCTCTCTCAATCCTTGGCAGAACTAACATAATAAAAAGGATGATACTTCCAATGTTCCCTTTCATATTTAATACAATCATTTGGAATTTAGAACAGAACGGTTTAGAAAATTGCAAGGATAACTGTGCAGTTTCATTTGGGCCCACAAGTGTACAAGAAATGCTTTAAAAAAACAATGTAAGCGTAAAACAGAAGGTGGCATTGCCTTCCCAGATTTCCAACTATGCTACTGGGCTTTCCAACTGAAAAATATAAAGAATACTTTTAAGGAGAGGCTCTCAGCAGTTTTCCACACTCTACTGAGCCCTCAATAAAAAGTGACTGAAAGAAGGTGATGACTTCCACCTTAAATTTGATCACCCAATATTCTTCAAGAAGTTTAGGCTAAGGACCCTGATTGCTGCGTGTAAAGTATGGACATCATGCAGATTGTCTTAGCCAGGCCCTTATAAGCAGCCAGGATCACGAAGTGGGGACAAGTGATGGCAAAGACACCCTATTACCACAGGACACACTGTCTCAGCATGAGGACAATGAGCTTTATAAGTTTACATTTTTATCAACTGGAGAGATAGGCCGGTGGGCATGGGTACTTCGGGGATGGGAACTTAGAATGGGAAGAGAAACTACAAAGTACTCTTCCTCAGAAGAAAGAAGGGTCAAAATGGTACTGGATGCTTGTGCTAGGCATGGATGTGCCTCTTTCATTTCCAGAGGTATTATGAAGAAGGGACCTGCAGTCGCTGGAGTTAATAAACCTATGGCGAGTATCAACATCTACACTTTGGGCTACTGTTCTATCTGTACCTCTGAGAAGAAATCATTTACTTACAGTGCACAGGGCATATTGGTTCCTAAAGAAACTGTTGAAGATGGGAGGATAAAAGAAGAGATGCTGTCCTAAGAGTGGTCTAGAGAAGCCAGACAATGTTCACTTTTTCTGACAGTGTGTGGATGTCCAATCCTACTGACATAAGTGGGTAAGATCCTAATGGATCTAATGAATAGAGAGATTAAAGTAAGCCTGGCACTGGTCATCTTCGGCATCTTGAGGAAAAGGGCTGAATGGAAGATTGAGGAAATTACAGTCACAGCTACTTTTTATGTTAATTTAATTTGCACGAAGGGAAATATGAATGAAATGAGTATCCACTGATTCACCAAATTGCACTAACTAGGACAGACTAGCACAATGTATTTGAATGTTGAATTGTACTAATGGGTCATGACAACAGATTAGGATGTGGAACCATGTATGGTACACTATAAGGGACCAAATAGGCATAGGACATTTTAAAGGTCTGATTGTTGTGAATACCAGAGGTCCGAGGATTAGGACAAACATCAACAAAGTGAGGAGAACAGAAATGGTCTTTGGAAACTCTTAAATGTTGAATGAGTCTGAGTACAGGAGTTGGTGCCTGAAATAAGGCCTAAGGCAGATTCATAAGATTAGACTTCTCGCCTCTTGTCTCATATGAGTATTTTGAAAAAAAAATTATAGGCTGCCTTGCCTTTTACAATGCATGCTTCATTGCTGTTGAAGTTGTGTGCTAATAATTCATGTTATCATAATATTCAGCTCATATATGTGAATAAAAAGGCATGATGTATGCCTCACAAAATCATATTGTGATAAAAAGTTACAAGAGATATAAAAATGTTAGTACTGAAACAACATAACCATATTTGAAGGACAAGTTCTATAAATCAAACCCTCCTAACACTCAAAACTTCTCACCTTACTGCATTTTCAGGAACATCATCTGACTCAAGTTCTGATACAATCTCAGGTGCCTAAAGAGAACTACACAGATCACTCTGGACATTTATTGAGAGGAGGAAGGAGAGGCAGAGGGAACAGAGGTGGGGGAGGGAGGAAGCAGAGTTTCCAGCCCTGGAGAAACGAACATGAAGGAAAACTTACCATTGGTAAGACCTGAAATACTGATTTACAGTCTATCTGGACAAAATCTGATTGGAGGCAAATTGTCTTTGCTATCTAAGGGGCTTTCTTTTGTCCTAGTTATGAATCAAAATCCAGTTGATTCCAAAGTGGGAATTCTGCACTTTTTAAGGAAAATTAGACTTCAAATCTATTGTGCAGATAAAAAAGACAACAATAGTCAAAGCATTACTGACCTTAAAAGCAAATCTCCTTTCTGTCCTGCAAAGACAGATATCTCACCACAATTCATGATGTCTGAGGAAACTATACTAAGGGAGGTTGATTCATTACATCAAATTAGAAAGCAGACAAAAGGGGTGGGATAGTCCTAATGGATCGTACCAATTATGATAAAGAGGTGATGAGACAGTCAATAAATACCATAGGCTGGACAATGACCCAACAGTGGAGCTAAACCACAAAATAGCAGAGATAACTAAAATGGCAATGACGAATGAGTAGATCAGTGATAAGGAGTGGGAATTACTCAAACAAACCCAATTCAAGAATACCAGTATGCTATACTACCTAAAATATATAGGAACACTGTAGACCCATTTGAATGCCTGATTATATCAGGCTGTGGATCCATCTTAGAGCCATTGACTAAGAATATTGACTTCTTCCTAAAGCCTTTTGCAGCACACACAAGGGCGTTTATAAAAGACTTGATGGTACATTTAAGGACTATGTGAAGTCCTGGCCCTGATACAATAACGATGTGCTCTTTAAATGGAATGTCCCTGAGAGTATCCTTATTAAATTCCATAAATGGCTAAATAACAGGTGGGCCAATCTCATATTTACTATTATATATATCAGAGAGAAATTGAACTTCTTGATGCGTGGATTTTCACAGAAGACATGGGCAATGTTTAAGGATCTGTAGAAATTGTTCCCAAAAAGAAGATTTTTTCAAGAACGGAGACATACTAAGATAATGTTGATGCAGTGAGGATATTCCCAAAAAACTGTGAACAATTCTATGAAATGGGTATGGTTCACACCTCGTAGAGGTTTACTTACTACCAAAGTAAGACAAAAACTACACCGTTAACATGTGAGCTTTCATTTTTTACCAATTGCTAACAAAATAAAGAAGATTGTAAACACCAACTAGAAGCTATTGAGTGCTTTCAATATTCAGAAGCCCATAGTTTATATTTTCCTTTAAAAAAAGTTTAAAATCCTCACCAACATCTGGTGAAGGCTGTGAGAAAAACAGAGGATACATCATTGCCACTATAAATGTAGTAAGTGTATGGCATGCAAATTCCCTATAAACAGCAAAAGTGTAATAATGAATGGAAAAATGTGGAATCAGATTGTAATGTCAAATTGCTATACCAAAAATGTTGCCTGCCACATCACATGCCCCTGCAAGAATACATATATTGTCCAAACATGTTGCACATGTTAAAAGCAGGATCCTGCAACATCGGTCAAGAATAAGATGTAAAATACTGACAACACCATTGGTCTCACGCTATGAGACAGCAGAACACATGTTAAATGATATAGAGTGGTCAGTCCTATATGAAAAACCAAGAGCAATCAAAGGAGACTGGATTGAGAATTCACTTCTCAGGACGGGAACACGCTTAACTGAAAGATTCAATACTGCCACACAAGGGCTAAATGAACATGATGAGGTTGGGTCACTCACTCATTAATACATAAAGTTCTTCAATAGAAAGGACCACAACAATGAAGAAGCTCTAGGTATAGAATGGGTAATAAACCGGCATATGAGGGTGTAAACTATGGGATAAGATCGGATTGTGATTTATATAGGGTGATTCCCCCACAGATGTCTGTGATATGAGGATAATGTTGTAAAATACAAGTGTGATTTGTCATCTTTGGTGGGTGTGACATCGTCCATGCTACATGTTAAAGAAAGTGATAGACAATATGAACAAAATGACTAGAAAGTGGTAGGATTCTAAAAGAGAAGATTGTGATTAAAAGATTGTGATTGGCAATACATCTTTAGATTTGACATATAGGTCCAAATAACAATTACTGATGAAAAATTAAAGGTAGGACAACTCTTTCATAGTGCATTTATAAATGAATGATAGACTAAAGATGGTTAAAATATGGGTGAGGATATTAAAATAGACATTTGTATTAAGAAGGCTTTGATGAGCAATAACATTTCTCTAGTTTGTTGTGTAAATGCAATGGCGCCTTCTTGATTGGTGATAATAGATTATCGGAAATAAAACCCATATGACGCTGGATATTGATGTCACATGTAAGTTTGGGTTTTCCATTTAGGGTTCCATAATGTTAGAAGTTATAAATGAGGAAATACAGTATGAGATATGTATGTGGAAATAGCGAATATGCTCTGTTTAGCTCTAATGAGACTGACTGCTCAGTGAGTTGTTTTTAATGTGCATGAGATATGATAATATAATGTGAAACAGCCATGTGTCCCTTGGAAAAGAGAGGTATATGTGTGGATATTAGGCTATGTACAGAATTATAGACACTACCATAAAAAGATGCTCAGAAAATTTGAGGTAGAGGTAACAGATTCCTTATTTAAGATGGCCGCGATCATACAACCAAGAGCCAAACCGACTAAAAATCCTGTTAATTTATGGCACATGATGCGAATGTTAGACTACTACTAATTCAGGTGGAACAAGCTTATTTGAAAGGGAGAGAGAAAATCCCTTACACAGTCTTGTCCATAATAGATTTGTCTGGAAGAGATACCAAAGCCAGCACACTCTGTAAGTATAGGGTTGCACTAACTGTAAACGGTCAACACAAACCTTTGTTTGAGATAATATGTGATAGATGTTTATTAATACCCTCTTTTGACATTTGATAGCAAGACAGAGACTCATCCTCCTAAACTTGGAGCGTCTGAGGGAAAGGGGACAATACCTTTCCTGGTTGACTGATCAACTAACTTTGTCTGTTATGACTGATATTTTGGGAAATATTAAATAGGATCTTGCTGAACCAGGGCTCACTGGAGTAGGACCTGTGCTTCTAAACTTACTTTAAGCCATGACACTGTTTTAGCAGATATGCAATATATTTAATGTGGCTTCCCTTCCACTACTGTTTTAGACACATCAGAAGCGTTTTTGGTCATTCGGTTCCTGCCCCCGACAATTTGAAGTATGTCAAGTTAGGGGCGGTTTGTTTTAAAACATACAGGTATGGCACGGGTGCTCACCTATAACCCGCTGGCTCCCTTTGGGCTGATATTTGCTCTAAGCGGGGGACTTCTAAATAGAGGAAGTTGGTCATGCACTCTTTTGAACAGAACATGCATGGTGGTCATCAATCACCGGTTTTTTGATTAACTTGAATGGGTTTTGCATGAAGAGGGTATAAGGCGTGCACCACCGAGTTACTCCACTCATGTGATTATTTTTGGTTTGCTTGCATGAGTACCAAATGACACATCACAAGGGGCATATATTAGAATGGCAGTCTTTTAAATTCACAGGACAGTAGGTCCTTCTTTAATTATAGATATTTTGGATGATTCACTGTATATATTTGCAGACTTTAATGGCAGCAGCGGTTTCATATGTGTGGAAGCAGATACCCTTATTGATAAAGGGCATTTTTCTGTTTTAATGTAAGGCAACAGTCACCATAGATAGTCCAGAAGAGTCCAAAAACCCAGAAGGCCCAAATGTGTTGACTTTTGTACATATAAGGAGTCCACAACAGATGGAAAAGTTTTAGCACAACAAAATCAATCTAAGGACAACACTATGTAGAACTTTTGGAAACTAGATTGGGTGTTAGTTGTATATACATGTGGATGACTTATAAGATGGATCCAACATATATAAAAAATGACATGGGCTGTCAACTTGTGAAAAAACACATGAGGAAAGATATTTGTAATGGTTGTGTGCATTTTGAAATGTTATGTTATGTTACGTTATGTTAGTGCTATTTGTATTGCGCACGGCTGCTCCAGCGAAGGAGCGTCCCGGCGCACCGACAAGGTGCCGAACACAACACAACTGGGGAACAGAAATAATTATTAAGAAATTGGGGAGTGAAGGATTTAACAAAGCTCAGAAAATAAATGAGTTTTAGCGGCCTTGCGGAAGGAGAGCAGGTCACCAAAGGTCCGGAGTTTCAAAGGGAGAGCGTTCCAGAGTGCGGCTGCCCGCACCTTAAAAGAGCGACCCCCCACCCGACTGAGTTTGAACCGAGGGGCTACCGCTAATTCTTGGTCTAGCGAGCGCAGAGTGCGGCCCAGGATGTAAGGGCGCAAGAGTTGGTGCAGTAAGGGAGGTGATAGGCCCTTCAGAATTTTGAAGGAAAGGCACAAAACTTTAAAGTGGATCCGCTGCCTAACGGGTAACCAATGCAAGGCTCGCAAAGATGGACCGGCCGAGCAAAACCTAGGAAGACCTACGATCGCTCTGGCCGCAGCGTTCTGCACTCTTTGAAGTCGGGTTAACTCAGCCTGCTTTGATCCTTTAAAAAGGGAGCTGGCATAGTCCAACCGCGCCAAAACCGTTGCTTGCACCACCAATTGACGAGTTGCGGCATCGAAGTATTTAAGGGCAGGGCGCAGATTGCGCAGAATGCCGAAGCAGCAAGCCGCCGTCCTTTTGGTGTGGCCAACGAAGTTGAGGGAAGGGTCCAGCCAAACACCAAGGTTTTTGATCTCCGCAACCGGAGTGGGGGTCGACCCCAGCTCAGAGGGCCACCAAGTATCTCCCCATAGGTCCGTCCGCTTCCCAAAGATCATCACCTCCGTTTTTTTGGCGTTTAGTTGGAGACAGTTGGACGTCATCCAACCAGCCACCGCCCTGAGTCCTTCTCTGAATCTTGGGGCATCCACCCCAGAGTCCCCGCTGATCGTGACCGCTAGCTGGGTGTCATCTGCGTATGACACCATGGTCATACCATAGAGCTTCACAACCACAGCCAGCGGCCTCACGTAGATGTTAAACAACATGGGACTCAGTGAGGAACCCTGTGGGACCCCAAGAGACAGAGGATGACATTTGGACTGGTAGGGCGGGGACGCCACACAGAAGGAACGATCCCTGAGAAACGAACGGAACCACTGGTGTGCAGTGCCGATCACCCCTATCTCCTCAAGACGTTGCAACAGAATGTCATGGGAGACCGTATCAAAGGCGGCGCTTAGGTCTAACAAAACAAGCGCCGCCGTTTGACCTGCATCCAGAACTACCCGAAGGTGCTCGACCATAGATAACAGTGCTGTCTCCGTACTGTGGCCAGCCCGAAAACCATTCTGGGTGTCGTCCAGAATGTTGGCACGCAACAGATGACCAGTGAGGGCGGTGTTGACATGCGCCTCCGAGAGTTTGGCTGGCCACGGGAGAAGCGAAATCGGGCGGTAGTTCTCCGATTTTGTAGGGTCGAGAGATGTTTTTTTCAAAATGAGCATTACTACCGCATGCTTCCATTTCAAAGGCACCTGGCCTGATGATAGCGACGTGTTGATTAAGTCGCAAACCGGGCGAGCAAAAACCTGGTCTCTGAACATAGGTGGCTTGAGCGGGTCGTCCGGCGACCCCGACTTAACTCGGAGAGCCAAGGCCGTGTAAGACTCCAAAGAGAGAGAGGGAAGAGAGTCTAGCACCACCTGATCCAACCGGATGGGAGGCCCCATACTGGTTTGTGCAGTGGAGGAGGGGAAGGCCCTATATATGGTCTGGACCTTCTCCAGGAAGAAAGCCGCCAGCGCTTCACAATGAGTATTGGAGCTGATGGAGTTACCGGCCGGCTTCCTTGCCACAAGGTCTTTAAGGGCCTTAAAGATGGTTTTAACAGGATTCCCACTATTGCGAAACTCCAGAGCGTAGTATTCAGCCCGGGTTCTACAAACCGCGCGGTGATAAGACTTGACCGCTGCCATATACAGGGTTTTTTTGCTGCTGTCATACCTCTTCCTCCAGTCTCTCTCTGCACGTCTGCAGACACTTTTCAGAGCCCTCAGATTGCCATCATACCAGGGACAGGGGGCGCGGGAGCCACATTTACTGGAAACCATCGGGATAAGGGAGTCGAGGGCCCTGGTTACCCATCCGCAGAAATGGTCATAACCAGACTCCACGTTCTCCACTGCACCCAGTGGGTCGTCAGTGAGAAGGCGGTGGAGATCTTCCGCCTTTAATTTGCTCCAGCGCCGTCTGGGCATGGCTCGCAGTGGCACCTTAAGTGGGGCTTCATCAAGAGGACAGTGAATGGTCACGAGTGAGTGGTCTGACCAGGTCAGGGGGAGGGGGGGGGCACTGTAACCCCTTCTAAGTTAGAAAAAAAGGGGTCAATCAATCAATCAATCAGTGACACTTATAAAGCGCGCTACATACCCGTGGGGTCTCAAGGCGCTGGGGGGGGGGGAGCCGCTACTGCTCGAACAGCCAGGTCTTCAGCTTCTTCCTGAAGGAGAGGTGGTCTTGGGTCAGGCGCAGGTCGGTCGGGAGGGAGTTCCAGGTCTTGGCGGCCAGGTGGGAGAAGGACCTTCCTCCTGTAGTCGCTCTTCGGATGCGGGGGACGGCGGCGAGGGCGTGGTTGGCTGATCGGAGGTGGCGTTTGGGAGCGTAGAAGTTGACTCGGCTGTTGAGGTAGCTCGGGCCTTGGTCGTGTAGGGCTTTGTGTGCGTGGGTGAGGAGGCGGAAGGTGATTCTTTTGTTGACGGGGAGCCAGTGAAGGTCTCGCAGATGTCCGGAGATGTGGCTGGTTCGTGGGATGTCGAGGATGAGTCTGGCTGAGGCGTTCTGGATCCGCTGGAGTCTCTTCTGGAGCTTGGCCAGAGTGTGGCCACCACTATGAGTGGGGTCTGAGACCAGCTGGAACAATTGAAGGGCCTCAAGGTCCGCCACCATCCCTCCCACAGAAGAAAGACACAAAGTGTCAAAATGGAGATTCAAGTCACCAATGATAGAAAAATTGGCAGACCCTACTGCTAGTGAACTAACCGCCTCAGGGAGAGCCTCTCGAAATGCCACTGAGCTACCAGGTGGACGGTAAATCAGCAATCCTGACAAGGTAAAGTGCGGAGTAACCGCAACCTTGAACAGGGCGCTTTCGCAGCCCGTGATGTTCTGCACACTCCAGGCGCAAGAATAGCACGATTTAACAGCAAGAGCGACGCCACCCCCTCTCGAAGAGCGGTTGAGCGTGTAGATGGAATACTCAACGGGGAACGCCAGATTCAATACCGTAGAATCGGTGTCTTGCAGCCATGTCTCTGTCAGACAAAAGATGTCAGGGGGGTCATTGTCCACAAGATCAGCAATATCCTGATAATGCTTGACCGCCGATCTGACGTTTAAATTCCAGATGGTGAGATGTCGCGAAGAGACCTTACTGCTTATGGCAGGCTGCACTATACAAGACCCCAAACAGGAAGGGGCTTCGAGTAGCCAGCCGCCACAAGCACAGCGATGGGGGCCACACAAAGGGTCAACGCGGACTTCGGCGCAGGGAGGCAGACAGGTGTAAAATGCCAGGAGACTATCCCTGGTATACATAAGCATGGTTAGAGATGCACCTGATGTAAATATCGCCGCGAAGCCAGCGCAACCGAGCGCGGATGGGCGCAGACAGGCAGGACTCTGGCACGACTCCGGCCACGCGAGGACACGCCCGCTGCGCGATCCCGCTGCGCTAGGGGAGGAGCCTTAAATAGGTGTTCCCAGGCGTCACATGTGCATTCAAGCTCTGTCAGCTGGAAAAGCCTCACTCCACTCACCCACTCCAAGATGTCTGCCAAAAACGAACCAGGCACCCACCCCAGGACCAGACCCGCCAAAACGGCGGTGAAGGGGCACAATTTATGGTGCAGGTAAGGGGCAATTTAAAAAAGGGTCAAAATGACCAAAACAAACAAAAAGAATATATAACGTTTTTAAAACAGCAGTTTTACTGCAAAAACGCGCACGCGCTCTCGCAGCAGCAGCTACCTTGTCAGGGGTTGAAAGCAGGAGAGACTCGCCCTAAATAGGTGTTCTCAGGCGTCACATGTGCATTCAAGCGCTGTCAGCTGGAAAAGCCTCACTCCACTCACCCCACTCCAAGATGTCCGCCAAAAACGAACCAGGCACCCACCCCAGGACCAGACCCGCCAAAACGGCGGTGAAGGGGCACAATTTATGGTGCAGGTAAGGGGCAATTTAAAAAAGGGTCAAAATGACCAAAACAAACAAAAAGAATATATAACGTTTTTAAAACAGCAGTTTTACTGCAAAAACGCGCAAGCGCTCTCGCAGCAGCAGCTACCTTGTCAGGTACTGAAAGCAGGAGGGACTCGCCCTAAATAGGTGTTGAATGGTTGAAGATTAATTGTCTTAGGGAATAAGGTGAAAACACACACACATTTGTAATCAAATAAAATAAAATACTAACCCACCAGAGTGGCAGCTGTCTGGGGCAGTTTCTTTGATACACGTTCTAGAGTTAAGTATGTAAACGAATTGCAAAAATCTAGTAGTATATATTATTATATTGTTGCTGGAATAATACATACAATTTACCCCTTGTAGGGCGTTTCTCCTATGTTTACTTACAGTAATTAGCCTAGGCCTAAGAATGTGATATGGCTACCCAACCCCAGTTATACGCAGTATGTTTGCTCACAAAATCATTTCAGCATTGATTTTATACATGTCGTTAGTTACTGTCCCAACTTGATGTATGCATGGTAACTGTTGGAAAGTGGATTATTAGTAGGGGCAAATGTATATCTGCCACTAACAATAAGGCCACTAACACAGTTTAGGGCTCAGAATAGGTCTTAGAAAATTATTCCTATGCTTAACCCTTGGTAGTTTGGCTGCGAGCATGCAGGCTTAACTTCAAAGACAGGTATGTAAATCATTTAAAAACACCAATTCAGTAAATAATTAAGCCTCTGTGTATAATAAAAATCCAACATCAATTTATAGAAATAGAAAACATTTTTATCTATAAAAGTTACACCAAAATAACAAAATCCAATGTAGGAAATCGGAGATATTAATTTTCTAAGATTTAGCAACTTCTAGCATATAGAAACCTATAGCAACCTATCGGGACATCTGGTCACAATAGACCGATTTAAAGTTTCAGGCTGACAGCGATGGAGCCCTGCTCGGCTACCACTCCCTGTGCATCTCGGACACAGTTTTTACTTTCAGACTTAGAAACGTTTCTGGAGCTTTTCTTCATGGGGTTCCTCAATGCTCTTCACCAGGCCGGATACAGTGAGAGTTCGCCGGCCTCTGATTTTGCCTACTCCCGGTCAATCTCTGGAAGTAGGACCAACAGATAAAGCTAATTAGCGGGACGAACTTTGATGGCAGGCCGGCTCGCGGTTGAAGGCAGGCGGCTTTGCTGGCCAGGTGGAATCGGTCCCCTTATGGAGCTTTTTTCCAAAGTTGCTCCAAAATTCTCCAAACTCCTGGAACTTATTCCTGAAGTTCTCCAAAGGTTCCCAAACTGTCTCAAACTCACTCCAGGGGTCTGGAAGCTCCAGGATGGTCCTTGAAAGTTGAGGACCTCAGTTCCCTCACTTCATTTGGACAAAACCGTTATAAATCCACTGGTAGGTCTCCCGGTTGAGGATCCTTGATGATGATGTTCCAGGTGAGCTCTGTTAACCTGTAGCTTGCAGGGAGTCAACTCTTTATTACTTTTACAGCAAGGTAATCAACAGGCTGTAGTTTCATATGGTACAGAAGGTGCAGTCTTCAGAGTGCAGGCCTTAGGAAATGCATATCAAACTTACACAATGGCCAGTCGAACTTTCTTAGGTTTCAAGCAGCAGATCAGAGGGACCAGCTACTTATTCCAACTTCTCTGGAACAAGCAGGATGTCACTCCTGTCCAATGGGCTGCATTATACCATCTAAAGGTCTGACCACCTCCTGCAGAGCGTGGCACTATTTGGTCCCAGAGTGCACCAATTCTTCCAAATTCATAATGGCTGATTTTCCAGCAGGGAGAGAGGAGCTTGCTAAACATACCCCTAGGATGGCTAATCTCCATAGTCTCTCTCCATTGCATCTGCTCATTTCTACCTGAATCCTATCATGTGGCTGGCGTTTACAAGGGTAAAGTTGTAAATGACACTGGGGTCCTCCCATTCCCTTGACGTCCATTGCTTATGACTCCTCCCCCTGCTCTGGCATTCCTGTGCAACACGACACTGGCGTCCCTGCAGAGCTGGTCAACCTCAGGGCTCTTTGTCATCTCTTCAAAGAAGCCTGGCTAGTACACTTAACTCTGACCAATCAGGACAGACCACTGGAAGGCTGAATCTATACTTGCAAACAAGAAAGTCTTGTAACTTCCCGTATGTATATTTTAAGAAAAATCAACAATGTGCAATTTCACTTAATGTGTTCTCATGTAATGAAACTGGTGCTATGTAAAGCGCTCTGATACCTGATTCGGGTCAAGTTCGCACTATGTATAACTCTGTAAAAAAAAAAAAAAACCTGGGCATAGAAAACAAATTTTATATGCATCCGCCTTATAGATACCTGACCCCCCCCCCACTCCTGGGATACCTAGGGGAGACCCTGGGGGTAACAAGTATGTCCAACCATTGTAGGTTATCCATTTAGAAGTCCCCCAAACACCAAAGTCGAGTTTGTAACCGATACATAACGTAGCTTATGACGCACGCCCACGGTATACATCTAGGAAATGTGATTACAATTAGTCTGACTGTGTTTCAATTTATGAAATAAATACCCTCTGATCCCTCAATTATTAATAAACGTTTTTAGTTTCTTGCAAATAACTAAGTAGACGTTTTTCAATGTTTTTAAAATGCTGCAAAATAGCCCCCTACTGTATGTGCTTCAGCCATCGCCGTGTCCGGCCAAATACGATTGCACTCACATATTTACTTACTGAACGATTATGCAAATAAAGGTTTTCCAAGCTATGAACAGGTATCGCATACTTTTGTAAATGTGGGAATTGGCGGGAGGGTTATTTTGTGCGCAACCGTTTTGCTCTCTTTTTAAGGTTATTAGTAAATGGCTGTTCGGCCCCGGATTGATGATCGAATCTAAGGTATGATACGCTGCCTCCAAATATGCGACTAAGCTCAGGAACTAACGCTTGAAGAAGGACCTCGACTTTTGAGAATGGGTAAAAGCGAAGCGGTATGAATGTTAGAATGTTATAAAGGTATGATGCTCGAAGGTACTAAGGGACAGGGTTGGCCGAAGAACTGATATGCCTTAGAACATCACAGCATTGGGAGTGATTTAAGGATCCCGATAGCTGGATACATCTACAAACCAGATACCTCGCGCTAGGCGCCTCTGATTTCTTTTTAGCGTTTTTCCCTACACACGATCTATAATGCCACCCTCGGACACCCCCCCACGAACAACCTATCACACTGCCCGCCCCCCCCTTGACTTCGGAAACCATGGCCCTAGGGATTATATCCCGAGGAGATAAGACGAGTATGTGGTAAGTAAAGAACTTTCGTGCCCGTACTTTTGATATGCTCGAATGTTGTTCCCCCTCCCTTTCTTCCTTTTTCTCCCTCTACAGGTTACATTGAAATCAGGACTAGGGTATAGTAAAGATTCGGAGCCACGCCATGTCCGATACCTGAAGCGGACCTACGCTGCAAGATGGCACCTAAAGACACCCAACTCAATGCATGTCCTTATGTACCCGGCCTAATGCTCTTCCGTCCCAAACTGCATGCTTTCTACATTCTAACACAGACCCGAAATGTCTCATGTTGGGTAATGCACTGAATAGCCTAAATAGTACACGGCCACTCTCCATGTCACGCGTGTACTATTTAGCCTATTGTTGATCTCTCTCTCTCTATCTATCTCTCTCTCTCTCTCTCTCTCTCTCACCTCCACACTTTCACTCTTCCTAGCGACTGGCACCTAATCGGCGAACCACTACCCCTGGTGCACCACCTGATTGGCTCCAAATACCACAAGTATTTGCACAAATTTGTCTTAAAAAAATATATATTACATCGATACCATGTTACTACCTCTCCTTTTCTGCTAAATACTGATGAAACCTAGATTGGCCGATAAGAAAGGGACAGGTAAGACGACTAAGGTTCCCTAATCTGACCCATTTTGAGGGAACTACTTGTCAGTGGCATCCACGATAAAAATGTCTCTGGTAAACGCGACCTTCCCCGTCCCGAAATTATCTCAATACCCAAACAGTAAAAGTGATCGAGACATCCCCGTTTTCCCAAAATGCCCCCAGTTTTGTATCAGCTGCCCTGGACGGGAGTTTGAAAAATGTCCCTTGCCCCAGTCCGCTATATTCCTAGTTGTTTCCCATTAGATCTCGCTCACCCCAAGGATGAGATGAATAGTCATCGCAAGCCCCAAGTTTTTTAATAAAGTAGCCAGGTTGTAAGAAACTATGTAGAATTTAGAATAATGTTTGCGAAGTTAGAATTAAGTCAAAAATGAAAGAACTTGTTGCAAGAAAACCCTGTTGAAAGTAAAATGTTTAGCCGAAAGATAGGATGCATTGACATAATGAAAAAATCGTTTAGCCTATGTTCATTCCTCAGAAAGATACCTATTAGACCATGGTGAATTGCACGTTGCACTTTTCCGTAAAATACAAAGCCCTGAAGAATGGCATAAGCTCCATAGGATTCGTACTAGGAAAGTGGGTCTCTGCCAGAAGAATTGAAGTGACTGTGATAAAATGCAATAAATAAGTATCAGACTTCATTCCACGACAATGAATGTAGTACCAACAGAACGCCAAAGAAATAGTCACGAAGGAAAGCTGTAGGGAACCCAGCAAACCTGTCATCAATTATTTATACGTTGGCTGCAAACCCTCAATGTAACAGATGCTTACCCAGTTGCTTAGTGTTGGGAGAGAAATAGATTTATGTGATAACCTTCCTCTGCAAAATCTCTAAAGACTGTCTTTTCAAACTCATTTAAGGATGCCACTGTCGGAGGAGAAAGAGACCGGATGTGGGAGCGCAAGGCCTGACCGCAGATCGTGGAACATCAGCGACATTGGCCAAGGCGAGACCGCAACAGTAAGGAGTCGCAGGACGAGGCACTGTTTCTGACCGAATGAAAGGAAAGGGCTGACCTGAGGCCCCTGCTTTATGATCGACATGTGCCGAAAAGTCCCCGCTCTCTGAACCTGGTTATGAACCCGCCTGTCTAAATTTTCCGTCCCCCTGGTCTGTTCCCGATCTGGCCCTGCTCCATCCCCTCCTCCTCCGACCTGACATAAGGACTACTCACACACCCCCCTCCCTCCACCTGAACTTTCAAAATCCTCTAAATCCTACTGTACCATCCAGAGAAGGGTATTTCCTGCGCCAAAAGGGAGGGAGCTCCGACTAAGTAGACCACGAACTGTGTTAAATCTCAGAACGGTGACCTAAACACCACCAAGGGTCACCCCAAAGAGAAGCTAAACGAAGTATGTGGTTCTACCCGCTACCGAGCACCTTGAAGATGATGGAAGCAACAGGAAATACCCACTACAGAGACCCAAGGACAGACAGACTCCACAGCTCAAAGACAATTGCACTCTTCATCACAATCCTTTTTCTGTCTTCTCCTAAATGACCATGCTCTGGGTTATGGAAGAAAATGCACCTGCTCCAAAACCGTAACGTATTTCTCCCACGAGGTCTGGCAAAACAAAACAAAGACACACTCCTGCCCGCAGACCTCCAACGGCTCAATCCACATGGACATCCCTACTAAAGAACGAATTGTAATGCAGGTGCTCAACAGTGCCAACAGAAGATGACAAAGAATGCTGAGAACTCACTAATGATGGTCCACGACCACAAGACACTGGAAACCCCGATTAGTGTTTTTACTATGTCTCATTTCTCTCCCAACCGCCATTGAATTGACTATGCTCCAACCGAGTACAAAAAAAAAGAACTTACTTTCGTGGTAACCTATCAGTTCCTATTCCGAATGACTATAAGCATCTATGATCTGTACCCAACGCTCTCACTACATAATTTTTGTCTGATATTGCATTACTATGACTTTCCTGCAACGAGCTTGACGATGAGCCCGCCCACTAAGATGAAAAGATTTTAAAAATGTGATGTTTATGTACAGTTCCTTCACCTGGGTTATCACTTCCTTACTTATGACCACCACAGTAGACATAGATAGGAAATAGACCGGCAAGATGTCTTAGAAATGTTAAAGGGAGGACTGTGGAAAATTATTACGGTTTGGTGAACATTATCTGCGCCATCTTCCCTTTGCCCCGATGCCACACTCTTTGTCGCACACCCCCTCCACTTTAGCTGCCTTGATCAGAACCACCCTCTGCACACCCCTGACCCCCAGCACGGCTCTTCACCCTCACAAGCACCCCCACGCACTGATCACCCCGCTCTCACATGCCTTTCGCGTAAGCGGCAGCCATTTTGAGCACCATGGCCCCTCTGCCCCTAGCTGATAGCCAGCGCGTCTCTCACTCTCTCTTAACCTCGCAGGCATCCCCTGCATGCTGACAACCCCCCTCGCTCTCATATGCCTCGGGTCATAAACCCCTTTTCAGCGCAGCTCTGCCTCGGAATCCCATCCTGTTCCCAGCGCAACACCTCCCTTCACCCCTTTCATGGTCCCAAGTCTTTTGATACAAACCCCCTTTTCCTGTGCGCCCGTTTGTCTCCCTTGTTCCCAGGCCGCCACCTGGCCCTGCGGATACTGTTTATCACACCCCCGTACAGTAGGAAGCTTCCCCCTATCAAAGGACCCTCGAGTCGATCGAACACCCGTCACCCCATGAGATCCGATCAACCCCACACATTCCGTGAATCGGCGGAATGTCCAGCTGCGCGATAATCATCACCTGTTGTGACCGGGGTGGGGACTTCAACTGTAAATGTGTGGGAACGGGCTTGAAGCGGGGATTCCTAGGATGCTTTTCCGTACATCAAAGTATTGACAAATATGTGTTTCATGTAATAAAGCAATAAACCTGTGTATAGGAAGCCAGGCCTCAGAGATGCGGTTAGAGCACCTCGTGACGATACTTGCTGTCCGAATTGATGTGTTCTCCTCCGGAGAGAATAAACCCTCGTTTCCTGCCTTTCAGTCTCCAGCGCCTGCTTCTTCATTGATTAATATTCTGTGGGTAATAGAGGCGACACCGCCGGGCAACACAAAAGGGTCTTTGGTCACTGGTTGTCTAGCCACCCTTTTACAGTTTATTTAGGTGTTTTCACTTTATTCTCAGTGTCTTTCAGCATAGCACTGGGCCTGGGCCTGGTTAGGCAGAGCCCAGGGTCAGTCAAAGTCAGTAACCACCAGTACCAGTCAGCAAAAGGTTGGGAGGTGTCCAGGCACAGGATGACTTTGCAACAGTAACTATATGCATGAATGCAAATGTGGTTTGTTCATCATAAGAATTAGCATCTACACCACCTAACCCCCTTGCCAATACGTACTTGATTCCATTGCACCTCCTTTTTCTTTTTATTTCTTCAGTACTGAGTCCCACATCTGCCAGTGTATGACATTTGAGATGTCCTGGAAAGGCACATATACATGCATCCACGAAAGATGTAAGCTCTGCGTATGTGTGAATGGAGACTCTTGCCTGATATCTTTTCTTCCTCCATATCCTCTGTGTCCTTTTTTAAGATTTCAATTGCCATTTTAGGTGCAGTTGTGCCTGCCACATGAATCTTTCTTAATATCTGGTCCTCCACCTGTTGCTTCTGTCAGCTTCCTTGTGGTATTTGTTTCTTTTTTTTCATTTGTGCCTGTCAAGCCATCTCTTTTATTAAGCAGTCCATTTGATAGGTGCTACTTTACTGATTTTTGCAATGATCTCATTGCACAATGCATCTATTTCAATGGTACGGTTTTCAGAGTTTCTAAAGAATTAGCTTTTTGTGTTTGTTAACCTCAGCAATAAGGATTGCCACCTTTTCATTTAAATAGGAGCAACTACTCCTAGAAAGTGCAGGATAAGAGTTTGTGAATAAACACAAATTTAAATCTTGCAGATTTTCACAAAAATGCAAGGCAAACCCCTGCTTGTAATGGCCAATCACCAATCCCTGTTTGGCATTTACTCCTGGCAAAAAAATATGCAGTGTTTAATGACTTATGGATTCTAGGTCACATCTTTAAACACATAACAGATGTAAATTATGCCATTTGCGATTGTAAAACTGATATAATAGCGCAAATTGGTTGTGAATCAGGTCCATAAAGTTGAGAGAATATATCAGGGACATCAACACATATGATGCTCAATGAACATGACTTACAGAAAATACCTTTTAAAAATTTTGGGAGAGTAAAGGAAATGTTACGCGGCATGGGGCCAGGGGCGGAACACTTCTCATACTTTCAAACCAAGTTTTATCTAGATTGCAAATTACTTTGATAGCTATATGTAATGAGGTCACAACATGGTTCCAAACTGTAATTAACAAATTATAATATAACACCACAGTGGATTTTGATCTAGGAAATTAAGGCATGGACAGTAACCTTCTATTATATTACATTGATAACATGACACTACAAGCTCAAAACCAAAAAACTGCAATTGTGGGAAACCATACTGTTAGTCAAAATTACAATACCCCTGTCTTGGCACTACTGGGTAAAATTAACACTGAGAAGGCTTGTATCAACATGTGTGTTGACAGTCTTTAAAAAGTGAGTTAATTATATTTACATGAAGAGTGCCAAATCATTCAAATTGACAAAATCATTTTTGAAGTTGTAATCAGTTGGTAGACATACTATGACAGTGCAGCAAAAGTAATATAATTACTATTATATATATATATATATATATATATATATATATATATATATATTCACTGAAAAAAACATTGGCTTCAGGCACGTTATAGTTAGTTGGACATTTCACACGTACAAAACCAGAGAAATTCTGCTATAGCATGCGCCTCCGCAATGCACTGCTGATGACGTCACATATTACATCACTCATGACATGGTCAGTGACATCACTGATGATATCTCAAATGACATCACTGATGACATCATCCAGTGAATGTGTGTTTCTTTAAAGTTTAAATATGTATTATATATACGCCATGGTGTATTGAAGAATGAGTGGGTGTATAATTATCTGGATGGAGGATTTTGTAGGTGCGTGACTGACTGACTGACTGTTTAAGAGAGTGATTACATGTGTCTTACTGAATGCATGGGTTAGTGACTATACTGTGTGAATGTCTGTATCAGTCTGTCTGTTGTTGTATAAGCTGCTGCATGGGGTGGTCATTAGCTACATGAGTGTCTATATTTGTTATGTATTGGTTGCCTGAGTATTTGTAAGGGTGCCTGAGTGTGTGTGTGGGTGGGTGGGAGGTGTGTGACTCTGTGCATTTATGTTTGAGTGGTTGATTCACTGAGTGTATGGGTTCGAGAGTGCATCTGTGGAGGGCTGTATGGGTGGGTGAGTGTGTGTATGGGTGTGTTGGTAAGTGAATGTATATCTTAGTAGTACATGTATGAGTAACTGCATATGTGAAAGGCACTATATGTGAATGTTGAAGTATATAAATGACTATATGAGAGTAAGTGATTGTAAGAGTGGCTGTATGGATGAGTGTAAGGGTGTATCAGTGATTGTATAAGAGAGTAACTATGTGTTAGTATCTCTAGGAATAAGTGAGGTAGTGTGTGTATAACTGCATAGGTGGGTAAATGGGAGTGTGAATAATTCTTTGCATGATTGACTAGGTGTCTCAGTAACTTTATTGATGAGTGGCTATGTGTGAGTGTCTGTATAGGTATATGAGTGCAAATGATAGTGCTGTATTGATGAGTGGCTGCATGTATGAGTGACTGTATGGGTGAAAGAGTAGACGTGTGTGTAGATCTAGGAATCAGTGAGTGGCAAAGTAGTATTTGGTATTGGTGTGTTTATGGTTCTGAAAATGGTAGTCTGTATTTTAGAGTCGGTATATCACGTGGATGATGTCTTCAGTGATGTCATCAGTGATATCATCAGTGATGTCATTTGAGATGTCATCAGTGATGTCATCAGTGATGTCACTGACCATGTAATGAATGATCTATATGTGACGTAATCAGCAGTGCATCGTGGAGGAGTGAGTTATAGTTAGCTGAACGAACTATAACGGTGGAATTTCTCTGGTTTTGTACGAGTGAAATGTCCAACTAACCATATCTTGCCTGAAACTGATGTTTTTGTCAGTGAATTTCTAAGGTTTTTTAAATGCTAATGTCTAACTATAAGGTGCCTGAAACATATGTTTTTTTCAGTGAATTTCAAGGATTTTTTTACTTGATAATTTCTAACTATAACGTCCCTGAAAACTATGTTTTTTTCAGTAAATTTCAAAGGTTTTTTAAATGCTAATTTCTAACTATAACTTAGCAGTCTCATTTTCAGAGTGGTGGAAAAAGGTGAGTGTGGCCTCCAAACACCATTTAGAAATCGGCCTGTGTGGGATTTACTGGAGGTAACAAGAGGGGTAGTTAGCCCTCAACGTCAACCTTGGGGGACAACTACCCCTTTTATTACCTCCAGCAAGTCCCACACAGCAAGATTGCTAACTTGTGCATCAGAAGCCAGGTTTGCAGAGTAGTGTAAAAAGGGGCGTGGCCTGAAAACACCTCTCTGCAAAGCAGCTCTGTGACACTTACTGGAGGTACCTGGTGGACTATTAGGCCCACAGGGGCCTTCAGGATTGAAGGGGAATTAATTCCCCAACTTACAATGCACCAGGGGGTGCGTCTGCAGAGTGCTGCAGGGAGGGAGGGGGCGGGCCTCCAGCACAATGGCAGCTTTTTTTTTCTTTTTTCTTTTTTTTCAGAAGGGGGCTGTGTGGTCCCCCTTTTTTCTCACTTTTGGGGCCCTTGGTGCATGTGTGGCTGATTTTTTTAGTGCGCAGACTTTTAGAGAATGGTTGTATGTAGTTCTATGTATTAATGCATCAGGACTCATTTTTGTGGTCTGGGTCTTATTTCTCCTCATCAAACTTTGACCCAAGGCAAGAGAGAGAAAGGCAAAATATGGAAGAAGCAGGGGGGAGAGAAAAATAGAAAAAACATTGACATGCAGAGAAAGAAAGGATGAAAAGAACCTGCAATAGTGAGACAATGAGATAGTGAGTGTACAATGGTGGAAGAAAGAGGCATGAGGGGAGCACACGATTTTATAACTCTGTTATTCACCAGCAACACTTCGGGTTACCTGCGTTTATGTTTTTTATTAATTAAGAACTGGCATGCCCTAAGCAAAAAAAGCCAAACCTATTGGCCTTGCCCAAGCTTGCTTCAAGAAAGTGTGCTTGTTGACTGAGCCCCTTTGACTCAAAACTACAATATGTTTGTTGGTGGGGCTGGAGTGGTGTGCAGCCACATAGTGTTCTCCTCCTACACCTGTTCACAGGAGAAGCTACAAACGGCAGCACAGTAGAAGCGGGAGCTCATATTTTTCGTTTCACATACTCATTACTGACAGTTTAATTGTATCATTACTTCCTGGGTACTGAGCGGTACCAAACCCATGCGAGGGGAGTGCATTACTATTGGTTTCTTCTGTTTTAGGAGAGACTGTCTGCTCAGCAGTGGTCTTTCTGCAGGAACAATGGCGGGAGAAGTGTGCAAGCACCCCTTGAGAACCTGGTGAGTGCCCGGCCCCTTGTCAATATACTCCAGAGTTTTTACGAGTATTTGCTGTCCTCTAAAATGAATAGATGTGCCAATTTTACCTATTCAATATTCCATGGGTGTTGCGTGGGAAAACCCACCACACAACCCATGGAATGCCTCCCAGGAACAGAGTACGGTGACGCAGCAGTTTGCACTGCGTCGCCTTCCACATGATTTATGAGGCCACTCAGAACCACAAAGGGTGGCTTTGTGTAGCTTCATAAATCAAAATGAGCCCCTAAGCGCTGCTCTGCATGAACTCTGTAAAAGCCTAGAGAAAATTGTGTTTAACCACTTCCACTACAATGCTGGTAGGGAAACACAGCAATAGTTGCTAGTCCACATAATTTCCTTTCAGCAGAAGCAGACAAAAGGCTAAATTGCTAACCAGTGCTAAACTGCTTGTGTTCACTCCACGAAACATGGTTAAATAGGTTTATACCTAATTGGCATATTTAATGTACTTATAAGACACTTGTAGTGTGGTATACCATATACCCACGGCCTGAAAATTAAATGCTGCTAGCGGGCCTACAGCACTATTGTGCCACCCACGTAAGCAGCCCCCTAAAACAGGATGTAGGCCTCAAAGTTTTACAATGCCAATTCGAGTTGGTGATATAACGCCCACCCTTGCCAAGCTTTAAACTCCCCCTTTATTGCATATAAGGCTCCCCTAAGTTAGGCTGTAGGTAGCCCAAAGAGCTGGGTGCATTGTTATTAAAAGGTTGTACATGTACATTTAAGTTTTTCACTACTGTAAGGCCACCTATTCCATAGGATAACATTAGGTCATCTTGTTACATTTAATAATTGCTATCTTTTGATTGGGGACAGATAAGCATTTCATGTTTAGTATTCATGAAGTTTTAATTAAGCATCTTCTTTATTGGTAAAGTCAGATTTTAAATTACAATTTTGAAAATGGCACTTTTAGAACGTTGAAATTTCCTGTTGTTATACATTTGGTGCCTGCAACCTCGCCTGGGTGAGATGACTGGGTGTAACTGACATTTGGACTTGGTGAATTCTCCCTAGACAGTCACACAATAGAGGGATTTGGTGTGCCTGAATGTGCCCTTTGCTGGCAGGATGGGTGGGTGGAGCTGGTCACAGCTCCAATTGCATCTAAATATGCTGTTCCCAGAGGGGCCAAGTTGGCATCTGTGTGAGCAGTTCCGTTGGCCTCTCCTCTGCCGCTCAGAGCCCGCTATCACAGAGAAAGGGACATCGACTTGGAGCGAATGGCAGCAGCAATGCTGGGGGCATAAATCACCTAACCACGATTTTGGTCCTGGCCCCGGGTTGCGACACAACTGTTGGTGGCATCCTCAGCAGTAAGAGCCCTCGTGACCCGGCGTTCGGGCAATTTCTTTCAAAGACTGCCTCAGCTCGTGGTCGAGAGGCGGTGAGGTCTGGGTGGCTCACGGCTAGGGATTTCACCAGGGACTGCATCAAGGATAGAATGCCTCACAAAGCAGCTAGCGATGTCTGCAAAAAGATAATGGTTGCAGTAGTGCTGCCTGTGGTTAGGAGCTTAACCCACCCCCAGTGCCTCAAGCTAGCAAAAGAAGCTGCAACACCCACTATTACCAACAAGGCAGCACAAACGAACAGAAAAGGCTTGGAGGCTGCCATCACAGTGGAGTCGAAAAAGCATGATAACATTTTACCGGAGGGGGGGGAAGATTCTTAGGGTAATCAACTGCAGGTACAGCAACAATAACAGATCATCACCACATTTTTATTGGCAGTAACGGTAATACCAGGAAACTCCCAGAAGGAAGCATGCAAGGAAACCGGGAGAGATGGTGATGGCTCTCTGGTTAATAACAGCATTCCGGTGAGGGTGAAGCATGGAGTTGAGGGCCTCTCAAGCAAGTCTGCTATACCGGCAGAGGGCCAGTGGGGGTCCCAGAGGCTATGGGAAAAACTGCCAGATTAATCTGTCCGAGGGGCAGGACCAGGGGCTAGAGATAAGCAGGAACTCACTACTACCCCTTGGTATGTAAGGTAGCAGATGCTGGTGGTCTGACGGTAAATAATGTATAAAGCAATCAAGTGGTTCAGCCACCACAACTCTCAGTTTGGAGCAACACGGAGATCAGTGCAGTGGTTGAAGGACCAAGAGGCTTTAGAGGGCTGGAAGGTTCCCAGTATTTAAGAGATAAGTTACTTTTTCTCACTGATGGCTCAGACATCAGATCTTAAGATTGAGAGAACAGGAGTATCCTCCAGACCTCTAGCTCCAGTCCAGGTAAGAAGCATGACAGTCCGGCACTGTGATCAGAAGAAAAAGGCAATCTAGGCGAAGAAAAGATGTTCCACTACAAGGACATGCCCCATATGGATTACAAAAACAAGGGACAGACATCATCTTAAAATGGGATTACTCAGCCACGCAGAAAATCTATCCAGATTCACAAGAAGGCACAAACAGTGATGCCAGGGCAGCACAAGCTGAGGAACCCTCTCTAAAAATTATTTATGAGACCATAAAACAACACAATGAAGAGACCCGAGTGGATGGAAAAATAGGCTTGCTACTAAAAAGCTGCAAGGGGCAATTAGGAAAGTGGCCAAGCATGTGTGGAGTTCAGTGATAGACTAACGGCTACAGAAGAATGGACAGTCACTTTGGAAAATGATGTTGCGACAGAAGCATAAGGTGCTCAAATCACCGATATCCAATTGAAATTAGAAGATTTTGAACACAGGCAACTTCGCAATAATAGGAGAATCTTGTGCATCAAAGAAGGGGTCGAAGGGAATGACATTCAGGCTACATCCTGAATCTGATGAAGGGGGCCTTTCCCGAGCTCCAAAAATGGAATTGAGAGCTGGAAATCCAACTAATGCATTGCTATTCAATTATTATGACGAAATCCAGCCAGCCACATCTTGGAGAATCACAGAAGCCAAGAGCTATATTAAATTATTTCGGAAACTATCTGCTCTGCCCCATATGGATTTGCTGAGTTTGCTAATGCCTATCTAGATGCAAAAGGATCTATGATGGACAGTCTTTTTTTTAGAAGGCCAGACTTCTGTAATGCTACTGTTGAGAGACGCTGGAGGTTAAGACAGCTGATCCAAGCATGTCAGGCACATGGGACTGAAGCAAACCTAAGGAATCCTGCCCACCTGAAAATAATTCATGATAGCAAAGCAAGAGTTTTTCCCTCTGAGATAAAGCGAAATAATATATGAACAAAGTGTGTGTTCAGCACTTTTCTGTGGGGGATGTAACAGGATATAGGAAGGCAACTTTTGATGGTGGGTGGGACTTCCTAACCCTGGGTATATTTGCAATCTTACAGCCCTGAGTGGCGGGGAGGAACCAAGCACAGACTACATACCCCAGACCACTTCTGGTCTGTTTGCTTCAAGGGTTAGGTGGGTGAGTGGGGAGCATGGGGGTGGAAAGGTGTCTAGAGGGTAGGCTGCAGTGTTTTGGGGGAACAGGAGGGGTAGGATGGGATCGGGAGGGGGAGGAACACCGCTGGTATAAAAAGGAAAAAGCAATGGTACATGAGGAGATTTAAGAGATTACTGGGAAGGATGGGGGAGTTGTTGATGGGAGCCAGGCCTGCAGGCTTTGCCAGTTGGGTTCATATCATGAAAAAACTATATTGCCCAGGATGACAAAAATTCTAATAACAACTTTGAATCAGGGATCAGGGCTATATAACAAATATGAACAAATGGATTAGAGAACTCATGAAGATTAATAGAGGCAGTAGAAGTAGTGGTATGGTCTGGTATTGTGTTCAAGGCAGGGATAAGGGGGGAGACACTTCGTTTTAGCCTGCATCTAAAAAAAAAAAGCAAACTCAACTCCTAAATGCATTATATAAAATGCAGGCAGATATCAAGGAGGAACTTGTTGGGGTTATAGCCTCCAGAGCACGTATAGAGAATATCTTGCTCAAACTTGCTCTGTTAAAAGGAGAAATAGTAGAAATCTCAACAGCAAGAGCAGCTGATAAGTACCTTGCACGGCGGCAAGACTGCCACAAGTATAACGAATGGGTCGGACAATATATTACTTAAGCTTTATTCAAATGGAACAGTTCTCTCCAAATGACACTGAACTCTTAGATGCTCCATTTTCATAAGAAGAAATATATTGATAACTTGGCGACCTCCCTTCCGAAAGGCTGTGGGACCTGACCAGATTCCACTAGAATTTTATAAAGCCTTTCTCACTATCCTAGGGCCCAATCTGATAAATACGTTAAGTCAGGCTCAAAAGTGGGTGTCAGCCCCAGAGTCATAGGCCTGGGCCACCATTAATATATTTTTTTCAGAAGGGGAACTTCCAACTGAAGCCGGGTCGTATAGACCCATAATGCTCATGAACAGCGATGCCATTATATTTTCAAAGGTATTCGCCTCCTGGCTCAGCATGATTATTGGTAAGGTGATCTCTCCTCGGCAGCATGGTTTTATACAGGGCAGAGGAACCATCGATCACACATGCAGAGTGGTTACACTGTTTGATGCAGCTGCGATCGCTTGAGAGCCTATGGAGCTGATCTTTCTCAATGCTGAAAAAGCATTCAATAGAGTCTCCTGGGATTACCTTTGGGCTGCACTAGAGTGGTTCGGTATAGGCAAGGGTTTTATTAACACTATATGGTTAATGTACTGAGCCCCTGCCTCCCTGCTTCGCTTAAATGGGGGAAACAGAACAACTTTTGATCACAAAGGGGACAAGACAGGGGTGTCCTTGCTCCCCACTTTTGTGTGCATGCTACATAGATACCTTGATCTGAAAAATTGAGGCCAATATGAGAAGTAAACCTATGCGTTTTCAAGGGCACAACACCAAGATTCTGGGCTTAGCTGATTATCTGGCGGTTGTAACATCTGACCCCCAGGTAGCCCTAGCAAAATGTGGGAAAAAGAGCAGGTAATTTAGGAGGATATCAGGGTTCTCACTCAATCAGCAAAAAACGCAAATAGTAACAAATAGAATGGTATATTTGGAGGACCCTAGGATGATGCAGTCTGCAATTTATCTAGGTATAAATATAACTTCAAAGTTTGAGAAAATTGTGTAGTTAAACCCAGTCCCAGACAACCAGAAAGGGAAGTAGGATTTTGATAGGATGAATAACCTACATTTGTATATTGTTGGTCTGTGCAATATAGTTAAGATGATCTTTTTACCGAAAGCCCTCTACTTCTTTAGAGCAATACCGCTGGAAATTGAAAAATGTTGATTTAAGGGGATTGAAAGCATGATCAACAGGTTTGGATGGGCATTTAAGAAGACAAGGAGAGCCCTGATATTTATGATGCTTCCTAAAGAGAGAGGGGGTGGGCCTTTCCGGAATTAGGAATTTACTATTTAGATGCAGTGCTTCGGTATTGGTGTGGCCTAGTGGGGGGAAACTCTGCAGATGGATTGAATGGGAGGGGGTCACCTGACACATATGAACTATCACTAGGAGATGAGGCTCAAAATTAGTTCTTGAAATACAAGGAACCCAGCTATTATAAGAAAGCCAGATTCAAAACCATATCAGCCACATTTCGGATATGGGTGGCTACAAAGAGAAAAATAGGGCCTTTCAGAATGAATTTCTATACTCTGCTTTTCAGGCATCCCGCACTCCCTGAGATTTTCCATGATGTGGCTATGTAACGCTGGGAAGATTTAGGAAGTCAGTCATTTGAAGAAGTTCAAATCCATTATGAGGTTGATCGGAAAGATTTTTTTAAATATCTGCAAACATGAATCTTTTTAGCTGTGAAGGACAGGGGACCAAGGGTATTTTGCAAAGACTCTATTATGGAGGTGGTTAGGTATCATGAGAGATGCACTATCAGTCACAAATATGGGGGCTGTGCCAACTGACGCAGGACGAATTTGAGAAGCAATTTGAGAAATGGAAACAAAGGCTAGGAACAAACTGTGTCAATTTGTTAGACTTGTTGAAACTAGGCCAGTCTATCCTGTGTTCGGCCAGGTTACTGCCACAATATTATAAGACAATCTTCTCATTTTATTACACAAAAGCCAAGATAGCTCAATGGAGGGAGGGGGTCAAGCTAGGGTTTGCTGGACCTATTGTAGTGGTACAGAAGCTGATCTGAAACATATGTTTTCAACTTGTCCCCTGCTACAAACCCTGAAGAAGGATATAGAAGATTTCTTATATCAATCCCTGAAAATAAAAGCACCACTAATACCAGAACTAATGCTGCTTGGGGTCAGTAGCGATGGAACGACAGGGACACATTAATATTTCCTGTTTTTGGCCATTGCAGTGGTTAGAATTTTTATTTCCTCTGCTTGGTTGGAACCACTCGCCCCAACTTTCCACATTGGCTTCCGCTGCTTTTATCTATTTTGAATCTAGAAAAGGAGTTTATAAAAAGGAAGTGACAGAGGGCAAGAAAACTAGGAGGTTGTATATGGGCTCCGATTTATATCTGGTAAAAAGACCAGGCGATAGGACAAGATTAATTATTAATTGTTTGCATTTTAAGCTTGTCGTATGATATTAATAGCAGGTTTTAAGTTGAGAACTTGGCATGTGTGTGATTGTAATAAAAACTGTAACAAATGATAACCTTTTCTATAACCCTTGGACCTTTTCAGTGGGAAGCTTCATTGTGAGAGATTATCAACTGAAACAGGGAGAGTCCTCCAAGCGTTCCTCAAAGTTAATGGTTAACTTCATGCTATTGCCTCAAGGTGAGTGCATGAATATGGAGGAAGCAGCAGGATAAGAGGTCCAAGTACTGCAGCTGAACTCTGTCACACTTTAGCCTGTCTCACCACCACCCAGCTCTCTGCCCTTGGGGCTTCCTCCATTTCTCAACATGTCCTCCGCTTCTGAATACTGCCTTCATTTCCCAACACTCACTCCGATTTGAATATGCCTCCACTTCTGAAGAGGCCCTCCACTTCTGGATACGCCCTCCACTACTAGATGTAATGTTATTTTATGTTATGTTATGATATGTTATGTTATGATATGTTATGCTATGTGATGCGCTGTTATGTGATGTTATGACATGTTGAATTATGTGGATTTGTAGAGCGCAATATGGGGGGTATCCTGGCAGTAAACATGTGATACTCTAGCTTTGCCAAGGACAGGCAGGGCTATTTGCAGAGCATTCAACTTCTCTGGAGAAAGCTCTGATGCTAATGGGAGGCCGTTCCACACTTTATGAGCGACATAGGAGAGTGTCTGGTCCTGTGTACACAGGGGATGTTTGTTCGTTTCTCCATACTCAATTATTTCTTTGCGGAATAGAAAATATTGAAATTTATTTGAATCTGACTGGATTTCTGTTCTGTTGTATCTTTTCACAACTAACACATTTAATATTACAAGGACAAATTCTTCTGCGTAGTTTGGCAGAAGTGAAGATGTTCTCATAGTGTTATATTTATAGAATGCTTCCTTCCAGCATGAAGAATGTGCAATAAAATAAATGTTGTACAAAGAAGCAAATTAATGCAATAAGTTTCAAAGTTGTTATTTGACTTCTAGTGGCAAGATTACATCAATGTATTGACTGCTCACACAGAAATCACAGTGTATTTATATTTTAAAGATACAAATGTCTGTATTGAAAGCCAAATGTTTTTATTTTTAAGTAGCATGGGGTTGCCATTCTTGTTGCCGACAGAATGTTATGAATTGAATGTGCCACATTTAGTTCAGTATGCATGAATTGTTCGTATTTTTCAAATTGCTGTAAGAAGACTAGAATTTATTGGCACAATTGACAAGGGCATATTTTAGAGCACCAGCTCACTCTCTACTAGCTCATCTTTAGAAGCGTACTTTAGCAGAGCATATTTACACTCATTTTCGCACAATTACCTTGAGGGCACAGTTTTTGGCTGGAGACCCGTTGGTCCTGTCATGCACGGAATTTTGTTGCTCAATCTGTTTTGCGTTGTAACTTTTTATTGTAATTTCAGCGAGAACAAAGAAGACAGTGTCATGACAAAGCAGCAAGGATATTGGCCTCATTTATGAGGTTTTGGAATAGTGGAGCACATCACGTCACCTTGCCCCTTCCCTACATCAAAGTGAAAGGGCAGAAATGCACCATATTTATCCAAAACAGTGCATTCCAGTCCTTCCCCCCTGCTGGGGTAGTTTCGGCAGCTCAGCGCCAATGCAAGCACCCGTGCACCGTGGTGCAAGGGTGCCTGTGTTGTATGCAGGATTGTTTTGTGCAGAAAGGGGCACCTTCCTGCATAAAAATGATCCATAGCAGTGTTTTCCTCCTTCTATTTGTACTGCATAATGCAGCACACATAGAAAGAGGAAAAACATGAAGAAATTAAGATAAACTCCTCGTTACTCCTGCCATGAGTAGGTGTGAGGCTTTTTGACACATTCCCAGGTTCCAAGGTGACAGCTATTTGCACTGTGTTGACTTACTCAAAATGTACATGGACACTTAAAACCATGCAATATCACAGGGCACAGAAAGGCAAGTGGATTGGGCCAATATGGTAGGGGGAGGAACATGGAAATCTTGGGGGGCATGGAGAAGCGGGGTGGAATGTTATGAACCCCAATGTACCCCAATATAGGCCTAGGTAGCTACACAACCTTTTACCTATGTGTCCTACCTTTCTCTGCATAACGGTTCTAGCACTGACCTTTTACCCAGTTATGTGCGACATAAATGTCGATCAGTTTACTTGAAACTGGCCTCATTTACTATGTATGACGATTCTTAATATGATATCTTAATCCCATGCCCAGGACGTACATTGCAAGATTAGCATATTCTGTATAATAACTTTGTACAAAAGTCACTGCTATCTTCATCCTTGGATCACAGGGCCAGTGTATACAATAGCAACCATTCCATATCTAGGAAGACACCCTGTGGGTACCTTTTGGGTATTAAAGAACCACATCTTCACTGGGTAACCAGAGGAGAAGCTTCCATGCTAACAAAAGATGCTGAGGTCACTGAATGCAGAAATTCCAGCACACAATGGTCTGACATCCCTGGCGGGGTGTCCAACTCGATAACAAGTTTGGGTCCTTCGTTCTCTGAATCATGTTTTCAAGTACTTGTACATGATCCAATGTGCACTGTTCACAAAGACCAATGCCAACAAATTTTCAAACCTTTTCAAATTAAAATGTATTCAAATCAGATATATTCTCATTGCAAGTCATACAACAATATTACAATGTCACATTCATTTCTGCTTTGAATGTATAATGACACATCTACATAATATAATTCTCCACATTACTCATGTGACATGTTTATACAATGATTTCCTGTATATAAATTTAAATTAATGCCCTTTAGGTTAAATAATACCCCTGTTACCTTCCAAAGTCTGGTGAAGGGGGTACTGTAAAGTCTTCAGTGCAATATATCTAGAAGATATTGCAGTCTTTAGCACCACCTGGCAGTACCACTTGACTTGCCCCAGGGAAGTACTTCAGGCCCTGCAGCAGTCAGGGCAGAGTATCAAGAACAGCAAGTGCCAGATAGGGCAGGGTCTGTAGTGTACCTTGGCCAACAGGTTGGATAGGTACAGCTGAATGATGTGGGACAGGATTAACCAGTTGCCTTTTTCAGCAGGCAACTACTCCTGGGAGAGCAATGGTGTATTGCCATAAAGCAGGAAACAATTGCTGTGATTTGGTCACCGAAGAAGCTGAGACCACACCTGTTTGTAACTCTCTTCAATGTTCAAACTGACCATAGCCCTCTCAGATTACGCATGCAGATTAGAAGGGAAACCCCAAACTGTTAAGGTGGTCTATCTCCCCACATAATATGGACGTTACAGTGGAACACAGACCTGGGACTGACCATACAAATGCAGAAGGGCCTTCCAGTTTATTCTACTTAGATGATGAGAACTGCAAAGAGAATGGCTGAGTTCCTTACTTTTCATCTGGGGGAAATGGCATGTAGGAAAATGTCTCTTTTTGCATGCTCACCCACATTTGTTTGGGTATGCTGCTACTGTTTTTTTTACTCTATGCACTGGGACTTTGCTAACTAGATCCCATTGCATGTGCTCAGACCCCTCAACATGTCAAATATTGCAAAATTCCTAAATGTCATATTTAACTCCGCTATAAGCTCCTAATATATTTTATGAAGTGCACATAGGGGCCTTAAGTTACATGAGACTAACAGACCCCAGTAAACATTGTGCCAGTACTAAAGGAGCGCAAAACATATCTCCAAGCCTACTACAAGTAACTTTCCTGTCCAGTTTAAATTTCAAATTACACCAGTATCATCCCAGGAAACAAAATATGCATTAGAAATCCAATTAATTGGTAAGGTCAGATTTGTAACAAATATTTCACAAAAGGTACTTTTTAAAAGTTGCCTTTAGCCAGCCTAAGGCCTCAAGAATCCCCATTTGCCGTGAGGTTCCATCTGTCACTCATGAGCTGAATAACTTCTTGATTACGTGTGCATTGACTTCCAGGGATAAAAGGCTTGGGTCCTGTTCAGCTGGCGGGATGATCATCTTGCAATGGCAAAGGAATTCAATATTCCTCAAAGGAGTCTGCCCTGTCACAGACAGATGTATCTTACTCCTGGACCTGCCCCCTCTACTGTCTTTCTAGCCAGCCAGGCACCAAACTTAGTGGGAGAGAACCTGCCCCCAGGACTGGATTGATATGACCAAAGTGATGGTTTGCTCATTTCCCTGGGCGCAATTCTAAAAGAGCTCTAAACAGTTGAGACATGTTTTGTCATCTTGGTCTTAGGGCACCCCTGGGCACTACAGAACACTACTGAAACTGTGGAAGAAAGAAGAGGAACTGTACCTGCGGTTGATTCCTGTGAGCAAAACCGTAAAGGCTGGATGTACTCCCACTTGTATAAAGGACAAAGAAGTGGACTCCAGGGTTCAGATGGCTCATCTCCTATTAAGTTTTAGCGACACAAAAGCTGTAAGACCATGGTTATGTATGAGCCCAGCTCACCAGATTCAACTGGACCTGCCCTTGACCCTGCTGGAGGCTTTGGTTGGAGTCCTGAACCCCAAGTGCTGTTCTTGAGGTCCTGGAATCACTGGTTGATGTTAGGATAACTCCTCCTGCTTAAAAAGCGAAAGCTGAGAGTTAGAAACATTTTGACAACCTCTCAGATGGAGAACTGACTGAGACCAGGGTCATCCTCAAAGTCGCATCTGTCAATGTCAAAACCCCGGTGTCAGCTTGATGTGTTTGCCCGCTGAAGGAAATCTGACTTCTAGAAATGTCCAAACTTAGAGGGAGTCCTCAGGACTGACGCAGTGTAGCATCTAATATAATTTTAATATCTTCCTATTCATAGACTTTGGATTTCACCTTTTTGTAGCTTTTTAAAATCAGGTCGGGTGCCCGTGGCCTCCTTGTTCTAATGGACCCGGTAGTCCGTTAGAGCAGGGAGGCCATGCGCACCCAACCTGATTTTAAAATACCTGCAGAATAAATGACTAGAGAAGACCAGAGCACATTATCGGCAAAATATTTGTGTCATTTGCAATACAAGACACATCTGCTTATCTGAGCAGATATTTTTTTAAATTTCAACCCCATGTATCCCCTGTATCACGGTGGCTGTAATGGGCAAGAGAGGAGATATTAATTAATAGTATAGTAATGCTCCATGCCATAGCCAGGTGTTGAGTTCAGGTTAAAATGACTGAAACATTTTTTTACACTGGATTTTGATTTTATTGATTTTAAGATTGTAAAAAAGCAAACAAGTGTGCTGTAGTGTATTGTGTTGTTCATTCCAGGCAGTAAAAATTCCACCATTTACCCCTATTTTTTTAAAATGTTTATGTGGTCTATGGGCTCCTACATTTTGGCACACCAATCCATACCCCTGTACCAATCCTCCATCAGCTGGGGCATGGACAAAACCCACAATTGGGCAATGTCCCTCTTTGCAATTAGTGCAAACATCCTAACCAATAACCGCTCTGCCAACCTCACCCCAAGTCCTCCATCGGCCCTAAAAGGGCAATATGTGCACTCTTCTCTATTGGGTGCCCCAAAACCTGGGACAAGCTATGGAAAACAAATGTTGTGATATAATAGAGAAAATCCATATGACATAATGGAAGTCAGCTTCCCCCTAGCAGCAACACACACTGGAAGGGTGCCTGTGGGCCTTCCACTACCTCAATGGGGGAAGATACGTAGTATGCAAATAATTAAGGTAAATTAGTCGCAACTCTGAGGAGATCCCCAGCTCTCTTGGTGCTATGATGGTTTTTATCATTTCCATCTTCCAAATGAGCTGCACAGGCCTCCCATTTGGTCCTCAATGGGGTGGGCAGGTCATGTGAGTTTATCACTAGCGAATTATATGTGCAAGAGATCCCACCATTCTCTAGCGCTCCCATTAACAACCTAGGTTCCAGCAGGCTAAATTCGGGAGGGGGGGCATTCCAATAGGGTTCTCTAATGTCGACAATGAGCGTCATAGCTAGAGGTATCCATAAAACTGAGATTGATGCAGATAGAACTCTTCTTTTAAGATCTTGAAACAACTTCATGTGAGTTCTTTGCCAAACATCCCCCAAATGGGAGATAACAATGAGGTTCCATTTATGAAAGTGCTCCAACTGTGCAGTCAGTCCAAACCGTATCCCTCTCCGTAGGAGACTCTGCATTGTAATCTTTCTATCCCACCCTGTTCAGTGTATATTTACTCCTCAGACCTGAAAATCTACTTTTGTAAACTCTGGGAGTAAATCAGGGAGAGGAGCCCCATAATGGATGCTCATAATAGTATTGACTCCCAGCATGGACACTTCCAACTGAACTGTAGGGTCATTCCACCTCCCTGGAGCCAAATGGGAGATACCAATGATATTCCATTTATAAAAGCCCTCCAGCTGCACAGTCAGTCCAAACCATATCCCTCTCTGTAGGAGATTTTGCATTGTAATCTTTCTATCCCACCCCATTCAGTGTATATTAACTCTTCAGACCTGAAAATCTACTTTTGTCAAGTCTGGGAGTAAAACAGGAATAGAAGCCCCATAAAGCATGCTCTTAATAGCATTGACTCCCAGCATGGAATATAGGGTCATTCCACCTCCCTGAAGCCAATAATTTATAACAATAAGCTGGGTGGCCCAGTAATATAAGCATAGGTCTGCAACTGTAATCCCTCCATTATATGTAGATTGAGTGCATTTCCCAAATGCTATGCTGAGACTTGTTTAGCACACAAGTGTGAGCACATCGTGTCCTGGGTCCCATGAAACCACTTCCTGTGAGTAAGGTTGGGACAATTCTGGAACACATAGAAAGCATGGTAAAATCAAAAATTTTCATAAAGCATCTCTACCAAGGATGTTGAGCGGGAGTCTGACCCACTTCCTAAGCTCCATCAGCATTCTAGTCATCAGGGGATCATGCCACTTCTAGCAGTAGGGTTATCCAGATGCCTAGATAATTAAAACTAATAATTAAAACTCAGTTACTGAATAGGAATTTGGAGCTATCAATAAGCGACACCCATGGCCCATTGATTTCAGATAAGCCATAACCATCAGCATTTCATCCGCATGTAATGCCATACAGTCTTCCAACCTGTCTCCCAAAAGTACTCCAGCAGTTGGGCATCACTGCGCACCCATGACAGAAATGGCTCCTAATCCAGTGTATCAAATGTCTTCCTGAAAACAACCAACAACAATGCGTTTTTACCCTTTACCATATACTTATAGGCCTCTGTAGCCAGGACCCTACAGATACAATGGGTCCGATTCACAAAGGTAAAAAAATTAAATTTTTCTGTAGGTTTACTACTTTTAGGTATTCACAAAGGCAAATTTAGACTAAAAGTCCTAGGTCCTTATTTAGATCTTGACAGGACTGGTCCCTCCGTCTCTGTTTAGGTGCTATTTTGTGGTCCGCCTGCCTGATTTTGATGTTGGTGGGTCAATAGACAAAAAACTGCCACAGTCCCTCCACCTCCACTAGGAATCCTCTCCCGTATTGATGGCACCACAGCCTGAAGAGGCTGGCAGTGGGACTCCAGCCAAGAGTACTGCAGAGCTGATTACAATGTGACTTTCCACTGTGACAACTGAGGCGGGAATCTCTCCAACTTGGAGTTGGCTGAATAAAAGGAAATGAGGTAAAAACTTACCTTTTTCCTTTTTTCCTCTTCCATTTCCATCTTGTTACCCATCATCCAGGTCCTTCCTTTGCTGCTCCAGCACCACAACCAAGCCAAACGGCTCTTTTGTCAGCAAGATGTACGGCAAGGTACTTGTATTATTGTCCTATGTATCGTATGCTGACATTTGCTGTAGACTTGTGTATTACTGCATTGCTCTTACATGCAAAAATATTCTTATGTGTAAAGCAGTAGTGTTAATTTTCTTACTAATCAAGATACATTGAACACACATGTATAGGCAATTAAAAATAATAGTTGTTTTGGTGCTTGGGGGTGTTGTGCTAGTGGTGCCTGTGGTTGTGCATTCAATAGTGTATGTATGTTGTGAAGGTGGCATGCAATACATAACACAAAGGAACATAACATATTTCCAATATATGTATTTCATGCTAACACGACACATATGTGTATTGACGTATAAATATGTTGCACTTACCAGTCTTCCCACCCCGTGGACCTCACCCTGTCATAACTCTGCCTCTGGGACACCACCAGCACAACAAGAACATCTAAATCGACTTGGTGCAATCCCACTAGACTGGTGTGGCGGAGTATTGTTAACTAGCACAGAAGACCACTGATGTGGCGGTCTTCTGTCTATAGCTACAACATCTAAATGCAGCGGACGGACTGCCGTCAGCTCGATGAAGTACTTTGAACCATTGCAGCGCTGGGACGGCAGTATTACCGCCAAGATCTAAATCAGGCCTTAAGTTTACGGCTTTCGATAGTTAAAAAGGTCATTTACATGTAGTATCTTTGCATCTGCACTCGGGGCAGAATCTCCACACTTGGACTGCAAGTTAGATTACATACACCTACAGACTATTAACACCACCTGCAATCCCAGCACTACAAGCCACATAAAAGTAGCACATAATCAAGAACCTGGTTTGGCCACACTCACTTTTTGACTGCCTGCTCTGTGACTTACCTCACAAGGTTTCCTCGGAGGAGGAAGACAAATAATATTGAGGAGGAGACCACCATGATAATCAAGTTCATAATGAGGCACAACAAAAGACTGCTTGGTCTACCAAGCTTCAGCATCAGTGCTACACAGAAGGCAGCCCTATGGCAGCATTTGTATACTACAGTCACTGCAAATGGGGAGGATGTCCATACTGTCACAGACATCAAGAAGACGTAGCAGGATGAGAAGAGGCAGGTGAAGGAGAAGTACAGCAGGATATGGGTGGCCAGAGCTCTCCCTGTAGGACAAGATGGACCCTGCCTCCATCTCACCCCACTCGAAAAGGATGTCCTCTCCACCATGCACACCCACCTACTCCATTGGCTGCCTGTGAACGATGACTACAGTGCGGTGCCAGGTAATAGGCGATTAATCTAACAATTACACTAAATTGTAAATGTCTGCGATATACTATAAATGTGACTATGGATGTTGCCCCAAGTATATGCAAATTGCATGGTGAGTCAGACCCTCATGTGTCTCATTTCATCCACTGCATTACAATTCCCAGAATCCTTTGTGATGAAAATGCCAACTTCAAATTCCTCAGTCCCACACAGTGACCTATCACTGCTGGTGAATTCACATAACACTGGTAAATGAGAAAAGATAATGTGCATAATTCACTTACTATTACAGTTGGTTTGTAGATGAAATTGAGCATATATTTGACAAGTTGCACATAATCAACATTTCTTCGTTACATCTGATGACTTTTCTCCTTTATTACCACATACAGCCAGAGTAAACTCACCCACTGGATGAGAGTGAGGTCCCTACACCTGCAGGGAGGCAAATAAACCCATACCACCAGCACAAACTGGTACTTAAATATAGCCAGGAGAGAGCCCAAACTCCAACATTTGTGATCATACAACTCATAGGTGCATTACATAGAATCCATCAACAGTCACCTGTGAAATTAATTAAGAAATGTTGTGCATCACATGTATCAACTAGAATGTTAACTGAAAACACACATATCGTTGTAGGCCCTGTGATGTTGTCCAGAAAAACACCGCCCACAGTGATCTCTGCTACACAAATGGGTGTGACATCTGGTTAGGAACCACTCACTGAGTGGATGCTTGACCCTGATACGTATACCTAAGAATGAATTTACCAAATGTTCATGATCCTAAAATATGGATTAAATGTCAGCAGTATGTGGTGTGAGTCCAACATCACTGTTGTCACTCATTTTGATATGCTCACATATGGCTCATAACAGTACACCACTTCATAGCATGTTGGCTAATGAAAGGATAACTCCAAATGTATGATAAGTTTGTACACTACATACCTAATTGCACATATTATCTCTTATGAACAGTATCCACAACAGGGTTGAAAGTCCATTAAATGGATACTCGCTAACAAAATCCCAGGACCCAAATATATTGCGATTGATGTGGATGAGGGCCGAGCTGATGCCAACAGTGTGGCTAATATCACTTTTGTCACTCAACTCACATATGGCTAATAACAGTATACCACTTCATAACACGTTGGCTAATGAAAGGATGTCTCCAAATGTATGGTAGGTGAGTACAGTACAAACCTAATTTCATATATTGTCTCCTATGAGGAGAAGTAGCCACAAATGTATGGTAATTGATGCGGGTGAGAGCTACGTTGATGCCAGCAGGTTTCTGGTTCAGGAAGCGGTTTCGGGTACATGTGGTGAGTGTGGAGGGAATGAAGTATAAACAGCTGGTGGCTCAGCTGCACAATGTGAAATCAGTAAAGGTGTAAATCATCCCAGATTCTCCAGTTGCCAAATTGTGTGATCCTAGTCTAAGGTTGGTTTTCAATTTGCCTACTCTTTCTCCATAATCACATATAAGTGAACCTTGAAATACATGACTTCAGGATGTGTGCTGTACAAAACCTTATCCAGTATCAGGTAAAATAGACTATGTGTTGTTCATGTATAATGGGAACACAGGCCACCCAAAGAGTGCACAGCACACGTGTTTGACCTCCCAGTTCACAATAGGCATTGATGTCCTGGTAGGAAGGAGGGAAAACTAAATGCTAGCCATCTTGGTTGATAATTATTCATATCAAAAGGTTTCTCTGCAATGCACTGACACGATCTGGTGTGCATAAGTGAAACAGGTCTCCATGTAGAGGAACACTCCGTTAGAATTTTGAAGAGACTACATCAGACTTATGATGCATAATGCCCCTAAAAATGAATGTGTATTCAAAGGTAGGTGGTGAAAGACACCCTAGCTTCTTCCTTCCTTTAGCTATCATCAACTTTCAAATACACGTTTGCCTGTTAATGGTACATCTGGTTGATGTCAGTGCTGCCATGAGTTAACAGCTGCCTCATGCTGCTGTTGCCCAGGGGGCCACATTTAAAGTTCGGGGTGTACCCATGTCACCTCACCCGTAAATTGCATAACACTGGTCTACATCTATGACATATACATGTACATTTGTTATCATCATTCTTTGCACTTAAATATGGTCATGTATGTCACATTAGAGCTGCTGGCAGGACTTCCTCAGTGATCCAGACAACACCATCTAGGGGGTTTGGGAAACATTCTAGCAGCAGCACTCAAACTCACAACCATCCGTCTGTCAGGTAAGGGTGCCAAATTGAGTTGTAAGCTATTGATTCTCGAATTCTGCACAATAACCAAATACTTATGGAAGAACATTAGCAGACATAGCCACTTGTGCACTGCATCTGAAGTTGGTGTCCGGGACTGGAGGCTTAGTGGACTAATATGTCCAATGTAGGGGCCTGTGGTTGACCTCATGATCACAGGTTCATATCCGAGCAGGACCACTCAGCCTTTCATCCTTCTGAGGTAGATAAAAGGAGTACCGTTCAGTTGGGTAACAATAAACATCTGTTATTCAGCGCCAAGATACCCTTGGCTGAACGTGTGCTTAACAATTGCACATTATATATAAAAGGTTCCCAACATAATCAGTCAAGTGTGCATGTTCACATAAAATTCATGATGAACATTAACTATGGCGTCACTTCCTTCTCAAGCTACTGGGCCAAGGACCACATCTTCTGCTACACACTCAAAGAGCCAGATTCAGCAGCTGACATTTTGGGGTCAGTCTTTTTTTTTTTGTTTTTAGGATAATTTTTACAATATAAAGCAATGGCGGTTTTACAGATGTACAGTAGTTACTGATGAGCATGAAGTGCATTCACAGAAAATAGCATTAATGCTTTTTTGGGATTGCCTTTTTTTGTTTTTACAAGTGACAGTTCAGGCACAAAAAAGAAAAATGCATTTCCAGTAAGAGGGTTCATTACAAAAGTGAGCGTTTTGTCAGTTTTTTTTTTTTTACTTCTTGTATGGTCTGTGTGGTGATCTGGATGTTGATCTGGACTTTTTTCCAGACTTCTTAGGTGTTCTGGATCGAGACCTTCTTGACCTTTTTGGTGTTCTAGAAGAAGATGGTGATCTTTTGAGTTTTTTACCAACGTCTCTCGGAGAGTCTTTGCGAGAGAACCTCAAAGGGGAACTTTCTTTGTATGATCGTTCAGATCTCTCTGAGCGCTCTGATTTTGGTGAGGGGGATTTTGCTCATCTATCACTGGTACTCCGACAAGGGCTTGGAGAGGCACTATGTCGTCTTTTCCTTTCTTTCCGTGTAGGTGTGGTCTCACCCTTTTCCTTCTTTTCTTTGAATCTTGCTTCTAATTTTTCCTTATCCTTTCTCTCTTGAACTGGTAAGTTTGCTTTTGCATTGCACATCTGCATTAAACACCTCAATACTAAGGTGTGAGCTGTCATGTGAAGGTGCACAAACCAGGTCAAATGTGGAACATCCGTTAATGCCAAAACCATTTGGCTCAACCCTTGTGCTGCACCACACGATATCCAAGGCAAATACTTACTCCGTTGCAACTCCTGTCTTTCAGGCACTGATGGCAATGAGTCACTTCAGGAAGAAAAACCATCCACCAGTAGCAGGCGATGGGCAATTCAAGGAGCAAACCCATTCCTCGCCCAAAAAGGCATGTCAGCTGTCAGTAATGGACAAGAGGAGGAAGAGGAGGATGAGAAGGAAGTAGCGGAAGATGAAGATCTGATACTGCTCGCAGGGAAAATATGAGTCTGATTCCCTGGCACCCGTTGTTGGCCCACTCCAGCTAGCAGAGTGCCTCCCACTCCATCCCTGGAGACTGCCCATTCCCAGCAGTCAGCCAACCAGCCAGTATTCAGCTACCCCAACACAACCATCAATCCTTCACTGACCTCATGTCCAGGTGAGACGTGTTGGTTCCCCTACACACTCGTGCCATGACTGTGCATATCAGGTCTTCTCTCCACCATCTGAGGAACCCATAACCCCTGGTGAGGAGCAGGTATCCTTTAGGCACTAATCTCCGCCCCACAGCCTCCCACTTGCCATACTGCAGGCTGATGGACCTGACAGCCAGGTTATATCCAAGGCCATCCCAGGGAGAGGTGGCTGACACATGTTCATGCTGGCTAGTCGGAGGAGCAGGCTAATTTGAGGCAGGACATTCATGCTATGGGGGCTACTCTGACAGACATGTCAAACTCTCTGCAGGACATGTGTCAATTCCAACAGATGGACAACAGACTGACCCATGTCCCATGTCTTGGAAAGGAGATAAATGACACCATAGGCGACCATAGGAAAGAGAGTTCAAGTCACCATGTTTTGGCCATGAAGATGATGGAGAGCATTCTGAAACTTATCCAAAGCCTTTTTTCGTGGTCAACATATAGAGGGCACCCAACATATCTTCCTGCACTACATCACACCCAGCCACTGTACCGCAACCTGCACAGGCAACCCCAAAGCTTCACAGGTACCACCCCTTTACACATGCCACCACTACACAGTCACATCCCCCTCCTGCCCAGTCACATCCCTCACCTGTACTGCCATCATCACTCCTTATCCAGGCACTTCCCCCAACTTTACAGGCAACCACATCCCCATTTGTTACCTCCCCCACTGGTACAGGCACCTTCATCCCCTGTCCAGGCATCTCCCTCACCTGGCAGATGCACCACACACATCTGCACCACAGCACCAGCACAGTAGACGCACTCACAGGGATCCTCGCCACCACAATTGTGAAGTCCAATGTGAGGTCCCCCATGATCACTATAAATATGTTGCCCACAATATAAGTCAATTAAAAGATTTTACTCACAAGTTAATACTGAGTTGCGTATTATGTGATGATGATCAATTGGTTACTGTGGCAGTAGGCAATAGATGTAAAAATTAATACGGGTGAGTGAGTCATGTAGAACAGTAGGACCATCTGTGTAACAAGGTATCATGTGGAAAGCATTGCTAAATTACTTCTGATGTATACTTCTATACTTTGAATCCCACATATACAATGAACTACACAAGACAGAGATGTTGTTCCAAAGAAATGCTTTATGTATTATAATGTAAAACTAAATGTAATGAAATAACAGTTCAGCGGAATGGGAGAATGGAAATCAAACAATGTTCTTCATACAGAATGGGTAAGGGGACTTGGAGGGGTTGGGCAAAATAAATAAAACACGTCAGGAAGCTGCAAAGGAACCAGTCCATATACAAAGCGGAAAGAAATTGTCCACAGGCCAAACATAGTCCAGTTACTGGTCATCCTCATCATCCTCCTTTTACATGAGGTGGAGATCCTCCACCTTTGTGGTCTCCCCCTGGCTTGCCAGTGCAGGACCAGACACCCCACAGGAGTGGGAACAATGAGGTGTCTGAGGGAAAACAGTGTGGGTAGATATACAGGGTGATACATAGAGGGTGGTTTAGGGTGGACGCGGAGCTAAGGCAGACAACATGGCTGTATCCAAGGACGTGATGGTGGCTTTGAGGGTGGTCATGGCTCTTCAATGTTCCTCTTGGAACCAACCCAGTTCACCACAAATCTACAGTAGGATCTGGGAGGACATATCTGGTTCCCCATCAAATGCTGCCATCACTTCTTGGAATGCAGCCACAGGAGTAACATTGCAGGTAGGGGTTTGGGTCTCACATGAGGAGTGGGGGTGTTGGAGCAGAGCTTTCCCTCTATTCATCTGGGTAGCCTCTTGGAGGAGATCTAGTGGCAGGCGGTTCAGCTGGAGGCCCGAATAAAATGAGGGCCGCAAGAGGTAGGGAGTGGTCAGTGACAGGCCAGGTGGTGATAGGGGCTACTCTGGGGACACCTCAGCTGTGTGCAGTTCTAGTATGTCTAGGGAGAGTCAAATTCTTCCCTCCCCGGCTGGAGGTTTCCTGATTGGTGCTTCCCCCTAGTTGAAGCACAAGTAATAACAAAGCATGTAACTACATAAAGCAAGTGCAGATGTTGTTCTCCTTTGACCCACTAACCAATTAAATGTGTCTTGGAGCCAAATGTATGTGTACGATCACTGTGATGTCCTGAATTCACTCACACATTGACATCTTTCACAAATTTGGAAAGTATACACTTTTGTACTGGCTAACACTCACCTTCAGCATTTGATTTTTGGCATCATTTTGAGTTAGACAAGTATCACACTGTCAGCCTTTACTTCATGGCACATAATAATATATTTTCACCCTGACAAAACACACGCAAAAAGCATCATTTTCTAGTTGATTATGGAGAAATCTGTATTCCTGCTGATTATGAATATAGATTGATTCTTCAGTTTTTTCAGTATGGCGTTGATAAGGGTCTAGCTGAAAGTCCAATGGGCTGCGTTAAGGGTTGTTAGGGTACCTCGGGTGCTCCCAAAATGTATTCCTTGGGTTATGTACTGCTGAATGGTTTCTCTTTGCTGGGGCCAATCTTAGATAAAGTTCTTCTTCCTAGAATCTACCTCTGCTTCTTACAATCTCACCCCCTTAAGTTTCCGGATGTGATTGAGGTGATCCAGGTGGGTGCTGTGGTGCCTGTTTCGAGGTTAGACATCTCATATAGTAAGTATTGGCACGAGAAAAAGGGGCATTCAGAGTATCTAAACCACCTAATCTTCTTCTCATTGTTACTCATATGCATTTCAACTAAAATAATAAGAAAACAAAAAAAGAGGGTGAGTTAAAAATAAATATTGTCTTATCACAATTAGTTAAACCTCCAGGCATTGTTCTTGCCTACCCACCATTATCTGCAATGTGCTCCTTAGGGGCTCTTCTCCCACCATCAGCTGATGGTCATCTGGACACATATGTCTTGTGTAATTTTAGATATTTGTTTAAGAGGAACAGGGCTAGGTGGTTCTGGGTAGGGAGGGTGGAGGTAATGGTCGGGACTTGAGGTTTGGGATGGTTATTGGGAATGGGTAGGTTTGAAGGCTTTAGGGTGAAGTGTATGGTGGGTTAATGGGGTATTGGGATATTTTGGGAAGGGAGGACAATTATGACATTGAAGTCAGTGACGTCAGACATGAACTTATTGGAAACATCTTTGCCTAACGGTAAATTGAATGAATTAAAGAGTACCTTGAGAAATAACTATATGGACAGCTCCGTAAATGTCATGAATTAAAAAGTAGATTGAGAATTACCTATATGGGCATTTCATGTTCCAAACTGTATGTTATTAATCCAATATTGAATGTTATATTTTCTTGACATTATAATAAACATTGTTTGTATGCAGCAAAGTATCTCATATGGTACAATGTTAAACAGTCAGTGATGTACTGTTTTGCAAAAACTCAAAATTAAATTTAGATCAGCCTTAATACAAGTGTATTATATTATATGTAAATGTAAGAAGTGGTCCATAATATCTGTCACCTTTGTGAGAGACCTCCCATCCAGTAAAGACAATGTCATACATATTGTCCACGACTGAAATATATTAATGAGCATGCAAAGTAAAATTGCCTTTGTTACAGTTCTAGATGTTTTCAGCTGTGTAGAAATTTACACATTTGAAATTATACAAAAAGAAATTCTCATAATCATATTAGCATGTCTATTTATTCTTTCCTAGGTCATCTCCGCTAGTCATCTGCTGAGGCACTAGCAAGTCATTGGTGGGTCATGGCTTGTCTTGTATTGATACTGGTGATGAAGAGATCTGCTGTGCAAATTGCCTAACCATTTTGAGATTGGTTGTGAAAAGAATATGAATACACTTGGTCTCAGTCATGGAATGATACCCATGTAACTGAGGTCCATGTAAAATAACTGTCACATGTTTATATCACAAATAGTAGAATGTGTTCTTCATAGATGTAATGTTTACTAACTAGGTAGATTCTGGATATATGTTATGAGTCAATCTGAGCATAAAATATTTTAAAACGTTAGGGCAGTGCAATGTATGGCTATGTTCACATTATTACTGAATCATTCACCCTTGGTGGAATTTCTGATTATAATTGATTATTTTCACCTAAATAATGAATCAAATAATAAATATATTTTTAACAAACAAACGTGTTTGTGATTTTATTTTTAATTCATACTTGTGTTTTTTGTATATGTAATAAAAACAGCATTTGTTTTGTGATCGAGAAACTATTATTTATATTTTAATAGCACCACTATTTGTATTTATTTTATCATTTAAATAATGTTATAACTCAGAAATATTTTTTTTAATATTTAACCAAAAAGCATAGAGAGAGAGTCTTAGATAATTAGTTAGCTTGCATGGTGTTTGAGAAAATAAAGGCAAGGCTTCAATTGCTTAGAATAATTTTCCAGACAACATTCCATTGGTGAACTGAAAATGTGCACCCAGAAAGTGTATAAGGTGAATGGTTCAGAGGTTCACATTAGGACATCACTTTTTACTTCTCTTGGTGGTGGCTTGCTGGGTGTTGTCCTCAACTAGGCCAGACAACCGACTCCTCCAACAGGTGAGGTCATGGTAGGGTCATGGTAGGTGGCTCCATGGTCAAAAGTGTCCTAGTTTCCATGTACTGCAGGCTGGAGATGTTTGTGTTACTGGGTTGGCAGCAGATGGTGCTTCTCCATATAAAGGAGCTGCTAAATTAAACACATCTGCAGATGATGCTGTGAAGTTTGGGAATTCAGAACGCAGGGGGTTTGGGGAAGGGTTCGAGTGGGTTGGGGGGTTGTGGATGGCGGGAGGGAACGAGTGTGCCGACAGGGTCCGGGGTCCTTGGGAGACACTCAGCGGGGACCGCTTTCCGATAGAATCAGCGGTTACTACACTCCACCGGCAAGATGACAGGGGCTACACTACACGTTATCACCCTGAATGTGAAAGGGCTCAACAACCCCATTAAAAGGAGGGAAGTCCTATTATATCTAGAAAACTCGGGTGCTGCTATATGTTTACTTCAGGAAACTCACCTCCTCACCAAAGACTGGCACAGGATGAGGTCCTGCGCATTCCCTCAGCAATTCTTCTCTTCTACTACTGTCAAAAAGCGGGAGTGGTGATCTTGTTTGCCAAACACTTTAATGGTCACATTGGGGAGAAGGTCGAAGAGACCAAAGGCAGGCTCCTTGCCTACAACATAAAGGTGGGCGACATGCCCATGACAGTGGGATCCCTGTACGCTCCTAACTCAGGTCAGGAGCCCTTTCTTAAAAATGCCCTGTCAGAGACCTTACGTTTCCCAGCACACTTCCTACTCATAGGAGGAGACCTCAATCTGGTCATGGACAAGGAGAGTGATAGGTCTGGCCCCCGCTTCGGCAGCACAAGCGCACTTTCACCAGACGGGAGGGACTGGTTGACTCAGAGGGGGTTGGTGGACCTATGGCGCGCTAAGCACCCCGGGACTTCACAATACAAATTCTACTCCCACGTGCACCACACATATGCCAGATTGGACCACTTCATGGGTTCCTCAGAGTTGGTGACTAAAGTGGAGGAGGTGGACATCATCCCAGCCGTCATTTCAGATCATGACACTGTGGAAATATTGATAAGGGTCCCACGCACTAAAGCATCACAGAGTTGCCGGCGGTTGCGGGAAGCCCTCCTGCAATGCAAGGAGATAGTCCAGCAACTACACGAACGCATCACTGACAACCTTAAGCTCATTGATCACCCAGACACGCCCATGACAGCCATCTGGGGGGATCTGAAAGCAGTAGTGAGAGGAGAATTAATAGCCATCTCAGCTGCAGAAATCAAAGAACGCAAAGACAAACGAGAATCATTAACGGCCAAAGTGACCGAACTAGAGAGGGTACACAGTCCCACAGTGGCTCCTAGAATTTGAAAACAGATGAAATCCGATAGAGCTCAGCTGGCAGGTCTAGATATGGATAGGGCAGAATACGCAGCAATTAGGCTTCGGCACATGTACTACGTGGGTGGGGACACAACGTGACGACTCATCGCAAGTGCTCTTCGAGCCAAAGTCCAACGATCTAAAATAACGACCCTACACGAGAGGCACAGGAAGAAGATACACGATGAGGAAGAGATTGCTGAGGCTTTTAGAGAATACTATGCATCCCTCTACAGTGCAGATCCCCTACTTGACAATAATGAAGAGGTTTACTCACAAGGTGCAGCCACCACCGCTCTCAATGCGGAAGCTGCAATCTCGTTGTATGCACCTATCAGAATTGAAGAGGTGATTAGTGCAATATCCTGCCTCAAGCCCCTGAAATCACCCTACCCGGACGGCTTCTCCTCAGACTTTTACAAAGTTTTTTGTCCCTTAGTCGCGCCGATACTTACCAAACTTTTCAATTCATTCCAAGGCCCCGGATCCATCCCTCCCTACATGCTGGAGTCTGACATCATAGTGCTACCTAAACCAGGCAAAGATACCACCCATTGCGCTGCCTACAGGCCAATTTCCCTACTTAACCTCAACCTCAACCTCAAACTCTTCACAGGGGTGCTCACCTCAAGGCTTGGACCACGTCTTTCGGGTATTATAGAACCAGACCAATCAGGATTCATCCCCGGTAGACAATGCAGCGATAACACTAAATGTATTCTCCACTTAATAGATAAAACCCACTATGTACAGTCAGACTCCAAGCTACTGTCCATAGACGCTGAGAAAGCATTTGACAGAGTGGACTGGGGCTTTCTCTAGTAGATCCTGGTGCACTTTGGTATTGGGGAACGGTTCAAAGCATGGGTTGCAAGCTGGTACCATCAACCGCAGGCAAGGATCCAAATCAACGGGTTGGGCTCAAGCCTATTCGAAATCCAAAGCGGCACTAGACAAGGGTGTCCGCTCTCACTCCTCCGCTTCACGCTCTATGTAGAACCGCTAGCACAGGGGGTGCGAGACAACCCAAACTTTCGTGGCACCATTTTTGGAGGGGAACCGCACCCAATTAGCCTCAATGCTGACCATATCTTTACAGCGCTCGACAACCCCATGCTGTCGGTGCCAGCCTTCTTAGATGAAGTGGAGGCTTTCGGACGGGTGTCGGGCCTCAAGATGAACAAGGGGAAGTCGATGATACTATCACTCGGCAGTAATTCCCACGCCACACACAAGTTGTCCTTGTACAATGGGGGCTATTGGTCCAAACGCAACTCCCATATTTAGGTATCATCCTTAACCCATCTACTGAGCAAAAGGTTGCCCTGAATTACTCTAAGGTCACCTCACAGATCCAAGGAGACCTCAGAAGATGGCAGAAACAACCATTATCCCTACTGGGGCGATTTGCAGCAGTAAAAATGTTGGACTCCCCAAAAAACTATACATCTTTCAAACTATCCCAGTGATGCCCCCCGTGGGAACCATCAAGACAATACAAGAGGCGATACAACATTTTGTCTGGGAAGGGAAGAGACCGCGATTGCGTAGAAGCTTGGCCTTTCGCGGGCCGGATGAGGGTGGCCTGGGGATCCCTAACCTGCAGCAATACTTCCCAGCGGCACAACTGAGGTATCTAGTGGAATGGGAGAGGCCAGAGTCAGAGAAGAGATGGCTCTTTCAAGATAGGGCCATGACTCAGACTTCGCTCTGGAAAATATCCTTCCTCCATCGAGCGCACAGACCTAGATATCTTCAGAAATCACCATAACCTGCACGGTGTTAAGCGTATGGGACTCAGTGGAAACTAAAAGAGAGCTCACAATGTTCCCATCACTGCTAACACCTTTGCTTAACAACCCTGACTTCACCCCAGGGATGGACATTCTCACATGTTCCCACAATGGTGTGGGTCAAGATGTAGATCGGCTCCGCAAAGCTTCCAATACTTTCAATTCCGACACTGGTTAACTCACCCTGATATTAGCCCTTTAGTTGGTAGGAAAATGACGGGATGCGAAATATGACTAGTTACCAGAGAATCAGATCGCAATTTAATTACAGATCTCTACAAGAAGATCTCCCCAGCTCCTGAGATACACCGAGGAATTGGGACGAACGCTCACAAATCTGGGAATGGCAATCTATATATTACAGGGCCAATCACACAGCTTTGCTGTTGTGGGCGTTGTTATCTAGTCGGTCTTTGAATGCGGCTTTCTTGGCAGATCGGATTAGTTGGTGGTGTATGCGGGTGGCGTTTTTGAAGGCGTCTCTGGTACTGGTGTTTGGGTCTTTTTTCCAGGCCTTTTCGAGGGAGCGACAGAGTTTCTTGGATTTCTTAAGATCATCGTTGAACCAGGAGGCGTTTTTGCTGCTTAGTTTGATTTGACGTTTTTTCAACGGTGCTAGGATGTCGGCGCTGTTGGATAGCCATTGGGTGAGGTTAATGGCTGCTTGGTCGGGGTTTGAGAAGTGGGCGGGGGGGTTTTGAAGAAGCGATGAGGAGATCTGGTCGATGGTGATTTTGTTCCAGTTTCTTCGCAGAGTAGGTTGAGGATAGTTGTGGGATGTGGTCTTATTGTAGATAAAGTGAACGCAGCTGTGGTCCGTCCAATGGAGAGCTGTGGTGTGACTGAAGGAGACATGTTTGCTGGAGGTGAAGATAGGGTCGAGTGTGTGACCTGCAATGTGGGTGGAGGTAGTGACAAGTTTTTTGAGTCCGAGGTTGGCGAGATTGTCCAGAAGGGTGGTGGCGTTGCTGTCATTGTTCTTTTCCAGGTGAAAGTTGAGGTCTCCCAATAGAATGTATTCCTCGGAGGGAAGGGCGTGTGGGGTGATAAAGTCAGTGATCTCGTCACTGAATTGAGCACGGGGTCCTGGTGGCCTGTAGAGGAGGGTGCCTCTAAGTGTGGTCTTGGGGTCGGTGTGGATCTGGAAGTGAAGGTGTTCTGCGCTAGCGAGGTTGACGTCTGAGCTGGTTGAGATGCGGATGGAATTCTTATGGACGATAGCGATGCCTCCTCCTGTTTGGTCGGTGCGGTCCTTACGGATGATCTTGTAGTCTTCCGGGATGGCAATGGTGATGTCTGGGGCAGAAGAGGCGTTCATCCATGTTTCTGTTAGGACGGCGACGTCTGGGGAGATGGTGTCTAGTAGGTTCCAGAGGTCGATGGCGTGTCTGTGGACTGAGCGGGTGTTGAGTAGGATGCAATTAAGGTGGTTGGTGTCAGATCTCTGTTGTGTGTTCGTGGATGAGGAGTTGTTCTTTGAGCCGTCGAACTTGCAGGAGTTGCAAGAGAAGGGTCCATGGGTGTGTCCAGGAGCGGCATGGACGCAGTTGGGGGGACGGCCGGGGTTAAGGGCTAGGAGGGTGGTGGCATCGTATGTAATGCGTGTGGGGTGGGAGGTACGGGGGCCAGGGGGTCTGGCGCTGGGCGTGGTCCAGGCGCGGACGGGCGTAGACGGGCTTACCTTTGGCGCACCTTCGGCGCGACTGGGGCGCGATCGCTGCGCGTGAACGCTGCGCGTATGGACATGTGGCATAAAAGGAGAGTGGAGGGGGCGGAGCGTGGGAGGGTCCGCTGGGAGGCGGGGAGCGGGGAGGAGACACAGGCAGAAGTAAATAAACACAAAGATGTCCGCCCGGTAGCAAAAACGAAACTGGGGAACAGCCGGAGTTTTAATGTTCCTCAAACAAAGTAAACTGTGATGCCTATTGTGCAAATGCAGTAAGTCGATCTACAACAGTATCAATGCGCAAAGACAATGCCAGATAGAGACGATGCCGACCGCGAGCAAAGTAACTAGTACAGCAAGTAAAGTTCGATATGAATATCCTATCCCTTTGGACAACAACCACACAGCCCACACACATGGGTTGGCAACAGAAACTCTGGTACATGCTGGGTATGGAGCGCATCCAAGCCACGCTCACACAATCCATGGCTTCTTTCCACCCAGTCTGGCAGCCGAAGTTGTCGCTCTTATCAATGGAATTCAACGAAATAACATGCCCAAAATATCTTCACCTATTACGCCTTACTGAGGCGCAAAACGCTGACGGCAAGTCGAGACCACAGGCACCATGAGACTCTCATAAATAATGCCATCTTTAGATACACGAGATGGCAAACTGGTTGGGGTGGGGGGAGTTTTTTTGTGGGGAAGGGGGTAGGGTTTTGTTTCAATTGTTTGTTCTCAAGAGAGCCATAAGTAAAGAAACGCAAGACGAAACCAAGGTGATATTCAAGGACACTTGCCGCACCAGAGGGCTCCCAAACACAATGTTCGGATAAATGTAATGTGAATATTACAGTCTGCCTTTAGCGTATCCTTGTGGACATACATAAGATATGCAATGTACTTGTCTTTTTCTAAAATCAATAAAACAAATTTGAACAAAACGTATCTTAATCAGATATCCATAACTCAATCTAGATGGTCCTAACCTTAAATGATGTCCATTTTCGGCCACACTAAACAATGCATTTTGTGATTTTCTAAAACATTGCTTTGGAAATTTATCTTGATTAATGTGTGATTGAACTGTTGTTTATGCGAGGGTTTTCTTGAAACACATGGAATTTTCCTTGCGGAAGGACTTACCGTTAGTTCCAAGCTTCCAGTTGTTAGCTAGTGATTCTTCGGACAAACCTGTTTATTTAATATGAATTTCATTGCTTTGAATACTTGAGCACTCAGCCATAGCTCTCAGTGAAACTGAGGCTTCTTCCCCAATAGTTTATCAATCCAGTTTCCAACCTTGTTTATTACTTGTAATTGAGAACATGATATATGCATATGAAAATGTGTTTTTCATTCAGCAAAACCCATATGTCTTCCGACACCAAGAAACACTGCATCAAACCACTAGCATTTTTCATGCATGATCATTGCATGAATAAAAGGCTACTTGCAATGCACATCTCCATTTAGATCTTAAAAAACGGAGATTCATCAATATAAACCGATGTAGGGCACCTATGACAAACGCCCTTCACTCTGGATACACAAAGGCAAATTGACCAATTAGTCACTGCTGGCATCCATGAAAGAAATTGCCCTTGCTCCACACTCATTTGCCAAAATGTCACAAACAGGCAAAGCCATCATGGCTGTGATCATCAATTACATGAGCCACGATAGAGCGGATTTACATAAGAATGATGACAATCTTGTTTGGGTAAGTGGTGTTGGGGAGATATTGCATTCCATGAGATCATATACGTGGGTGTGGTATGGTTTAAGTAGAGCGCGCATCACCAAAAGACTAGTTCACACATATGCACACTGTCGTTCCTGGTGCAATAGTTTAAAGATTCTATGTAACCCCTCCAGGATTGCATAATTATAAAATGCATAATTATAAAATCAGAGTTATGAATGCTCATTATAGTGATTATCTGACCCGTCCTTATAACAGGCTTGTGTAATTTCTACATAAAAAAAATATACCACACGGTTTGTAGCTTAAGTACCTTTATTAACTGTTACAGAGGATTACTCATTTAAATTCACAGGGAGGGCAGGGTCTGGGCGCAAAGCAGGTTGGATGGCTGGCTCCAGCTGAAGCTCTCGATTCCTATTGGAGGAAAGAGCAAAAATGGGATGCTCTTACCCTAATACGTGAGGATAATGATTTGGAGGGTACCAGGCACCTGTAGCTCCTGTACAATATTTCAAATTAGGCCTCCGAAGCCTAGTCTTGGATCATGAGAAGATTCAACACACGAGGGGTGGATCTGCACCCAAAGACACACACTGCTGAAAAGAACATGGATGGGATGGCAGGCCTGCTTTACCCAGACCCACTGAAAAGATGTAGAGACAGCGGTGAGATGCATGAGAACCTGCTGACACACACTCATACATGTAACACTAGCCCTGTTTTCCATACTTTCCACACAGCCATCATATCTACCTTCTACGGTGTGCAGCCCCATTCAGAAAGGAACATAGGAGCATATTTACTAGAAAATTTTGCAGTGCTGCACCATTTCAAAAACTCAGGGATGCGCAGTATTTACAAGGATACAGTGCACCCCTGTATTTTCCCTAGTGCTGGCACTAAAAATAGATACCGAGAGCCAACACAAACACCCTTGCGCCATAGTGCATGGGTGTCTTTGTTGTACTGAATAATTTTTTATGTGGAGGAAGGGATACCCTTCCTGCACATGAACAGTCTTAAAAGGCAAAATACAGCACACATAGAAAAAGCAAAAACGAGGAGGAATAAAAGTATTTCTCCTTGTTGCACCAATCTGACGCCTGCTTTTGCATTTTAATTGGGTTTTGGTGCTGCCTCAGATTTACACATCCATGTAAATCAGGGGCAGCGTGAAAAAGCAATGGATGTAGCGGTGGAATGCCTACAGCAACACGCATTGCTCACCATTTTCATGAAGATACCATATTTACAAAGTGGCATTAAGCCAAACCAAGAGGATTAACGCCACTTTGTAAATTTGGTGCAGGGCACTGCGCCACCGGAACAGTGAAAAAAGTGACATTACTTTTGTGCAATCACTTTATAAATATGCCCCAGAGAGTCTTAGTCTGAAGAATAAGGAGAGGTTTGACACCATGTGCTGCTGGGATCATAGTACTGGGCCTCATAGCAGCTCCCTTACTGTATGGTGCTGGTAGAGCACTCCTATAAGGGCACATAACATTAGTGGAATTTACCCTAGTGTCTGTGCTAATCACTTGGGCTGTATACTAACATCCTAAATAGGTTGTGCAGACTTTCTATCCATACGGTCCACTGTACACAGGGGTTGAAAACAGGGCTTCCCACTTGTCCCCCTCTTTTATTTCTGAAACAGAAAGGAAAGTATTGGATTGAGGAGGGGTAAAAATTACTAATCCCACTCCAATGAGTGTAACAGTAGGGAAACTGTTGGATTGCAGAGGAAAACCTTTAAGATTTCCACTGCAGTTAGTCCTACATTAGAAACAAACACATTCTCTGCAAAACAATCAAATAATTGCAAAACGAATTAAGATTTAAAGATTTCATTAAAAAATCAAATATATTTCATATAAAAATATTTGAAATAAATACATATTATGTTAAAAACATATCAGAACTATTTACAAACATTATTCGAATGTAAATTAAAAAGTAATGTGTGTGTAAAAATATTTGTATTTAAAAATTATATATTAACAAAAAATGATTTATTAACCAATTTTTATTTTAGTTACCTCCCACCATATACCCCTACAAACCTTACAAGCAACACCAAAAACGTAACTTTAAAAACACTATGATTTACACTATTTACATAAATATTTATCAAAAAACGTATTAGCAATAAATAAAAATGGATCAATATTCAATTAAATGTAATGAACGTTACACAGTGTACCCCCCAAAAATTAACATAATACATTTTAAATGTAATAAATATTATGCATTAAAAAAAATATTATAACCTAATTAAAAATACATTTCCTTGAACCAAATAGTTGAACAAAACCCAGACCCACACATAACATTTTAGGTAAATAAAAATGCATTACGCAAATAACATAAGTAATTCTAAATTAAAACATTATTAATAAATAAAAATATAAATATGAATTACTTAGAATTAAATTAGTTCCCACCCAGAACCCCTATAAACGCCATAACCCAACACCTAAAATAAAAAATATACTTACCCAAATAAAATAGTTAATTAATAAACAAATATTAAATATTAATGAAAAGTTTATAATTAATTACTTCCCACCTTCTACCCCATAAACCCCACAACCCACACATAACATGTCAATTTAAAAAAATGGTTTACACTTTGAACATAAATAATTATCAATTAATGAATGAATATGAATTCACAATGAATCTAAATTAAAGTACTTCACACCATATACCCCTGAAACCCTACAACCCAAACATAACATTTGAAAATATATATTTTTTTATTTCACAATGAACATAATTCATTAGTGATTAATAAAATAATAATAATTGAACATGAATCATGAATTTATTATAATTAAATTACTTCCCACCCTGTGCCCCTAAAAACTGACAACCCAATATTGTGCTAAACATAACAATAATTACTTAGTTACCTACAAAAATTTTTACAAATACATTGAAACACATAAACAATAATTATACAAAAAAGAACATCATATACATGATAAACATACCAAAATACATACCAATAAAAAAAAATCAAAACAACTCTATATTTAGTGTAACCTATAATACTAACTTGGATATTTTAACCCGTTCGTTGCGCCCGTCGGCCAACGGCCGTCGTGAGCACTTCCTTGGTCGTCCCACTCAATGGAAAACCCCGCACTGCGGCGGAATTTACCCCACGGTTAAGGGGTTAAAAATCAATATTGCTTACCTTTCTCCTTACACAGATAACTTGTTGTTTTTTCGGAAACACGTTTCTTTGTTCACCTAGTGCCATTGGCGTGATTCAAAGACATTAAAACTGTGAGAGAAAGTTATAGATGGAGCAGTTAATACTTGAGAAAATACTTATAGCTCACCTTTTGTCTCCGTTGCGTGTCCAAGCACGTGCTGCTTCAGAGTGCAACCTCCAGTTTATTGATCTGAAAGATAGTATAGTTAGTAATAACATAGGCCATACAACAGCACACTAGTTTATTCCTTTTTTTTTTGTACACTCCGGATACTATATTACAACAAGTTCCACTGTAAGGAGGTGTCTGTGCGCTGTTTTTCTTCCAAAGATATTCCTGCTGATGATTTTTCCACATCACTATATTTTTGACTCAGTCGACGAAATGAAGTGATCTTACCTGAAACAAAGGTTTATTTTTCCTCTTTCTATCGGAAAATTTGATGTAATAATTTGAGAGAACTCTTTTTGGGGTGGAAGTTCAAGGAGCTCTTCTTCGGGTCTAACAAGCTGGCACAGTCACTTTTCTTGTTTATACATATGTTCTCACAGCATGCATGAATTATCCAGCACAGATTGTAAAAAGTAAAGGATGTATTAAGTTGTCACTGCTTGGGTCGCTCAAAATTAGTTGTAGCTCATTGCTGGATCGAGGAGACTGGAAGACAGCCACAGCGAGGCACCAGCGCTGCTTGGGTTTTGAAAAATTAAGGAGCATATTAGCAAGAACCTCATTAAAATTATTGCTGTTTTAGCGGCAGGAAACTGCGGCTAAAACAGCGATAATGGGCTTGCTAATATGCGTTATAGAATTCCAATAGAAGCCCTGGTTAGATCTCCTGCCCCCATATTTTAATGCTAATGTGCTTGCCTTATATTTGCTGAGGTAATGAGGAATACCAAGATGGTGTGCCTGATTGAAGGTCATATAATGAATAAAGTGAGCAACCCAGTAAACCTTTGGGGGCTGGGTGAAAAGTAATAGAATGGGTAAATGGCCTCCAAAGGAGTTTGTTTTACAGAATAAATGTGGTTATATGGATGATTTTAGTACAGGTAACTTAATTGTCCTGAGTAAAATTAATTTCAATGAATCAAATCAGGTCACATAAATCTTAAACTACCAAAACAGAACAATACTTCACATTAAGACAATAGTTAACATAAAAACAATAACCAGTAGACATGTGTACAAGCAAAAAAATGGATTTTATCAAAGTTAAATTTTTGCAGGGAAAAATACAATAAACCAAAGTGTGCAACACAGGAATACAGGACAAGGGTCAGAAAATTAATCAAACTCTCTGTATAGTCTGTGGAAAGCTTATCCAGAATACAGATGTAAAAATGTTTTCCTTTCGGATAAAGCTGGAGGTCGACGTTTCGGTCTCTATGGGTAACTCGCTAAGACCATCATCAGGACAATACAAATTAATATTGTAACTCCCCAAAGGCGAGAATCACTATAGGTATCTTTATGCTTTAAACTTTGATGGCTTCAGTGGTAGTAACTATTCAATCTTGGTTCAATGACCACCTATCGAAGTCTTTTGGCAGGGGCTCAGGTAATGCGTGGAAATTGATCTGTAAGCTCCAAAATAGCGGGAAAGAAGAGAATTAATGCTCTCCTTGTTCTTAGCACACGTCAATGCAGTCGTGGTATGCTAGCGCGATCGTCAAGTAATGAACGATCTGTTGAATTTCTAAGAGTTCAAGTCGCGGGGGATCTCTGCCGTCACTCTGAAGGTCAAGCACCCCATTGTTCCCTTCCAGTTTCTTCAGCAGCGCAAACAGAAGCCATTTGGTTGAGGTGTGGCCTGTCTTAATGCAATGCAGCTCCCATTAAAACACTTTTTTTTAAATGATGGGCACATGGGCTGCAGCTGCCCTCATGCCCAGAATTGCAAAAAATATATCTTAATGCAAGAGGCACTGAATGAAAGCAGCCTGTATTGCTTAGAGTTTAAGGACAGGACCTATGAATCTCCTGTATGTGAGTCTTATGCTACTTTTTTGTCGCAGGTTTTCACTAAAATAAACTACACTCATTAATTTGATGAAAAATGGTGCCCTATGATTTGCCAGAGGTGCGTTCCTTAGGCAGTGCCCGCGCAGTGGGGAGAGGTGAAAAATATTTCATGTTGCGATCTTGGTGTGCTTTTTTTTGCCCAACTTAAACGCCCGATTAAAATACGGTCATGTCATAAAATATACAGAAAGAACTGCTGACCTTCTCTGCTCACATTGACCCGAACTGAAAATCGTGCCTTTACATATGTTAAAATAACGCGAATATTAGGATGAAACAACACGGACCCAGGCAACATGAACTTGGTTGAACTGAACTCTATATTATCGCACCTAAACTTTGATATTAGAGAGATGGGATGCATAATGAAAGAAGCAGAAAAAAAGCATATGCATGGTCCGGCATTTGCCATTGCATTAGAGGCTTTTGAGAGTTGAATCAAAAGCCTTATATCTCTGAAACCTCTGTGGTTACATTATGGGAAGAGGCGGATGATGTCAAACCATGGATGTGCCTGTGTCCTGCAATGATTCCGGATGTCCGCCCCTCACTAATGCTGGGCCTGTTGTAAGGGAGGCAGTGAGAATACACTCTGATAACTACACAGATTAACCTTCAATTTAGAATCCCAAATTGCATATGCATCATTTTATTAGGCATAAGTAATATGGATCGTCCTTCCGCGTAAGGGAAGCGTGGATCCGGAAATGTATTATGGGCGCTATCATTAATTAATAGAGTTCCAAGATGAATGATAATAGCATTTGGGTGCTGCTAGTTACCACTAATGGCTCACTCTCTTTAACGGAAGACGGAAATGGATGGCTTCGTTCACCTAAGTACACTGATATTGACAAATATATGCATTTAATGATACCTATTATCAATTTCGTGAACAGGTACTTTTATACATTTTAAATTATTCATTATGCATTTAACTTTTGCTTTTTGTATTCGATTTGATGTACTTAGCAAGGTGATGACCATAAAAAATAAAAGAAAGTTTTTGATGAGCATGTTACAAAAGACACCGGTTCAGGAAAAAGGATATAGAAAAATAGGCTAAAAGGGAGCATTTCATCAATCCATAAGCTGCATATATATGCTTATCTTTTTATTAAATGTAAATGGTTATTTGCATATTTGTTTTGTTTTACACAAACTGGGCCACTGGACAATGTAAAGTACTGCATATCCCACAAGTGTTGGTGATGTGGTTAACTTAACTGTGGGCTTGAATTTCAAAGTACTCAAAAGAAGTAGATTATTTCGCAAACAAAAGTTTCCTTTGTATAGATTTTGGTCATTTTTCGGAGCCACCGCAATAATCAAGAATACCCATAGAAATGTATGCAAGTTTTAGATTCTTATGCCTAAAAATATTGTGCAATTTTTCCTAGTCTTTTTTTCCCATATGGAACTAGTTTTCCTTGTACAGAAATCCCTGTCCAATATCCATAAAACTGAAGTTATTTGGCAGTGCATCTTTGCTTTCACTTGTGTAAGAGGCAGAAATTGGTGCATTAACTCTATACAAATCCCATTGTAAAAATGTGTGAATTGACTTTAAGGACCAGAAGTACTAAGACTATATTCACAAAAAGCTGTTGTGAACTCTGCACCAATGGGGTTAATTTATGAGAGGCCTCTGCCGCTTTTGCATCACTAATTTTGATGCAACAGCGGCTCAGGCAGTACTCCATATTTACTGATAGATGCATGTGGCCAAATGCAAAAGGAAAATACCTGCGCTAGAACTGTCTGTGCCACGCACAGACTAATATATTCAAGGTAGACTGTTACCCCATAAAATCCATCGTAAATCCCATGCAGTGATATTTATGGTTTAGACAATGTGTGACAAATCATTTGCACGCATCGCGTAGTGCCTAAAAAGCATCACAATTCCTGTGCATCGGCAACCCAGGTGTAGGAAATGACGCATTGGCTGTGGTACATGAAGACAAATCACACAAAACATTTTGGCAAGCTCATTTATGCCATGGAGTTGCTAATTGTGCAACTGGGAGGTGCGAGGGGACCAGCACAACCCCCACCCCCACTACGTAGAGAGCAAAGGAGAAGGAAGCTCGTTTTTCACCAGTGGACTTCCCTCTTTGACCTCAGTGAGTATGAGATCATAACATACTACCGACTCAGGGTTGAGTCCATACTAGAAGTGCTGTACCAGATAGCACCAAGGCTCCAGCCACCAACTGCTAGGCTCAAAAACATCCCTTGGTAGGTCAAGATGATGTCTGTCCTCCACATGCTGGCATCTGGTTTATTCCATATCATAACAGCTAGAGTGGAAAAATGTGGCAGCCTTCCTACCCTCTGTCCTGGTTACCATCATCCACTCCACACCCCAGTACCTCCTGTTCCACAAGAAATAACAACAGAAGCTTGACACCAAGCAAGGTTATTTTTACCACTGCTGGATTTCCACATGTGCTGCCAGCCATAGACTGCACACATGTGCAACCCTATTCCCCTGCAGCAACATCACAGCTCCATAGGAACCAGAAGCACACATACTCTATCAACATCCAGGCTATAGTGGACCATCGGGGGATGTTTACAAATGTACTGCCAAAATACCCAGGGAGAGCGCATGATGCCTACTTCTTCAGGCACTCCATCATCAATGAGCGCTTCCGGAACAGCCAATAATGGAATAGACTACTTATTGGGGAGCAAAACTGAAGTATATAGCAGACCTACTAACAGTAAGAAATGTATGCCGTAATAGCCATCTATGGGCCAGATGTAGGTAATTCATATTTACCGACTCTTAAATACCGAATTTTACCGTTTCGGTATTTAAGAGTGGGTGAATATGAAGGGGGGAGATGTAGGTATAACAGATTCTGTAAATACTGAATCGTTAAGATTCGGTATTTACCGAATCTGTAAATACCGAATCGGTATTGCCCATTGATTCCTATGGGCCTTAAAGCCCATAGGAATCAATGGGCAATACCGATTCTGTAAATACAGAATCGGTAAATACCAAATTTTGCAAGGGTGCAGGGGGTGTCACTTTGACACCCTCTGGCACCCCAAAAATAGGCATGTGCGCCATGTGGCACACAGACATGCCCTAAGGGCATGTCTGTCTGTCACATGGCTAGGTGTGCATGCACACATGTGGATGCACACCTGCATTCAGTATTTTAACACCCAATTGGATTGGGTGGTAAAATACCGAATTTGTAGGAACTTTGGGACTCAGAAGAGTCCCACCTACATCTGGGAATTACAGAATCGGTAAAAATACAGATTCGGTATTTTACAGATTCTGTAAATTTACCGATTCTGTAAATTTACAGAATCTGTAAAATCTGGCCCCCTACATCTCAAGATGCCAAATACCGGTCTGTAACGGCCGAATTCGGCCGTTTCCGACCGGTATTTGCCACCTACATCGGGCCCTATATGTCTATTGATGGAAATAGGGCCATATGTATGAGGGTGTGCCTGATGCACCAGGCATCATGGTATACATGTAATGCAAACTCACAAGACACACATGTTAAGACATGGAAAGCCACTTTGTGTGCCTTTGAATTCGGTAAAGCTACAGAGCAATGGAATTCTGGCCAAAATGCAGTGTTCAAGTTCAAGTTCAAGATTAAATTTGTATAGCGCACTACTCACCCTGAGGGTCTCAAGGTGCTTGAGGGAGGGGGAGAACTTTACTTATCGAATATACAAGTTTTTAGTTGTTTCCTGAAGGAGAGGTGGTTTTGTGTAAGGCGGAGGTGGGTGGGGAGAGAATTCCAGGTCTTGGCTGCTAAGTAGGAGAAGGATTTTCCCCCCATGGTGGATCTTTGGATGCGTGGAATTGCGGCGAGGGCTTGATTGGACGATCGTAGTTGGCGGGTGGGGGTGTAAAAGGACAGGCGCGTGTTGAGGTATTCGGGTCCTAGGTTGTAGAGGGCTTTGTGTACGTGGGTGAGGAGATGGCACGTTATTCTCTTGTTGACGGGGAGCCAGTGGAGGTCTTTCAGGTGACCGGAGACATGAGCTTGGCGGGGGATGTCTAGGATGAGTCTGGCTGAGGCGTTTTGGATGCGTTGGAGTTTTTTCTGTAGTTTGGCTGTGGTTTCGGCGTAAAGGGTGTTTCCGTAGTCCAGTCGGCTTGTGACTAGAGCATGGGTGACCGTCTTTCTTGTTTCGGTGGGGATCCAACTGAAGATTCTTTTTGAGCATGCTTAGGATGTTGAAGCATGATGATGAGACGGTGTTGACTTGTCTGGTCATCGAGAGGGAGGAGTCCATAATGAAGCCCAGGTTACGTGCGTGGTCCGTTGGTATGGGTGCGGTTCCCAGGGCCGGTGGCCACCAAGAGTCGTCCCAGGCAGAGGGGGATGATCCTAAGATGAGGACTTCCGTTTTGTCCGAGTTCAGTTTTAAATGGCTGTTCTTCATCCACTTGGCTACTTCTTTCATCCCTTCGTGTAGATTGGTTTTGGCGGTGTTTGGGTCTTTGGTGAGGGAGAGGATCAGCTGGGTGTCGTCTGCGTAGGAGATAATGTTGAGGTTGTGTTGGCGCGCGATGGATGCGAGGGGACTCATGTATACATTGAAGAGGGTGGGACTGAGTGAAGATCCTTGTGGTACGCCGCAGAAGACTTTGGAGGCCTCCGATTTAAAAGGGGGGAGGCGGACTCTCTGGGTTCTACCGGTGAGGAACGAGAGGATCCAGTCCAATGCTTTTCCTTGTATTCCGACGTTGCTGAGGCGTTGTATAAGGGTGCTATGACAGACTGTGTCGAAGGCTGCGGAGAGGTCAAGTAGGATGAGGGCAACTGTTTCTCCGTTGTCCAATAGAGTTCGAATGTCGTTTGTTGCTGCGATGAGGGCGGTCTCGGTGCTGTGTTTGGCTTGGAAGCCGGACTGTGAAGGGTCAAGGGATTTGTTGGATTCGAGGAAGGCGGCGAGTTGACTGTTGACGGCTTTCTCAATTACTTTGGCAGGAGCGAAATGGGGCGGTAGTTCTTGAGTTCAGTGGGGTCTGCTGTGGGTTTCTTCAAGAGTGCGCTGAGTTTGGCATGTTTCCAGCTTTCTGGGAAGGTAGAGGAGTTGAGGGAGCAGTTGATGACGTCTCAGAGATGGGGTGCGATAATAGAGTCTGCCTAGTTGAAAATGTGGTGGGGACATTGGTCGGTTGGTGATCCTGAGTGGATGGTGTTCACCAGGCGGATGGTGTCTTCAGTGGTGATTGGGTTCCAGGCGCAAAGGTTGTTGGAGGGGGGTTTTAGTTCGGAGGAGGGTGGGGTGGACTGGTCTCCAAAGCTGTTATGTATGTCAGCAATTTTGTTGTGGAAGAACGAGGCTAGAGAGTCGCAGAGGTCTTGGGAGGGAGTAATGTCGTTGGTGCCGGTGGTGGGGTTGGTAAACTCTTTGACGATGTTGAATAGTTCCTTGCTGTTGTGGGCGCGGTTGTCGAGTCGATCCTTGAATGCTGATTTCTTGGTGGATCGGATCAGTTGGTGGTGTTTGCGGGTGGCGTTCTTGAAGGTGGCCAGGTTGTCAGTGGTTGGGTTTTTTCGCCAAGCTTTCTCGAGGATGCGACAGATCTTCTTGGATTTCTTAAGGTCATCATTAAACCAGGGGGCTTTCTTCCTGCCTTGCTTGAATTGGAGGTTTTTCAAGGGTGCTAATTCATCAGCGCTGTGAGTGATCCATTGTGTGAGGTTGGTGGCTGCTTGGTTTGGGTCCGATGATTTTGCAGGAGGGTTTTGGTGAAGCGACGTGAAGAGCTGGTCGGTTGTAATTTTGTTCCAGTTTCTCCGGGGAATTGGTTGTGGGTGGTTGTGGGTCACAGTCTTTTTGTAGTTGAAGTGAACGCAACTGTGGTCAGTCCAATGGAGAGCTGTGGTGTGATTAAAGGAGATGTGCTTGCTGGAGGTGAAGATTGGGTCGAGCGTGTGGCCGGCATAGTGGGTGGGGGTGTTAACAAGTTGTTTGAGTCCAAGATTGGCGAGGTTGTCCAGAAGGGTGGTGGTGTTGCTGTCGTTGTTATTTTCCAGGTGGAAGTTGAGGTCTCCCAGTAGAATGTAGTCCTCAAAGGGGAGGGCGTTTGGGCTGATGAAGTCAGTGATGTCTTCGCTGAATTGTGTGCGCGGGGTCGGGGTGGTCTATAGATGAGGGTGCCTCTGAGTGTGGTCTTAGGGTCGTTGTGAATCTGGAAGTGAAGGTGTTCGGCGGTTATGAGGTTGTCATCGGAACTGGTCGTGATGGGTATGGTGTTCTTATGGACGATGGCGATGCCTCCTCCTGTTTGGTTGATGCGGTCCTTTCGGATGATCTTGTAGCCGTCCGGGATGGCTATGGCGATGTCGGGCGTTGATGAGGCATTCATCCAGGTTTCTGTAAGAAAGGCGACATCCGGCGATGTGGTGTCGAGTAGGTTCCAAAGTTCAATGGCGTGTCTGTGGACCGAGCGTGTCTTGAGCAGGATGCATTTCAGGTGGTTAGTGTCGGAGCTCTGTTTGGAGTTTGTGGATTTGGTGTGGGTCCTGATGCAGTCGAACTTGCAGGAGTGGCAGGTGAAGGGTCCATGGGTGTGTCCTGGGGCAGCTTCGTAGCAGTTTGTGAGTTGGCCGGGGTTAAGTGCTGAGAGGGTTGCAGCGTCGTACGTTAAGCGGGTGGAGTGGATTTTGCGGGGGCCAGGGGTTCTGGTGCTGGGCGCGGTCCAGGCGCGGACAGGCATAGACGGGCTTACCTTTGGCGCGCCTTCGGCGAGCATGGGGCACGTCTGCTGCGCGTGAACGCTGCGCGCAAACACATCTGTCATAAGTGGAGAGTGGGGGGGGGCGGAGCGAGGGAGGAGCAGCTGGGAGGCGGGAGCGGGGTGGAGAGACGGGCTAGGAGTCACAACAACAAAATGGCAGCACAAACAAAAAGCGAAACAGGACGAGATTGGGGCACAACCAGAATGACGCTATGATCTGGGCAGTGGTACCGGCACAATCAGGCACAAATAACCTTGCAGGCAATGCGAGCAGTGCAACAATTACCAATCAACAGCAGTGAGCAGTAAGCAGTATCGCGCCACGAAACCAAGCACAAATAATGTAACAAAAATATACTGCAATCTTAATAAATACTCTTGGAAGGAAAAATAATAGTTCAAGCGTAGTTTTTTCTTAGCACAAAGTCTTTAGTATCAAAAGCAACTCTTCTTCTTTAGAACACAGTTCTTGGCAACAATGTAACCCCCACAGGAGTCATACGACGTCGAGGCAAAGTTAATCCAAAAGGTTCGGCGTAGACCACGAGGAGCGCTACGTCTAGCCCGGAGTCCCACGGACCCCCAACAACACAGTACCTTAGGAAAATGAAGCACACGATGATCAGCGGCGTCGAGAAATCCGGTGTCGCGTCTTCAGTGTCGATCAGGCCTCAGCAGGCATTGATGTCGATGATGCTGTTGCAAGAGCGAGCAGCGCTCACGGCGTCGAGAGGGCACGCAGTCGATGCGATCAGCAGCGGTGCAGACACGAGGTCCCTTGGAGCTGGAGCCGAACTCACTACTCACTGGCGTTGCTGCTGGCGTCGATCAGGCCCGGCGGCCGGCGGCCGGCGTCGAGGAAGCGGGACACTGGAGCCATTACTCACGATATCGAGCTGGATTCGGCGACGTCCGTCGGCATCGAGATTGCTGGTTTCTTTCAGAGGTGCTGGTTTCACAGGTTCCAGCAAATAGCACCTTTAGCAAATTAAGTCCTTTAGCCCTTTGACTTCAACAGGAGACTGGCACTCTTCCAGTTCTTGGAGATTTTCTTAGCAAAGCTTGAGAGTACACACACAGTTCCTTTCTCCTGGTTCCTTGGCAAAAATAAAGAAGCACTGCAGGATTCCCCCCAGCAAACAGCACACTGGCAGAAGGGGTAGGCAAGTCCTTGGATCAGAGGGCTTCTTGTCCTTGGTTTCAGGGTTCCTTGTCAGAAGTGATCTAAATTCTTGGTTCAGGGGTCCTTCTCTTATACCCCTTTTTGGCTTTGATCCCTTTGTCCATGCAGGGGAATTTCCCAACATCCTGGGTCTGTTGTGGGTGGAGCCAGGCAGAGGCACCTGGCCTATTCACTGAGCAGGGCTGGGTCCTCAGACGCCCAGCAGGAGGTGGAGCCAGCATTGTCACTGGCAGGAGCAGAGCTATCGGCCTCCTGGTAGGAGGTGGGGCCTGGATCGTCCATGGCAGGCACAGAGCCATCAGTCACCTGGCAGAAGGTGGAGCCAGCATTGTATCAGGCAGGGCAGGCTATCAGCAACTACTCTCCCCCTACTCTCAACGCAAATGTCCCACTCATCCCACACTGACTCATTCAGACCTCTGGAGCCACCCAGCTCCTGTCACGCACACACCAAACCAGCAGAAACCAGAAATGGTTAGACAAGAAAATAGACACTTTCTAAAAGTGCTATTTTCAAACCCAGAGTCCAAAAACCATCCACACAAACGGATGCGTAGGCTTCTTGTCCTTGGTTTCAGGGTTCCTTGTCAGAAGTGATCTAAATTCTTGGTTCAGGGGTCCTTCTCTTATACCCTTTTTTGGCTTTCATCCCTTTGTCCATGCAGGGGAATTTCCCAACATCCTGGGTCTGTTGTGGGTGGAGCCAGGCAGAGGCACCTGGCCTATTCACTGAGCAGGGCTGGGTCCTCAGATGCCCAGCAGGAGGTAGAGCCAGCATTGTCACTGGCAGGAGCAGAGCTATCGGCCTCCTGGTAGGAGGTGGGGCCAGGATCGTCCATGGCAAGCACAGAGCCATCAGTCGCCTGGCAGGAGGTGGAGCCAGCATTGTATCAGGCAGGGCAGGCTATCAGCAACTACTCTCCCCCTACTCTCAACGCAAATGTCCCACTCATCCCACACTGACTCATTCAGACCTCTGGAGCCACCCAGCTCCTGTCATGCACACACCAAACCAGCAGAAACCAGAAATGGTTACACAAGAAAATAGACACTTTCTAAAAGTGCTATTTTCAAACCCAGAGTCCAAAAACCATCCACACAAATGGATGCGTTATTAAACCCCGAGTTCAGGGATACCAAACTCGACATTGCACCATGCTCCCCGAGCCAGCTAGGATCGTAGCATTAATAATCCTGGCAGCCCATTCTAACTAATGGAGAGCAGGTTACCTCGCAATAGTGAAAAACGAATATGGCTGTAATTCACTATTAGGACATGCCAACTTGGTCAGGCTTGTCCTACCTTATACTTACAATGCACCCTGCCCGTGGGCCTACCATAGGGGTGACTAACATGAAGTTAAGGGAAGGTTTTAGGGACTGGCAAGTAGGTGTACTTGCGCAGTCAGCGTGACAGTACCAGACTGCACGTAGGTCTCGCAATGGCAGACCTTCAGACATACTTTTACGAGGCCGCTCTTGTGGGAGGCACAACACGTGCTGCAAGCCCACGAGCAGCATTTGTATTTACAAGCCCTGGCACTCCTGGTGCACTAGACTAGGGTCTGACAGTAAACCAAATAAGCCAAACATGGAATTCAATCGATACAGCAATTTTACATAGGGAGCACTTGCACTGTGGCACTGATCAGCAGTGGCACAGTGCCCAAAGCATTATACCAGCAAAACATCGTAAAACAGTGGAGGCAAACAGGAAAATGGAGGAGAGTCTCAAGCCAATGATGTCAGGTCTAACAGTAGCTGTAACAGAGAGCTAAAGCATTGACAGGTGTTACTTCTTGGTGACTTTCAGCTGATGAAGGATATGGTCTCCAGTCATGGGTCATGACCCCATCGTACATTCGCTGACTGAGTCAGAGCAACACTATAATCAGGCGCTGACCAACACCTTTGGTGTGCTGAAGTCCCGGTTGAGATGCTTGGACATGTCAAGGGGTTGATTACTACACTTGCCCCTATGGTCTTAAAAATCATACTAGTATGTGCCATTCTCCACAACATCTGTGTCCGAAAAAACTACCTCATGGGATGTGGACCATGATGAGGAGGACCCAATTAAGGATGAGTATTTGTATGAGAATGGAGGAGAGATCCAAAATACAGTGGCTGGAACTACGTAACACAGCCACATTGTGCAAACTATCTCCTAGTGATTTACATATAATTTCACGGACAGCATGTCTAAACATAATAAGAAGGTTCAACCTAGAAATAAAAGCTTGCATCCATTATTTGTATTGGTGTGTCTGTCAAAGTCCCAGTATACATCAACTCTCTCATATCTTGTCAAATTGAAGTAGACCTCAAAATGTAACTGTCATGTCATGAGACCTGTTCACGAACAGGGTGCTGTGCCTTACATCTATCGTTTCCACACATACAGAGCTGCTATGTGAAGCAGTGTACTGTATTAAAGAGACATGCCAGCCATGCTACATTTCAAGATCCAAATTGAACATTACTCTCCCCTTGCACTTGAGCAGTGAAGAGTTGCACAACTAGCAGTCCTGTCCTATTTTGCAACAGCAAAGTATACAACAGATGGTACTAAGTGAAATTAGGAACACAAACCGCAAACTACCATACCTGAGAATAACCTCACATTGCAGTGTGGCTCACCAATGGGTTCCAATGCAGTATCACAGCATTTTGTTGTAATTCATGTCATTGAAGATACCATCAGTCTAATTTTAATACCTAGGTATTTAGCCTCTATCGTAACCCTGCTGTCATTATGACAGAGACCAGGTGAGCATATAACCTGGGTTTTTTGGCTATTGAGTTTATATCCGGATACATTACCGAACACACCTGTCAGATTTTCTATTTCAATTAGTGCAGGTTCCGGATCAGAAGTTACTACTGCAATATCGTCAGCATACGCTAACACCTTTATATCACCGCCTGGTAGAGCCATGGGCTGGATTTGTTGGGATGACATTAATGCCTTTAGCAAGAGTTCTATATAAATGGCAAATAATAAGGGTGAGCAGGGACAACCCTGTCGTGTGCCCCGAGTGATATTGACTGCCAAGGATTCTTGTCCAGATATGCAGATCTTAGCCCTCGGGTGCCTGTACAAAATTTGTAGCGAAAATATGAGTTGTGGACCAAATCCCATTTTCCTCATAACTGCCCACAAAAATGCCCATGACACGCGGTCAAACCTAGGTATACCTAGGTATTAAAATTAGACTCATGCCACAACAGCTAGTTTCGTCAAATTGGACAGATATATTAATGTCAGTTAAAAACCAACTTGACAAAATAGAATGTCTGCATTTATCGTTAGTGGGGAGACGCAATGTTTTAAAAATGACTATTCTTCCAAAAGTGTTATATTATTTCCGAGCAATACCATTGGAAATGCCCACATTAGAATTGAAAAAATTGCAATCTATAACTGATCGATTTTTATGGAGTGGGAAAGCAACACGCAGAGCATCTAAATTTATGACTTTACCAATCATAGGAGGAGGCTGGGGAGTTCCAAACTTTACACTTTACTACTTGGCATGCCTTATGCAAAACATTAAATACTTTTCAATTGGCGGAATTCCACCCCCATGTGAAAGCCCTGATATTTTCTCTCTTTTACTAGGTCCACAATCTCGTCAATTGCTACTTCGTTTTATAGAACCCAGCTACTACAAAAGAACTAGATTCAAACTTATATTGTCCGCCTTTAAAGGATGGCGCTCTATTCGGAAGCTTATCTCATTAGGTCGTATTCATTTTCACACACCTTGCAATTCTATAGAACTCCTCCCGGCAATTTTTAGGGATTGTACTATGGACATCTGGCGGGAGAAGGGCATAATAGCTATTGGTGACATGGTTAAAAATGGCATTATTGCCTCATTTCAGGAGTTAAGAGACCAATTTACCCTACCGAAACACGACTTATTTAAGTACTTGCAAATAAGGAATTTCTTCCATACACACCCACATATTGTACCATTATGTTCTAATGAATTTATTGAAATATTAAAAAAACCAACACGCATAGGGACGGTTTACAACTTTCTGTTAAATTTGCATCAGGATGATATGGATCAACAGGCATCAAAATGGTGTACGAGACTAGGCACATTAACAGTACCATTTCAAGAATCAATATTTATGGCTGATAAAATTATTCTTTCTGACAATTTATATTCTCAACACTATAAAACTTTATTTAATCTCTATCACACACCACTTAAAATGTTAAAATGGAGTAACGCATATAACGGGAAATGTTATAGGTGTCAATGTGATTTGGCAGATATTCTACATATATTTTCAGACTGCCCTATATTAAAACCTCTCTTTACTTCTATAGAACTTTTTCTAGCACATATTACTAAATGCGATGTAAAAATCTCTAGAGAGATGATTATTTTTGGTTTGTCAAATGATGATGAATTGTTTCCAGGTTATCAAGAGAATAGATATGTCATATTCATGGCCATCGCTGTGGCTCGCCTGTGTATATCATCGATGTGGTTAAAACCTGAGGCACCTACATATGAGTTGTATAACATTGTATAATTGTATAACATCTTTAATTTGGAGTTTAACCTCTATCGCATTAAATCTATTAGGAAAAAGAGAAGAGGATACAAAATCTGGCAGACTTTGAAAGATTATTTGGATCAGTAGAGATCATGATTTATGTTATCTAACAATATGAAGATGCTGCCTAGATTGTATATATTAGATGTTATGACCACTTTATAGTTATACTACCTCTATGTATGTGGAATATTTGTTTATTTATTTGTTTATTAATTTTTTATTTTTTTTGTATACATGACTTTGTACTGAATCAATAAAAAATTTAAAAAGAAGATACCATCAGAATTCATGAGTGACAGAAGACATGGACAACGGCCTGTTGTCATGCAAACATGTCAAAGAAGTTGCTTAGAAAAAGCACATATAGGTATGTGTGGCTTACCACAAAACAAAGCACATGAAAACTATTTCCTGGCTACAATGTCACAAATACCACATCATGCTACAGTAGATATAAGACACATTTCCCATGCATTGCTCATGCAATGAGGAACAAAGGCCTGTAAAAATACAACATGATAAAGTGACATTGTACAGTGTGTGTATATGTCCATAGAAGTATGAAATTGGATAGGATAAATACAAACATCTGAAACACCTGATGGATACTGAGATGTCAAGAGTGGGATTTCACTTGGATATAAAGTCAGACTAAAATGCATGTGCATACACGCAACTCATTGCACATGGTCAGATAGAGTGATTTAGATATGAGCTTACCTTAACATTGCATGAGTTGTGCACCTCTGCCTTGAGTGTGCAAATGCATAGTTGAGCTGATCACAAATATTTTGCCCACCAAAAGTGGAAATGTAAGTTGAGTGTGTGCCGGCTGTGCCAAGGAATGCAGTATCCTTGGACCAGGAGGCACACACAAAAAGTTCTGCCCTAAAAGCACATGTACTGCTACTAACATTGACAGGAGTAAGACAGAGATTATGTGTAAATACAAAATCATGTTGATAGAACATCAGAAGTTGTTTATTTAACCATCTTTCAGCGCAGTGATGACTAATGACTCACTCACCTACTCGAAAGGTCTGTTGCTGTGTGACCCACTCACCCCAGACTCACATAATACTATCCAAAAATGTTGTGCATGCTAACAGCATGTGCCGAACATGTGTGCCTGTGCAAGACATACACAATAGAAACTCAGTAATGTGTAACAGTGTGCACATCCGGAGAATGTGTGTGCTGCTACAGTGTGTTCAGCTACAAACCCTTTGTCACAATCTAAAAAGTGTGTGTATTACCAAAGAGCGTGCGATGGTTGAGTTTGTGTGCAGCCCTTCATTATGTTGGTTTCTGTCTTTCATATGTGGATGATAGTCTAGTCTACATGATGTCCTGTGACTGTCAACAGAAGGGCATACAATGGGCATTGCCACACAGTGCAGCCCAGATGGTCTTTGTATGCCACTGCCATGATACCAATAACATTGCAATAAATGAAAGCTATGTAGCAAAACACCTACCATTTTTGCCTCTTGCCCTGTCCTCGGGTTGGATTGTCTACCTAGGCCCAACACAGGTTTGTTGCCCACTACCTACCTAGGATGCTTGTAGCTGGTAGCAGGGTGACCCAGGGCTACACTGCAAAGGGCAAGAAGGACTGATGGGAGTTGGTGCACCATGAACAAACCTTCAAGGTTGCCTAGACAACCCAACAGTTAAAACATCGATGGGCAGATGTCATCTCAAGGGATGCCGATGTGATTGACTTGCTGGTACTTGACATTGGTGAACCCATCAATACGTATGTATGTTCTGTCTGCATATCCAGAATGCTAAATATAAACATGAATTGTACTTCATTGGTGTTTTTCAACACTATAGGGATGTGAAACATGTAGATCAGTATAAAAATATATGAGTAGATGATGTAAAGTAGGGGCACATTGGCCATCGTTTGCAGCATTTTGGCATAGAACTGTTGGGCTGCGCTATGCCACCAAAGTGAAAAGATAGGAATGCACCGTATTTTTCCAATATAATGCATTCCTGTCCTTTCTCCCTGTGCTGGTACCATTTCAGCAGCCTATCACCACTGAATCACCCTTGCACCATGGTGTAAGGGTGCGTCTGCTGCATGCAGGATTGTGTTTGTGCTGGAAGGGGCAATTACCTGCACTAAACACAATCCTAGGACCCTGTCTCCTCTTTCTATGTGTCCTGCGGAATGCAGTAGTCATGGAAAGAGGAGAAAACAAGGCGTCATATTTCCTCTCTGTGCTACCCTGAGGAGCCATCAGGTCTTTGCATATCCCCAGGTCTACAAGATTTTTAAAATCTGGAGAAGCGTAAATATGCATGGGTGTTGCGTAGGAACAGCCACCATAAGGCCCATGGGACACCTCCCTAGTGCACAGCAATGCAAGGCAGCTCTTAATCAATGTGTGGATTCTTCCTATCTTGGCAGGAGAGAAAGCTCTACTTGGGCAACAATGTATAGCTCAAATAAACTGGCAAGGGCTGCTCTGCTGCAAGTGATGGAATCCTATTCTCTGGTGGATGACTAGCAACACTTTTGGATGAGAGAACATCGGTTTACATACTTTTCTGCCTCTCATAAATCATTTTCCAAAGATAGATATGTTTCTTGCTAGTCACACTCTTGTGTCGGATCTCTGTATTTCCCAGAACCCTGTGATTATTTCGGACCACAATTCACTGTCTCTTTTTGTCTGGGTTGAGGGTTTGTTATTAAATTTGAAGTCACGTCCTTAGACGTTCTATGGGAAACTCCTTCTAGAGGAAGCTCGTATTCATTCTATGGTTAAGGAGGCATGGCTTTTTTGTATTGCAACTTGGGTTTGATATCTATTCTAATGGTCTGGGATGCTTTCAAGGCCTTTTGTAGGGGCCACACTATAAATTATTTCTCCTTCCGCCAGAAGCAGATTGCTCAGGCCAAGGCAACCACTTGGTTTACTCTAACCCATTTAGACTCTCTCTTCTGGTTCATACTGAAGTCATCAAAGACTGGGGATTCTTTGTGTCTTTGATGGATCAGTTTGTAATAGCTCAAGCTTCCCTTTGGGAAAGCATGCTTGACAATACTATTAAGAAAACTCGGGTCAAGCAATTAATTTTCTTTAAAAACAGTGAGGAAATAGGCCAACTACTTTCTTTTTGGGTCCAAAATAGGGACAGCGCGTCTGTTATATCAGGAATTAGGAATCCTCAAGGTGATATGGCGACTAGTACAGCCTTTATTAGAGAGGAGTTTTGCAGTTTCTATTCGAAACTCTACAACAAGCAAGTGGTCACCTCCAAACTGATCAGTTTATCTGGGTTTACCCCCATTGGAAACTGTCTATCTCACAGAAGCATAGGCTAGAAGGCCCAATATGAGTCTCTGATGTAAAAGTCACAATTAGCCAGCTGGCATAAGGTAAAACATGCAGCCCCAATCAACTTCCACTGGAATTTTACATTAGACTACAGCAAGCTCAAGTCCCGATCCTTTGGGAACTATTCAACTCAAATTATTTTGGCAGGTACTCGGGTCATGGACAGAGACCAACTTCATCATCTTCCCTAAGAAAGGGAAGGATTCCTTTTTGTCTGTGGCTCATGTCAGCATATATCACTGTGCTACACCGAATCCAAGGTCTATACCTGGATTTTGGCTATTAGGTTTGCAACAATTATCTCAGATCTTGTTGATGAGAACCAACATGGATTTGTTCAAGGGCGGGATACCACCGCCCACAATAATACTGTCATCACTGCACTGGAGTCAGGCTGTGTTCAGTGAAACCCAGTCAGAGTGATAATGTTAGATAACAAAAAGGCCTTGAACCGGGTTTCATAGCCTTTTCTTTGGCCCACAATGGCGCTTCAGGGTTTAGATTGCAGTATATTGCTCGGGTTCAACAGTTTTATCAGAATTTTATGGCTAGAGTTATTTCTTTAGGTTCCTCAACTGAAATAATTCAGATTAATCGTGGTACCTATTAGGGATGTCCAGTTTCACGTCTGCTCTGCGCACTCTGTATCAAACCTTACACCCAAGCCCTGAAGAGTCCAAGGGACATCACTCAACTGCGGATTCATTAAGTCAAGCTAAAAGTGCTCGCCTATGCGGATGATCTCACTGTTCTGACTTCTGCCCCTGAGGACTCATTAGTAGCTTTTGAAAATATGGAAAGCGAGAATGGAGCTTTCTCGGGTTATAAACTTAAACTCAACAAGACTCTGGTGTTAGCAAATACTGTTCCTTCCCGGAATGACAGGTGATGCATCAAATATATGGGTGTTGAAGAGTCCTTGAAAATGGCATAGCTTATATATTAGTTTAATTGGTTTTTATAATCAAATCAAAATGATCATCCTGCCTCGCTACCTAGATCTGTTTCGGTGTATACTCCTGTATCCAGCTAGCTTTATCACACAGATAGAGGCCTCCTAGCATTAATGTATCTGGGGGTATAAAAAGCCCTGGGCCAATATACAAATGCTGCAGAGTCCACAACTGGAGGGTGGACTCTTGGAACCCAATTTGTGAGTATACAACCTTGGGGTGTGAACCAAGGGGGCAACATCTCCTATGGGGGGCAGATATCATCCCACATACTGTAACATTGACATAGTCTACTTTAAGAAGACTCGATTTAAGACACTGAGGGCCTTTGACCTTATCTAGGCCTTTTATGAAAATTTAAATTTCGGTCATTCTATTATTTAATGTATATTCTTATCTAGGCTATAATCCTAATTTTGCTTGACTAGTGCACAAACGTTTATTAGATTGCTGGCAGGCATCCCATTTATGTACTTTATGCTATCCTAATGAAGGTGATTGTCTTCGCTACTTATAGACATTATCGCAGAGATTCTCTCTTCCCCGCTCAGGTTTTTTCCAATACCACCAAATCCGGCACGTTATCATGGATCTGAAGACGGAAGGTGTTGATTGCTCTTCAAATGTCTTTCTTGAATATTTGCGACAAGACCCACCTAAGAAGGGCATCAGCTGGGTGTAAAAAATTATCCTGGTGCTGGAGGTCCAACAACAGCCTGATGTGTTTCAGATCACGGCTAATAAGTGGAGCCGACATCTCAGGGTTCAAGTCACCTCTTATGAAATTAGACATACAAATGTCATTTCACACACAGTTTTGAATGTCTTGCAGGTCAAAACTCATCATTTTAAATGTGTTAATAATTTCTGTTCTACTCCTAATCATTTATTTATTATGATCCTGTGGCAGGACTCTAAGTGCTTTCGATGTTCCGGTGACCCGGCAGACTCAGTCCATATTTTCGCCACCTGTCCTGCTATATCTTATTATTGGCAGACAGTCTTTGGCAAGCTGAATCTGCCCTGTCTGATCCTCTTGAGGCCAGACCCTAAACTAATCATATTAAGTCATACACTAAATGTGTTTGCTATCGCTCTAGCTCGACTGATCCTTGCTCGTCATTGGCTACTGGCCCAGGTTCCCAATCCTCTGCTCTGGAAGCATGAATTTATCAACACAGGCCTCCTCGTGTGCCTTATCATAGATAACATTGAGCGACACGTTTGGCTCAGGAAGATATGGGAGCCATTCAGGGGATGTCTCTTGAGACTACAGTCTGGTCAAGACCACCCATCTCCATAGTCACTATTTTTCTTGCTTTCTTCTCTATGCTTAGTTGTACTTTATTTGATTGATCCAACAACAACCTCAGGACTGTCATAATTCTTAACTTATGTACTGTCAACTAATTGAAATGTTTTGTGGTATTATTGTGTCTCACAACCTCAATAAATATATTTTTAAATAAAAAAGATATAATAATTGCTTATGTTGATTTGAATACATGATGTCAAATTCCCTACAGTGTTTGAAGGTTTGTGTAACTTTATTAGACGCCTACGGACAAGAGTAAGTCATTGTTGCAATGGAGTCACTTAGGGAATCTTTAACATTTTTTGGGTGCTGTACGTGGTCCTCTTTCTGTGAATGGACGCAAAGCCCAATGCAGATAGTCACCTACTGTAGCACTGTGTGTAGGTTATGCTACATGTACAGTATGGATGGATCTATCGCCCTATATTACCCATTCATGGCTGTGGTGGGACACACATTGGTGCCTGGCACTTACTCACTCACCCTTGAACCATTGTACTAGTACATCATTGTTGTTTGCCGGTTAGTATACATGAAAGTGATACCTACCTGCCCGAAAACATTAATCATTCTTGGCTTTGAGTATTTGCTAAGTGTGACACTTCTTGCATGTAAATTTGTGAAACTAATTGCTAATTGGGAAAAGACAATAGTCTGACGTTTCCTCCAAGCTTAGGGATGGTTAACTGTGTTCCTGGGTCTGTACTCTGGCTCATAATATTGGTATGTGTGTATATAGTACAATTCATGTTATGTGTGTTTGCACTCACACTCAATGCATATGACGGCTCTCAGGGCAAAAGGAACACAATGTCCCTATGTATGCCAGTGTATCTTACTACACCATTAATGACTTGAAACAGAACCCCACATTCTTAGTAGTTGCAGTGCAAGCCTTGTGACATCCAAGGTGTAGCATTGAGCCTTGAGTGGCTTACATTTGATTCTATACAGAAGAATTCTGGCCATTTATATCTGAATTTTGGCAGTACATGCTTTATAATAGTACTTATGGAATAGCTTCAGTTTAAGTATTGAGGCTGACATATGTGCCTGATGACTAACCAAGGGCGTAGACATCCGTTCTGCACACGGAGTGTGCAGAGATTTGCCTTCTCCGCGTTCCGCAGAGAACGCGTAGAACGCAAATCTCTGTACACTCCGCAGCGGAGCGGAGTTGGCCAGCCCACGCCTCCACCCCCCATTATAAAAGGAAATGAAACATTATTAAAAAATAAAATAGAACCACTTACCTGGCATGCAGCATCCTAGAACTGCCCTCCTCTTCGTCGCCATCTGGCTAATCCTTGTGAAAACTGTGCATATGGGCGCGCCCGCACATTTTTTGCAAGAAATGCGTTGTTCTCATAAGGATTAGCAAGATGGCGAACAAGAGGAGGAAGGCAGCCCGGAGACATCGCATGCCAGGTAAGTGGTTTTAGAATTCTTTTTTAATAATCTTTAATTTCCTTCTATAATGGGGTGGTGGAGGCTGGTGGCGTAGCAGAGTTCCACAGAGTTTGTTTTCAACTCCGTGGACTTCCATGTAGCACTGCTACGCACTCTATAATTTCATGATAGTGAGCAATGAGGTTGCCTCATTCAGACTGAGGCAGCCACGGACTCCCTTCAGGGTGACAGCAGTAGTCTCTATCCCTCCCCACATCTCATCTACCAGCTGGTGCTGAACTTTTACAGTTCACCATTAGAAAACAACTTTGGGGTCCTCAGAGTCTAGTCCTGGGCTTTGGCTGGCAGATGGGGCATGTTCTGTGGTAGGCACTCCCTCTGGACACCCTGCAATGCTATCACCCATTACCTTGACCAGAGAATGTGTTCCAATGGAGTTCAGGAGTTACTGAAAGGTGTCATCGTCCATGCGGGCGGGATGCTAACAGATTGTTCAAGCAGGGCAGTCTGCTGGTCTGGTAGTAGTGTTTCTCAATCTGCAATGCAATTGGAATATGTTAGTATATGTTAGTGGTGATATATGCTAGATATTGACATGAGTTACTTTGGCTGACATGGAGATGTGATTCTCATTCATTTTCAGTTCAGCATTGATGTGTAGGACATATGTAGGCTGTCCTGTTTTCAGTTTCTACTTTTTGGTAAATTCTGGTGGTTTTTTTTCTGTGTTTTCAATATCTTAAAAAACAGTTGTTATCAGTGGTTACACACTTTCACGCCACTAAAAACAACAGAAAAAGTGTTTTTCCGGTGTTTATGGAACGTTTTGCTTTTATCATTGCTTGCTTTCTGCACTGAAAGAACATAGTATATAGACAGTGTACTTATAGTGTATATGACGTCCAAAGAGATTTTTGCAAATTAATCTTATTGCAGTACACCATACAATACTTCTTCAGTGAGTCTTTGGTCATGTGCGCTCATGCTTTCCTTCCTATGTAAACTTCTGTGAAAAGGCCCTCTCAGCATTCATAGCCCCTTGGGCTGAGAACCGTCAGCTAAGGGACACAGTTGGGATGACTCTTTCTTTGATGCCATATAAAGCACGAAATGATAAATATTTGTGTTTTAGTTCCCGGGCATAAGAAAACAGTGCACCAGAATGGACTAAAAAGTCAATAGCATCCCTCATTAACTCTGAAGATTGTAAAGATGCTTTCAGCATACCATCTAACAAGTGGCAAGGATCTCCTACAGGGAATCACTTCAGCTCGAGTATCAATTTTGACAGGTAATCACACACATTTTTTATATACGTAGCTGAATCACTACAAATACAAACAATATCACTCCAATCTTTTTTGAACTTGGAAAGAACCTTTTTTGCAGAGCATAACAAGTGACACTGCGTTCCATGCTTTCCAAAAGTCTAGTGTCACGTTTTCACCACTATCCCAGATGCTTGGTAATATATATACTTGTCACTATACCTTGCCTTTAATGTTTAAAGCCTGAGGTGTTGGGAATTCACCTACTATCAATACTGACCCACTAGAAACTATGGTCTGATGTATTAAGGGTTTTTACCCATTCTCTGTGGGTAAATGTGATGACACATATTAGGAAAGATTTTTATGAAACTAGCCATTTTAACTATTAGTGAAAGAATCAAATGCAGCCTAAATATCAAATGTGAGTTTGATATGTCCTGATTCTCTACAGTTTATAAAATAATTAAACTAAACCTAACACATGAAACGAAACCCTGCATCTTTAGACCAAAGTCCATAAAACTGAAAAAAGTAAAAGGAAGAAGAAACAATATTTTAGTGGCATCCCTAAAGAGCAAAACTCAAGCAGAATAATGTTAGACAGTCTTTCTTACTGCTTACTGCTAGCTTGTATAACAAAGTTACATTCTATTGACCCCTTCAGTAAGAACAAAATGACTCTTTCACTTTCTTTTTCCTTTCTTTGAATGGCATTTAGTTTGTGGTTGTGCAGGTGTTTTTTCAGTGTTTATATGTTTTCACCGGTGAGGGCTATTTTTCTTTCAGTGGGGTTTTATCAGTTATTATAGGTTTAAACCTAAAACCCCACAGCCTAGACATATGTTATTCATAGGAATTGTGGCCAATATTCACTATAGTTACCTTTCAGATAGCATTATCCCTATATTCTTCACAGGAACACTGTGTGACACGGGTGATATTTTGTGTCATACCACACATTGCAACACAGTTACACATCTTGCTTGCCTGCCCTGCCGGGGAGGGTGAGATGAGGTAAAGTCCACATCTGCCTAGATGATTGCCTTTCTTGTTGATGATGGCTATACCGATTGGAGTTTTACTTGTTGAGACCACTATTGTGAATATTGCACCAAGTCATCAGGGTGCCTACATTTCCTCTGGTCATTACTTGGCCCACAGCCCATGGGTAAGTGATGTGGCTTCGGTCATGTATTATTGATAATCCTTGTTAAAATTAAGTAAGCCACGTAGACAATTCATGTAGAAACGGGTATAGATTTATTATTCAGGTTATGTCTTCAGTTACAGGTTACAGGAAGATGGTAAGATCCATAGTATGCCTCACCAGGAGCAGCCTCCTTGCTGCTCAGCCCATCTACTCTAACTGATCCTTCTTCAAGCACACACACTCTCAGCATTCCAATGACCTCACCACTGGCTGAGCAGCAAGGCAGAGAACAACAATGGGGAGGATGCATTGACCCAACAAGTAGATTACAACACACCTCCTCCTTGTAATGATTATAGAAAAGCAAATGGATGCAAAAGATGAAACATACATACAACACATCTAATAAATTAATCAAAAAGTACATGCTCTTCCAATCTAGGCAAACACACAGAGTAAAAGTTCCATTCCATAAAGCTGTGGACGCTCACCCTCCTCACTTCACACTCCAAGCATAACTACGCACAGGGTAACACACCCCTAAAAGAGTGGGCTTATCTCAACACTTCGCCTCACTCTCAAGGAACAACGGCACACAAACATGGTATTTTCACAACCCCTAAACAGTAGGTATATCATACCACCTCACCTCACTCTCAAGGCACAACTGCACATAAACAGGGTATCTTCACAACCCCTAAACAGTGGGTATATCACACCACCTTGCCTCACTCTCAAGGCACAACTGCACATAAACAGGGTATATTCACAACCCAATTCGAGAACAAAAAGATTGGGGAAAGGGGTTTTAAGCAAAATTGCACCTATCCTCAGTGCTGCCTTATGCGTTCTTTTTTTATGGTGCCACGGATCGGAGATTCTGTTCCCCTAAATCTTCAAGAACAATAGATTGTTCCAACATACAATTTTTGACAATACTGATCCAGCACACAAAGCTCTTTTTTGTAAATGTATACAGTGATAATCAAAGTTCATAAATCACAATAGAAAAACATTCAGAAGCAGAATCTGAGATGCTTTTTAGAAGTTCAATCTTTATTTAGTTCTTCACAACGCACTGTAGCCAACGCGTTTTGTCCTCCATGGACTTCTTCAGGGCTACAAATAATATATATATACACACACAATTATTATATATACAATATATACACTATTTTACAATTTAAGAACACATTTTATTACATTTCAACATCTTTTAGGCATAAGGGGAGCCAACCTAGTTGCTAGAATTTTCGCAAATATTTTTGCATCGGTATTAATAAGAGAGATGGGTCTATATGATCCCCAATCCTCCTTTGATTTGCCCTTTTTAAGATAAAAAAATATTTTGGCCCTGTTCTAAGAGTTGAGAGCTTTTCTAGTTACCCCAATGGACTGTATAACTTGTAGCAGTAGAGGTGACAGTTCCTCTAGACAGATTTGATAAATCTCCACAGGGATGGTATCTTCCCCTGCTGCCTTCCCGACAGGTAAATAAGCAATAGCCTGGCTAAGCTCTAGCCCAGTATTATCTTCCAAAAGCTGATCCATTTCTGAGATATTACAGATGTGTATTGCATTCTCATCCAGATAGACCCGTGTTGACTACACATGGAGAAGACCCCGGGGTATACAAAGAACTATAAAAGTCCACAAATTGTTCTAGTATGTCATTCGGCTGATCATGTAGCATGTTATCCGATCCTTGGATTTTAGCAATCAGAGTGCTAGCTCTGTCCTCCGCAACCTTGTAGGCCTGGATTTTGCCGATTTTGTCCCCTCCATCATATTGCGCTAATCTAAATTTATGTAAATTGGCACTGTGTTTTTGGAAGAGTTTTGCTTTAGTGTCAGCTTTTAATTGACCTAATTTCAGATTTATTTCAGCTACTGCAGGTAGATTTAGCCGTAGAGCTGCAGCGAGCAGTATTTCTTGTGCGGCAATACTAGAGGTTAGAGATTCATTCAATTTACGGCACTCCAAGTTTTGTCTGAGCACGTATCCCTGCGTAAAACCCCGAATACTTGCTTTACAGGCGTCCTAGACCATGGTGCATGCAGTAGAATTCTGATTAAATTCAATAAAAGTAGTAAGATGTATTTTAGGCTGAGCTATCAAAACAGAGTCTGATACTAAATATCTAGGGAAAGAGAATGGTCTGGGACAAGGACGAGTATATGGAGCGGAAAATATCAGCATTATAGGGTTACGGTCCGAAGAGATTCGTGGACACACCTTCATAGAGCTGGTATTCAATACATTATTGTTAGCTAGAGCCATATCCAAACGGGAGCATGATTTGTGAGGCGCAGAGTAATATGTGTACCCAGGAGTGTTTGGATGTATGTAGCACCAAGCATCTTTGATGTTACAAATACGGCAGATATTCAGAATATAAACCCTGGTTTTACGCATCCTCTGAAAACTCCCGGGCCTAGTGGTATCTTGGTGATAATCCATAATGCAATTGAAATCACCCATTATAATGAGCTCCCCCTCCCAATTCAGAAGTTCTACGTTCAAGTGGCCAGAAACCCTAGGTTCGTCCCTATTTGAACCATAAACCACACATAAAACATATTTATGATTTTCAATACTTAGCTGAGCAATAGCCCATCTGCCATCCTTATCATAAGCAGTTTTCAGAGTTTCTGCCCTAAGTTGTTTGCTCTTAAGGATTGCAACCCCTCTAATAGAAGCCCAAAAAGCAGAACAGATTATAGTATCATATCCAGTTTGACATAGCAGTTTTTTGTCCTTATGAGCAATATGCGTTTCAGATAATAAACCAAAGTGCGGGTTATGCAATCTCAACTCTTCCGACACTAAGCGTCTCTTACTCTTACTATTTAACCCCGCAACATTCCAAGCTAAGCATCTTAATTCATCTATTCTAGAAAAGAGACAAAAAAGACATGATTAACCAAGTGGAATACTTCTGTTCCTGAGCAACAAAGAAATAAATGTATTCTCATACTTTTAATCCCCTTTATCGCATGTCTCCCCATCAGATTGAAAAAAACTTTTTTTTATATTTTTATCCCCAAACTCCACCACCCTGCGGAGAACTGAAAGCCCCCTCCACCCCCCTATCTCCCACCCGCCAAGGGGGGAGACCACCCTTCAGCCTCAACTGCCGCTGTGGAGGCAGTGCCTAAAGTGGTGCGCCTGGTGCAAGCCCTACCCCCCTCTGACAGAATATTCTGGACGCAACCAAAGACTAATATTTGAAGCTAAAGGAAAAAAAGGGAAGAAAAAAAAAAAGAAAAAAGGATCCTGACCCCCCAAGAATTAAGTCTTGATCTCCCTATCTGCTATATCAGCCTGGCAATTCTACCCCCTCAATTGATATGGCTGACGCCAAACTCAAGCTAAATTAGAAAACATTGACTTGGCTTCTTCTATATCATTAAGAAAAATAGGTGTGACCATCTTTGGTAACCTTAAGGCGGGCGGGTTCGTGAAGAAATACCTACCCCCCAAAGGATTTAAATGGGTCAATCAATTTGCGCAGTTGCCACCGTCTATCCATGGTGGCTTTACTTAGATCCGAGCAAACAAAAAGGGAGAAGTTCTCTATAGCTACAGGGGAATTAGGACGTGCTTTTCGCCAGACAGCCTGTATTATTAAAAAGTTACCAAAACAGATAAGGTAAGGACAAGGAAATTTTCTCTCTATGTTCCTTTGAACTAGAGGTAGACGGTGTGCCCGCTGAATTTGGGAATCCCAGTCCCAGTCTGCTAAATAGTAAACTAACAAGAAAAGCCCTCGGGTCGGACCCTTCGGACCCCTCCGGTATTCCAAAAAGTCTCAAGTTTGATCTTCTCTGACGATTTTCCAAATCCTCAACTTTTAGTTGCAGAGATGTCATCTGAGTGTCATGTTGACTCACTACAGTATTGATACGGGTTGCACCTCCTCTACACTCACCACCCGCTGTTGTAAGTCTTCAATATCTTGCGAGACCCCTCCAAGTTTAGAGGGCAATTCATGTAAGGAAGTCTGTAGTTTATTGTTATCTTCCCGAAGCTGAAGATAGTGTTCTTGTGCCTCTAGAAGTTGGCTGGTTAAAGTTTGCAGTATGATATCCAGGGAAGAGATGTTCGTCTCCTGTTCATGTTCATGTTCCTGAGTCATAATTGCTGCTTTAACAGAGGTTACAGAGGTCACAGATGTTATTGGAGTTGGGGCGATAGAAGCGTTTAAAGTAGAGGGCTCAAGCATAGACTCAGCCTCTTGGCCGGGTGGAACAATTGGTGTACTAGTGTCAGCCTTGGAGATATCAAAAGAACTCTCCGAGAGAGCAGGGCTACCTATAGTGGGATCGACATCCATGGGGCTAGTACCTGACAGCCTTAAGGTCATACTTTTCACATGTCCCTTTGCCTCAATCCATTTCCTGAGAGGCCTTTTGTCAATAAAAAATTTCCTGGAGGTCGAGGTTTTGCTTATACTCAGCCGGTTGGGAGCAATACCTACTTTCCCCCCTTTTTTAACTTTAGGCTTGTTTTTAGCCTTGCGCCTCCTGTCGACCAAAAGTTTCGCTGTATTATCAGAGGGATCAACCGTCTCTTCCTCCACCTCCACTTCGTAGTCTTCAAAGGAGCCCAACTCAGCGCTCTCCTCTTCACCCCCTACAATAGTGTGGCATAAAGCAGACCCATCACACACCTCTAGGGAAGGTGGTCCGGCTTCGTCTACAGGAAGAACAGTGACCAGTCCCGAGCCAGTAGCAAGTGGCAATTCCAAAGAGCCCAAGTCCAAATCACCCGACCTCTCAACATCAGATGCCACATCCTTTATATTTGTATTTATGTTTATGTTACCCTCGATATCATTTCTAACCATAACCAGTGCATCCATAGATTCTGTGGTGGACACACTCTTAGAGGATGTGTTTGTCGGCAGCATAATCGGACCTGAAACATTGTTACTAATCTGGGATTTTTCAGTAACTTCTGTAGCTTCTGTGATAACTGTTACTGTTGTAGCCATAGATGTTGTATCCGAAGCCGACAATTCTAATGGAGTAGTTAAGCAGCCCGCTGCACCCCCTTTCACAAGTACTGAAGCCCCCAGCTTAGCGGCATTCTTGGCAGCATTTTTCCCAGAGGAGCTCCCCGTAACTGTCAGCGTAGGTGGACGAAGCAATGGCTTACCCGCCGGCACCCGACCAGGCCCCTTGGTTACCGCAGCCGCGGAGGCCTCTGCTGTCTCTGCTACCGCGTTGCTCACTCCTGTCTCCACCCCGAGGAAGCCACAGAAGAAGCCACCACGGTCTCCGAAGCAACAGCTGCCACTACTGTTACTACTGCAATTGCGGGGGAGGGAGCGGCAACCCCCGAGGCATTTTTATTATTGCGGGTGGATCTTGGAGGATTTTTCTGTGACATTTTACTGTCTCCCAAAGCACGGGCGACTGGCTGCAGACAGGACCAGCCAAACCCCGAGCCAGCGAGCAATCCGCGGATCATATGCCAGGTGATCCGTAAGTGGCCCAGAAGCAACCAGAGCATTGGGCGAAGGGAAGATTTGTCGCCGCTCCCAGTAAGTTTCCTTATTTCCAATTATCTCTTTACTGGCTCCTTTTCCGAAGTTTTCCCTCAAAAGGACACTTAGGCGTCCGTAATTCAGTACAGTTCATTAGCTCACGTCAGAGAGGTAGGGAGCATCCAGGTTCGCTACCACTCAGCGGCATCCTCACTCCGCCATCTTGGACCCCGCGTCCGCTATGCCACTCTTACACAGCGAATCCTTTTTATAATTTCAAAACCTTTCTTAATTTTCCTAGGTATCACATATATTGAGGGCAATAAATTAGTCACTTCTTCCATTCTATATGGTACTTAAGTATCTCAAGGTTAATCATTCATGTTGGTTCTTAATCCAAAATGTTTATTTCTCTCAGAGCAATATTTCTTTTTTATTTTGTTTATAGCCAGGATATGTATACATGGATCACTGTTATCATAAATTAGTATCAGCTTCAAGTTTAACAATTATAATAATAATAATAATAATAAAAACACTTATAAAGCGCCTGGTTACACTTATGACAGTGTGTCCCCGCGCTAAGAAATGCTGCAGTATACCAAAGGGCCAAGGTCAGGAGCTCACACGGGTACGGGTGTGCGAACTAATATTACTTTGGAAAAAGGTGGGTTTTAAGTTTGAGCCTGAACCTTGTTTCAGAGGGCTCCATGCGTAGATCTAACGGGAGATTGTTCCAGTGCTTACTTGCAAGAAAGCGAAAGGAGCTACCTCCCATCCTGGTCTTGTGTACGCGAGGGAGCTGAAACAACATTGTTCCCGCGGATCTAAGGTTCCTAGTGGGGCGGTGGATAGTCAACAGGTTGCGTAAGTAACTGGGTCCTTTTCCCTGGGCAATGCGATGGGCAAAGCATAGAGCTTTAAACTTAACACGTTCCTCAAAAGGGAGCCAGTGAAGTTTTCGTAGTGCTGTTTTACCGGAGGCCCTGCGGGGAAGATTCAATACCATGCGGGCTGCGGCATTTTGGACACACTGTAATTGATGCAGACATTTACGGCTTAGTCCTAAAAAAAGGGCATTGCCGTAATCCAGGTGTGGAGTAACCAGGGCATGGATGAGCGTCTTCCTGGCGCTGATGGGGAGAAGATCTAAGACTTTCCGGAGAGTTTTTAAAATACCGAAACATTTACCCGTAACTTTGCTGATTTGTTGCTTAAAGGAAAGCTCCGCATCTAGCCATTTTCCTAAGTTTTTCACCAAGTTAGCGGGGTGGGGAAACGCACCCAGTTCTGATGGCCACCAAGCCTGCGACCAGGCAGAAGGGGATTTGCCCACTATCAACACTTCTGTTTTCTCGCCATTAAGGCGTAGGCAGTTGTTATGCATCCACCCTGCCACCGAACGCATGCAGTTGGAAAAGTTGATGGCATCCTCTGGCTGATTGTGGGTGAGTTTAATTATCAATTGGGTATCGTCAGCATATGTGACGATATCCACACCAAAAGTTTCCACTATATGGGCTAGCGGCTCCATATAAAGATTAAAAAGCGTGGGGCTCAAGCTTGAGGCCTGTGGTACCCCATGTTTTAATTTGTGGATAGATGATTTATAAGGGGGACAGTGTACCTGGAAACTTCGGTTTTCCAAAAAGGATGCCATCCATTTTAGAGCTGGCCCATCTACTCCCAGATCTGAGAGGCGAGACAGCAGCGTTGAGTGCAGCACGGTATCAAAAGCTGCACTCAGATCTAATAATACCAATGCTGCTGTCTGCCCCTCATCTGCAAGTTGTCTTAAACATTCTGTGGAGAATAGAGCCGCCGACTCAGTAGAGTGGCCTGCTCTGAACCCTGATTGCGTGAAGTGGAGAAGCGAGTTCTCTTCCACAAACTTCATAAGTTGGCTGTTAACTATCTTCTCCACAACCTTCCCACAGAAGGGGAGGAGAGAGATAGGACGAAGATTTTGTAGCTGAGAAATGTGTATATTAGCCTTTTTTTCAGAGGTATTACTTGTGCCATTTTCCATGTATCAGGTACATGGCATTCCTGAAAGGATAGAGTGATCAAATGTTCCAGTTGCTCGATCATACAGTCAATGACTGCCTTACAGCGATTGGGGGCAATCACATCAAGGGGAGAGCCAGACTGAATGCCATTGATGATACTTAGGATCCTTATGTATCCTTATGTATCCTTATTTCCTCATGTGTGAAATGTTTATCTAATAATATACATTAGTGAGATCATGCTTAATTATAATATCTATTACTAAATAAAATCTATCCATATCTAGCAGTCACTTAAACATCACAAGCAGTAAAATGATTACTGCCTAAATGTTCTTCCTGCATACATGGTACTTTCAAAGCACTATAATCAGAAAGGCTGTCATGTATATACTCACATTTGAAACTGGCCACCTCAAAGTGGAGTATGTGTACCAAGTCTTTGTGATCCATACCTAAGATCTTATGTTATTTTATCACAAAAGCATTTCACAAAATAGGAAATGAGAATAAATAATTGCTAAAAATATGGGGGCATATTATCAAGGAGGGCGTTAAAATTATCGCCATTTTAGTGGCAGAAAACTTCCGCTAAAGCGGCGATAATGGACTTGATAATATGCCCTGGAGAATTCCAGTAGAAGCCCATGTTCACACCAGAACATGGGTTTCTATTGGAATTCATAAGGCCATATTATTAAGCCCATTATCGACACTTTAGCGGCAGTTTTCTGCTCCTAAAACGGCGATAATTGTAACGCCTTGCTTGATAATATGCCCCATGGTTCTTGAGAAAGGAACATGTTCAATTAATAAGTGAGATGAATGATTAACCTTGAAAAATATGATTTTAAGATATAATATGTGCATCACAAAGTGCAATATAATGTGGAAGATATGACAGAATTATTGATTTGAGAAAGCGCGCTTAGATTGACACCAAAACCACTGCCATTGAGGGCCCAGGAAGGACAAGTAATGTTTGAACCCCTCTATGGGGGGGACGCCACCTCACCTTCAGCTGGGGCACTGAGGGTTTAAATGACAGCGCTGCCCCTACAGATGGTACATTCATGAGGCAGGGTCAGCATGCAGGAAATTTGAGACCCACTCACCCATACAAGAACAGCAGCATTGTCACAGGGCTGAGAGGGCAGGTGGGTTGGTAAAGGCAGCTCACCGGACGGCAGTGTCTGGAGGAAGGCCATTTACCTTGGGATGCCTTATTGCAAGGTAAGTAGGCCGACGGGGAAGTGAGCAGAATACAGCACTTGCAACCCAGACCCGCTTGTTGGCAGGGTACAAAATGGACAGAGAAGGTAGCGAGTTGAAGCTTAATAGCAGTAAGCAGTTACCCTCTCATGATCAGAGAAAGAACCAACAAAAGACCAACAACTCTATGACTCCAAAAGCGTCATGGACGATAACCTCAACAACAAAAAGTGGCAGAATGATGAGAAGCAAATGACAAGGACTTGATTGATATATGTCAGTGATGATTTGGAGCATGTCAACTGTTGATGAATTATGACCTGTCATGCAACACGGTTTTATGATCTTGGCAACCTGCTTTATGCAGGGCACAGATGATTTATGACCTGCCAACTGTGATTTATGCTCTGTCTCGTAATTATGATTTATGATCCTGTCAGAATGAATTGTGACACTCAGAATGAGTTAGGACATTGTAATAATGTTTGTATAGCCTTGTCGTCCTGAATTAAGGACTGACCATGAGGTAAATGATGTAACATAGAAGTCCATGCATGTAATAAAACTGCGGCCAAGTGTTCCCACACATATGCAAAAACATGGCTGGTGTAAATTATTTATAAATGTATTTGTGGGATGTGTACTAATTGAAGTGTGCCAAGTGCAGGGGTTATGTAATATAAGGACAAATATGTCAGGGATAAGAAGATCTAGCTCTGTTGGGACATATATTTAATATGAATGAGTTAAGATTATTTATAATGTATGACACCAATATTATTTTAGGACTACAATATCAGGAGGTTTGCTAAATGAAACATTAGAAAAGATGTTAAGGAACAATGCTTGTGTGTACTAACTATTGTATTCTGGACTGCTAACCTAGTATTACATAGAATGAGTTTGGGAGTTTTATGAAATGTAATCTAATAGATACGCTTGGATGTTTAGACAACTCACAGTAAATTGAGGAGGATCAGATTTTTTATATAATGTAGTTAGTGATTTTAACACATAATTGGGTGTATGTAAACATGTAACTTTTATAATGTGCAGTTTCTGTATTCTGCATTTATTTACTGTAATGATTAAGTAAAAACAGATTGGACCGTGAAGAAGTGACAGATATTGCAAAAAGTGTGTTGGGCAGATATTGCGTATACTTTTCAAGCAGATTATAGGAGTATTAAAACAGGACTCGTTTGTGCCCCTTGTCATATTTGTGGAATCAACTTTTGACTGCTGATTGCTGAGTCTACATGAAAATCAATATTTTGTCTCCTTTAATAAGAACAGGTCTCCTGAACTGTCAGGCCAGGTTCTCTCCAGACTGAAATACTAGCTGTTTCGTCCTCTTTAGGTCTGATCAGTGAGGTTTAGCTTGAGTCCTGTAGGATAGTGAGCACATGACACACATCTGGGCATGTATGGACCACTTGGGGTGTCTATTGCAACAAATGGATGAAAGTAATCCATGAACTAATCTTAGTAACAGGCAGTTGCTTGGCTTTCAATTCATTCTTTTATTTTGTGCCTTTGTGGAGTTTTTCTTTCTGACAATTTTCAGGTCATATCCTCCAAAGGAACCTTGGAGGAACCCACAATGAAGAATACAAAAAAGTGTTGAATGGAATGCTTGAATTTTTCCTTGCCACTGATAATCACTCAGGCCTCTTCCCTGTCCATACCACCTCATATTAGCTCCATCCATATTAAAATCCCCCTTAAAATCACCTCAGAGCACAAGCAACTTAACCCCTCCCATGCTGATGACGAGCTCAGCTCGTCATCAGCTATGGTGCTCATGTGCTGATGACGAGCTGAGCCGTCATGGCCGTTAGAACGCTCACACGCGGGGATAATTACACTGCTGTGCCGAGCGTTCTAAGGAACGGGCGTGGCCGTGACGAGCTCAGCTCGTCATAAGCACACGAGCAACGTGGCTCATGACGAGCTGCAGCTCGTCATAAGCACCGGGTCGCTGTGCGCGCCCTCCCCTCCTCCCAGCACAGTGGGGTAATTACCCCGCTGCGAAGAGGTTAAGACCAGTTTGCGCCTATCTGGCACACTTCACTCAGGTTCAGCGTGGTTCCATTGGCGCAGTAGGCATGGAACCCATGTCTGGGCATACTAGCCTCACTTCGAGCGTTACAATGAAAAATCCAAAAACGTGATAGATGGAATGCTTGAATTAATCTCAGTCACTGGTAATTTCTAGGGCCATATCCCAGTACATCAACAGGAGATACCAGCCCCAATGGATCCACTATAAAGCTATGTTAATGGGGACAGTTCTAGGTCTCTGAAATTGAGCACCCAAGTGGAGAAAATTACCCTATGCACTGAGATTGTGAGAAAAACGATGTTTATGTTCAGTCAAACAAATTGCATTTATGTCAAGGAAGTACTGTGATTGCATTGAACGTTAGCAGCTAAGGTACACATCTATCCTCACTTATTTCACTTAATGCAGCCTTTGAAAAAGATTTCCCTCTTCATCTGAGCGTGGATGCTGGTATAAGCAGGAATTCATAGAGACATAAATAATAACAAAGAGATATCACATTCAAGACAAACCATAGGAGAAGCAGGTACTTCTATTTTCAAGAGAAGGGGGAAAGTTGACAGTATATCTGAATGCAATGCAAATATACATTATATGCATTGGTGTGGCCCTCCAAGGAAATATCCTATCATCTAAGAATCCAAACTATAGGTTCGCGAGCCATATCATGATGGTATTTTCTGGTACAGCGCATTTTATGCATCTGCAGGACAAAGGGAATCCATTTAACCCAATATTTCTCGGAGTTTGTGCTTCATTTTTCGTACAGATCAGAAATAGCGAGCATGTTTACCTGTTTTTTTGAATCATACAGTCAGAAAATATAGTACTAAATCAGATATTGTAGTTGCATAGGAGGGCTCTCAGCTCTGCCATGCACCAGAAAAGACCATCACGATACGGCTCTGGGTGTCAGGAACCCCTATATTAATGGTTTTGCATCTCCTCAAAAAGGGTTAACTCTGTAGTTTACAGATACCGTATTCTGCTTAATAATCCCGCAGTGTAAAACTGAATGCCATAAATTCACATTCTCCCACACTAACTAGCAATAGAAAAACAGAATATTCAAAGACATCTGGACGTGCTTCAGACTACTGTCAGGTTAATTAATGTCTCAGTAGAAGTCCCATTCTCTGCCTTGTCCAGATTGTCCGACCGCTGCGGACCATCTGCGCTCCTGATATCCTGATCTACTCAAGTTGACTATTGTGAACCTGCAGCCGTCTTCTCCCAAAGCACCGTGACAATGTGCTCTGTCTTTTTATGTGGCTTGATTAAGTAGGGGTAATTTCTATTATGCAGACCAGTTCTGATTTGTGCATGCTGTTTGGAAATGACGTTATCCTCTTTTTCTGAATTGGCACGTTTGCAAATTATTCATCTGCTCTTTCTGTTATACTCCAATGCATTCTACAATACTGTTTGAAGTATAGGTTTATGTGTGTTGCAAACAAGACCATTCTGATTATTTTGAATACGTTTTCTTGATTGGATATCTAGGGCGGAGCACAATAGACTTTTCTGGCTCAGCCCAGAGCCGAGCTCTTGTTTGTTGTGTCTCATTTGTGGCATTTGCGCTGAGTCGCGTAAAGTGAAAGGGTATTAATGCACCGTATTTAAGCAATATGGTGTATTCCTGTCCTTTCTGCCTGCGCTGGCCCCGTTTTGGCAGCCTAGCGCCAACATAGGCACCCTTGCACCATGAAGCAATGGTGCATCTGTTGCAGGCAGAATTGTTTCAATCCTCCTAGGAGATTTCCTCTTTCTAGGTGTACTTCATGCTATGTGCTGCAGAATGCTGCACACCTGGAAAGAGGAAAGAACAAGGTGAAATGAACATATTTCTTCTTATTAAGCCTGACCTCGGGAGGCGTACAGACTTTACACTTCCCCAGGTTTACATCACTTTGTATATCTGGGGCAGAGTTGGATTCCATGGGTTTGCATGGGAAATCCCAAAGCAACTCCCATAAAATGCCTGCAGAGCACTGAGTAAGGCGACGCAGCAATTTGCGCTGCATTGCCTTACTCATAATTTATGAGGCCATTCAAAGTCACACAGGGGTGGATTTGTGTGGCTTCATAAATCTTTCTGAGAGCCCTGCGTCAGGCATGTACTACTTTATGTGGTGAAAAAGTGATGCAGGGCTCTCGTAAATAAACCACAGAATGTATGGTGCCGAGGCATACCTTCAGTTGGCGCAACAGGTGCAATGGCACCAGGCCCAGAGGCCTGAGAGCCCCATGGAACCCTGATTATTGCTAAATATATAATTCCGCCAACAGTTAGGGGACTTATTTCCTTCCTTGCACTGGGGCCGATGACAAACTGGCTATGCCATTGGTAAAGTGATTTATTTAACACAATATTTCCCTGAGTTACTGATTTATATATAGCTCAGAAACAGAAAAGGCAATGCTTGCTCACTGTTTTTTTAGCCGTACATTTTGAGAATAAACCACTATCTCTGAGAATTATCGGAATAAATTAATTCATTTTACACACTTCAAAGTGATATAAAACAGTCACCCGGGTCTGTGCTGAGCCTTCAAAACTCTTTACAGTAGGTGCCCTCGAATTTTACCTGTAATAAATTAATCCTGAGTGACAATAGAGTAGGTTGTAGGGCAGCTTTCTTAAATTCACATAATGGAAGTGGCAAGCATGCCACAGAAGATATTTAAATTGAACTATTGACTGAGTGTTATGCCTTTCTCTTTTTACTAACCTACCTTTAATTGAAATGGTGATGTGGTTTAGGGTTACATAAAACCTAGTCAAATAGGCCCACCCACAGCTAGAAGATGTTCTGGCAATAGATTGTGAAGGACTATAGCCTGTTGTTATACTTCCAAGCTTTTTGTTTCTGTTAAGCGCATACAAAAACATCTAATTAGATGAATGTTGTACATAAGAAATCATCCCACTGAGAAGTTTTGGGAATTCTACTGCAAAATTAATGAGGCCAGTTTGCATAGATCATTATTACTCAAAGAACAGCAGAGCAAAAACAAACATTATAACTTTCAATGAAAGAAAGGACCAATCTATCCCTATTCAATCTGATGAATTGGGGAGGGCTACTGCTTTGCACCAATATGTTTTTGGGTTCTCTGACACAATATCGAAACCCAAAATATTGTGATACCGAAATATTGTGTCAAAAATATTGATCTAAAAAATATTGCGTTTCTATACATATAATGGTAAGTACAAAAATATAAATAAAAATCGTTTTACACTAATATTGAAAAAAATATAAAAAAAATATCATTTTCTGATATATGTATAGGTAAAATCAATTAATATTAAGGGGCAGATTACGATGTCGGTCAGAAATGCCTCCACGGTCCTGTCGGAGGTGGTTTTCCCAACCGATCTAATTTCGGATGTGATTGCTCTGGCTGCTGTATTATGATGCCCAAACCCTCTGCCTACCAAACGACTCAGTTTTTCCAACTCCGACTGGAAATTCCAATCGCCAAGCTCTCGGAAATGCCAAATGGAGCCATTTAGAGAGATTTCTGACCCCGCAACCGCCCATCCCATTATTTAAAGAACTTAATGATGGTATTTGAATTCACACTGTCCACAAATTTCACCTCGGACCACTTAGACATATAGTCTATCATAACCAACGCATACTTGGGTGTACTGCCTCCAACACCAAAAGGACCATCCACATCACATGTCACTTTACTCCATAGTGTATTCTTAACCACAGTAGGATTGACAGGTGACGGACAAGTTACCTGCGACTTTTCACTGGGGACACACATACAACAATTTCCTAAAATAGTGTTCGATCACCCTGTCAACACCAGGTCACCACAAAGCCCTCCTTATCCTTCTTTTCATGGCCAGTATTCCAAGACGACCTTCATGGCCTAGAACAAGCACTCTCTCCCTAAGACACTCCAGAACAACCAACTGCACACTCCTACACAGAATGCTCTCGACAATGGACAATTCTTCCCCTACTCTCCTGAAAGGGACCAATGCTTCAGGGGTATTGCTAGGAGTAGGCAAATCATTCACAACACACCTCATCACCTCTTGAAGGTTTCAATCATTCAATCCTGCATCTAATCATTCTTGTTCAGACAATGCTCCCTTTAGGGTATCACCGTTCGAACTCACCACACACACAATTACCAAATCACCATCATCCTCCTGAGACTCATCATTGTCCTCTAAAGGCAACCTCAAAAGGCAATTGGCAACATAACTTTTGAGATCAGGCACATACTCCAACTTATACTGATAACCCTGCAGTCTATATTACCACTTGGCGCTTTGCACAGTTGCTCTTCCCCAGCCCTTGGTGAAAGTTGATAAAAGTTTCTCTTGAATTTTCATATTATTGGTTCTTTCTATCAATTGGTCCCTGATAATTTCATCCTAGAACTCTCTACAGTTGCATGTAGCAGATAGTGTTCTGAGACTTTCAAGAAAGTCGTCAGTTGACTCTCCTGGAAGTTGAGAACGTTCTTTGGATTGAAGCGCTTGTCTAGGGTACTAATAATGGAGGCATACTCATCGATAGTTGTTGAAGAATCACTGTCCTCTCCACCCAATGCGAAAACACTTACAATTTCCAATAGTAACGTTTTCAAAATATTCCTACCATCAGTACCCAGATTGTAAACTTGGATGTGAAGGTATCACCATCAATCGCTTCCAGGTAGGCTTCAAAGGTTTCTTTCCATTGTTGCCAATTTGATGGGGGAGTGCCTGGTACTTGTAGAAAAGGTGCTCGTGTCACAATTCTCTCCATGAGGTAGGTGCTATGGTAAAATTATTAGAATTGTAGCAGATGCTGTTGCAAGAGTAATCATACAGGTAGGTAGACTGTTTTCTCAGTTAAAAAAGATATTATTATTATTAAAAATATTGATATTGGAAATGTATATGTATAAGAATATTATTTTCCTTGTGTTACTCTTGAGATTGCAAGCATCCAATTCATGCACCAGAGCAGGCAAATTTCAAATGAACTCTTTACTGGTGTGCCTGTCACCAATGTAAAAACTGGTAAAAGAGGAACCCAGGCAAAACGGGTGCCATGTCCTCACCCAAGATGGCAGTCATGTTGAACACACATGTGTGTTTCCATACGAAATCATGCTTGCTCCTTTGACTTTGGGTGCAGCCTGTCCCAAACTGACCAAATGGCCACCGGACATCCTCATTGCTACTTTTGCGATGTGTGCAATGTCCGGATGCGACCCACACACCAAATGGCTTCCAGACATGGGCAGTGCTGCCAGTAGTGCGCAATGTCCCAGATAGCTCACAAGCAAAGCCTCACAGCTGCAAATCCAGCACTCAAATGATGCAGCGCAGGAGTGCTTTTGTCTCTCTGGGAACACTGTGAAGGACCCACCTGGCAGTAGGGTGAATAAATCTCAATAGGACACTGGCAACCAGCAAATGTGGATGGGGTTGAAATGCTGAGAGGGCGCCGTGTAGGGCAGGACCACCGATCGTCGCCACTATAGAGAAATCAGGACACCAGTAAGTTGAGGACTTCTTTATCTTTGCCCCATCCGGCAGTAACTGCCAATCCCTGAACCCCCGCTACACCTGTTCTATCCCGAGTTCCATGAAGGGACTCACACAACATCAGATATACGGATTATAGAGCAGCATGTCATCTGTAACAATGTATACTACATAAACCTCATTGCATAGTGGAACTCACCATTCTTACCACCCCTGATAAATTTGCTAGGCTAGCGGCTACATTGCCGGGTCAAAGGGCAATGTGGAAAGGGGACAGCCCTGACAATCCACCCTGCCCAATCTAAAAGAGAGTGACATGTCTAATAAAAAGCTTTACTTGGGCAGTTGGCTAAATAGGAAAATGTCAAGGGTGTTGTTGCAGCTGCCCTGCAATGTCCAGTTTTGACTGAGTGGTAAATATGTATTCCTAATCAACAGTATGGAATGCCTTCACTAAGTCAAGCACTAACCAGGCTATGTAGGGCCACCTCACCAGGACCAGCTACAGCACCCTATTTTGTCTCCAAATATTAGGCATTGTGGATCTATCAGGGATATAAACCTTTTGGACCCCATGCACTAGATGCAGTATGTGTACCAGCAGGTGAGGCGCCACTACTACACTAAAATTTTTAAATCCATTTCTAGCATGGGCAATGGACTGTCATATGTCAGTTTGGTCAGATCCCTGTTCGGTTTTACCAAGGATCAAAACAAAGATTTCTGCATGGATTGTGGTTGTCTCCAATAACTCAAGGTGGCCGGAGAGAGCTACAGTCACCTGGGGGCAAGTACAAGCTCATAGGTCTTGTCGAGCGTGGACAGAAGGCCCTTCAACCCTTGAGCTGTCGATTTTGTATTGTGCATAATCACTCTGTGTATCTCTGGTACCACCCAATATGTTGTTGATCACTGCACCTGGTGCTGGATCAAGTACAGGTAGATTCAATCCAGTCAGGAATTAGGAAATATCTACCTTGCGCTCACACTATGGGGGAATGTATACTCCACAACAATACACCATGAAGGCTGCCTGACTATGGCGCATCTGGTGCAGGTGATCCCTAAGCATTGTCATGTACTGGGTTTGTTGTTATGCCATGGAGGAGGCAGGTCAAGAGTTGCCCTGACTTATCTCACTTTGGGTGCATCTCAGCTTGTCATGTTTCAAAATAAAAACAACACAGTTGCTCAATTAGATGGGTGTGGTGTTTTTAAGCATCTGTCAGCTTGGGTAACATCCCATGCTGCAACTGTGCCGCAGTCTCCTGCTGACCTAGTGGTGCCTTTGTTTCCAACAAAGCTCTGTGGATATTGGCCCTGGCCCCCACCAAAGCCACAACCACCTGCCCCATTCCAACAACATAGAAGTGGCTGTATAATGATCAAAATGCATGGGACAACAACAATGTAGGCTGCAGTCACCATGTGTGGACTTGGGGTTGCTGCACACTACACCCAATGTATATGTGTATAGGGTTGTGTTCTGAGAATGTTCTTCACAGGTATTCAGCATCTAGCACCTCAGGCTGTAGTGTGTGCTGCTAACAAATAATTCAATTCAGAATGTGTAGATTGTGTACTGCAGAGTAATAGAAGTACTCCTGGGTCTCAGGATGTCGGATCCACCAACAGTATACGAGGGACTAATGCGCAGTACCTTGTGTAAGGCACACTGCCAACACTGGAGAGGATGGCGGGTAGAGCACGGTTATTCTGTGGCTCTTGGACACAATTGACATTGCCATCTTCAAGCCAGGGGATATGGGTACACCTAGTGAGGATGAGGAATAGGTGCAGAATAAAGTTTGGTTTGTACTCTATTGGCACAGAAACACTGCCCAATAACATTGGCAAACATCAAGGAGCCTCCTCTACAAATACATATTGCCCTCAGGTTCCATTGCATTGTCTTTTGGGCTAAATGGGGTGCCCCGTGCAGACCCACAAACGTGCTACCCTTCCCAAACCAGAGTAGAGATATGTGCGCAATACAAATATCCTGACAAATACAAATATCCTGACTAGAGGATGCGAAAATAAGGACTCTGTAAGCAATTCAGTAACAGGGTCTAATGGTCCTGTGTCATATGGGTCTCTTGTAACAGTTCAACTTTTTTTTCTAGGGCATCCTGATACATCATCACAATGAGTGTGTCTTCCTTGTCGTCCCCATACTATGACATTCAAACTCATAATACCATGAGTACTCATGTGTGTGTAGTGTACTGGGAAGTGTGGGGAGGCATTTTAGGAGTAGTCTGCCCCAGGTGGGCTATGAGCACACATTCATGGGGGTGGCTATGGACCCATATCCCTGGCCTGCCATTCAATGGATCTGCATCAGGAAAAAAAATATGAACCCTCAATACCTGCATCCCAGGGTAGTAGCCAAGGGGAAGATTGAGCAATCAGTGACAACATCAATCTACAAAGGGAAAGCTAACAGTCATGCCCACACCCAACTCAGCCAAGGCATGCAAGATAGAGGTTTGTGTCCTGTAATTTCAGTAGGTTTTGTATATGCCAGTGGTCTTCAACAATCTGTAATGAACAAACCAGTGGCGGACAACAAGCAACAGCTAACACAAGCTACTGTTTTTGCATACTTTCATCTACCTACCCTCTCCATATGCACCTTTCCACATTACCTCTTGGAATGCATATTCTTTACTTGTGCTGGTCAGACCCCTCTCACATCCACCTCAAAGTACATGCTCATCACTCAAACTTAACTTACTCCACAAGCTCTTTGCAAACACACTCAAGTGTAAATGTAAAATGTAAATTGATACTTGTATAGCGCACTACTCACCCGCAATGGTCTCAAGGCGCTGGTACGAATACCGCTGTGGAACCCATCCTGGCTTTCCCTGTGAGGCGTCCACTCCTGGTTACCCCCAAGGTGGAGGCCAGGCATCCTTAGCATTGTGGGGGCCGTTGTGGAGATTAAGCAAGCTATTGCCAAGAGTTGCAGAGTGGGACTCCATGATTGGAATAGGCACAGAGGCGAGAATTATCAGGTCCGTGGAATTTTTGAGCCCAAAACCAGCCGAGGCGGGGAATTGTACCCTGGTCCCGGGCTAGACCTCTGCATCAGGGTCTGCCACTCTAACCATTGAGCCACACTTCTCACATCATTAAAACCCTCTCTTGCTCAAAGCTCTACCCTTGAACTATCACTATTCCACCGAGACACTCACATTTTCATTCTGTTGTTGCACTTCTTACACCCATACCTACATTCCCAGCAGCACTCTTAACCTCTATGTACACAACACCCCTCCCATTCATGCTACACACACAATGTACTGTACTCATCACCTTCCCAGCAGACGATAACCACATCTTGACAAATATACACCCCTCATCCCATATCTCCCCTTTAAAATGGCTTTGGAATGCACTTTTTTTGACAAGGTCCACCATTATATCCAACTCTTAAATTCACACTTAACACCTCACCACATCTGTCATCCAGAAACTTACATTGCTCAATGAATCTGTCCTCATTCATTATCCTCTCACCATTCACTCACCCTACTCTGCCGAAGGCCTACTAATAGTCATTTGACAAAGTAGTGCATCCACACATTCAAACACACCATCCAGCTACTGGCCAACACCTCACATCTCCCCATCCTGCATCCTAACTTACACAACTAGTGTATCCACTTGACATAAATGTGTCAACTTTTTTTTCACCAAAAACCTTTACCCTTGTCTCACTCTTTCTCTGTTACATCCACATTTCAGTTCCATGCTCCATACATCTATTAACTTCTGCATATGAACAACTACATTTCTTAATAAATATACCCTATCACAGCCAACCCTCACTGTAGTGCCACAGACTTCAGCTCTCATCTTCTGCCAGCCTTTAACATTGTCTAGCTGGTTCTACCTCAATCACATTTACCTATTCCAAGCATAACCCACCCAGACTTTAACTTGTTTTCCATGGTTGTGCACTCTGATATCCACATCCCAGCTTTTACAACAATTCCCATTATAATAATAATGAGAATACTCTACTTATCCTATACAAGCACTGTCTCTGACGTTAACTCCTCCTTTCCACTATTATCTGCATTTTGTCACTTGTTCTGCCCCTATTACGTAGGACTCTCTCCTCCATGTTCAAAATGGCAACACAACTTACTCTCACCTCTACCCTTGTTTAGCTAGATCAGCTCCTCAAACATTAACCTCTCCAACAACATGTGCAGGTATGCCTCATATTTCAACACCCACCTCCTCCCTTGTCTGTCAAATTAGTGCATGGGTATAACACGGGCTCCTGTAGCACCTGCACAGCAGATGGGCCCACAACACTTCTCACAGTCCACTCGGCTGACCACATGTAGCACAGGGCAATACACTAGCCTTAATAAACCTCCAAGTTTATCTGTGTGTGATCTGGGCTATCATCAAGCATATCTCAAAACTCTGTATTTGTTTTCAATACACAAATGACTATATGCAAACCTATCATATGCCCAACTACAAATGATGTGTGGCTAAAATAGTATAGTCATAGCTTGTACAAACACAATAAATGTCAATGAAAATCTCATCCATTCTCTACTCTTCTCCCTCTGCACTCATCCCTGGTGAGCAGTGCCCATTGCGCTACAATGCTATGATGGCTGTCAGACTTAGTTGTGTGAGTGTACCATAGGATTCCCCAATGTTCATTCAGTCAGGGGCAAGTGCTGGTCACATACATAGCACCCTCAAGTGAAGTGGCTCTATGCTGTAATGATGATGATGATGATGATGCATTGTGTACACTGAGTGAGGGGTGACAGCAAGTTAAGTATGGCTGGAAAAAAACATCTAATTTAACATTCTCATTCCAGTCTGTAATCTGAAAGGCTGTTTGTGCTAAACATATTGACCTCTCAGCCCATTCCTAAAGGACCCAGGAGAGGGGTGCTGTGCGTTCATTGTGCATCAGCCTGCAGCACCATGGCTGAAAAACCCAGGGATGTGGGCTGTCCACCTGTTGCTTGTAAGACTGTCAGGCCGGTAAAGTCAATGCTCAGTTGCCTGGCTCTGTAGTCATTAGCATTTGTGAGGATCTGGGCAGCTGTCCATGGGCAGTGTCATCCTGGATTGTCCCACAGCATCCACCCTGAACTAAATCTACTCTTCACCACTCCAATGACTGAGGTCAGTCTGCTTACATTAACTGAGCCAAGAAGGAGATTTTTGCAGTGCATTGTCATACTAAAAAGGTGTACCTTCATATTTAATTAATGCAAGAAAATAATTAAACTTTAGTAATAATAAATATACTAATCCCACTACAGTATTGCAACAGTAGGGAAAGCATTGGACACCAAAGGGGTACAATTTGCACTTCCTACTCAAGTCGGTGCAGCAGTAAGGAAAGCGTTGGACTCCGGAGGGACTGAATTTACTATTCCAATCCCAGTCTGTGCAACAGTAGGGAAAGCTTTGGAGTCGTGAGGGTAAAATGTACTATTCCCACTCCAGTCTGTGCAATGGTAGGGAAAGTGTTGACATCAGAAGGGGTCATATTTATCATTCCCACTCCAGTCTGGCAACAGTGGGGAAGCATTGGACTAAGAAGGGATAACATTTACTATTCCCACTCCACTCTGTGTAACAGAAGGGAAAGTGCTGGACTTAAGAGGGGTTATATTATTATATTATGTTATGTTAAAAGCTTTTATAAAGCGCGCGTAAACCAAGCGGTTTCATGGCGCTAATAAGGGTGAAAGGTGATAACAGGAAACTGAGGTTAAATGTCATATGCTTGGGGAAACAGTCGAGTCCCCTGGGCCCCATGGGGCATTTGAATGTTGGGAAGGGGGCCGCGCGGCCCTCCTCCTGGAGCCTTTGATGGCCCTGGTGACCACCACCTCCCAGGGCCGGCTCCTGCAGTGTCCCGGGATGCTGTTTGCTATGGTAGGGCGGGAGCCTCGCGGCTCCCACCCTACCACATCAAACCGCTTTCCTATTTGAAAGAGAGAGCAGGTTAACCTGCTCTCCCTTTCAAGTAGAAAAAGCAGATTGCTTTTCGTCAGAGAGAGCAGTATGTAAGCTGCTCTCTCCGCCGAAAAGCAATGCTGGCTCCCGAAGGACGTGGGGAGCCGGCTGGGACTGTGGGGGCCTTGGGGGTCCCCCCGGTCCCCAACGTTATATTTGAGCCCCGGGGGATGGGGTCCCCGGGGATTATAAAAAATAGTGATAGAGGCAATTTTTTTTACGATAGATTTACCGTACGCGTACCATGCATGTATGGACGACGTATGGTGCAAAGTCTGGAAGTCGTCCCATAAGCGTACCTAAGCAAGAAAAGGAAATTAATTTTTCAGATATTTATGAAGTGTTTGTGTTTAGATGTTGGGTGGCTCTAAAAAGAGCCCTTTTGTTTATTGGGAGATTTTAGTACCTACAAGTAAGTACCAATGCAAAGTCTAAATTCCAAGAGGAAGACTCTGTTCCCCTCATCTGTAAAATGTACACCGTCTCTCCTATATAGGTGATGCATATTGAAACGCAGATTGTTGTGGTAGATGGACCCCATTCTATAGTCTCGGAGAAAAGCAGAAACAGATTTATTCACATGTTTCCTAGCTTTCTCAATCTGTAGACAATAGTGGTTGGACCAGTTCCATTTCTGCCTTTGGCATATATTAGAATAGACAAAAGCAGTTTTGGGGAAAAGTGTCATCAATTGTCCAAAGGTGTCCCTCATAAGCATTTCCAGACCTACCCCTGTCAAAGTGCCTAGGTCATTGCCACCACAGTGCACAATTATGAGGTCAGAGTGTTGAAGATGTAAAAAGGATTTCACTAATGGCATCAATTGGTGCCACTTTAATCCTCTCTGTCCAATCCATTTAATGTCTACATTTTGTAAGCCTAGGTCTTAGTGAGTTCCTTTCTGTTCTGCATACCTTTGGCTCCAGAAAATATAGCTGTGTCCCACAATCCACACTGTAAGCATCTTGAAGATAGGTCTGGATGCACTCAGATGGTCTCTGTAAATGAAATGGCAGTTTGAAAAGTAAGCTTTTTCTAAAATAGTGGATAAGATGCAGTTTTGAAAAAAGAAAAGAAATGATTGGTTGTTTGACAACATTCTACACAAAAACTAGGGTGCATGTTTCTGTTATTTAAAAGAGTGATTTTTATTGGTTAAGAAAAACTGATAGAAAAGAACGTTACATAAGATAAGCTGGTATATTGTCAAGTCATGCACACTTGTTTTAATTTACAACAATGTATGATGAACTTTTAACCTGTGTGCTCAGTTAGGTGTTCCCTGAAGTGTTTCTATGGTAACTGGCAGAATCTGGAATGGGGGTAGGGTTAAAAGTTTTGTCAGTTGGAAAGGGTTAAAGAGTTCCAGCAATAGAAAAGTGTGTTTCATTTTGATTTAATGTGGGAACAAATGTGATTTGTTATTTATTTGTATTTGTGTGTAGATTGACAGGAACAGTTTGCTATTTGCTATACGACTTCCTGACCACCTAGGGCTGCTCAGGGGGTTTTACAATGATCCCCAAGGTAAAAATATTTTATTTGTTGTTGCTTAGGTACGCTTACTGGACGACTTTCAGACTTTGCAGAGTACATCGTACGTACGTGCATGGTCCTCGCACGGTAAATCTACAGTAAAAAAAAAATAGCCTCTATCAGTTTTTTTATAATACCCGGGGATCCTATCCCCCGGGGCTTCTTTTTTTATAAATAATAAAAAAAACACCTGTGTAGGGGGGCTTAAGCCCTCCCACATGCCCCTGGGACCGCCACATCCCCGGGGCTCTAATATAGAAAATAGAGGAGTCCGTGATGGACCCCCCAGCCCCGGGACCACCACTCCCGGGGCCGGCTCCTGTAGTGTCATGGGGTGCCTACCCCCTGGACACTGCTGTTTGCTATGGTAGGGCGGGACCCTCGCGCCTCCCACCTACCACAGCAAACCGCTTTCCTATTTGAAAGAGAGAGCAGGTTAACCTTCTCTCTCTTTCAAGTAGGAAAGCAGATTGCTTTTCATCAGTGAGAGCAGCATAGCAATGCCGGCTCCCGAAGGACGCAGGGAGCTGGCTAGGATCGTGGGGGCTTTGGGGCTCCCCCCACGGTCCCCAATGTTATATTTGAGCCCCGGGAATAGGGTCCCCGGGGATTATAAAAAAATAGTGATAGAGGCGCGTACCATGCATGTACGGATGAGGTACGGTGCAAATTTTGTAAGTCGTGCCATAGGCATACTTAAGCAAGACAAAAATCTATTACAAAAATATATATTTTACAGATATCTATCAAGTTTATGTGTTTATATGTTGGTTGGTTCTAAGGAGACCTTAACCCTTTATTGGTACTTATACCTAAGTTCTTATGCATAGTCTAAGCTTGTTGAGGAGTAGTGTTTTATAGATTGCTGAACTTATGACCTTTGTTGACAGTTGACTTTTGCATGATCTGTTGGGGGTAGGGTGGAAAGTTATGTCAGTTGGAAAGTTTTGAAATGTTGAACCAATAGAAATGTGTGTTTCGCTTTGAATTAATGTGTGAAGGATTTTGATTTGTTATTTACATGTATATATGTGTAAATTGAGAGAAAAATGTACCATTTCTTGGTTCTGCTGAAAACACTGAACTAGAGAGATTCTGTATAGGAATATCTACTGTGTGAGTGGCATTCTCCTTAATCTAGAAATCAATTTCAAAGGTGAGTTGATAAGTTGTAAGGGAATGTATGTGGTACATACTGTTTTAGTAAGAGTAATGTATTCTCTGCATTTGGATAACTATTGTGATAAAATTATTTGGTAAGTTAATTTGTTTAGTGAGTCTCCTTTGTGTAATAAAGTGCAGTACTAAAAAATGTAGAATGTGTGCAGTCACTTTTTCAGTTGTAGAGTAGTTAATAGTGTTGCTTGTTTAGAATTAGACCTGTGTTCTAAATCTACAATTTTGTAGTCAGTATACACACACTGCTGCATACACTTTTGCAGATTTATAAGCCCCTTTTGTCTTTTTGTTGTTGCATTCCTCTGTCTCTCCTCATATTCCTTCTATCTCCTCATGTTCTCCCCTCTCTGTTCATACTTCATCTTTCTCTTCATACTCCCTGATCTGTCCTCTTAATCTTCCCTCTGCCCCTTCATACATTCTGGGGCAGATTTACAAGCCCCTTGTGCGTCTTTGTTGTTCTATTGTGTCACTTTTTTTATGTAATGTTGGCAAAAATAATGTAGTAAATTGCATATGTATTTGCAAAATGAGTCAGGGTTGTTCACTGCAATGTAGTAGTTATATACATGGAATGTGTATTGTTACTTAAACGTTTTACATTCGTAAATGTGTTTTGGTATAATGCATGGTCTCATATTTTTTTTTCTAATATCACAATGTCCGTGTACATTAAGGAATTATATTCGCCCCTTTTTCCATATTTTCTACCCTCTTGTGTCATACTTCCCCCTCTCTCCTCTTACTCCTTCCTCTCTTCTGGTACTACCCCCTTTTTCTTATATTCTTCTATGTCCTCATACTGCCCTTCTTTGTGTTTGTATTTCGCTTTCTTTCCTCATATTCCTTCTGTCTCCTGATTTTCTTCCCTCTTGCTTCATAATTCATTTTTCTCTTCATACTCCCTGTTCTGTCCTCTTTCTCCTTTCTCTCCCTCTGTATACACTCTGGGCCGATTTACAAGCCTCTTGTGCGTCTTTTTTGTTTTATTGTGTCACTTTTTTTGATGTATTGTTGGTAGAAATAATTTAGTAAATTGCATATGTATTTGCAAAATGAGTCCCAGTTGTTCATTGAAATGTAGTAGTTATATACATGGAATGTGTATAGTCACTTAAACGTTTTACAGTAGTACATGTGTTATGGTATAATGCATGGTCTCATATTTCTTTGTCTAATATCACACTGTGAATCTGTGTATATTAAGGAATTATATTTGCCCCTTTTTCCATATTTTCTACACTCTCTTGTCATACTCCCTCCTCTCTCCTCTTACTCCCTCCTCTCTCAATATACTACCTCTTTTTTCTCATATTCTCCTCTCTTCTTATACTTCTCTTTTCTCTTCCTACTTGCTCCTCTTTTTGTATACTTCCCCAACTCTTTATATTCTCTCCTGTATTTATATTAACCCCTGTCCTCATAGTTCTTACTGTCTCCTCATAGTACTCCCTCTCTCCTTATACACTCAGTCTTCTCTTATATTTGTCTTTTTTCCTCATTTTTCTCTCTCTCTTTATATTCCTTCCTCTTTCTTCATATATACTCTTCTCTTTTTATATTCTCTCTTTCTTCTTATTCTCGCTCTTCTTTGCACATACTCCCTATTCTTTTCTCATACTTTTCTTTTTCTTCTCATACTCCCCTCTCTCTGCTCAGACTTCTCCTCTCTTTTCTTATACTCCCGACTCTCTACTAGAGTTGTGTCGAATTTAATTAAGAAAGTGAAGAAATGTAAAAGAAACCAGCATTTTATAAAAAGAAGAAAAGTATAGAAAATCTAGTTGAGAAGGCATTCAAATTGAAAAAAGAAATATTTGTTTTAGTAATCAATAGAATTCGATCACTAGATAAGCCAATACATTTAATGAAGGCTAAAAGTAAGTGGAGAAGAGTTATTAACAGAAGTAATTGTTCTGAGGTTTTTTTGCGTGAATGGAAACAGAGTTCAAGTTCTGAGCCTTTTTTTAATGAAGAGAGTTATCTTCAAAGTAATGATTTGTTGCATGCAGTTGACACTAGTGGTCGTGCTTATGAGGTTAGAAATGGTTGTCCTATTGAGAAAGAGAAAATTGTTCCTAGAAATACAAAAGAGGTGTTAGCTGATGAAGTGTTAGGGAGTCGTCATAAAGCTCCAATGTACACTTGGAATTGTAGTAGTATTTGTAGTGTACGGCAAGAATCTTTTGATTTTTTTACACAATTTCTTACGTAACTATACTAAGAAAAGTGTTAAACAAAAGATTAAGATGTTGCAAGGACTAGACCCTTGCAGAGTGAGAGAAAATACTGGTTTGCAAGGTCATTATCTGGCTTGTCTTTCTAAAAAAGTATGTCAAAGTGTTTTTCACCATTTCAGGATGTTAGCAGTTCATCATACTCAAATGAAGAAATTAGTCAGAAGATTGTATTATGTAAAAAGGCCAGTACTAATGTTAAAAAAATTGAACAGTGCTCTTTTGCGTGGATCTTTATCGAATTTAACAAATGTTTGTGATGAAATTCAGGTTAGTTACTTTGGTCCTCAGGAAGACAGTGCAGAAACTGAGACATTAATAGAAGGAAATGTGGAAGAGACTGTACAACGTTCTAGTGTAGAAAAGTTTGAGCAAGAAATTACAAAGTTTAAGGTGATTTCAGGTGAAAGGCCAAATTATTCTTGTATCTGTTGTCAACGAACTCATTATAAAAATCAGACCAGAACTGTTGATTTGTATTTAAAAAGTGAAAAGGAAAAAAATAATGAGTGGAAGGATTTTGCAACTTATTTGTTGGTAGAGAATTGTTTTGATTTGGGTTCTGATTAGCGTATTTGTAAATAATGTTATAACAAATTAGACGAGAACAAAATACCTGCTAGAGCTGTGCATAATAATTTTGAGTTGGTAAATTTTCCTTCTGAACTGATGGATTTAAATACCTATTAGTCTATTCTTATTCAATGTGTGCATCCATTTCAGGCTATTATTCGTATGGAGCCTAAGACAGGGAAATTGCCTCCTTCAGATTTACAGAGAGGATTAAATGGGAGAGTTGTGTATTTGCCTTTAGATTTAAAGAAAAATATTGAAACAATTGGTGTAGTAAATGCACCTCTAGTTGTTTTAGTTCATGGCGTTTCTACTAAGAGTAAGAAAATCTGGCAAGAATTAGTGGATGTTAGGAAAGTGAAAAAGGCAACATTGTATCAGGTAAAAAATAATCAATACTATAAAAATGTGTATGTGGGAGAAGAAGAAATAACTGTAGAAGAAGAAAGTGTTTCGACATCTGGACAAATTGAAAAAGTAGATGAGTCCAGAACTGAAGAAATCTACGAACATTATAGTGTTCATCCACTTCATTCCAAAGAAGTGATGGGTAATACTATAGAGTTATTCCAAATGAAAGAAGCAAAGGGATGTCCCATTAGCGTATGGGAAAAAAGCTTGGAAGCTCATTGTTTCCCTCAGTTGTTTCCAACAGGGAAAGTAGGACAATATGATGACCGACCTGTGCAGATTACTGCATCTGAATACCGTATATCAAGGTTGTATGCAAAAGATCCAAGATTTTGACAATGTATTCCGTATTTGTTTCATCTTTTGTTTGAGAGTGACTTGTCTGGACTTTCTTATGCAGTGAATCATATATTGAAAACAGGTGTACATCTGCAAAATGTTACGGCAAAGGAATTTATGGATAAAGTACATCAGAAAGATAATGTTTTCGAATCTCAGCTAATTAATCTCATGGCATGTCAGCGTGGTACTAATGAGTACTGGTACCGTCGTCATGGAGAACTTAAATGTATGCTAAGGAACTTAGGAACTCCTACATGGTTCCTTACTCTAAGCTGTGCTGAATATGCTTGGGATGATTTACTTCAATTTCTTTGAGAAGCAAATCCAAATATACTAAATAGTGAATACAAGACACTTGGAGAATTCTGCTCTTTGGATCCATTTTATGTATGCAGGTTATTTCAATCATAGATTTGAAGCTATGATGTTTTTTAGCCCCAATAAAAAAATCCTCCTCTTGGAGAGGATCTGGATTTATTTTGGAGAAAGGAGTATCAAGCGAGAGGGGCTCCTCACATACATATGCTAATATGGATCAAAGATGCTCCCAAATTTGGAACAGATTCAGATGATACTGTATTGTCCTTTATTGAAGAATATGCAACATGTGATATACCGAAAAGTACAAAAGATAAGGACTTAGGACAACAAGTATTACGATTCCAAAGCCATCATTGTGGCAAATACTGTCGTCGAAAGTACAAATCAAAGGACAAATTCGAGACCAAATGTCGTTTTGCATTTCCACGTCCTGTAATATCGAAAGGAAGAGTGAATAGTTTTATGTCATCTTTGCGACATACTATCACAAGAAAGTCTCCAAAAATACCTACAATTTAAGAAGAAAGGAAGAGTCAAAATACATAAATGACTACAACCCAGTCATTTTGTCTATGTGGAATGCTAACATGGATATTCAATACGTTGCTGACAATTCCATTGCTGTTGCTCGATATGTAACATCCTACATAACCAAATCAGAAAAGACGGAATTGAAGGAAATGTGGGAAAGATTTACCATGAGAAGAGTCTGAGTAAGAAATTATACAGTTACAGTTTGAAGTTGTTATCCCATTGAGAAAACGGAGTGTATGAATGCTCAGATCACTTATCATCTGCAAGTCTATACTCCAAATCTAGAAGAATCATTTGGGTGAGTCTAGGTCTTGCTGCAACACGAAATCAAGTACTTAAATCTGTACAAGAAATGTAATATTTAGCTGAAAAAAAGCCAGAAAGTACAGATACACTGAAAGCAAATATGTTGGATACATATTATCCAAAAAGAAGTCATCATCTTGAGAACATGTGTCTCTATGAAATGCTGCAAAACTATATTTTTAAATGGAATATTACAAAAAAAAATGGCATATATGCCGTGATTGGTTCTGAAGGATGTTTGGTCAAACAAACAAAAGGAAATTTGATTAATCACCGTAAACTGAGTTGTGAAACTCCTGAGAAAAAGGAATTTGACTATTTAGCTCTTTTACAACTTTTCAAGCTGTGGCGTTCAGAGTTGGAATTACTTGGAGATTTTAAGAGCTATGAAGATTCATTCAACGCAAGTAAAGATACTATAGAATGTCCTGTTTTTGCTAATTATGTGAAAATGTTGAAAAACGAAATTGAGCAAGAAGCTACAATTGCAGCTGAGATTGCTAAAGACAGTTCTCAAGACAGTCAAACTTCTGCTCCATTGAGTCAGGGTCAACTAGGACAACCAGTTGTTCAAAATGAAGCAGCAACTGCTATGGAAGAGGTAGAAACAGTAATGTATCAAGCTCAAGAAGTTGTAACAAACTTAGGAAACTTGGAAGAACGACTAAATGTTGAGCAGGAACAAATATATGAGCAAGTGAGAGAACAGATTGACCATGGATTACTTTATGAGAAGAAAGAGTGCTCTTGCTTATCATTTCAACCTATCCGAATGTACGTGAGTGGACAAGCTGGAACAGGCAAAAGTTTTTTAATTAAAGTAATCACAACTTTTCTACAGAAAACAACTGAGTCGCATTTGTCTTGTGTTGTCACTGCTCCAACTGGATTGGCAGCACACAATATTAAAGGAATTACTTTCCATTATTTATTAATTCTACCAGTAGAGCATGAAAACAAATTGGAATACCACAAGCTACCTGGAGAAGTTTGTTGTGAAGTTTCAAGAGTCTTGTAGAAAATGAAACTTCTTATTATTGATGAGGTAAGCATGGTATCAAACTTAATGCTTGCCTTTGTGCATTTAAGAATGCAGCAAATTCTTAAAACAGAGTGTGACGTATTATTTGGAGAAAAACACTTCATAGTTTTTGGAGATCTACTACAACTTACTCCTGTAAAAGGACAACCAGTGTTTAAAACATTGGTGCTTGAAGATACCAGAAAGTCTTTGGGGTGCATTGGAAATGTTAACATTTGGTCATATTTTGAGTATAAGGAACTTGTTAGAAATATGTGACAGGCAAATGATGCTGATTATGGAACTATTCTTCAAGATATAAGAATTGGAAAAGTGACTAAACATGGCAAGAAGCTTTACAGAGGTGATTACTTTCCAATTTGTTCCCAAATAAAAATATTGTTCCTGAGAAAATATATATGAGAATTGCAGAAAACAAATCTGTAATCTGCTTAATGCCAACACTGCGTGAATGTTCTATATTCAATGAAGACATTTTAAAGTTGGAAAATGAAGAAATTATAAAATTGGAAGCTATTGATAAAATAGAACATGAAGGTATCACTATTATGTTGACTGAAAAGTTAAAGAGGAAATTGGATTCTTTAGAGAAATCAATAAGTAAAACTGCTGGTTTAGAAAATAATTTATATGCATGTGCAAACTGTAGGGTAATTTTACAATGTCATTTGAATGTGGAAAAGGTTTAGTAAATGGAGCAATGGGTAAAATTGTTCATTTAGTTAATTATGTAAATAGAGATGGTATTGAATTTTGGAAAATCAAATTTGATGAAATTGCAGAAGTACAACAATTTACTAGTTGTTCAGCTCTGTTTTTGCTTGTAAAAGATTTGTATGTATGCAGAAAACAGTTTCCTTTTTCTTTGGCATATGTGGTGACCATTCATAATCTCAAGGTTTTAGTGTACATAGTGCTTTAGTGAATATTGGAAGTACTGTGTTTAAAGAAGGTATGGCATATGTTGCTTTGTCTCGAGTGAGAACTTTATCTGGACTGTACTTGATTGATTTTGATGAGACAAAGATTAGTGCAGACGCGAATTGTGTGAAAGAGTATAATCGGTTAAGAAGTGAATATGCACCCAATCTAGGTCAAAATCCAGTATTTGAAAAGTGTGTGGTAGGTAGAAAAAGAAGATTTGAGAATATCTGTAGTGAAGCTGTAGAGAAAGAAAAAAACAAGATGAAGTTGTGATTCCAAGCAAAAAGAAGAAGGACAGTGTTGAAGAGAATGTTGGTTATCAGTTTGAAAATAGTTCTGGTGTCAACTGCTATGCTAATGTAGTTGTTAATGTTTTTTTTCTTGAAAGTTTGCATCAGCAAATTGTTGAAAATCGGGAAGAAAGCTTCTGTTCGTTATTGTATTCTGTTTATGAGAAGTGTAGTAGTGATAAAAGTAAAATACAAAGTGTTTCTGATATTCAAAATGTTTTGGACATTTGTTCTGGTGCTACGCAATTTATGGAGACTATTCAGCAAGATTGTCAGGAGTTTTTAATGTATATGCGTGTTGTATTGTAAGATGAAGGTATAGATATTGAAAACATTTTTGGCTTTCTTATAAATGGCAACATGAGCGTGAAAATTGTTTGTTTACATGTAGCACTAACATAGACACTGAAAGATTGATATATTTGACTTTACCTGACTGTGAATCAGTGTCTTTTAACAATCTAGTTAGAGGAGCAAGTCAAAACATGAAGTGTAGCCAATGTAATTCAGAAATGTCATCAACATTATTTATACAGAGAAATGGACAGTGTGTAATTTTAATGCTGCAATGTTGTAGGGGTGATGGAAGAAAATTGGAAACTTTAATAAAAAAAATTGTAGCTAGTCAACTATCAATATCAGGAAGAACTATTTTAGCTGTAGCAATTATTTTTCATGATGGACCTTCTACAACATCTGGACATTACACTGTTTATTTAAAATGTCTGAAATGTTGGATCCAAAGTCTTACCTAATATTTTTGAAGCCAAAATCTTAGAAACTAAATTTTGCCTTTCAAGGTTACTGCTGTTAAGGTAGGTTGGTCTGGTGTTGTAGAGTAGCTTGTAAGTGAGGGTAAGGAGCTTGAAGGTTATCCTCTTGTCAAGGTGGAGCCAGTGTAGGTCTCTCAGATGGTGGATGATGTGTCTGCGGCAGGGGACATTGATGATCAGTTGAGGGGAGGTGTTTTGAATGTAGTCATTGTAGGTGTTTATCCGAATTAAGATTTAGAGAGTTGATCCTTATGTAGTTGGTGACGTCTTTCGGTGCTATGTAGCTCCTTGGTGAGGGAGAAGATGAGTTGGGTGTCGTTGTCTTAGCAGATAATGTTCAGGTTGTGATGGCGAGCCGCTTGTGTGAAGGAGCCATGTAGATGTTGAATAGTGTCAAGTTGAGGGATAAGCCTTGGGGGACGTTGCAAATGATGTTGGTGGTTTTGGATCAGAAAGGTAGGAGACGGATGCTGAGGATTAATATTGAACAACTTCTGAAGTAAAAATTTTAGATATACTATTTGGCCATGAGGAAACGTATATAAAAGCATTAAGGACTATTTGTTGTATATTTTGTCAGGATATATTTATAAATAACTTTATTTGCAGTGTATGAAAATGAATGATAGTGTTTTGTTATTTTAGGATAGTTTCAGATATCTCATAGTTACGTAAGAAATTGCTATTAGAAAAAAAACATTTAAGATATGTATTATTTCTATGTTTTAGTTTGTTATTGAGAATGTTGAATGGGTTTTTTAAGATAGTCTTATTGATTGTATTTTTTTGCCCGCTGTTATGTGATGAGTACTATTGAAGTCACTGTTTTTAGTGAAATTCAATATATTCTGAGAACAGCAAAAAAGGCAAATGAAATGCTTTAAAAATTATTTCGTGTTGTAAAAAATATATTGTAACTATATTTTTTTGTTCTTCCACAGATGCTTATTTTATCATATATAATTTTAGTATTGCTCATTATGTTTAAGGTAAGTGTAAAAATGGTCGATGGAACGTACATCTACAGAGCTGAAGTAACAAAACATGGATGGAAAACATAAGTGTGTAAAGAGGGTTTGAATCTTTTAAAGACATTTAAAAAAAATTTATATATATATATACTGAGTGTACCAGTATTCTTTGCAGTTTACTACAACACATCTACTAGTTTGGAACAGGTAAGGTGAATAGACATATTGTACTTTTTTAGTACTGCATTTTATTATAACAGCCTGAGTTTTTTCCTATAGTGATAAGGGGTGACTGGTTTGAAAATTTAAGAAAATTTAAAAAACTGAACATTCATATAAATAATTATATGTTTATAATCTTATAAAGTAGTTGAGAATGGTATTTGTATAATATTTTTAAAGGGCAAAATAGTTGAGAAAGCTAGTTTTGTGTTCTGTATTAGGCAAAAAGATAACATGAAGTGTTTATGTTTTTGTACAAGGACCTACATCATAAAAAATTCAGTATGGAAAATCAACAAAACAATTTGGAAGACGGTTTTGAACTCAGTAACTGTGTCATAGAAGAGCTGAACATACCTTTTACAAGTGCTGAGAATGAAGAGGAAAAAATGAGTTCTGCAGATATCAGCTGTGATTTCCTAGACAAAACCTTGGATGCTGAATTTGTGGAAGCATTAGATGACATCGAGTATGATTATATGACTTTTGAAATTGATAACCAGGAAAATGAAATACCGGATGAAATTATTTTAGAAGCTCTAATAAATTATGAGATGTTACAAGAATAAATGTATTATTATATAATAATAATGGTTTGAGACACTCTTCTTGCAGAATTGTAGTCATTCAGCAAGTACTCAAGTACTCATGGTGCAAAGTGGGCCTGTTTTGCAATCTTCTATGTACGTGCAAACCTGTTTTTTATACCTTCATTTTCCAGTCTGTAATATTAGACTTTCCCCAATCACTCTCACTCGACTGTTTCAATATTATAGTGAGCCATTCAGCAGTATTTCCTTATATATGCACTTTGGCAAAACTGAAGATGTTATAATTTCAGTCAGGCGCTTTATTTGCAGAACTGTAATCATCTACTCAGTACCTAAGTACTCATACAGCAGTATGAGCTTCTATATACACTGTTGTAAAAGTAAAGCTGCTATCATTCAGCCACACACTCTACTTGCAGAATTGTAATCATTCAGCCAGTACCTAAGTACTCATGGTCCAAAGTGCGCCTTAGGGCATGGACTGCTTCAAACCCCTATACACTATACATGTAGTGTTATATGCACAGGCAAACTTGTCTTTTATACCTTCAATTCCCCAGTCTGTATCCTTAATCTTCCAGCAAGCACTAACACACTTCTGTTTCAGTATTGTAGTGGGCCATACAGCACGATGTGCTTATCTATACACTGTTCTAAAAGAATCCATTCACTACATTAAAACACTAATCAGCAGATGAACAATAAGTGGTACATCCCTAGAGATATGCCAGTCATTGTGTACTGTAACATCACCACCATGGATGCACTATATTTACAATGTGGTGTACTGTGGGGCAAAAACGGCACAGATATGTGATGTATATGTGCTGTGAAGGTGGTGCATTGCTTGTCTTGCGTTGTAAGCGTAAAGCAGTTCCAGCAATGCTTTTGGAGCCCTATGCTCACAATGCTTTTTCAATCCTTCCACCTGCTTCAAGCAGGTGCAGGGTTTTGTTGCAGCATAAGCCCAAAAGTGACTGAATGAAATTTTAGAGATTTCACTCAGTCACTTTTAGGAGGGGTTTCTGCGCCAGAACACCCCACCCCCCCCTGCGCAGGAAAGCCTCCTTCTGGCGCAGGGCTTTACAATGTGATGCACCTTCCAGATGCGTCACATTGTAAATAGCACACACCAAATACACTGCCTTGACAGATCTTACATCTTACAGGTAGAAAATGTCACTTACACAGTAAGCATTTCAAAGTCAAAGTCAAAAGCAAGCTTTATTCGATTACTTAAAATCATAAAAGCAACAAGACAATACAAATTTAAAATAAAAATACAAGTAAAAAATATGGCAGATCATCTAATTCATGTGGTTAAAATCATTAATGAGTCGAACCCGGTAATAATGTCTAGTGCATTTAAATAGTTAAAAATTGATACGAAAACAGTTACACTCACAATGTGATAAAAAAGAGAAGAATTAACTTAAAAATATTTAAAAAGCTGCAATATAGAGAGTTCACCCCTCCTGGAACCTCGGGGATAGCTTCCTGGACTTCGTACGCATGGCTGTGACCAGAAAGCTAGCAACACCGAAGGCTATCCTAGAGCTACCTAGAAGCTGTAAGTAAAATACACGCCCTTCCCTCCGAGGACAACATTCTATTGGGAGACCTCAATTTTCAGCTGGAAAAGAGCAGCAACGCCACCACCCTTCTGGACAATCTCGCCAACCTCGGACTCAAACAACTTGTTAATACCCCCACTCACCTCGCAGGTCACACACTCGACCCTATCTTCACCTCCAGCAAACATATCTCCTTCAGTCACACCACAGCTCTCCATTGGACGGACCACAGCTGCGTTCACTTTATCTACAAAAAGACCACAACCCACAACCATCCTCAACCTACTCTGCGAAGAAACTGGAACAAAATCACCATCGACCAGATCTCCTCATCGCTTCTTCAAAACCCCCCTGCCCACTCATCGAACGCCAACCAAGCAGCCATTAACCTCACTCAATGGCTAACCAACAGCGCCGACAACCTAGCACCCCTGAAAAAACGTCAAATCAAACTAGGCAGCAAAAACGCCCCCTGGTTCAACGATGATCTTAAGAAATCCAAGAAACTCTGTCGCTCCCTTGAGAAGGCCTGGAAAAAAGACTCAAACACCAGCACCAGAGACGCCTTCAAAAACGCCACCCGCATACACCACCAACTGATCCGAAACTGCCAAGAAAGCCGCTTTCAAAGACCGACTTGACAACAATGCCCACAACAGCAAGGAATTATTCGACATCGTCAAAGAATTCACCAACCCCACTGCCAACTCCAACGACATCACTCCCTCTCAAGACCTCTGCGACTCCCTAGCTTCGTTCTTCCACGACAAAATCGCAGACATCCACAACAGCTTCGACTACCAACCCGGAGACCAACCCACCCAACCTTCTGCCACACCTTCACCCCCCTTGAACATCCTTAATGACTGGAACCCAATCTCCACGGATGATACCATCCGCCTGATGAACTCCATCCACTCAGGATCCCCCACAGACCCATGCCCTCACCACATCTTCAACAAAGCAGATTCCATCATCGCACCCCACATCCGAGATGTCATCAACTGCTATTCACCTCCGCCACCTTCCCAGATAGCTGGAAACACGCCGAACTCAGCGCCCTTCTGAAAAAACCCACAGCTGACCCCACCGAACTCAAAAACTACCGCCCCATATCACTCCTTCCATTCCCGGCCAAAGTCATTGAGAAAGCTGTCAACAACCAGCTCGCCGCCTTCCTCGAAACCAACAAATTCCTCGACTCCTCACATTCCGGCTTCCGAGCCAAACACAGCACTGAGACCGCACTCATCGCAGCAACAGACGACATTCGCACTCTACTGGACAATGGTGACACCGTCGCCCTCATCCTCCTCGACCTCTCCGCAGCCTTCGACACAGTCTGTCATAGCACCCTGTTACAACGCTTCAGAAACATCGGAATTCAAGGAAAAGCACTGGATTGGATCACTTCGTTTCTTGCTGGAAGAACTCAGAGAGTCCGCCTCCCACCATTGAAATCAGAAGCCACTGAAGTCATTTGCGGCGTGCCACAAGGATCTTCACTCAGCCCCACCCTCTTCAACGTATACATGAGCCCCCTCGCAGCCATCGCACGTCAACACAACCTCAACATCATCTCCTACGCTGATGACACTCAACTGATCCTCTCACTCACCAAAGACCCTAACACCGCCAAAACCAACCTACATAAAGGAATGAGAGAAGTAGCCGAATGGATGAAGCACAGCCGCCTGAAACTGAATTCCGACAAAACAGAAGTCCTTATCTTAGGTACCTCCCCCTCCGCCTGGGACGACTCGTGGTGGCCAGAATCCCTTGGAAAAGCACCCATCCCAACAGACCACGCACGAAACCTGGGCGTCATTCTGGATTCCTCACTCTCAATGACCAGACAAGTCACCGCAGTTTCATCATCTTGCTTCAATATTCTTCGCATGCTCAAAAAAACATTTCGCTGGATCCCCACTGAGACTAGAAAAACGGTCACCCACGCACTGGTTACAAGCCGCCTGGACTACGGAAACACCCTATACGCCGGTACCACCGCAAAACTTCAGAAAAAACTCCAACGCATCCAGAACGCATCAGCCAGACTCATTCTAGACATTCCGCGTAAAGATCACATTTCTGGTCACCTGAAAAACCTCCACTGGCTTCCCATCAATAAGAGGATAACATTCCGCCTTCTAACCCACGCACACAAAGCACTTTACGAACTTGGACCCGAATGCCTCAACACACGACTTTCCTTCTACACCCCCTCCCACCAGCTACGCTCCTCCCACCAAGCCCTTGCTGCTGTACCTCGCATCAACAAAACCACCATGGGAGGAAGATCCTTCTCCTACCTGGCGGCTAAAACCTGGAACTCACTTCCCACTCACCTTCGCCTCACCCAGAACCACCTAGCATTCAGAAAACAACTTAAAACCTGGATATTCGACAAGTAACTCCCCACCCTTCTCCAAGCGCCTTGAGACCCTCTGGGTATGTAGCGCGCTATATAAATCACTGAATTGAATTGAATTGAATTGTCTCCACTGCAGCCCCTGCAGCGCCAGGCCAGCGCCCGCCCCCCGCAGATACGGCCAGAGCCCCCGTGGTCTCAGAGAAACGAAGCGGCGGGGGCAGAACGGCCAGCCCAGCAGCCACAGCAGACCAGAGCAGCAGGGGAGTGGGGAGTGGGGAGAAACGCACAGCACTGGCCCGACTCACCCCTCCTAAAGAGTCGCGGTCCCGCGAAGAGCACCAGAAGCGTCGAGCGGATGCAGCCACTGAGCCCAGGGACGCTAATCACAGCAGGTCTGGTCCGACCCACACTTCCACAAGGCTGATGGAGCTCCGCTCCCGATAGATGTCGGCACCCAGCCTTCAGGACTCCGCATGCAGCCTTGCAACTGCTGTCTGGAGAGTAAGCATTTCTTTTTGGCATGTAGTGCTGTAGATGTAGATGTTTTCCATAGACCTGCCATCTCGTGTTGTGTTTGGCCGGGGTAGTAGCTACAACAAAAAGGCTCGATAAAGGGCCTTGACTTTGAATCAGAATATGAAATTCAAGAATAATTGATAACCCCAGCCAAGAAAGGCAGCAAGTGTGCAAATTTCCCACTGCCTTCGGCCGGGGTAGTAGCTACAACAAAAAGGCTCGATAAAGAGCCTTGACTTTGAATCAGAATATGAAATTGAACAATAATTGATAACCCCAGCCAAGAAAGGTAGCAAGTGCGTAAATTTCCCACTACCTTCGGCCGGGGTAGTAGCTATAACAAAAAGGCTCAATGAACGGCCTTGACTTTAAATCAGAATATGAAATTGAAGAATAATTGATAACCCAGGCCAAAAAAGGCAGCAAGTAGGTGTGTGAATGTGTGGATGATGTGTTGATTGAGTGGAAGATGAATAAGGTGAAAAATAAGAAAGGCTGCAGACGTGCAAACTACCCACTGCCTTGTCAGGTTAAAATTAAAATGGGAGAGGTCAACAGTTAGAATAGGAAGTGTTGTGAACCAATCAAATCTCTTCTTTTAATGTCACATGGCTTTGCGTATGCTTACGGTGCGCTTACCATGCTCTTACGATGCGAGTACGCACGACGTACTGCCGCGATTTGCGTAATTGCTTTTAAAAGTAATATACGCTTATTAAAAGTCAAAAACAATTTTCTTGATTATCCCAGATAATGTCTTCCCTTAGTATTTACATTAAATACATAAATATATGTTTTTAAACAATTAGAAATTTTTGTGCCGTCCGCGTACTGACGCCGTACATGACGTCACACAAAAACTTTGATGCGACGCGTAACATCAAATCGCATTTGTAACGTGTGCGCAGGTACGGGCAGAGTACGATTAGATTTACAAAGGATGGTGCGATCTCCGTACGGGTATGGTACAATTACCCAAAAAAATGAAAAAAGAATTATATAGAATTTAATTTTAATATATTGGAAAAAAATTTAATTAATAAGTGCTAGTGCTGACTCTGCCCCTGGACCAGAGAATTCGCCTTTCCTTGCGGCCTGGGGCCTTGAGTCCAGCTCCCCTGAGGACGAGAATAATTCACGCAAATAAGGTGAATCGAACATTTTGGAACTAAGTGGGTAACAAAATAAGACCACTGAATACTGCACAAAATGTGTGAGTAGTAATTTTATTGTGCTGTGTTTTGTCCTGACAAATGCTCCATAGACCCGGCTGGGCAAAAAGGAGCAAAAACATGTTGACTCTATGAGTAAAGTGATATGCAAAGATCCAGTAACTTGATCTAAGAGCATACCTATCTATATTTAATAACAAACCACACTGTATCATAATTAAAGGAGTTTTTTGGATGTAGGTTTGTTTTTTACCTAAAACCTTCACTGCGGGGGTATCTGTGCACATCTCAGGACACTACTACGCCACACCAGAAGTTGCCACACCAGATGTTGCCTCAGGCTTGTGGCTGGCATATAGCACGCTAGATGACCCAATGATAAATGCCACAACGCTTATGTGGGGCGGAAAAACGATATAAACCACGACAAAAACTAACATAGCGTTTATGAGGGTTATCTAAAAAACCTAGTGTAACGTAGTTACAAGTGTCCTGTCCTGCATTTAATTTGGATATCTGACCAGGGGAACTGATTGGACAGTAATTCCTCCTCCCTATTCTGATCAAAAGTATATATATATATTTACATTCACTGAAAAAAACATAGGTTTCAGGCCTTATATAGTTAGAAATTAGCATATAAAAAACCTTTGAAATTCACAGAAAAAACCATAGGTGTCAGGCCTTATATAGTTAGGAATTAGCATTTAAAAAAAACAATGAAATTGCTCCTATTTAGTTAGTTGTACTAACTATATTTCGTGCACCCGCAATCCACTGCTGATGATGTCACATGTTAGATCGTTCATGACATGGTCAGTACAACTAACTATATAGGAGCAATTTCATTGGTTTTTTAAACGCTAATTCCTAACTATATAAGGCCTGAAACCTATGTTTTTTTCTGTGAATTTCAAAGGTTTTTTATATGCTAATTCCTAACTTCAATCAATCAATCAATCAAGGCATTTATAGAGCGCACTACTTACCCGGAGGGTCTCAAGGCGCTTGGGGGGGGGTTGCCGCTACTGCTCAAACAGCCAGGTCTTGAGTTTCTTCCTGAAGGAGAGGTGGTCTTGGGTCAGGCGAAGGTCGGGAGGGAGGGTGTTCCAGGTCTTGGCGGGCAGGTAGGAGAAGGACCTTCCTCCTGTTGTCGCTCTTCGGATACGGGGGACGGCGGCGAGGGCGTGGTTGGTCGATCGGAGGTGGCGTTTAGGAGCGTAGAAGTTGAGGCGGTTGTTGAGGTAGCTAGGGCCTTGGTCGTGTAGGGCTTTGTGTGCATGGGTGAGGAGATGGAAGGTGATTATCTTGTTGACGGGGAGCCAGTGCAGGTCTCTCAGATGTCCGGAGATGTGGCTGCGTCGGGGGATGTCGAGGATGAGTCTGGCTGAGGCGTTCTGGATCCGCTGGAGTCTCTTCTGGAGCTTGGCGGTGGTTCCGGCGTAGAGGGCGTTGCCGTAGTCCAGTCGGCTGGTGACGAGGGCCTGGGTGACCGTCTTCCTGGTCTCGGTGGGGATCCACCGGAAGATCTTCCGTAGCATGCGCAGGATGTTAAAACAGGACGCGGAGACGGCGTTGACTTGTCTGGTCATGGAGAGGGAGGAGTCCAGGATGAAGGCCAGGTTGCGTGCGTGGTCTGTCGGTTTGGGTGCGGTGCCCAGGGCGGAGGGCCACCAGGAGTCGTCCCAGGCGGAGGGAGAGGTGCCCAGGATGAGGACTTCCGTCTTGTCTGAGTTCAGTTTCAGGCGGCTGGTCGTCATCCACTCGGCTACGTCTTTCATCCCTTCGTGGAGGTTGTTTCTGGCAGCGGCGGGGTTGTTGGTCAGGGAGAGGATCAGCTGGGTGTCGTCGGCGTAGGAGATGATGTTGAGGTTGTGTTGGCGTGCGATGGCCGCAAGGGGGCTCATGTAGACGTTGAAGAGGGTGGGGCTGAGCGAGGAGCCCTGAGGAACGCCGCAGATGACTTCCATGGCTGCAGATCTGAACGGTGGTAGGCGTACTCTCTGTGTCCTTCCAGCGAGGAAGGAGATGATCCACTCCAGTGCCTTCTCCTGGATTCCGATGTTGCTGAGGCGCTGCACTAGGGTGCGGTGGCAGACAGTGTCGAACGCCGCGGAGAGGTCTAGGAGAATGAGGGCCGCTGTTTCACCGTTGTCCAGCAGGGCTCAGATGTCATCGGTGGCAGCGATGAGGGCGGTCTCGGTGCTGTGGTTGGCACGGAAGCCAGACTGTGAGGGGTCGAGGGATCCATTCGTCTCGAGGAAGGTGGCCAGCTGCTTGTTGACGGTCTTCTCGATGACTTTGGCTGGGAACGGGAGGAGCGAGATGGGGCGGTAATTCTTGAGTTCGGTGGGGTCCGCTGTTGGATTCTTTAGTAGAGCGCTGAGTTTGGCATGCTTCCAGCTCTCAGGGAAGGTGGCGGTGTCGAAGGAGGTGTTTATGATGTCCCGCAGGTGGGGTGCGATGACAGCGTCGGCCTTGTTGAAGACGTGGTGGGGGTGGGGGTAGGGGTCGGTCGGAGATCCGGAGTGGATAGAGTTCATCGTGCAGATGGTGTCTTCTGTTTTGATCTGGGTCCAGGCGATGAGGGTGGTGGTGGGGGGCGTTGGTGCGGTCGTTGGGAGCGTTGTTTGTGGGCTGAAGCTGTTGTGTGTCAGTGATCTTGTTGTGGAAGTAGGAGGCGAGGGAGTTGCAGAGGTCTTGCGACAAGGTGATGTCGTTGTTTCCGGCGTTGGGGTTGGAGAGCTCTTTCACGATGTTGAAAAGTTCCTTCCAGTTGTGTGCGTTGTTGTCCAGCCGGTCCTTGAATGCTGTTTTCTTGGTGGCGTGGATCAGTTGATGGTGCTTCCGGGTGGCGAGCTTGAGGGTGGTCATGTTGTCCGGTGTTGGCTCCCTTCTCCAGGCTTTCTCGAGGGCTCGGCAGTTCTTCTTGGAGCTCTTGAGTTCGTCGGTGAACCATGGGGCCTTCTTGCTGCCAGGTCTGCTAGGCGGGGTCCTCAGTGGGGCGAGGTCGTCTGCGCAGTTGCTGATCCACTTCGTGAGGTTGTCGGCGGCCTGGCTGGGGTTCGCTGAGCTGGCAGGAGGGTGCTGGCTCAGGGAAGCGGCGAGCTGGTCTGCTGTGATCTTGTTCCAGCTTCTTCGAGCAACCTGTTGCTGGTGGTGGTGGATCGTGGATCTTCTGAAAGTGAAGTGTACGCAGCTGTGGTCTGTCCAGTGGAGTCCGGATGGCGTAGCTGAAGACAATGTCCTTGCTGGATGAGAAGACAGCGTCGAGTGTGTGTCCGGCGAGGTGGGTGGGGGTGGTCACCAGCTGCTTGAGTCCGAGGTTGGCGAGGTTATCAAGCAGGGTGGTGGTGTTGCGGTCGTTGTTGTTCTTCAGGTGGAAGTTGATGTCCCCCAGGAGGATGTAGTCAGCGGATGGGAGGGCGTGCGGGCTGATGAAGTCGGCGATGTCTTCGCTGAATTGTGTGCGTGGTCCCGGGGGTCGGTAGATGAGGGTGCCATGCTGATTGGCTGCCACTGTCTGTCAACACTCCAAACCAGGAAGTGTTGGCAGCCATCTTGTACCTCGGTAGAACCAAGGCACAAGAAATCAGTGAAACAAAGGTGCAAAATACGCAACGGGGGAAGGCTAGAAGCACCCTGACCCCCTAGGCCTGCTCATGGGGTCCCACAAGGACCCCCCAGGCCCAATTCTTTTGATTTTTTTTGGTTTTCCCAGTGGTACGCTCAGGGTACGCGCATCTGTAAGCGTATATGGCATTGCATCCCAGCGCGTACTCCGCGAAATAAAAAAATAAAATCGTTTTTTTGCCCTTCGGGGTCCTCCTCTGCCCCACTGAGAAAACCTAGGGGGTCAGGGGGTCTCTATCCTGCCTCTTTTATAGTTTTCCCCTTTTGTTTTTCACCTCTTGTGTCTCGGTTGTAAAGAGACACAAGATCACGGACTCTCCGGACCGTTTGGAATGTTCACAGACACCCGAGAGCCAAGCAGCTTTCCGCTCGCGTACTTCCGTGGCGCGCCGGGTGCGCTCCCCGGTATGCGTACAGGTAAGTGCTTGAAGCGCGAATATAGATATATATGTGTTTTTGGAGTTAATTTTCATGAAAACAACTGGAGCAATTTTCACCGAATATAGAAAAGGCACTTTTGCGTACCAGTCCCTACAATTTTGCAAAGTTTGGTGTAAATCCATTCAGCGGTTCGGGCTGTAGCCGTGTCTGAACGTCCTATGGAAATTAACATGGGGAAAACACGTTTTGGGACCCCCCTTTTTTCTCTGCCCCCACTTGACGATTCCCCCTAAAACTTTAAGGGAAGGAGCAGAACTGAGCTGGCCAAAAGTTTGGGGAATTTCATGCAATTTCCTCAATCGACGCCAAAGTTATTCCAATAGAATGTTGTGGATTTCCTATGGAAACTAGGTTCTAACTATATATACCTACTGGCTACCGCCAGTAGGTAATATATATATACATATACATATATGAGACAATCCCTGCTTGCTCTCGCCTGGAGCCCAATCCCGGACACCACTGCGCAGAAGAAGAGAGGAGACCCAAGTGCAGGTGAGCAGTGTGTTTTATTTAATCGGAAAGACGGCACACCTCAGCATGACGTTTCGGCCTTCACGGAGGCCTTGATCACATGACGCATGCTAGGGAGGAGGCAACTTTTAAAGTGCAAATGCTGGTCTTAGTGTTAAATCATTGGTGGAACATGGTCACATGCAAAATATCTTGTGTCATAGACATAGACAACATTTCAATGCTGATTGCAAAGCCCATCTCGGGATAATCCCTGATTTCAGCCTAAATCGCAATGTGCAAACAACCGTAAGTAAAGTGCTAATGCCATACTGTCATTTTTAGCAATACAAGTTAAAAATCACGGGATAATCCAAATTAAGAGATTCAAAATGCAGTGCAAAATTGGCAATGTGCAACACGTCAGTAAAGTGCAAATAGTGTTATGTAAACAATTGTCATCTCAATAAATAACAATTATATACTTGATCTATAATATCATGTTAAAATCAGGTGTAGAAAAATAAATTATTTATATATATATATATATATATATGTATATATAAAAACACGAATGTACAAGTATATTCATAATAAATATATATACACCAAACATACACTATTTACACAAGATGAGACCTCAGGTGAACAGAATACATAGCTGCATAAATGCATTTTAAGCCTGTACACCGAGATCGCAGCATCCTGACTCCATTCTACGCACTGGCCAATCATGTGTCTATGTTCAGCTAGAGGATAGAGAGGAGAGGAGATGTAAACCAACCACTAGGCTTGGAGAACATCGCAGCCTCACCTCCCATACCTCCATACTAAGGCAAGTAACCATAAATTGAACAACACCATTCCAGCATTAAGCATAAGAGTGAAAAAGTGAAGTAGAAGTGTTTGTGTGCATTTTTTTGTATTTTATCAAGTTTTTTATAAATCTTCTTGTTTTCTATATTATCATACTTTATCTTTGTAGATGTTATGCTAGGCATTTGATACATCATCATGCAGCCTAAGCCTAGGCTGCACTGCACACTGAAACCATACGCAACACTAGACATGTACTGGTCATTGGACAGAGAATGTCATATATTCACATCCAGTTAGATAACTTGGCAGAATAACTAGGTGGATGAGTTTGGGATGGATAGTTCACAACCACTAGGTACACTTATGTTGGTAATTCAGAGACAAGTGTAAAAGTCTTCTGTGGAATTTAAACCCCCGGGGCTCGACTATCCATTTCCAGTATGTACCTGGTCTCCAATTTTCTAAGGGCACCATCCCTGTCACCTCCTCTTCTTAAAGGGCCCACACAATCTACAGCATAGTAACGTAGAAGGGTGCTATCATTGTTGTGGTGCTCCTTGAAATGGCGGGCCACCGGATACGCCGAGTCATTGGTGTTAATGGCCCTTATGTGCTGGAGTATCCTCTTGTGCACCTGCAGCTTGGTACTACCCACATACCGCAGGGCACACGGACACTCCAGCACATAAACCACATATTCACTCTTGCAAGTCAGTTGTTTTTTGATCTTGCGTGCATTGGGGGTGAATGGGACTGCGTATTCAGTTTTGTTAAGCCCATGCTGGCATGCCTTACAGGAAGAGCACTTCCTGAAGCCTTTGCTCTTGTCAAGCCAGTTCTTTCGTGACGAAACCTCTGGGCTGGATTTAACTAATGCATCTTGCATTGAATATGCTTTCCTATAGGTGATTGATGGTGTAGCTGGGATTTTGTCACCTATAACGGGATCACATTTGATTAGGCCCCAGTGTTTAGAGATGATTTTACCAAGCGCCCTATGCTGCCTATTGAAGGCCCAGATCAATCTCACTTTTTCATCCTGGGAGGTGGTTGGCGCTACCGTGACCTTGCGTTGCAAAGCTTCACTACGTGACAGGGCATTTGCCTTAGTTATGGCCTTGTCAACCACTGCAGTGTTGTACCCTCTCGCCAGAAATCTGGACCTACTGGCCTGCTGAGCTATATGGCATTGAGCTTCAGTACTGCTCAGTCGTCTAATACGCAGCATCTCGCCATACGGGATACTGCGTATGAGATGAGCAGGGTGGTGACTGCTGGCATGGAGTATTGTATTTCCCGCCGTTGGCTTTCGGTACAACCTAGTTTCAAGTTTGTCTCTTCCAGGTGAAACTGTCATGTCTAGAAAATGTACCTGTTCTCTACTAATTGTCGAGGTAAACTTCAAGTTGTAATCATTGCAATTCAACATTTCAACAAAGTGCTCAGCTTCTAGACGAGTGCCCTTCCAGACTAGGAACACATCGTCTATATAACGATACCACCGTAGAATTGACCGCCTAGCAATGTCAGAGTGTTCGCCAAAGAGGACCTGTCTCTCCCAGTAGCCCATATGGAGACAGGCATAACTGGGAGAGAAACAGGCCCCCATGGCTACACCCCTGACTTGCTGGTAGTATCTGTTGTTAAACATAAAGAAATTATGATGTAAACAGAATGAAATCATAGATAGTAACATGCGATTATGATCAGCCATGATGATTGGTCTTAATCCTAGAAAGAATTCTATGGCTCGCAGTCCGTCTTGATGGTTAATACTCGTATATAAAGACGTGACGTCTAATGTGATGAGCCACAAGTCCGAATCCCACTTGATGTCTTCAATTTTCCTCACAAAGTCATTTGAGTCCTGAACAAAGGATGGTAAGCTCTGTACGAACTCTTGTAGGAATGAGTCCACATAGACAGTTGTCTTCTCAAGCAAACCCCCGCATGCTGCTATTATTGGCCTGCCCGGGGGTTTCGCCGGGTTCTTGTGGACCTTCGGGATTAGGTATAGAACTGGCATGACCGGATTGTTGTTTTTGAGGTACTTGAGCTCATCCATACTCAACAGTCCAAAAGATCGCCACCCCATTAGCAATGAATAAAAGTCTTCCTGGGCTTTCTTGATCAGGGTGATGTCACTGTGTCTGTAACAATCCGAATCATTTAGCTGGGAGAGGGCTTCCTCCAAATATAGTATCGCGGCCATAAAACTATATTCCCTCCCTTATCAGATTGCCTGACAATGACATTCTCATTTGATTGGATCTTTTGGATGAGTCGCAAGTACTGATCATTCTGTGTATATTTCTTACGTTTGGAATTGAGCACTTTGGAATGCAACAACTTGATGTCCTTTACAGCAGCATCATGAAAGATGTCAAGATTGTCTTATAGCATCACAGGAGTATAAGTGGAGCGTGGTTTGAAAGATGTTAACACCCCTACCCTATTTGGCACACATATTGGAGCTTCTTGGGATGTTGATTGCTCCATTCTTAGGGATTCCAAAGCCTCCAAACCTGGGGCATCACGAACTTGCAGCCCTTCATTTGTTGATTCAGTCCTCATCGGGGTGCTGCGTGTTTTGCCACCCATGAAATGTTTCTGCAATTTTATCTTGCGGACAAATTTGTACAGGTCAATCCTAGTGTCCACATAATTAAAATCGCATGGAGGACAAAATGTTAGGCCCTTTGATAGAATGTGATGTTCAGCCTCTGATAAGACCATGTCAGTCAGATTGATAATAGAGGGGGCAATGTCTGTTACTCCTGATTGAGTGCTCACTTCCTGTTCCATCTTTTTGTGCTCTTTTTCTTTTTGTGCTGATTTTTTTCTCCCTCTTGATTTGGCCTTTCGGCGTTGGTAGCGCTTGGCATTGCGGATTTTGTTCCTGAGTGCGACTGGGTTCTCGGGCGTAGAGTCTCGCGCCAATCCTTCCTTATGCAGTCGAGTTCCTCTGCTGGTGTAAGTTTGGTAAACCCCACTTGCCCCTCAGTTTGAGACAGATTGGAGTCTGAGTCACTATTTATGCAAGAGCTTAAATTCGACTCTGAAGAGTCATCCTGCTGTGCTGCCCCTGATCCATGCCCATGAGTGGGGCGGCCTACTGCTGCCACAGCTTTGAGTCGTCTTGAGGCTTTGATGGCATCATATTTTTTTGCAAAAGTAAAAATGCGCCCTTCCGCATAGTCAGCCTTGTCTCTTTGGAATTTATAGGCCTTTCTTTTGCTGATTGCCTCCTCTTCTTTTTGGAGCCTTGCCATCATATCACTTCTTAACTTTGCACATTCGCTCATGCAATCCCCACTAGATGACTCAATATCCTGATTTAACTCTTCAATTTTAGTCTGCGTTTTGAGACGGTCACTCTCTGCATAGCGCACTAGTATCTGGACTAACCTGTGCGATAACTCCAAGTTACAATCCGCCCACTCCCTGAGCATTTCTGAGTATACATATATATATATATATATATATATATATTCCAATAGCAAAAACTCCCAAAATTGAAGATGCCACACATGGCATGTTGAAATTAATTTATTGACAAGGCAGCAATCCAAAATTACTCTTGTGGACACAGTTCATCTGCCATTAGTTTCTTACACGTTTTGGGCATCCTCTCGCCCTTGATCTCAGGAATGGCTTCCGAGGAGTTGCCGCAGCAAATGATAATTGCTCTTGTGATGTTGTTTTTAACTCCCACCCATGGGCGTGGGTGCTCAGTGCATTATGGTTCTTGCAGTCTTCGGCCAGTAGGTAGATATAGTTAGGACCTATTAAGCATAGGAAATCCGCAACATTCTATTTGGAATAACTTTGGCTCTGGTTGATGAATATGCGTGAAATTTCCCAAACATTTGGTCAGCTCAGTTCCGCTCCTTCCCTTAAAGTTTGGGGGTGATTCGTCAAGCGGGAGCCGAGAAAAAAGGGGTTCCCAAAACATGTTTTCCCCTTGCAATTTCCCATTGGACATTTAGCCACGGCTACAGCCCGAACAACTGAACGGAATTACACCAAACTTGGCAAAGATGTAGTCTTTGGTTCAGACTTGTGCCTTTTGCTTATTTGGTGTAAATCCATTCAGTAGTTCCTGAGAAAATGACAGTTGATGTCATTTATATCTCTATGGGTGCAGTGGATCCACGTACCAATTCGCGTACCCTAAGCCCAGCCTACAAGCACCCTGCCATACACGAGCTGAATGCTAATTGGCTGACCACTGCCAAATTCAGGAAGTGTTGGCAGCCATCTTGTGCCTCGGTAGAACTGAGGCACAAGAAACCAAAAACAAACGCTGCAAACGCCGCAAAACGCGAAAAGGGGCAGGGTAGACACACACTGATCCCCTAGGCCTGCTCAGGGGGTCCCACAAGGACCCCGTGAGCCAAAAAAAGCATTTTTTTAAAAAAAAAACATCGAGATTCACGCACCCAGCACAAATTTGGGCTAATATATTTTTTAAAAATTAAGCTCGGGCTCCCGCGCTTCGTTGCTATTTAGCCCCGGGGGCAATGTTATAATTGTTATGGGGGGCCCTAAGGGGCCCCTAGCCCAAGGGGCCACCATCCCCGGGGGCCTATTTAATGTTGGTGGTGGGCTCTCAGGTTGCAGAAACAGGCAAGAGAGGTGCAGAAAAAGGGAATAGTGGTGCAGAAAGAGGCAGGAGAGGTTCAGAAAGAGCCAAGAGAGTTTCAAAAACTGGCAAAAGAGGTGCAGACAGAAGCGATAGCAATGTAGAAATAACCAACAGAGGTGAAGAAAGAAGTGCGAGGGGTACAGAAAGAGGCAAGAGAAGTGCACGAAGAGGGAAAAGAAGTGCACAAAGAGAAAAGAATGGTGCAGAAAGATGCAAGAGGGGTGCAGAAAGAAGGAAAAGAGGTACAGAAAGATGCAAGATAAATGCAGAGTGAAGCAACAGGGGTGCAGAAAGAGGTAAGAGGGGTACTGAAAGAGACACAAGGGGTAAAGAAACAAGCAACAGAGGAGCAGAAGGAGGCAAGAGAACTGCAGAAAGAGGCTAGATAGTTGCAGAAACAGGCAAAAGAGGTGCAGAAAGAGGCAACGGGTGCTGCAGACGCAGGAGAACTGGAGAAAGAAGCAAGAGATGTGCAGAAAGAGGCAAGAGAGGTACACAAAAATGGAAGACGGTACAGAAAGAAGCCAGAGAGGTGCATAAAGAAACAAGAGGGGTGACATGGCAATTTCAAGAGAGATGATTATTTTTGGTTTATCTACTGACACCAATCCGTTTCTAGGGTATCAAAAAACAGATATGTTTTATTTATGGCTATGGCGGTAGCTCGCTTATGTATATCTTCAATGTGGTTGAAGCCAGATGCACCTGTATATGAAATGTGGCGAGCCAAGTTCTACAATGTTTTTTATTTAGAATTTAATCTTTATCGGATCAAATCACTTAGGAAAATGCAAAAGGGGTGTAAAATTTGGCAGGCAATGATAGATCATTTGGGTCAGTAAGAACGACATTTCTTTTTGTATATGGCGATACCGTTGTTTATATTGTATTTTCGATATTGCTCTTATTTTTTTCTTCCTTCTTGTTTTTGATTATCTTTGATTGTGTACCTGCACCATAAGTTTATCTGTCTATACGACCTTTGGCTATGTTACAATTGTTTTGTTTTTGTTTTGTGGCTTTGACCTGAACCAATAAAAAAATTAAAAAAAAAAAAACAAGAAGCAAGAGGGGTATAGAAAGAGGCAAGAGTGATGCAGAAAGAGGCGAGAGAGGTGCAGAAAGGGGCAGGAGAGTTGCACAAAGTGGGAAAAAGGGCGCAGAAAGAGGCAGAGGGGTGCAGAAAGAAGCAAAAGAGGTACAGAAAGAAGCAAAAGACATGCAGAAGGAAGCAACACTGGTGCAGAAAGAGGCAAAAGGGGTGCATAAAGAGGCAACAAAGGTGGAGCAGGAGACAAGAGAACTGCAGAATTGACTTGAGTTCTATGGGTGCCCCCCTTAGTGTGCGTCATATTCTAGTGATAGAAAATGTAAGCGAAAAGTATATCACAGCCACAAAAAAAAAGAAATATTAACAAAAAAGAAAATGCACAGTCATATCGGGGGGTTCAGATTCCTATGCCAAAGTTACTAGCTACCTTGTTGCAATCTTTCAATAAACTTATCTACCTCCTCAACCAAGCGAAAGGTGTGCATCTTATTGTTCAACATCACCTTCAAAAACACAGGAAACTTCAGCTGCACCGAGGCACATAACCTTCTTAGTGGTTCAATCCCTTTCCCTAGTTCCCATTGCCTGTTGAAGGTAATGATCGACAAATCAGATCTGAATTCATATTAAACCCAGTCCACCTCAATCGACTTTTTGCTGAAGTCTTTAGACAGAATCTTCTCTTTTAATGTGTATGTGAGGAAATTCACTAATATTCTCCTAGGCTTAGTCCTGCTTGTGCTTAGTCTAAAGGGGTCTCTATAAATTGTCTGAATGTCTTTAGCAATCTCCTGCTCTGATTACTCCAACTGTAGCTCTCTTTTAATCAGTTGGACTATGTAGGTTTTCATGTCATCCTCTCTACCTTCCTGGACCCTTAGGATCTTCAAATTGTTCCGTCTATGGAAGTTTTCCAGCCTTTCCTCGCTGTCTTGTTGATCTCTCTCTTTCAATTTTAGCCACTCTATCTCAGCACTGTTGGTCTGCACTGTCTCTCTGAGCTTCCTTACTTTCCCTTCTCGGGTTGCTGTTCTGTTGCTATAGTCATCAATCTTTCTTTCCAGGGTTTCACAAGCCGACTTTATCTCCCTCTGATTTGTCTCAGAGACTTCAAATATGCTTTTGTTTCAGTGGTAAGGGCTGCTAGAAGAGCACCAATTGAGGGGTCCACCTTAGCTACATTTTTAGAACTGTTAGCAACACTCTTGCCTTCCTTCCTCTCTTTCTGGTACCCCCAGTACTTGTTTGTTCCGAGTCAGTACTAAAGCTGGAGCTTTTTGTGTTTCTGGTTCGGATTCTACCCCCTCTGAATTAGGACCCCCCCTGAGGCAGCTAGGGTATCCAAGGTGAGAAATTAAAACCAATTCTGGCTCATGTCCTTCCATGCTACTTACATCAGAATGTTTTACTTGCATCCCTTGCTCCTTGCTCGCTACCTCCCGGAGCCCTTTGTTCTCCACCATACTACTGTCACTCAAAATTAGTGTTTTTGGTAGAACCTTAAAAAACGTCCTAAATGAAGGGGTGAGCTTAATCCTCTGCTGAGGTATATGTTTTATCTTCAATAACGTTTTATGGCTCGGATCAGTAGGAGGCACTGGTTTCTCCCTTGCTGGGGGTTTTTACCCTTCAATTTTTTTTACTTCTTCCTCTTCCTCCTCCACCTTAAATACAATCCTGCCTGAGTCAGGATTTACCAGCCCCCTACCTCTCCCTGCACTCCTTAAAATGTATCTGGAGGTCCCTCAATTTCCCTCCACACACACACTTCCACCTTCTGTTCTCCTCCTGCCCCTACCGGACTTGGTGTTTGTATGCTCCGTAGCTGCACAAACCTCCTGAGACTGAGTCTGGAATGTAGGACAAATTGTCTGGCACGTATCTTTCTTGCTGCCATATTCATGCTGCTCCTAGTTCCTGATGGTGTCTCTGCTGCCACTGCCTCCTCTGCCCTGGAAGTGGATCCTTGTAGTCACTTGCCGCCCTCTATGCAACTCCAGCGCCGACCTCACCCACTGCTGATCTGCTGCTGTGTTTGCTGCTACCCGACACGTCCACTCAAAATTTGCTCACAAGACGCTGTTGCCCCCAGGCCATCCAGGTAAGATAGTGCCTCTAAACATGCAGTTTCTTCTATGCCGATTATGAGAGTTGTTTTCCAGGCAGTTTTCATGCCCATTTTCATGGAATTACTCAGCGCACTCTGGGCTCTCCCGCGACCTGCCTCTAGCCATCTGCCATGTTTTCTGAATCACCTGACCGAAAGAGTTCTTTGAAACAAATCTGGGATCCTCTTCGATAGCTATAGATTGGGATGCATATAAGTCCTATCTGAGAGGCAGATTAGGTGCTCTAAGGGCAGCAAAAAAGCGGCTGTACCACAAAGAATTTTGGCTATAAGAAGAGCAATTGTGGACACTAGATAAAGAACTGAAGAATAAGCCAGGAGGACCGGGACATTTCAGTATTGGAAATAATAGAAGTAAAATCAAAGTTAACTGCAGTCTTACAGGATAGGGTTAGAAAGAGATGGGAGGTCAGTCGGTTGGCCCACTTTGAATGCGGTGAAGGATGTAGTAAGTTGCTTGCTTGCTGTTTATTTATCCTGCTGCTCGAACTTCAAGGGACACACGCAAGCCATTGTAATGCTATTAAAGTTCCTTAGATACCTATACAATGTATGGAGTTTTTCTCTAGCAGCAACACAGAGAGGAGGAAATAGTCATTAATGTAAATGGGTTTTTAGGTCTGGCTTGACAATGCATTTCCATAGGACTAAAGGCAATTCTTCAGCAAGTCAAAAATAATCAGTTGAGAAACAGGGTGAAAGAAGTTAGGTGTGAGCAAACAGGGACTTCTCTAGGTGATAACAAGGGGCTCGAGCAAGCCTTTTTCAGATATTTTAGGGATGTGTACCAGGAAGACCAAAAAATCACCGAAGAAGAGGTGATGGCTTGGCTGAAGCAAGACTGTGTTGAAGCCTTAACAGACGATTAAAGCAAGAAGCTGAATGAGAGGATAAACATGAGGGAAGTAGAACAGGCAATTGGGGAGGGCAAGAAAGGGAAGGCACCTGTGCCAGATGGCCTGCCTCATGAAGTCTACAAAGTCTTAGCTAGTACATTAACACCTATCCTAGTCAAAATTTTCAATGAACTATTTTAACAGTATCTGTAATGCCAGAATCATGGGAAAAAGCTATCATCACATTAATTCCGAAACCAGGCAAATGCCCCAAGAATTGTGACTCGTGCAGACCAATACCTCAAATTTTGATGATAAGATCTTCGCGAAAATTATGGCAGGAAGACTCAATGGGGTTATGTCTGAGCTTGTACATGAGGATCAAAAGGGGTTTATTCAAGGAAGATCTTTGAAAGAGCTGCATATGAGCTCTCACTTGCGGTAGTGACGTTAGATGCTACTAAAGCATTTGACCGGGTGAACTGGGTCTACTTACAAGCTGCGGTGATGTCTCTCAACCTGGGGACAAATGTATGCAAGCTAGGTGCTGGTCAATGGCTCCCTCACAAACTCCATTCGGATCACTAGGGGCACAAGGCAAGGCTGCCCTTTATCACAACTCCTGTTCAATTTATACATTGAAATGTAAATGTAAATGTAGTATACTTGTAAAGTGCACAGCTGCCCCAGCAACGGGGCATCCCGGCGCTGTATAACACTGTGGAACCCTTCCTGGCTCTCCCTGTGAGATGCCCCTCCTGGGCACCCCAAGGTGAAGCCAGGCATCACAGTGTTGTTGGGGCCGTTGTGGAGATTAAGCAAGCTATTGCCCAGAGTTGCAGCGTGGGACCCATGATTAGAGTAGGCGCCGATGCGAGAGAATTATCGAGTCCGCGGACATTGAGCCCCAGACCCTGCCGCGTCCGGAATTGAACCCTGGTCCCGGGCTGTCCTCTGCTTCAGGGTCTGCCGCTTCTAACCAGTGAGCCACACAGGAGAATCAGATATGACCCACATATCTTACAATTTCACTATGAAGGCTGGGAGAATAAAATAGCAGATGATCTTCTAATTTATACAACCCACCTACAGAGAACTCTGAGTCGTGTCATGACATTAACGGCAGACTTTGGGAAGACCTCTGGCTATGACATTATCAAAGAGAAGATGGAGATAATGGTTTGGAAAACAGAGGTAGAGGACCAGAAGTTTAAAAGGGAAATGAGATACTTAGGGGTTAAGATTACTCAAGATATCACCAAGCCAACCATGGAAAATAGTTAAGAAGGAAGTGGATGTGTTATTGAAAAACTGGTCATATCTTCGCTCACTTTATTCGGTCAAGCTAACTTGGTGACGATGATGGTCCTCCTCAAGTTTACCTCACTATTTGACTGAGATCCCTTACCCTTTAAGAAGGAATGGTTTGTGAAGATGCAAAGCCAGATTAGTCGATTTATTTGGTCTTCCAAAGTTCTACAAATAGCATGGAAGAAGCTGAGAAGGAGGGCGGAGAAAGATGGGTTAGCACTACCAGACTTGTTATTTTACTCCAGGGCACTCTTGTTAAAGAATGGTAAAATGCTGTTAGATAGACCCACAAACTCGAACATTGGGAGGCTACTGGCGGCGATATTGAAGCAGGAGGAAGGAGGGGAATGTGGCTTTATGCATAAATATGCAGATTCTAAGTACTTCAAGAAGAGACGGTTTGTTTCTCAGTGGGAGAAGTATCTGGAAAAACTGCCTCTATTTGAGTAATTTTCTGTTTTAAACAGAATGGAATTTGTTCCCGTTTTATGGGTACTTTACCAAGACATGATTGTATGTTCTGTGGCGTGATTTTGTTTATGTTCCCCTGGTGAGGGGTCTGCTGTGGAATGTTATTTATCGGTTGGACTATTGAGGTCCACATGACATATTGGACCAATTGTCCATGTATTTTAATTAAGAATTTTAGCGGAGCTAAAAGTTCAGGAACTGACATTTTATCAATGTCTGGATGTGGTGTGTAGCTGGCTAGAACCGGCCACGTTGCTCCTGGTCTACCTAGTGGACCGCGCCTGGTGATGTGATCTTTTTGTTTTAGGGCGCCTTCAAACCAGAGCAGGTGCTCTTGGTATTTTAGTGGGATTTCAATCTCCTCTAAAGGAGTGTATTCATCTGGAGGTTCCTCAATTTTGTAATAGTGGAAGTCTTTTGTCGTAGCGTGTGCTGCTGGAAAATGTATCCATGAATAGAATACCTCTGTCTGCCGATATTCACGTGCCTCTATCACGAATATGACTGTATCACCTCATGGTGTCAGTCCATTTTCTATAAGTTTTAGAGTTATAGTTCTTCTTACATTGACCGGAATGAGTATTGCATCCGGGTCAGTTTCATGGAGACTTACGTCTTCCTCTAAGAGTCGAGCTGCTATTCTTGCTCGCTCCCTTTCTTCGTCACTTTCTGCCATTTAACTGACGGAAAGTTTTCTGTTGCAGATCGAGTTTCAAGGAAACAAAGATTAGGTGCACAATATTTTTGGAACACTGTATCCTTCAACGTTGATTAAACCAAAAACTAATACATAGGATTCTCATCCAACTAAGTTCCGGCGGATCTTAACCTTTCACCCACTCCAGACGTCTATTGGAGTTTTTACAGGGAAAGGGTTCTGTGTGAAAAAGCACAACTGAGTTACTCTAGTGTCTTGCGTTAGATTATCGCCTTACCAAACGTTGGGTTCCATGTAGGGCAGTTTCTTATTTTCCCAATAGGCTCTGCGCGTTGGAATAACATAAACAGCAGTGTAGACGTAGGACTTAGGTCGACTAGGTCTCTACTGACTATGTTAAACTTAATTTAGGTTTGCGCCAGCTAGCTCAGAGGTCACTGGAAACTTTGTTGAATGAATAGGGAGGGACAACCTCTCCTGGCTCAGACAAGAAGGGATTCAGTTTCCGACAACCGCATAAACATGACAACTTTGCTCCCTCAGAATAAGAGTATATCTCTAGAGTCGTGTGAAAACAATAGACAGCTATTTCACTCAGTCAGCAGTGCATACTTAGTTTCACCAGAGTGCAGAGAAATAGAGAGACTGGCTTTTTCAATAAAAAGGTGTTATTTATGGAGCAGTCTTCTTTCTCATGCAAGAGAAGTGAATTGCCACAATTGCAATACTTAAAGTAAAGTAAAGTGCGTACAGTAAAAGTAGTATTATGAAATAATACTGTAAAAGCATTAGTATGGTTTCTTAGCCATATGATACTTTAAAATGGATAAAATATATACATACATAAATACATTGACTAACGTACTCAACTGGTGCTCCTAACTAAGCCTACCCCGGTGTACCTGACCTAAGCCTAATACGTCGGAAAGGATGAGTAAGTAGCAGTTTTAAGTTAAGTTGGTTAAGATAATTTTGCCAAGAATCTGCATCAAGAATTCTCTCCAGGGTTTAGTCAGCTCCGTACCTTGGTAATAAAATGTGGGAGGTCTGGTATCTCTTTCCTCAGGACTCGATATTCCAGTAACCCGCAAGGGTAGGCTGGAAACACCGGAGCTGGATTTTCTCGGCTGGAGAAAAAGACAGCGTCTCTCTCAGTGCGTCAAACAGGAGGGGCGGCTTCCGTGGGCACTCGCATCAGCTAGGCTCTCGGGCAAGTAGATGGCCGCTCTGCTCCAAACAACTGTGTGTTTGCTTAAGGCAACTGTTGGTATTTTATACCTGGAAGGTGAAAACAAAAGCAGGGGTGTTTTCCCGGGCTGCTGGAGGCTTGGTTTGTTTAAAGAACGCGTTGTGCTTTCTAGGAGTCGATGGGAGTAGCCGTGCTGTGCTTTGGATTTCATGGGCTATTACTGAATATGAATCTGATTCTTATGCCTTTATCAGGATATTATTGATTATAACCTCACAATGGCATAAATCAGGAATATAGAATTAGGGTCCTAGATATGAACACGACAATATAAACTCCAATTCAGCTGAGAAAGAAAGTATATATATAGTAAATATAAATCCCATAGGATATAATGCGATTTATAGTTCGGAGGGCGAGATATCCGTCACCACTGTAACAGAGCAACCCGTCCGCCGAGATCTAAATGAGGCCCTTAGACTTTTCATTGCAAAGCCTGTATTGTTTTATTCGGGCAACAATAATAATATCGGAAATGATCATGGGACACTCTATGGTGCCACATTCATGATGGATGAAAAACAAAGTTGTCTTAAGTTAGTAAAAGCTTGATTTCTCATACGTTACTCTCTACGATTTGGAAAAACAGATCCCAATTGGCTGCTTAAGTATGTGCTGCCCCTCAATGTTTTTAATGTATAACACACGTCCTACTAAATTAGCGCTACTCATATTGTATAACATCATCATTGTCAATTATAAAACAAAATGTGTCATTTGCTAAATATGACTCCTATAATATATGTTTGCACAATAGTTTTGATCAAGACTTTAAATAATAGTGAATGCCTCTAGGAAAAACTACGAAACTAAAAACAAACCTGAAGACAATAGTTCAAATAGGGACTACAAAAAGAGAGAGCGTAGGCATAAAATAACAAAAGGCAAACGTGTGACATATTCAAGATGGCTCAGTGAGTTGACACTTGTTGCTGGCATCTGGTAAGATATTCATTTGGCAAAGATGAAACTATCAAAGAAGTAATCAAAACTTCCGTGTTCGATACATTGAGTGATTTTCTTATATAACTCCTTTACCTACAGTGATTGGAAACAGCAAACGAGTGCTATATAAATAAATACCAGCTAGTATTGTAATCTATCAGTGACATATGCACATCATCCGACTTAATGAAGTATGCCCATCATTAAGCACAACACTTACATACATTTTTGATGATTCGTCCTTGCCAGGAACACCTCATGTTTTGAAAACTCTCTGGTATTTCTCCCTAATTGAAGGAAATGTGGCATTTACATTCTTTCTCCAGCTGTTTGTACTGAACACTTTCAATAACCCATTAAGTCGAAACAAAGTTTCATGGGTAAAGGCTTCTAACCTGTCAAGGCCCACTGGAAAATGCTTATGTTTGTGGATCCGCAATTGCTTTATTATGCAAGTTCTGCTTTAGCTCAAACATACCTGACACCATTAAAGTGCAGAATAAATAAATTACATCTGGGGCGAATTGGCATTCTTCAAACATAATATGGAATGAAGCAGTCCTTTAAAAGGAACGCAGTGTTCACTCAACAGAAGCTTTTAGCCTTAACGTCATGCAGAAGGCAAGAGTTGAGAGAATGAGCTGTCGAGGGTGTGCTGAAAGAGTGAGTAATTGAAGGACTTCAGGGCGTATGTTCTTATTACGTGAGACTGACAGTCTGAAACGCGTTACGTGCTGCAAATATGTAATTTATGTTCTGGGTCTCTGTTCAGTGCACTGACAATGTAGCTATTTATAGGTTTAAATGAATCATGTACACCGTTATAATATATGTTAAACAAATCAAGGGAAGCAAAAACTATCATCGAAAGTGTTTTTTCTACATAGTATTCCCGTTTCATATCTAATTTTACAGTTATGTTCCCCATACTTATAAATTCCGATTTCAATCGTGCTTCACAATTTTTTCACATAGTGATTTTAATTGCAAGGTTGTGTCCTTTCAGCTCTATAGGAGAATGTTAAACTTTTGCCTAAATCAAAGGTCCTATTTTCCAGAATTTCAGAAAGAAGTCTTTATAGCCCAAGCATCCATTAATAGAGTCAAATATTATACTACTGATGTCTGTAAACGGAGTAACCAGATTACCTCACGGAAGCAAATATTTACATCGAAGGACATATTTACCATGTAGCCCTGTCGCTTTTGCACCACGTAATGGGTGCATGCAGGATGAACCTACTAAATGCGTTTTATCAAGCAGCGCAAGGCCACCTTGCATTGCACTGAGTGGCTTGATAAATCCCAAGTAACACAATGCAGCGCAAATCACTGCGTTGCATTACTCTGCCTCACAGAGGCATGGGTGTTCCCACAAAACATGCAAGTTATTGGCGCTTTCCCGGATTTATCATAAGTGGTAAACCCAGTGGCATAACGAAAGCTTGAGGGCCCCCCCACAATGTACACGGAGGGCCCCGCTCCGGATTTTATCCAGAGCGCTCAGACTTGAGTACTGTGCTGAGGAGGCCCCATGCAGCTGGGGGCCCCCCCACACACCGCGGGCAATGGGGTGGCCTGTGTTACGTCCCTGGGTAGACCTTTGAATATGTAAAAACTGCTACGCCCCAACAGGTGAGGCTTAATGATGAGAAATATGCTTAACTCTCTTTGTTTGTTTCCTCTTTCTGTGTGTGCTGAATTCTGCACCACACATAACAAGTGCAAAATGACTCTGGGAATTAGTTTGTGCAGGAAGGGGACCTTTCCTGCACAAAAACCTCCTGCTTACAACGTAGGCACCCTTCCACCACAGTACAAGAGCGCCTGCATTGGCGCTGTGGCGCTAGGTAGCATATTGCTGGGCCAATACTGGGAAGAGGCAGGAATGTGCCGTAATATGTTAAATACAACGCTTTCCTGCCCTTCCGCTGTCACACAGTAGTGGCCCGTCCCTTTGCCTAAGTGGGGGCCGTCCAAGCCGGAAGAGGGAGATGGGGGGACGGAGATCGGGAGGGTTTGGGTAAAAAAAAAAAAACTTTCCTAAATGCTAACCACAGTCTCCCATGCAGCAGCTCTTCCTGCTTCTAGCTCTGGGGCTGGGCATAGGCACCCAGCTGGCCTTGCAGCCCATCCTGAAGCTGCTCTTGCACGAGAACAGCTTCATGATTGACCTGAATATCGACAACTTGCAATCCCAGGCAGACTGGGAGCCCGTGCCTGCCCTCTCCAGTCCCAGCAATGCAGCTGAGGCGAGCAAGAGCTTCACTGCGCTTGAGGGTGTGGCCAGCCTGAGATGGCTGGCCAAACACCTCATGCGCAGTGAAGGAAGTGCCGACCACTCCCCCACCAGCAGTGGCATCCACTGGACCTGCCCCCAAGACTCATCAGAGTCCTGGGGCGGGTCCAGGGAATTAAAATAAAACGATATTAAAACAAATGTAAAACCTTTTTTATTACCGTTTTATGTAATGCTGGTGGTGGGGGGCAGCACTCCTCCGCCGTAATGGAGCAGCAGCCACTGCTGTCACACAGCATAGTGCCCACACCGCCAGCGCTCGCTCCGCATTGCACTTTATACACTTATATACCCAATAAAACTCATGAGACATAATTGTGGGAAAGCGGTGCTGCAGGTTTATTTCGTACAAACAGGTAGTTGTTAAGGTGGGTCATCTTACAGGCAATCCAATGCGGCAGCCCCTCGCTGACCCGCATGCCTAAGGAGCCATCTTGCACGGCAAGTCGATGCTCTGACGGTGCAGTAAATTACCATTTCGTTATACTTCCGCCCCCCCTGTCAGGGCGGAGCGATGAGGCACACCCCCGGTCGGTTCAGGCCCCCCGACTGCCCGAAGGACTAACGGGGCGCCGACGCTGTTTCCTGGGCCTCCTTCAGCTCCAGGTGCTTGGCTCAGGCACCCTTACTGTGCCAGGCAGAGGTATCTAGACTGTATCCTTCTGCCGCAGAGGTACCCTTACTGTCCATCTGCTTCCAGATCGCCCTGTGACTCCGCCTGCAACACAAAACATGACCATTAAAAAATTCACAACTTTCACCCTACCGCTCTGCAGCTGGGTCAGGGTCAGGGTGGGATTAGCGCAGAGCCTAGGGGAATCCTGGCGCGGGAAGAGAGGCCAGGCCAAGATGCTGCGCCCTTTTATACTGCGAGGAACGCCCCCATCCCGGGGTGAGCCCTCCCTATTGGCTAATAGCGCAGAGAGGACGGCTCAGGGAGGGATCTGTGCTAAGGGCTCTGCTCGCCCGTCGTGTGGGACTAGGGCGCTGTCCCGCCTATGCTCCCCTGAGTGTCGCACGGTCAGCGGCATAGTGCCCACACCGCCAGCGCTCGCTCCGCATTGCACTTTATACACTTATATACCCAATAAAACTCATGAGACATAATTGTGGGAAAGCGGTGCTGCAGGTTTATTTCGTACAAACAGGTAGTTGTTAAGGTGGGTCATCTTACAGGCGATCCAATGCGGCAGCCCCTCGCTGACCCGCATGCCTAAGGAGCCATCTTGCACGGCGAGTCGATGCTCTGACGGTGCAGTAAATTACCATTTCGTTATACTCCCGCCCCCCCTGTCAGGGCGGAGCGATGAGGCACACCCCCGGTCGGTTCAGGCCCCCCGATCGCCCGAAGGACTAACGGGGCGCCGACGCTGTTTCCTGGGCCTCCTTCAGCTCCAGGTGCTTGGCTCAGGCACCCTTACTGTGCCAGGCAGAGGTATCTAGACTGTATCCTTCTGCTGCAGAGGTACCCTTACTGTCCATCTGCTTCCAGATCGCCCTGTACTCCGCCACAGCTCTGGAGGAGGCCTACGTTGATGACAGAGCCCCCCACCCACCTAGCTACTTTCGCTGTTTAGTGCACTTTTATCATAGTACCCTTCCGTTTCCTCTTTGTATTGGTACCTGCCCAATGGGGATTTCTCAGATATGGTTCTCAGGTCATGCTCTCAATTACATAGGCCACACCACTTATGGAGATTTCTTAGGACCGTTCTTCAATCACGCCCTTCGTTACATAGCCCGACCTCTTATGGGGATTGCATAGATACGGTTCTTAGGCCACGCCCCTAGTTACATAGGCCACACCTCTTACAGAGATTCCTTCGATACGGTTAGTTGTTTTTATCCGGACATATTATACTGGGGATCAGGAAGTGACTATTTGCATTATTGTATCCGCTATTACTTGAGATTGGTTAGAGCACAACTAGCAGATGCCCGTAACCGTCAAATGTCATTCCCAGTTCTCAGTTTAAAGTGTTTGCCATTATTGCAGTGCTCTCCTTGTACCTGTGTATGGTACACTTTGGTACATGCCACGCCACTCCTCTCTTATAACAGACTGTTTGCTATTTCTCACGTGTTGTTTGCCTTTGCACTTGCACAAGTGTCACCGTTGCCTACATAACGTTTGTTCTTGTGCCTGGATGTCTAGCATGTATTGCAGTATTTTACCTCTAATTATACTGTATTTTCCCTTGTACCCTGCCCACTGTTGTACTGTTTGCTACCTCCTGTATTTTGTTTACTCACAATTGTCACTCTTACCTCATGAAACTTAGCTGCACTCCTTCCCGTCTATACCCACCAGCAGGACATCCAAGCATTATTTTTGGTAATGGAGCTACATCTTAAGTGGCAAGGAAGATGTTGTAGTCAAATCAGGTGAAGAGGTCATTATGGCCTTCACCTTGCAAACTCTATCCAAACCTGACTGGCTTACTTCCATTGAGAGAGATGTCCAGGCCTGCGCTTGGAGTGTGTAAGTCATGCAGATGTTCGTGAATCGCAATGTCAAGTATATCTATCAAATTGGCCCTGTGCATGGCCCACTGGGTTGGTTGTATACCCTTGCGCTATGCAGCGATCCCACGTCACTATTTGCTCCTATTACCGCTTTCGTTTGCACTCTCCAAATGCTGTTAAAACTGTTGAGGGATACCGAATATCCTTGCTAAGCTAAGACTTTTCTTTGTGTAAGTGTGGTTGCCCCGGACAATTACATGATTTACCAATTCCTGCACCCATTAATAGAGTTGAATATTATACTACTGATGTCTGTAAACGGAGTAACCAGATTACCTCACGGAAGCAAATATTTACATCGAAGGACATATTTACCATGTAGCCCTGTCGCTTTTGCACCACGTAATGGGTGCATGCAGGATGAACCTACTAAATGCGTTTTATCAAGCAGCGCAAAGCCACCTTGCATTGCACTGAGTGGCTTGATAAATCCCAAGTAACACAATGCAGCGCAAATCACTGCGTTGCATTACTCTGCCTCACAGAGGCATGGGTGTTCCCACAAAACATGCAAGTTATTGGCGCTTTCCCGGATTTATCATAAGTGGTAAACCCAGTGGCATAACGAAAGCTTGAGGGCCCCCCCACAATGTACACGGAGGGCCCCGCTCCGGATTTTATCCAGAGCGCTCAGACTTGAGTACTGTGCTGAGGAGGCCCCATGCAGCTGGGGGCCCCCCCACACACCGCGGGCAATGGGGTGGCCTGTGTTACGTCCCTGGGTAGACCTTTGAATATGTCAAAACTGCTACGCCCCAACAGGTGAGGCTTAATGATGAGAAATATGCTTAACTCTCTTTGTTTGTTTCCTCTTTCTGTGTGTGCTGAATTCTGCACCACACATAACAAGTGCAAAATGACTCTGGGAATTAGTTTGTGCAGGAAGGGGACCTTTCCTGCACAAAAACCTCCTGCTTACAACGTAGGCACCCTTCCACCACAGTACAAGAGCGCCTGCATTGGCGCTGTGGCACTAGGTAGCATATTGCTGGGCCAATACTGGGAAGAGGCAGGAATGTGCCGTAATATGTTAGATACAATGCTTTCCTGCCCTTCCGCTGTCACACAGTAGTGGCCCGTCCCTTGCCTAAGTGGGGGCCGTCCAAGCCGGAAGAGGGAGGTGGGGGGACGGAGATCGGGAGGGTTTGGGTAAAAAAAAAAAACTTTCCTAAACGCTAACCACAGTCTCCCATGCCGCAGCTCTTCCTGCTTCTAGCTCTGGGGCTGGGCATAGGCACCCAGCTGGCCTTGCAGCCCATCCTGAAGCTGCTCTTGCACGAGAACAGCTTCATGATTGACCTGAATATCGGCAACTTGCAATCCCAGGCAGGCTGGGAGCCCGTGCCTGCCCTCTCCAGTCCCAGCAATGCAGCTGAGGCTAGCAAGAGCTTCACTGCGCTTGAGGGTGTGGCCAGCCTGAGATGGCTGGCCAAACACCTCATGCGCAGTGAAGGAAGTGCCGACCACTCCCCCACCAGCAGTGGCATCCACTGGACCTGCCCCCAAGACTCATCAGAGTCCTGGGGCGGGTCCAGGGAATTAAAATAAAGCGATATTAAAACAAATGTAAAACCTGTTTTATTACCGTTTTATGTAATGTTGGTGGTGGGGGGCAGCACTCTTCCGCCGTAACGGAGCAGCAGCCACTGCTGTCACACAGCACAGTTCAGTGAGGTGACTTGCGGCGCTGTACTATTTGACTTAGTAAATTACCCCCGAGTTTCTAAAGGCATTTGCCTTATCTCTTTCTTCTCTGCCTACATTTTCCCCTATAGGCCAGTTTATAATTGTGGCTGTAATGATATTGCCAGCTAATTGGCCTACTTGCTCTTTGTACATGTACTGTACTTTACGATAATATGAGAATAATTTTCTATTGGGAACAAATGGTAATTTATTACAGATATCTCTAATTTTATTTTATTAGCAAATATAATTTCAGAATTAGCTTTACAAAAACATACTTAAAATTCAAAGTAACCTACTTTGACTGTCTCAAATAAAATACTGATAAAATAATTCATAATACACAATGCATTTCAAACAATAAAAGCAAAGTTAATTTACATTTTTTTCAGATATGCATTCCCATTTCTTTCTGTGATCCTAGATTCTTTTGACAATACTCAGGCACGGATTATCTGGTCCCTCCCTTCGAAACCAGGCCTGTGCTATTCCAAGGCAAGCAACAATGATTGCAGATAATCAACGGGATCCTAGCTGAATGCCCTAACATTATCAATTTAAAATCCCAACCCATGACAATCTTCGTTAAGTGATTGAATTGATAAAACATCCGATGCCAGTAAAGTTTAATAAGTGGAAGGACAAAAAAGAGGGTGGTGTCAGGCTTGGTGTGATAACAAAGACATCACTAAAATATTTCCCTGAGACCCCACTTATGCAGTTGATAAGCAGTGTAGAATAGGTGTTCCAATCATTTAAAATGGTGTGTTGTAAGATGAAAACGTTATGAATATTTTGTGCAAACATATTACTTGATCGAATCTCACCTACACAAACGGTGGTTCCTAAATGTCTCGTCCATTTAGAAGTCTGAAGATCAACCTTGCGTGGTTTAGGAATATTCAAAAGTTTAGAAAAGATATGCATGAATCCCTTACGAGATACCTTGATGAAGTGTTCCAAAAATGCATTATGTGCTAGGTCAACTGCACTCAGAGGTAGTTTTTGCAGAAAGCTTCTGAAGTGTAAATATCGAAAAAAGTCTTTCCTAGGCATTATATATTCCTTCTGCAGCTCTGCATATGAAAGCAATACCCCATTATTACCAATTTATCCTAAGGTCATAAAGGGCAGGTTATGCCAAGAAGATATGTGGATTGCATGTATGAATGACAGCAGGTTAGAATTATAGGCGAGCAATGGGTATTGATTAAAGATAGGAATATTGGGGAGTCGCTTTATATTCTGCCAGATGTTCTGAAATATAGTTGATGACAAATTAATCAAATGTTCACGTTGTGCAGTGCAGCAAGCCACCTTTCTGCGCTGAGCTGCATGAAAGGGAAAGGGGAGGATGTGCGGTATGTATTATTATACAGCACATGTGTGTTCTTTCCTCGTGCTGGTGCAAAACTGTTAGCTAGTGCCACTGCAGACACACTGGGGCAGAATAACACAAGGAAGCAATTTGTGCTGTGATGTGTTACCCTAGATTTATCAAACCATGCAGGACAACTCCAGATGGTCTTGCCTGGCTTGATAAATCTTACTTAATTGTTGTGTCACCCTTGCACCCCATTAAATGGTGCAGGGGTGACACCTCTGCTTGATAAATCTGCCCCTAATTGTTCTAAATCTAATGTGTTTACATTATTGAGGGCCTCATTTATCAAACCTTCACATTGTGCAGCGCAACAAGCTACCTTGCTGTGCTGTGCTGAGTGAAAGGGAAAAGGCAGGAATATCATTCAATCAATCAGGGTATTTTAAAGCGCAACTACTACGTGTGCGTGTCTCAAGGCACTGGGTGCTGTGGGGGGGGGGGGGGGGGGGGCTGGGCCTGCAGATCAGTCGAAGAGCCAGGTCTTGAGTCCCTTCCTGAATTGTGGCAGTACTGGTGATTGCTTGAGGTGTATAGGCAGGGAGTTCAAGTTCTTCGCAGCGAGGTAGGGGAAGGACCTTCCTCCACCCTTGGTCTTGCGGATCATGGGACGGTGGACAGGGTCAGTTGGCCAAGCGGATATGTCTGGTTGGAGTGTAGAAGGAGAGGCGTAGTTGAGGTATGCGGGTTCTGCAGTGTGGAGGCTTTTTAGGTGTGTGTGAGAAGCTTGAAAGTGATTCTCTTGTTGACAGGTCACCAGTGAATGTCTCTCAGGTGGCTGCTGATGTGGTTGCTACGTGGAATGTTCAGGGTGAGTCTGGTGGAGGCGTTCGAAATGGTCTGCTGTTTTTTTCGGAACTTCCTGGTGGTGCTGGCGTACAGTGCTTTGCTGTAGTTGAGTCTGCTGCTCAGAAGATATGGGGAGACCATTTCTCTGGAATCGGTAGGGATCCACTAGAAGTTGTTTTGAAGGAGGTGGAGTGTGTGGAAGCAGGAGTACGAGACAGCCTTGATTTAGCTGTTGATTGAGAGTGTGAAGTCCAGGATGATGCTGAGGTTTCTTGCGTGGTCATTGGGGGGATTCCGAGCGCTGCGGGCTACCAACAATCATCCCAGGTGGAGGGGTAGGAGCACAGGATGGGGACTTTGGTCTTGTCCGAATTAAGCTTGAGGTAGCTGTCCTTCATCCAGGTGGCGACTGCCTTCATACCATCATGGAAATTGCTCTTGGCGCTGTGTGTTCCTCTGTGAGGGAGAGAATCAGTTGGGTGTTATCAGCGTAGAAGATGATGTAGAGTTCGTGGCTTCTGATGATGGCTGCAAGCAGGCAATATAGATGTTGAAGAGGGTGGGGCTCAGGGAGGATCCCTGAGGCACTCACAGCTGATCTCTGTGGGTTCTGAATATTCAGTATTTAACCCCTTCCAGGCTGATGAGGAGCTGGGCTCGTCATGGCGTAGCCTCCTCGCACGCTGATGACGAGCCCAGCTCGTCACGTAAAGTGCGTTTTCGCAAATCTCAGCGTGCGAGCGGAATAACGCTAGCGCGCATGAGGTTAACATTATACTGTGCATTTTTTTCCTTTCCTTGCACTGGCACACAAACTTCTGCCTACTGCCAAAGCAGGCACTATACTGCTGTGATGCAAGACTGTCTGTGTTACAGGCAGGATCGTTTTTGTGTAAGAAGGGGTACGTTGTTGCACAAAAACAATCTTCTGAGGCATTTTCCTCTTTCTATGTGTGCTACAAAATGCAGCACCATGGAAAGAGGAAAAACAAGGAGAAATAGATAAATTTCTCCTCGTTACGCCTCACCTGGAGAAGAGTAGAATTTTGATTCATTCCAAGGTTTACAAGTAAGGGTAAATCTGGTAATGCGCAAAAATCCATGGGTGGATGCGAGGGATCAACCACGTTCCCTCCGTGAAACGCCTCCTTCGGGGAAGAATGACACAGTTCAGTGATTTTGCTGCTTTGCCTTACTCTAGATTTATCATTAAATAAATCTTACTTAGTAATTGTGTTGCCCTTACTCCCCATTGTATGGCAAAAGGGTGATATAACTGCTTGGTAAATACGCCACGCAGTGTCTGTGAGACCTTTCAAGGGTATAGTGATATGGCTACTACCTTAATAATAAGGAAACACTTTGCCTAAGCGACATTCCTTTCTTCCCATGATCACTGAAAATCTAAGTATAAAAGAGGAAGTATAATAAAGCCAAATTGATGGAAGCCATGTAGTGTCATAGCTGTAATGCACTCAAATTCAACAATATTCTCTTATGCCTAATACTCAAAGTACTCCTGGTTGGTGTGCTCATTCTGAAGTGGATCTACCTGAATGGAAGTGACATTTCCTCCAAACTACAGGTGTGTGTAGGGGGCAAAGAATTGATTGCATACATGGATTCTTACACTGCCAGAAAGCTTTTACTTTTTTGAAGAGAAACTTTGGGGAAATAAGGCACAACCGACCAGAAGACGGAAAGGTACAATTTTTCAGAATATCTCTATTGATTTTACATAGAAAGCATCGTAGTTCAGGTAGCTAATTCTACCTAATTATAGAAGTTAAGGGGCCTATTTATGAGCTGGTTTGTGTCGCATCTGCACCACGCAACGTGAAGCATGCGTGATGCAAACCTTACCTGAGATTTACGTGTTGCATGGACGATTGTTTTGGTGCAGGAAGAGGCAATACCCGGAGGCATTTTCCCCTTTTCATGTGAGGTGCAGAATGCAGATCACATATATAGAGGAAGTAACGAGGAGAAATAAATATATTTCTCCTCATTACACCTCATATGGGAGGATGAGGACTTCTAGATATGGAATCATTGCATAGGTAGCACAGAACATGTCAATCCATAAGGATGAATAAAGAGGAACAGCGAACAATGTAAAACAACGCTCGCATGGGTGAGGAATGTGCCACACATCTGCAAGAGTATATGAGCCTGTGATTTGCTATAGCAAAAGTCTTGATTTTCTCATGGATCTATTTTCAAAATTCACCCTTAGCCAAAGCCAAGATGTATGACTAAATTAAAATTGCTGCAAAGGAGGATCTGGTGTAGCTGTTGATGTAGTTCACCCAATAGAAAGTTGAACATAGATGGATTATCTATGTTAGGAGCATAGACAAAATATATGGTGATTTGAGGCCCTTCCTTCCTAATCCTGGTGCTCAGCCAAGATGTGAAAATGTCAGACTTAACCTCTGCAACAGTCTACTGCCTTACCATAGTAAGTAATGCTAAGCCCCGCTGTGGGACATCAGTATCAGATACAGTTGAAACCTTGAGCCCCCAAGTTCTCTTGCACGTTAAATGCATAACATGGAATCAAACACATTGAGGTTTAAGTGTGAGCAGCTCTTTCTTGGTGAGTTAGATTGTCTTCAGGGATCTCAAACTGCTCCATTCCAGTATATTATGTGCACATCCTGGTTTCTGACATGTAAAGAATGAGTTGTTAGATTTTACATTGCTTGAATGTATGATGCCACTTTTACTATAACAACCTATTGCTTATAGCCTTCCGTTTTTTTCCCTATTTTTCCCCTTTGCATTCCCTACTGCTGTAACCAAGTGCCATGCAGAGCCAACACACACATGCCAGACAAACAACCCTGAATACACCACTCTCTCAGACCTATCAAACCACCATCCCCAAACTCCTGTCCCCGGGAATCAATTCCCTCCACTCAAGCAGTAACATCATTTCTCATATTCCTGCCCAAGTTGCTTGGAATAATGACCTGTAAGTCCTGTGAGAATCACCCACAATACTAGTTGCTAAGGATGCCTCACACAACCAGCACAACAGAAACACCCATGGCACTGAAACGGCTTCATTAATGATTATAAAGCCACATTAGGTCTGATTTACATTATATTGTGTGACTGTTGCGGGCATTCTGCACATACACAGAACTATGCTCTCTGGAAAGGTCGCTCTCTAAGTGTGTGTTTAGAACAACATGCCTCCCCGTAGAATCAAAGCCCGAGTTTCCAGCAGTGCGGCTGTGGTAGCATGTTTTGTCTAGGTGCTATGGACTGACCAGAACGGATTACAGGGGACATTGTTTATCGACCTTGCACATCATGTTCAGACTAAACTCCAGGAACTAGCAGAGAATGCAGAAAGCAGCCAGTTCTCATGTGAAAGGCACCAACAGAGTCTTGCAGAATAAAGTCATGTAGTAACATGCGCAAAAGGAGAATCATGACAGCAGAGCGCATGCTAACTTAGCACTGTCGTCAATGACCCTAATGGCCATGTACCAGCCTCCCCTTGGCAAGGGCATAGTATATAGACAAAAGACCAAAAGAGAGTTCATAGGTAAGCAGAGTTCAAGAGCGCTTGAAAAAACTAAATTGAAAATAAACTTAAAAAACAAACTTGTATGCCTTTTAAAATGTTGTGGATTCACAGAAGACATGAATAATATGGAGGTGGCGAATCCATCAAAGCATGTGAACGTAAGAATGCAATTTGTTCCACAAGGCCATCCCTATCGTTAGTACATGTTAGACCTGGCATCTTTGGCGTGGTTTACCCTGTCTCTTTGCCTCTACCTCCTGTATTTTTGATGCTGTGCTGGATTTCGATGTTGCTGGTTTAGATGCTATGGGCACTTTGCCACTGCTGATCAGTGTCAAAGTACAAGTGCTCCCTGAGTAAATTGTAAGTGTAATTGGTTATCCATGATTGGCCAATTTGTATTACCAGGAAGTCCCTAGTAAAGTGCAATGAGTGTGCCAGGGCTGGTGATTCAAATACTACTAATGTGCCTGCAGCACTGATTGTGCCACCCACATGAGTAGCCCAAAATGGTGTCTCAGGCCTGCCACCGCAGTGCCTGTGTGCAGTCTGTGAACTGTCATATCAACCTGGCCAGTGTCCCCACTGACCAGGCCTAACCCTTCCCTTTCTGTACGCATTGGGAACCCCTATGGAAGGCCCAAGGTAACCCCCTGGGCAGGGTGCAGTATATGTGAAAGGTAGAGCATGAACTAGTGCAGGTGACATGCTCTCCTAGTGAATTACAGCCATTTTTGTTTTTCACTATTGTAAGGCAATCTTGCCTATAGGCTATCATGGGGGATGATGTGTGTAGTGGTTACCTGCATATCTTCTCATAGGAGCAAGATAGGACATAAAAGTCTGGTATCCCTGAACTCAGAATTTAATAACACATCTTTTAGGAAAAAGTGGTTTTTAAATCCTCTGTTTGAGAGCAGCACTTTTAGAAAGTGGCTGTTCTCTTGTCTGACCTTTCTGTGTGCCTTGGCCTGTTTGTGAATTGACTGTCAGGTTTGTGAGTGACAGGGGCTGGGTGGCTCCCAGAGGCCGAGTGGGCCATCCCTGGGGTGAATAGCTCCATCTGCATCTAGAGTGGTGGGAGGGGGTAGCACCTGGGCCTGAATAGGGCTGTGCCTGCCTTCCACAAAACTGGGTCCACCTCCTGCTGGGCGGCTGACAACCCTGCCCCTCTCTCTGAAAGGAAATGAGAAGCCAAGAAAACAAAGTGCTCAAGGAACACCCAGAACTGGTTCAGACCGGGCTCAGAGCCCTCCTGCACAAACTGAACAAATACTTTTAGGGATATAAGTATAGAACCCTAGACTACAGAACATTAGATCATCCTGGAATCAAGAAGGAACCTCTGCTAAGTAGAAAGCTGGTAGACTGAAGAAGAAGGTCTGTCCTCCTGTGTGTTTGTGGGCTGACCTGCAGTTGCTATGCTGCCAAGGAGAGGGAAAAGACTTTGCTTTGGTCTGTGTCCCCTTGCTTGAAAAGATCTCCAAGGGCCTGAGTAGAGCTGGTTCCCTGTTAAGAAGCCCCAGGAACAAAAGGACTTCACCCTCAGCTTCCCCCATGAACTCTACGGAGAGAGTTCTATCTTTCCTAGAGTGATTGGGCCAGTTTTGGTGCCTCTGGAAGTTGTACCTGTTGTTGGGAAGCTGGATAAGAAGAAACTAAAGACAATCTGCAAAGTTTCACGCATCGCTCACTTGCAGAGTGCATCCCCGCCAGTGCGAGGAAATTCCCGCCACTGCGAAGATCGAGATTGTCGCAGCGCCTGTTGCCGCTGCAAGAACCTATGCATCCTTCGCTTGTGGAACGCATCGCTCCGGTGCGGGCAGAGTACCATCGCTGCGAGTATCATTGCAGAGCCTGTCGTCACTGGGTGAGATCGTCACAGAGCCATTGCATCAAGGGACCGCGACAGGAGAAGATCGATGCTGCACATCGCCGCCGCACTTGAGATCGTCGCCGTCCCGAAGATCGTCGCATCGTACCTTTGCGTGACGCTTCCTACGAAACCTGCGCACCGGAATGCATACAAGGTATTCCATCCCTCCCCATACAAACCGGAGTCACAGCAACATGTCTGCTGCATCTAGTGGGGTTGTCGCATCGTCTCGCCATGGTCTCAGGAATGATGCATCACTTGTTTTTCGATGCTGCAGCTTTTACTTGGAACTTTTGTCTCATCTAAAGGTACTTTTGGCTAAACGTGACGCAACTGTGGATTATTTTATGTTTAAAGTATTTTATTCAGCACAACTTACAAGGACAAACATACATCATCAAGGAGCGACTAGGTAGGGCGGGCAAAGCCTCAGCCCCGGCGAAGAACAATCAGGTGCAGTTCGTGTGTGCCAGTCCAGTACAGTAGTACATAGTATGCATTGTCGCAGCATGAAGTGGCATTTTTATTGCACACACCCCCCCAAAACCCCCAACTACCAAAATCCCCGGCCCCGACCCCCCTTCCCCCACCCCTCGTCCAGTGCACAGACCCTAACCAAAAGATACACCAAAGTCACCCCCCACAGGGGAAGCAAATCTCTCATCAGTTCACGGGGCTGGGGTTACCGGGCTCGTGAGCCGCAGTAGGCGGAGGTATTTGGGACAGGTAAGTTCTTTAAATTCTGAAAGCAGTAAGGAATGAAATGGTTGCCAAAGCTTATTAAACTGCGCTATATCTCCCGCCGCTGTGAGCGACAATTTCTCCATGCCCAACACGTGCCACAATCTATTGAGCTAGCCAGTGATAGAGGGTGTAGTGGAAGTGCGCCAATGTATCAGGATGTTTTGGACAGCTGAACCCAGCGCAATGGCTATTTGCCTACCCCTACGGGATCTGAGTGGGTACATAAGGCCATTCGGGAGTCTTAGCAGGGTGTATGCTGGAAAGCGTGGTAGTTCAATGCCAAAATTGGAATCAACCTCGTCCAGTACCTCCTTCCAATATTTTTCCAGGAGTGGGCAGTCCCACAGAATGTGCGTAAGTGTTCCCCGGTGCCCGCACCCACGCCAACAAGTGTCCTCTTTGCTACGGTCAAATTCGTGAACCCGCTCCGGCGTATAGTACCAATAGGTGGAGACCTCAGTCAGGGTATCAGTGAGACCCATGTGGTATGCCGAATGCCTCGCTCTATAGGATATGTGCTCCCATTCTTTAGGGGTCAATGTCCTTCCCAGCTCCCGCTCCCATTGTTCCCTCCCCGGGTTATAGAGGTGCGTTGAAGGCGGTTGTAGCAACCTATAGAGATCCGTAATCAATTTTGAATCCGATGTACGCGACAGTAGCCATTTTTCATACGGAAGGAATAGCCTATCAGCTGTCTCTCACACCTGTGGCTGAAGAGCCCAATGGCGAGCTTGCATATAGCGGTGTCTCTCCGTCTCAGGGAGTGAAAACTCCTGGCGGAAATGCGGGAAGGGGACAACCCCGTCTGGGCCATACATGTGACACAGGGCCCTACACCCTGTCTGCCTCCAGTGGGTGAATGTTCCTTTCTCCATTCCTGGGGTAAAGTCCGGGTTGTCCACCAATGGTGTGAGTGGTGACGGGAACGAGGTGAGGCCATACGCAGTGCTAGTGGTATCCCAGACCCGCAGGGGCACTCTTGTAACAAAAGAAGAGTACACGTTTTTGGGTCGGTGAGTCCGGCGTAGAAATGGGACTTCCTGCAGGGGTCGGGCCGCCACTGCCTGGTCCTGAAAGAGCCAGTGCTTATCGGACTCCCACCTACTCCATTCCACGAGATAACGCAATTGTGATGCTTGGAAATATTTACGGAAATCAGGTATTCTCAAACCTCCCGCTTCAGGGGCCAACAGGGAGAGGACCCTGCACATCCTGGGCTTTTTCCCCTGCCATATAAAGAGCGAGACATCCGTCTGTAGTTGCGGGATCCATCCGAACGGCGGCTGGAGAGGTAGGGCCCGGAACAAATAAAGCACTTGAGGCAGGACCGTCATTTTAACAGCAGCTATCCTGCCCAACCAGGAGAGGGTGCAGCGGTTCCATTGACCCAATTCCTCCCTAATCTTCGCGCCCAAAGCCGTGTAGTTGGCCGATACCATGGCCGGCAAAGTGGGGGCTATCCGGATCCCCAGATAGGGTACCGCCTCAGATGACCAAACCATGAGGAATTGGTTCTGTAGATGGGCCCTAGTGGTCGGTTCTAGGGAGATATCCAAAGCAACCGACTTTCCCATATTCAATTTGAACCCCGCAACCGCGCCAAAGGAGGCCAGCTCCTCGATGCAGGCCGGCAGGGCCGTTCTGGGCTTGTCAAGCGACAAGATGACATCGTCAGCGTAGAGGCTTATAGCGTGCGTGAATCCTCCTATCCGCACCCCCGTCACCGCCAGATTGTCGCGGACCCGTTGGGCGAAAGGCTCCATATAAAGCGCGAAGAGTAAGGGCGAGAGCGGGCATCCCTGCCTAGTGCCTCTTTCGATGTTAAAGTCCCTAGAGTTATACCCATTCACGCGGACCATAGCGGTCGGTTCTTTGTAGCAGTTGAGGATCATGGAGCAGAACTTATCTCCAATGCCCGCCTTCATCAGAACTCATTCCAGGTAAGGCCAGTGCACCCGGTCGAACGCCTTCTCCGCATCCACCGCCAGCATCATTCTTTCCCCCGGAATCCGGGAGGCTTTCTCTAGCAGGTGGACGATCCGTTTCGTCTTGTCAACCGTCTGCCTCCCCGGGACAAAACCAGCCTGATCAGGATCTATGAGACCGGGTAAGTGAGGGGCTAGTTGGGTGGCCAGGATTCCCATGTATAATTTTAAATCGACATTTAGAAGAGATATCGGTCTGTAAGATCCACAGTGTTACGGGTCCTTCCCAGGTTTGGGGATAACTGTAATGGAGGCCCGTAGAAGATCAGGCGGGATGGCCCCCGGATCAGCAAACGAGTTAAAAAGATGAGTAAGTATAGGGGCCAGCGACGTACAAAAGGTTTTGTAAAAGAGCGAAGTGTATCCATCCGGGCCTGGCGCTTTGCCATGCTTAAGCCTGGCGATGGCAGAGATCACCTCCTCCATCTTGATATCCCGATTGAGGTGCTACGCCTGCAAGGGATCAGGGGAAGGCAAGGAGACCGAATCCAAATAAGCAGCCATGGCCGTCTCATCCGGTGGCTCGCTAGTGTAGAGATCCGCGTAAAACCTGCAGAATACGGCCGCAATGTCAGCGTCTTCCGTCTTCACCATCCCTGTAGGGTCAGAGATCTCCTTCACCAGCTGACTCTGGCACGCTACTCGGAGCCTGTCCAGGTCCAGGGCCGCCAGGAGCTTTCCCGCTTCCCTGAGCTGCCGCCAGATTCTGGGGGCCCCTATCCGTCGATGTATCTGTTCGAGCTCACGGACCCTATCGGTGAGTTCTTCCCTTTTGGCCTGTCGCTCTTTATTTTCGGCAGAGGAAATCGACAAAAATTCCCTCCGGAGGACTGCTTTCAAGGCTGCCCACTGTGTGGCCCGGGCGGTGTCAGAGTTGTCATTGTGAGTTAGATATTCCCGGATCGCATCTTCAATGCAGTCCACCACAACCTTCCTGTGCAACAGGGTGTCGCGGAGACGCCAAGTTCTGGGAGGGCGAGCTGTCGGAGGCAGACACAATGTAACATCGACCGGGGCATGATCCGATAGAGACGACACGCCTATATCCGACCCCGAGACCAGCGCTTGCACTGAAGACGTGACCAATAGGTGGTCTAGCCTCGCATACGTCTTGTGTGCGTGGGAATAATATGAATAATCCCTGTCCATGGGGTGCATGCGTCGCCAAAGATCAAGGAGGTCTACCTCCGCCAGCCGTGCCCTACAGCCGGCGGAGAACTCCCCGACCTGCGGGGAGCCTTGCGCCGACCTATCCATAGCGGAATCAAAAACCATGTTAAGGTCCCCCGAGAATAATGTGTCTATCTTGCGAGGCAGTAATGTACTCAACCGCCGATTGTAGAAAATGTTCCTGCCGTTCATTAGGGCTGTACAAGGACCCGATCGTAAAATTAATACCCCCAATCCTAAACCGGTATGCCAACAGCCTGCCTTCCTGTTTAGTGAGCTTATGGAGGATCTCCCCTTTAAAGTGTCTGGCCACCAGTATCGCCACCCCCGCTGTCTTAGTGGCACAGGAAGAAAAGAAGTGGGACGGGAATTTATAGGAGCGCATTCTGTCCATCGTCCCAGTCCGGTCCTCAACGGACAAGTCTGCAGAAAGTTACTCAAGTGGACGTCCAGCCACTGCCCGCCCCCCCTTCCCCCCTCCCCGAGCCCCCAAACCTGCATTGTCAGAATGGCTACGTCGATCTCCCCCCGGAGAATATTCAGGCCGTCAGAGCGACTTCAGTAGGCGCCGTGTTTTCAGCCACGTCTTGAACTGCATTGGCCATGTCCGCCCAGATAGTGGTTGAGTCTGGACGGGCAGAAGAGGCAAGAGACCTGCGTGCTGGGATCGATTGCCAACCGTCTCTGGTAGCACGCCGTCGACGGGGAGTGGGAGTCGCGTTGTCTGTTGCGGTAATGCCAAGTACCCCGTAGGTGTCCTGGATGGAGCGAAGTAGATGCAGAGTCCCGTTCCATCGGAAAATCAAGTGAAAGGGATGGCCCCATGAGTACTGCGTATTGTGCTCCCTCAGGAAGTCCGTAGCGATTTTGAACCCCTTACACTTCTGGAGAGTTATTATCGAGAGGTCCTGATAGAGAGCAACCTGGTGACCCCAGAAGCGCAGGGACTGCTGCTGACGTGCTTCACGAATGATCCGCTCCTTCAGGGGAAAGTCCGGTAGGAAAGCCAATATGTCAGGGGGAGGCGCAGAGGCCCTGCGAGCCGGGCCCACCCTGTGACCCCCTGTCCATTCTGATGACAAAGTCATCCGGTTCTCCCAGTATCTCTCTGAAGATTTCTCTGAGATACCCAGCAATGTCCTCGCCCTCGTATGTTGTTGCAACGGGACCGGTTCACGAGGTCTTCGTTATGCACCTGCAGGTCGAGTTGCTGATCCCGCAGGCGCAGCACCTCCTGCTGCAGCTGCATAATCTCCTCGTCCCTGGAGTGACCGGCTACCTCCATAGTGGCCACTCACTCGCCAAGACCATCGACCTCTCTTCGCACCTCACGGACCTCCCCTGCAACTTCCTGCTTTAGCATTTGGAAATCTTCCCGGAGTGAGCTGAAGAGGGATTCGAGGAAGGATATAGTCACTGGGGGTTCTCCCCCCGCTGCCCCTTGGGAGCTGCTCGAGTGGCCCGGTGATTGTTGCCCCCTTTCTTGTCGCACTGGGCCTCTAGTCAACATTTCAGGCAGTGTCCGGTCCCCCTTCCTGTTACCTCTGTTACCGGCCATATCGCCGGTGAGGGAGCGCGCTGTCGCCTGCTGAGCTCCGTAGGTAGCCTCACTCCTGGTATCGGGCGTCTCAGACCCGGCTTGCCGTAGGTCCCGCTGAGCAAACCGGTGGCTGGGTGGGTAATCCTCGCATCGGAGGAGCTCCGGACTAGGCCCAATATCACGTGTGGGTCGTTCTGGTGCTCCGAACCAAAGTCCATGTCCCAGCGGCAGACACACGTGCCCCCAATCTATTGTGGGGCCTGCTCTGTTCCTCTAATGGACTGTCAACGCTGGGGGGCCGCTGCAGTGGGGATCTCCGCCGGGCTGTACCTCCGGCCTCGCGTAGCGATCAGCGCCACATTTTTTGGCGACCAGTCTCTGACCCCCAGGCCCTGGCCAGTCGCACTTCCCCAGTCTGTGCGGCAGTCAGCTGCGAAAGTTCGATGTCCAATCTAACGGCCAGCTGCCGCTGTCGGGAGGGGTCTGCCTCAAAGGAGCCTGCAGTTAGGTCTCACACGGTGGTCCTCGGCGATACTCCAGGGTCCGGTCTCCTTCCCCCGGGCGCTGGGCCTCCACGCCTCACTCCACTGGGCGCTGTACTCTGCCACAGGGGATTCCGCTCCGGCTCCGTGGCAACCTCCGCTTCCGGAAGAAACGCGCGTCAAGGGCGTGTACTGCTAGGCCTCATCCCTGGCCTCAAGTAGTTTCTTGCGTCAGCCTTCAGGTTCCCAGTTGCACACCTCCTGGGCATCGGGCATCCGCACTCAGCCGCTCAGAGCCGTGGCCAGCTACAGAGACTCCATCTCCGGACCTCAAACGCGTCTCCGCCACCGGTGAAACTTCGCTTCAGGAGAGTGTGCCGCTGGGCCTCAACCCCGGGCTCGCATGAAGATCCGATCCGGGGCCCCCGGTTAACAGCCTATCACCACCGAGCACTGAATATATGCACCGCTCCGAGCAGTACAGGGGTCCGCTGAGGCGAGTCCTGCCTCAACACTCCAGCCAGCCGCTCCACCGCAGGGCTTCCCCGGACCAAGTCGGGCCTCGTGGCCGCGGCCCGCCGTCTTCTCGCGGAGTCGTCTCAACCTCCGCACACACTCCTCGGGCTCCCAGTCAGCGATTCTGAGGGCTACCAGCACCGCTGATGTCCTTGCAGGAAGATCTCACGATCCCTTAGCAGATCCCCAGACTTTTGGGGGGAGATCTGCAAATAAAGGCGGTAAAGGGGCTCGGGTTCACGGGAGCTCGCACAGAGTGCGACCGCTCACTCCGCCATCTTCGCCATGCCGTGTGTGGATTATTTTAAAGCAACCCTAAGAACTCTTTTGAAATCATATCCTTGAAGTGTGTATGTTGGATTTTTGTAATTTTTGTCTTGTTTGGTTTAGATTAAATGCTTCTATTTTTCTAAACTGGTGTGGAGTCCATTTGTGGTGTTTTCACTGTGTTACTGTGAGTGTTGGTACCAATACTTTACACATTGCCTTTGATAAGCCTGTCTGCACGTTCCAAGCTACCAAGGGGGTGAGCAGGGGTTATCTAAAGAGTGTATCCCCGTTACCCTGACTAGAGGCCAGGGTCCCTATTTGTCACAAGTACCTACCTGTGCCATCTAGAGACCCCGAATTCTAACAGTAAAGAAAAGAGATGCAATCCAATCAAGTAGGCCGAAGGAACAGACATGCTCCTCATAATCCACTGCTTCCAAGAGCATATCCGGGCAACATGCGTGATATTCGATGAAACTCCGTCGCAAGAGGTTCTGCTCAGCCGCGCAGATATTCCGCTCAGCCAAGACTCCAAGTGCAGCCGCACGCGCCATCCATCCATCCCTAGAACAGGCCTGTTCATTGGCCACTGAGGGACCCATCAACTGGTCATAATCCGGGTCCAAACATGACGTAGTGGAGAGGCATTAATCCAAAGCCCCATAGAAAGGGCACAGCTGACAGTAGAACACTGGTTGCATGCAAGTTAAGTAGGCAAAGCTTAAGGTTAATCCATAACTTACGCTAAGCGTTCTAATGGCAAGCATCCAAAAACTTGTTGCATTTGGTCACTGTACAGTTACAATTGGCCTGGTCTGTGCATTACCACAAGATGGGCAGCCATTGAGTAGCAGGAGCAGAAGAATCAGGATTTCACCAGCTAGTGCCAGTAATAATTGGAACCCTTCAAAGATGCTGGGAAAATAGAATGAATAAAGGCCGGTATTACTCCAAATATTATCTGAAAAGAAGTAACAAGGCCGGATCCCACAAGTTAAAATAATTAGCAAGGCCTTCTGTGTCAGATGTATTAAATATTTGATGAATCATTTCCCCAAAATGCAGTGGTAGATTCATGTTCAGAAGTAACTGAATTCACTAGATGTTCTAGCGACCTTCAATTCGAAAGTCTCTCGAGCTGAAGTGAGAGCCACTCCTTGTTGCAACAATAGCTCTTTGAGTCTGCTTAATTTGTTGAAATCTGTTTTCAAAGTCGGAAAGGAAGGCCAAATGAAACGATCTACTTTCCCGTGCGGGTGGCAAAAAGCACATTGCTACAACAAATAACATGTTGTGAAACTTTTACTATATACAGGAATCCTGCTAGTAAACCACAGCATTTGTGGTTATTCAAAATAATATAATTGCTGTTAATAAGCAGGAATTATTGCTGGGACTGGAGTTCTTTAAAAAACATACAGGATTAGGTGTAGACAGATTACAAGCACGGTGCAACTTCACATGTTTACAAACTATGGAATGTCCTACTGTGGAATGGCACTCCTCCCCTGTTAGGAAAACTTCCTTATCCTCCCGTTGACATCTTTAGGTGGAAGATAGGGACCATATTTCATGGAAAAACATACTACCCATGGGTTCAAAACAGCCAATTAGGAAATGTTTCATACAAGATTTAACATGAAACTGCGGAAAAAGTGAGAGAGACACCCCATGAATTAAACATACAGTTGAATCCGTCTCTGCCAAAGAGAATGGCAAGTGTTCCAATCGATCAATGAGTAATAGCATGTATGTAGCATCTTTCATGGACATACACCTCTGTTTATCGGTTAGATTAAATGGTAGAAACAAAGCAGAAGCATTCAAATATTCCCAAGGTACTTTTCCCATTTTGAGAGTCTGTAACATCCATGCAACTTGCATCACAGATCATAATTTGTTTTGAACATGATATAATACAGATACATCACTCGGAACAATATCAATAACAGATGAAACAATGTTATCCAAGGTATAAATGAATGAAGACAATGTATTGATACCATTGTCGACTACTACAAGGACGTTTTCTAAATTTGCTTTGTCAATTTGGCACAGAGGAAGTGCTGCTTTAATCTGCGAAAGGTTCCATACTTCATTATAAGATGCATAGATTAACCTCTTTGTTCTAGCATTGCTAGGACCCAAGATAAAGTCAGCCAAATTGATTTTGCTTGACAAAAGAGACAAGAGATGTTTTACTGATAATAGAAAGGAGTGTTCCAACCACTGTTGGCACAGTTTTGCCACCGAATATGTGGTGACCGAATGTGTATGTGGGTAACGAGTATCTGATCTAGACTGTGTGAAACCAGGTGTAAAGCAGTTTACATGCATTTGAATTGGATGCCACAACAACCATCTGGATGGGTCAACATTAGAGACTTTAAAAGTGTAATTTCAAAACAGTGCTTATAATACATTAATCGTATAATTTGTGTGTGTGTACACCAATTATCATACTCAGCCAATGATGGAATGGATGGAATATTCAGATTCCTGGCAGTAGGCAAGCCAAAGCAAGTAGTTTGGTGCACTGTTTCAATTAAAAACAATATTTCAGTCAGAATTGAGCACACACGATGCATAGCTTCTGTTCCCTGAACTTGCCAAGCCTTAATGCCCCAAATTGATTTCAAATCAATGTCATCTTTCCAGTGATGATAACCCTGTAAGGCCAAATCAGTCCTAAATGAATTTGAATACATTAACTTTGTGTGTGCAAGAATACATTTGGATTGAGATGGCTATGGCAATTTAAGGAAATAGGATTCTGGATTGGACGTTTTATAATCAGTGAAATAGGTGAACTTCTTTCTAAGTGTTTTAGAACTCCCCAGTAAGGCTGTTGGACAATATTCCCACTGTGTTTAATTAAAAACAGGTCGTAATGTGTTTGTTTTGTGTAAGAAATGATGGCCATAATGTTGATAACAGAATACCTCAGCATAATTGGCAGGATTGTAACATAAATCTTCATCATCAAAGGTAGTATAATACTTTAAATCAAAAAACACGAAATGTACTGCTTGTACATCCCAATCAACAAAATGTATGTCCGTTGTTACCACATCTTCTACTGAAACATAAAACATGTATTTATTGTATCTTGAGGACTTCGTCCGGCTGTGAATTTCGATACTACTTCATCCCAAAAGATGCCATCTGCAATTGGGAAAACTAAAATGTTCCCAAGAATTTGATCACGTTTCCTTATATTGAACGGTGTATGGGAGCCAAACTTCCATCAACCAACTTCACAGCAGAGTGTTCTGGCAAGTAATGACCATTGATGAGCAAGAAAAATACTGTCACAAATCAAATCGACATAAAGAGGAAAATCAGGATAAGTACCAACCAGATGTAGGTCCAGGGCTGGACCAGGTCATTCTTTTTGAACCAAGAGTGGAAAATACTTGCTTTTGTCAGTGGAAGTGTCAAAGTAGAGGACGAGGAGGAAGAGTCATCAGAGAAGCTCTTACGGTGCCCAATATAACTGCTCACGCTCTTGTTCATTAACGGTGGTAGTGTAGCATGAGCTTCATGTTGTCGGGGATCCTCAATATGGGATTCATCTGCAGGAGAAGAATACTCGACTTCTGCGCTAGAAGAGGATGGAGGCAGAACAGGCAAAAGGTCAATAGTAGTTTCCATCTCACCCTCAACGACACGCGGATTAGTCGGAGAGATCGAATGCACCTGATTCAAAGAGAGCGTTGCATGAAACTGCAGGAGTTACACCATTCAGAATTGGCCAGATGGTATAGCTTGACATTGTAACTTAATCAACTGGGAGGGATGAGGAATTAACAGTGTCCGTTTCTTTCCCCAGAATTATTCAGTTTGCAATCAACAAAATTGGACACTTGTTACACTGTTCGACTTTTGGTTCAGTGCAAATAAGGAAACCCTCATAGAAGTCAATGTATATTTGAGATTAGCGGTATATTAGCTTCATCCGCCCCACATTGACATTCATGCAGTTATCATCGGGTTTTTCCTCTTGGTGTGTACTGCTAGCCTCATACAGAGGCACCTCCAGTCTCGAGTGCAGTGTCCAGAGACAAAAAGGATTTTCCAAAAGGATTGGATAAAAATGAAGAAGAGAGCCCGAAAAATTTTGTAATATTGGGCAAACTTCACATTATTAAAAATGTTGAATACTCATTCATAAGCCAAGTTACGGGGCTATATAGTATTACTGGGGTGATATTGTCGACATGTTTCAGCTCTAATGGGCCAGGCGGTCTGTAGAGCTTTCGTCAGGACTTACAAAGGGGTTGATACAAACAAACATATAAAAAGTTACTCACACGAATTGTGCGGTAATCCCACACCTCAATGTATTGATTTGAGTATTGTATTCTTCTTGATCTATAAAAGAATATACATATATAAGCTATGTTAAGCTGTGATCAGTGAATCCTGCACATTTTTGTATTGTTTTTCTTGCACCTGAAATTACTTTGGTGCTCTGAGATCCTTGTTTTCATGTTTCGGGTCATCATGCCAATGTAATAAAGATTACAAGAGCATATGATCAGGTAAATACAGTTCATACTATTGCAGTTGGTGTGGCCTCTCATTTCCCACTGGAAAGAGTCTGTCAGGGTAATACTTTTGTATTTTTTAGTACAGGGGCATGCCGCACACCACCCACGAGGGTAGTGGCCTGTAACTGCAGGTAGATTCCACAGTGTGGTTTGGCGATTTGTTTCGCTTGACTTCTTAGGTCTAGTGTGTATCAATATGTTTTTGATATTTTTAGACCTCTTAAAAGCGAATCTTGGTTGGTCTAATGTGAGTGACCCTGTATTGAGTATCGACCAGTGGCGTCTCACGATTCTTCTCAGGTGGTCTGATGCTGGTGTGAAGGTTGTCACACAGGTCATGGGTTGAATAGCCAGGGGGTCTCTCTCTTTGAGTTCTAACAAGGGGGGGGGAGTGCAGTAACATAGATAGTGATTAATAGTGACACTAGTGTAGGTCATGATAGGTTTTTTATCATGAAAGTGAGCGTTTTGAGTTTTCGGGAAATAATTACTTTCCACTGAAAATCGCTCTTGAACTGTGGAAACAGGAAAGTGGCTATCGCTATAAATGCTATTACGTTTATAGGTGCAGGCGCTGATCAAAATATGGCTCAACTGGAAAATCATAGATAGTCAGAAAGTTTTCTCAGCTTCGCGTCATATGTCATAATGCAGATCGTTCACATTCAACAAAGTTACCCTTTCATTCATTGGTAATATTTGTTATAAACCAATAGTTGATGCTAAAGCTCTCGCTAGAATGAAAGCGGCATCATGGCTGGTATTCACATTAATTAATCCGGGAAAGGTGCTTTGTAAAGATCGAGGAAACAAAGCCGGCTATTACGGCATTCTGTTAGATCTTACCTGTCGTGATTACGACTTCTACTTCCTACAGGGGTACCTTCAATCGCCACAGAGCTGGAGCGGAGACAGGAACCACTGTCAGGATAGATTAGCCATTAAAGCTTACCCAGAAGGAGAAAACGGAGACTCGTTACATCGCCATTACCCGCATGGAGTCCTTCCTCCTGCCTTGTGCTGACTCTGCCCCCGGAGTGATGGGAGCCGGGTTGTAGTTTCTTTTTAAAGGAAATTGGCCCTTCCTACTGCCTCATGCTGACGTAGTGGTGGAAATCGGGTTGTAGTTTATTTTTAGAGGAATTAGGCGCTTCGAAGTGAAGGCATTCCTACTGGGACACCGCTACTGGCGTGCTGACGGTGAATATTAATTTTTGGCGATTGCGCATCTGATGATAGGAAAGTTCAATCATTGCGGGATGCAATGCCCACTAATTTCATGGCGGTCAAGGTATTTGAATTGCATGATGGATAGTGGAATACTCGTATCCTAGTGTTGAAATAGTTACTGAAAAATGTTTTTTTAAAAGACAGATGGATGCTTAGATATGTTCATCGTTTCATTTAGCAAAATGGTGCCAGGCCACATTGTCATTCAAACCAGAGTCGTAGGTACGTAGGCGGTCCACCCACCTTTGCTCCTTCTCATATAGGATCTTTTCTACATTACCGGCTCTGCTGGTCAGCATTTCTATTACTGTCCATTGCATTTCTTCATGTGTGTGGTTACTTTCAGAGAAGTGGGTACATAGCTTAGTGGTATTCTTATTCAGCTTGATGTTGCTCCTGTGTTCCCCTATCCTGAGTTTAACCTTGCGACAGGTCATACCGATATATCTCTTTTTACACGGGCACTGGATCATGTAAATGACATGAGATGAGTTACAGAACTGTTTTTGCGTCCATACAAAGTTCTCTCCCAATTGCAGACTTTATGACACCACTCTCAGGACACTTCCCATGCGGGACATGCATAGCCTGCAAAACAACAACAGCTACAAAAAGTCTGCAATTGGGAGGTTGGTACCTGGAAGCGGTATAAAAAGGAGGAGTAATGGGCTTTTACTACTTGGTAAAGAGTAGAAGGTCCAGCTACAGCATGCCCAAAAGGATACGTATTTGCAAAAATTGCAGTGCTGTTCCTAAGAAGAGGAAGGGATTGGTGCAGTCTGTGATGCGGATGATGATGGCAGGGTGACTCAAAGATAACCCTGGGAATCCATTTTGTTGGATTTAATGCCCTCACACACCCTTTCAGGTGTCAGCCTTCATCATTTAGGCCTGCTCCTCGTTGGGTCGGCGGTACAATACCCAATGGGCAACACCTCATAGAGGGTCTCTTTGGCGGAGATCTTTTTCCAACAGCCGCATAGATGGTGTGCGGGTATGGGGCCAGAATAGAGGGTAGACGTGGGGGTGTGAATTAAAATAAAACTAGTGGTACCGGGAATGATTTATTCAGGAGGTCCACTGCTTCAATTAAAAACAGGTTTCTAGAGGAGAGTGCTGGAATATAATGTTTCCAGAGATCCTCCAGAAATTTTTATAGTCCGGTCAACATGTTTCTCGCTGGTGTGAAATTAACAAGCGATTCTTCAGGACCTATGTGACTTTTTAGCTAGTATCTAAGAGTGAGGAAACTGTCTACTCTAATACCCTAATGTGTAATGTGTGTAACCTAGTGTGGGTACAACCACACTCAGGGGTGAAGGAGAAACAGTCCTATATTGTAACTGCCAATACCTGTTGAGGAAAGAGGAAGAGCATATCACAAACAGTATATAAACAATCGCATCAATGAATGTATACCTTATGTGGATTGCATGCCAGTATATATCAGGCGTGTCTCTATCCCATTACACAAGTGTAACATGCACTCTCAAATGTGAAAACTCAGTGAGAGTGATACGGAATGAACAAGTAAAACATATTCTGCGAGCATAAAAATACCAGTGTGGTATTGTTACCAGAGAGCTATCCAAAACTCACCTAAAATTATTAACAGTCAGATAACGACAGTATCCAGCGGGTAAAGCTTCAGGTAGATCTTCCACCGCAAGGCTATGTATAGGAAAAGATCTTAGTGCCTCATCAACAGTGTACAGTGACTGTGGTAGTTGCAAGGTAGGTAAAAACAGCAAAATGCCAGGGTTTAGAAATGCCTACAAGGGCACAGTATTTGAAGGTGGACAGCAGAGTTATGTCTCTCATGTACGTAGGACTATAGATAACGGCCCACATTGAAGATAGGTTCATAAGGCGCGTGCAAACAGTGTGGCCATGAGGTCAGTGTATGTCATAGTGATATGATGGCAAAGATGTATACATACGGAAACCAAGGTGCGATAATGTGGGTATCTATTGCTCGCTGTTTGAAGGTATAAGTGAAACCTGCTCCTGTGATCACAAAAGAAGGACTAGTATATTGTCAATTGTGGCGCGAAGGCGGGAGAGATGTCTGTGGGATGGACCCGCTCTTGTAAAAACCAAGCTAGAGATTATCTAAACTCCAAGCTAGAGAGTATCGAGGTTCAATCTGCTTTTGTTGCCGCCTCAGAAGCCATGTGGGTTTTTTGTATCAAGCTCAGTTACGACGGGGAGGTAAACAGGATAAATATGCCCCCGCTGCCACATTCACCACTAATTATGTAAAAGTGAAGGCCAGTATGGGAAGATATGAGTATCCATTCAATGACTGCTAAACCCCTTGCCGTCTCAGAAGCCATGTGGGTTTTGTATCAAGCTCAGGTACGACGGGGAGGTAAACAGGATAAATATGCCCCCGCTGCCACATTCGCTACTAATTATGTAAGAGTGAAGGCCAGAATGGGAAGATATGAGTATCCGTTCAATGACTGCAAAACCCATTGCCGTCTCAGGTGTATTGTGAGTTTGCGTCAAACCTCGCGATCGGCGAGGAAGTGACCTTGAAAAATGGGTTTCCGCTACCGTATTGGTTATTAGTCAAGTTCTTGTCAGTGCCAGGTTGCGGAAGAAACCACAACGATGATTGACCAAACACGACTCTCTAATATTATAGAGGGTCAACATAGCGGAGTAAAGGGACTGTCATAGTTCTAAAAACAAATGCTGCCGAGTATTTCACTGCGCTGTTTGCTGACTTACTTGGTAGTCCCTGAGCTGCGTTACATGCACCTACCCCTCACCGCTGGATCCGGGTGGAGGCAGGAGGCGGGGTCAGGGCCGGATATAAAGGGGCGAAACTCTCCACGTGATCAGGACGTAAACATGGGGGCCATCTTGTAGAGTCTAGCCTATGGTGTACAATGGGGCTGGCTCGAAGTAATATCAAAGTCAAAGGCGGTGCCATGATTCAAAAGACTCCATTAGTTTATAATTTCGAAGTGTGAAGTCAGGATACTAAGTATTAAAACTCCAATGGGCTTGGTCGGGGTATGTGGTAATGGCGGCCATCTTGTAGTGGTAGATTCATCAAGGGGATATGGGGAGCAGAAAAAACTATTGGGAGCAGAAAAAACTAATGTGGTGGATACCTCTGTATTCCAGGTAAATTCCTTCTAAGAAGTGTTATCTCCCGCTGTGCAAGAAGAATTTATTGTTTACAGGTATAAGGAGATTAACTGGATAGTAGTATGTTTAAAGAAATTATTCAGAGGCTCATCCAGGGGATATCTTCATTCAGGCCCCGACTGTCAGAAGACAGTCTGTGGATCCAACTTTGTTCTTTGTAGAACAAGCACTGTTTAGGTATCTTGTGGTTTGCTTCAAGGATCAGCCATTGCAGAGAGTCTGGGGTATGATTCATTTCTAGGAAATGCCTGCACATTTTTGTATTGTTTTTCTTGCACCTGAAATTACTTTGGTGCTCTGAGATCCTTGTTTTCATGTTTCGGGTCGTCATGCCAATGTAATAAAGATTACAAGAGCATATGATCAGGTAAATACAGTTCATACTATTGCAGTTGGTGTGGCCTCTCATTTCCCACTGGAAAGAGTCTGTCAGGGTAATACTTTTGTATTTTTTAGTACAGGGGCATGCCGCACACCACCCACGAGGGTAGTGGCCTGTAACTGCAGGTAGATTCCACAGTGTGGTTTGGCGATTTGTTTCGCTTGACTTCTTAGGTCTAGTGTGTATCAATATGTTTTTGATATTTTTAGACCTCTTAAAAGCGAATCTTGGTTGGTCTAATGTGAGTGACCCTGTATTGAGTATCGACCAGTGGCGTCTCACGATTCTTCTCAGGTGGTCTGATGCTGGTGTGAAGGTTGTCACACAGGTCATGGGTTGAATAGCCAGGGGGTCTCTCTCTTTGAGTTCTAACAAGCTCTCCCTGTTGTTGTTCTGTGCTCTTTTTCTACATTTCTTGGTTTCCCTGGTAGGGCAGCCTCTCTCTATTAAGTTCATTGACAGGATAGTTGACTCAGTCTTATAATTGGCCATTGTGCTGCAATTACGTCGTATCCTGAGGAATTGCCCAAACGGCAAATTTGATCGTAGGGCCTTAGGATGGTGGCTAGTATAATGCAACAGACTATTACGATCTGCGCTCTTTTTATATAGAGTTGTACCAAGGGATCCCCCTTTGATACCTATTTTTAGGTCTAGAAATGCTATGTAATTTTTGGAGGCTGTGATTGTGAATTTCAGGTAAGGATTAATGTTATTGATCCATGCGAAGAACTCTGTGTATGAGTCTTCATTACCTGCCCAAAAAATCAAGATGTCATCTATGTATCGTTTCCATAGTTTTATATTCTCATGATAGGGGTTTGTCAAAGGTGATATATGATTCTCTTCAAAATCGGTTATGTAGAGGCACGCTACACTTGGGGCTACCGTGCTCCCCATGCAAGTTCCTTGTGTCTGATGATAGTAGGTGCCTTTGAACTCAAAATAGTTCTCAGTAAGGACCTTTTCTGTGCATTCCATTACGAAAGTGATAGGTGTTTCAGACGTCCTTTGGGTCTTATTGAGTACTGCGTCAATCACTCCTAGGGAGGCCCTCTGGGGGATGTTTGTATAGAGGGCCTCAACGTCTAGGGTTATTAGGAAATCAATTGACTGGGCCTCTTTGTAGTCCTGCAGTAGGCGCAACAGATCTGATGTGTCCTGGATGTAGGAAGGAATTTGCTTAACTAGGGGCTGCAGAAAAAGATAACAGAACTGTGATAGAGGTTCTAACACCGAGTCAATACCAGAGACGATGGGTCGTCCTGGGACTGGTGTAACACCTTTGTGTATTTTAGGCAACTTATAACAATACGGAACCCTAGGGTTCTTTTTCACTAGAAAGTCTGCCTCTTTTTTACTTAACCAGCCATGACATTCAGCTGATTCCACCATACTGGTGATGGACGTTGTGAGACGTTCTGTGGGGTTCTGTGCGATGGCCTTATAGTATCGGGTGTCATCTAGTTGTCTTTGACACTCTATGTCATAATCTTTGGTGTCCATTAGTACTGTCATGCCCCCTTTGTCAGCCTGTTTTATGGTTCTGGAGGGGGTCATTGGCCAATGTGTCAAGAATGTCCCTTTCATCCTTGGACATGTTGCTGTAGGAGGAAATACCGGTTAAGTTATTAACATCTTTGAGCACAGCTTGCTCAAAGGTAAGGACCTCACTCGGTACCATGCCGCTGTGAGGGGTAAAGGTGGAGGGGTTATGTAACCCGGGGTCATCACAGGTTTCCTTTGGTTTGCCATCAAAGAAGGCGTTCAATCTGATTTTTCTAAAGAATTTCTGCAATTCAACTGTTTGTAGAAATTTGTCAGTTTTAGGTGTAGGGACAAACCCGAGTCCCTTTTGTAACACTCTCTCTTGTTCACAGGTTAACTGGTGTGAGGAGAGGTTAACAACATGACTCATTTCTTGCTCGTTTTGCTCCGAGTGTCCATTCCTTGGGGTGTCGCGTCCTCCCACTGGACCCGTTTGTCCGCTGCATTTCCTCTCTTTCGCCCTCGTCCTCTGCCCCAACCTCTGTCTAAAAAAGGACGGTTTCCCTTGGGAGCAAATTGGGGCGGGTATTGTGGCACGAATTGTGGCATGACGTGAGGAAACTGGGGATATTGCCAAAGTGGGTGTCCAAGGAAGGGCATTTGTGGATAGGCCAATGGATATTGTCCACGTCTCCCTCCTCTCCCGCCTCGACGTTGGCGGGGTTGCCATTCATCCCCACTGGAATTACTCTCACTATTGGACCCTCTTCTTGAGGAGTTGTTGCTGGAATCAGAGAGATACCCTGTGCCTGATGGAGTATAGTCAGCTTTCAGGTATGGGAATACTGTCTCTTTGTCGAAACGTTGGATGTCCTTTTGTAATTTATTGATTTTTTGCTTCATCAAGTAATCCTTGTGTTCACTTATTTCTTTATTGATTTGGGCCAATTTGGTTTTAAAACCAGGGTTAGTGACCGCGTTTATGAGCGATGCCTCTAACCCCTGAGGTGATGACAATCAGAATCAATAGATCATGTGTACACCATTCGACCTTGAATTGGCCGTCTTCCCAGAATATCCTCAGGAAGTTTTTAACAATTTAACCATTCGGGGCTATTTGCCCTTCAAGTATTCAGCCATTAGTGCCCCGTGTAGGTTGACCCATATCCACTCTCTTTTTAAATCAGAGAGGGTTTGCCAGTCAGCTTTATTGCTTCCTGTCGCGTTTTCATTATCCAAAGTTAAAATAGAGGGAGTTCTGAGGATAGCTGCTGCTTCATCCTCACCAAAACTAAGTCCCTGGCCATCCATAATGTAAGGAGGGGGGAACAAAGAGGAGCGATGGGGGGATATCTAGTTTGTTAATCCAAACCTGGCTCAAATCGAGCTAGGATGAAAAACAATCGGGGGACAGAACAGATCTTACCCGTCTTAGAATAAACTCCTACGGGGACAAGCCGTGCATAGGAAGTGGTAGCAAAAGGAGGAGTAAAGGGCTTTTACTACTTGGTAAAGAGTAGAAGGTCCAGCTACAGCGTGCCCAAAAGGATACGTATTTGCAAAAATTGCCGTGCTGTCCCTAAGAAGAGGAGGGGATTGATACAGTGTGTCTACACTAATTCCCTAATGTGTGTAACCTAGTGTGGGTACAACAACTCTCAGGGGTGAAGGGGAAACAATCCTATATTACCCTTCTTCTATTGTAATTGCCAATACCTGTTGAGGAAAGAGAAGAGCATATCATAAACAGTATATAAACAATCGCATCAGTGACTGTCTACCTTATGTGGATTGCATGCCAGTATATATCAGGCGTGTCTCTATCCCATTACACAAGTGTACCATGCACTCTCAAATGTGAAAACTCAGTGAGAGTGATACGGAATGAACAATTAAAACATATTCTCCGAGTATAAAAATACCAGTGTGGTATTGTTACCAGAGAGCTATCCAAAACTCACCTAAAATTATTAACAGTCAGATAACGACAGTATCCAGCAGGTAAAGCTTCAGGTAAATCTTCCACCACAAGGCTATGTATAGGAAAAGATCCTAGTGCCTCATCAACAGTGTACAGTGACTGTGGTAGTTGCAAGGTAGGTAAAAACAGCAAAATGCCAGGGTTCAGAAATGCCTACAAGGGCACAGTATTTGAAGGCGAACAGCAGAGTTATGTCTCTCATGTACGTAGTACTATAGATAACGAACCACATTGAAGATAGGTTCATAAGGCACGTGCAAACAGTGTGGCTATGAGGTCAGTGTATGTCATAGTGATATGATGGCAAAGATGTATACATACGGAAACCAAGGTGCGATAATGTGGGGATCTGTTGCTCGCTGTTTGAAGGTATAAGTGAAACCTGCTCCTGCGGTCAGAAAAGAAGGACTAGTATATTGTCAATTGTGGCGCAAAGGGGGGAGAGAGGTCTGTGGGATGGACCCGCTCTTGTAAACACCAAGCTAGAGATTATCTAGAGAGGATCTCCTGAAACATTATATTCCAACACTCTCCTCTAGAAACCCGTTTTTAATTGAAGCAGTGGACCTCCTGAATAAAGCATTCCCGGTACCACTAGTTTTATTTTAATTCACACCCCCACGTCTACCCTCTATTCTGGCCCCATACCCGCACTTTATCTATATGGCTGTTTGAAAAAGATCTCCGCCAAAGAGCCCCTCTATGAGGTGTTGCCCGTTGGGTATTGCACCGCCGACCCAACGAGGAGCAGGCCCAAATGATGAAGCATGACACCGGAAAGGGTGTGAGAGGGCATTAAATCCAACAAAATGGATTCCCAGGGTTATCTTTGAGTCACCCTGCCATCATCATCCGCATCACAGACTGTATCAATCCCCTCCTCTTCTTAGGAACAGCACGACAATGGTATCTGGAAGCCTCAGGACGGGTGAGTCCGTGGTGGCGTCCAGATGTCTTTCGAAGTGCACAGTTGTGTGTAGATGGGTCGAGCTGTAATCCAGGTAGCGACTAATTTCTTAGCCAGATCGCATTCCGTTTTGAACTGGTGCGCCGTTACGTCCGTTTTAGATTAGATTAGAATATATACAGCTTATCACTCATTAGATATACATACGATCCAATTCACTTTCAACAGTAAACTATACTTGTCATTCTGTGCATGCATAAATGGATGTTATCAATATAAATTATTAAACTTTACACATATTTGTAACACTATGCATGCTCACTGTACACACTGGGTACATGATGCATACTTATGTTTAAAAAACTGTAATCATTTTTTCTTTTCACACCATTATACTTCATTCCTTCATCTCAAACAGTATCCTTTGCATGCCTCCCTGTTTTCTACACACATCCTGGGCTAACTGGATCTTGAGATACACTTTACCACACTTTGGGCCTCTCTTATGAGGTTGGTTGTGCAGAGCAGTCCAGTAACAGACACCTTCCTGCAAAAAAACAATCCATAGAGGTGTTTTCCTCCTTTTGTGGGTGCTGAGGCAGCACAGATAGAAAGAGGATAAAAATAGGAGAAACACAGGTATTTCTCCTCGTCATTTCTGCACAGGGGAGGCATAAGATGTTGATGCATTTCAAGGTTCACAACGGAATGACCCCCTTGCACAGAGAAAGGCCACACCTCGATTTGCACTGCATTGCCTTACTCAAGATATAGGAGGCCACTCAAAGCGACGTAATGTGGCTTTGTGTGGCTCAATAAATCTGACTCAGAGACTTGCATCACTTGCATGTACCACTTTTCATGGTGCAAATGCGACTCAGGGTCTCAGGAATATGCCGCTTTGTGCTGCACTTAACACTAAACCTTATTGGAATATATTTGATTAAGTCCCTAATTCAGATCTTGGCAGATGGATTACCCCATCACATCGGTGCCAGATATCCCATCCTCCGAAAATTAAATCCCATTATGGAATTTATATTTCAGCAGACGTGATTTCCTTTACTGTTGTGAAGGAGTAACCCACCTGGAAAGATCTAAATCAGGCCCTAAATTTTTGTGAGCATCCAATGAGTAACTATTTAATATGTGGTGACCTTATTTGTTTTGCATTTCCTTCACAACCTATTGACTTCCCTAATTATATAGTTAGTCTAATGAAAGCTAAGTTCTACGGACCTCATTCATGGGGTTGGGGGCAGTGCAGCTACCAGAGGGAAAGGGCAGGAATACACCTTATTTATCCAGTAAAGCATATTCCTGTCCTATGCCCATGTTTTGACAGCTTGGTGCCAATGCAGGCATCCCAGTACCATGGTGCAAGGGTGCCTGTGTTGTAGGCATAATTGTTTTTGTGCAGGTAGGGGCACCTTCCTGCACGAAAACAATGCAAAGAGGTGTTTTCCTCCATCTATGTGTGGTGCAAAGTGCAGGATGCACCACACATAGAAAGAGGACAAAGCAAGCGGGCATACCTATATTTCCCCTCATTACACCTGCTCTACGGAGGCGTAAGATTTCAACACCTTCCCAGGATGACAAGTGCTTGTAGATCTGCGAATCCTTCAAAGCCTATGGGAGTTCCGTGAGAACACCAATTGAACACCTCCCTTGCACAGAGTAAAGTTTTACAGCGATGTGCGCTGATTTGTCTTACTCAAGAATTGTGAGGTCACTCATAGCCACACAATTTAGTGGCTCCATTATTTTAACTCCAAGCCTTGCATTATGCATGCACCACTTTGCATGGTGCAAATGTGATGCAAAGCTCTAATAAATGTGCTCCTACTTGTACATAATGTATGCATAATTGGTAGATGTTATGCCTATATATGTCATGATAACAGGAATGAATGAATGACGTCTGCATGTATTTCACATTTTTGCAAAAGTAGTAAAAGTTGTGAATTTCCCTCTATGTCTCTCAATAACATCGTTCTTCTTGTGAAGAGCAAAACTTTACAAGGCAACCTAAAACAATTAAGCTTCTTCTGACATTCACACTTGCATGACCATCATACCTCTTACATAAATACCTGGAGGCATAATTACGAGAATTGTGGTGCTGTGCAGCACACAAAGGTTACCTTGCTGCTGTGCCCCCATTCACAGGGAAAGGGCAGGAATGCACCATATTAATCCAATATGTTGCATTCCTGTCCTTTCCCCTTGCACTGGAGCCATTTCAGATGCCTAGTACCAACACAGGCACCCTTGCACCGTGGTGCAAGGTGCCTGTGTTGTATGCAGGATTGTTTTGTGCAGGTAGGGGCACCTTCCTGCATGAATACATCCTTAGAGGCATTTTTCTCATTCTGTGTGTGCTGCATTCTGCAGGACACTTAGAAAGAGGAAAGAATTGAAAGAAAAAAGGTTATTTCTCCTTGTTACACCTGCCCTGGGGAGGCGTACGATTCTGACACATTCTCAGGCTCACAAGTGCTTGTAAATCTGGTAATGCATCAAAACCCATGGGAGTTGCATTAGTAAAACCACAGCAACACCCTTGTGTGTGGGGCACTGTAGCAGGGCACCTTGATGTGCTAACCTACTCCAAAGAGAAAAGACAGAAATGTCCGTATTTATGCAGTACAGTGCATTCCTGTCCTTTCTGCCTGCCCTGGCACTATTTTGTCAGCATGGTGCCAATTGCAGGCAGGATTGTTTTTGAACAGAAAGTACACTTTCCTGCACAAAATAATCCATAGAGGCAGAATGCAGCACACACAGAAAGAGGAGAAAACAAGGAGAAATAAATATATTTATTTTGGTAAATATGGGAATGCATCAAAAACCAAGATATTTGTGTGGAAAACCCATTCCCACACACATGGAACGCCCAGGGCCGGACTGGGAACCAAAACCAGCCCTGGCAGAGTGCTGGGCCGGCCCCCCTCCCACCGGGCATTGGGGGTGCCGCTGAGTTCTTTGCTGGGGCGGGTTTACGGCCGATTTTGTTACAGGGCCGATTTTGCGGGGGATTGCCCGGTGCCCGCTACGGCCAGTCCGGGCCTGGGAACGCCTCATTTGTGCAAAGTGATACTATCCAGCGATTTGCACTGCATTGCCTTACTCCATACTGAAGCCACTCAAAAGCAAGCAAAGTGACTTTGCGTGGCTTGATAAATATGACTTATATATTTGCGTTGTGCATCTACCACATTGCATTGTGCAAACATGATGCAAAGCCCATATAAATATGCCTCCTGGTGTTCCAAAAGCCGCACATTCCAATTAGCAACAAGCCAGATTTTTTATTTGCTATAATGTATTCAGACGAAACAACTAGGGCACATAATTAACCGTGAATTCGTTTTCCATGGAACATATACGCATTTGATATGAAATAATATTCTAAAGTATGTTTCTTGCATTCTGTACCACCTCGAATTATTATAGCCTGTATCCCCACAGTGATTAATTATCTCCAGCAAGGGCATTTGTTACATTAGTGTCATCTAGAGATGCAGGCGCACAAAGAAATCAGCGAGTCCTTCCAGTTATAAAAACCCTGCTGACAGATTTAGGCTAGCTGTTGATTTTGAACACCTGGAAGACTTCTAAATAGAAACTCAGATACTTGACATTCAAAGAGAGTGCTGCCAGAATATTTTGGAATAGAACTAGCCTATATTTAGTTGCTTCTTAAATAGTTACTAATTTTTATACCATAAAAAAGACCTAATTGTATTTGTAGTGGTTCGTATCCCTCCAAATATAGGTCTATAAACAGAGCACATGATTGAAATGTGTGTTACATCACATGATGTGTGGTTCTGTGGATTGAAAGTTACAATTGAACTGAGTTTTAAAATGACCCGTCCTCCTGGGTCACAGAAGAGGCACCAGAGGCCCTTGAAAGAATATTCAATAGAGGATTTAGAGTGTATTTATTCTAATTATAGGGCCTCAGAGGAGCCCTCCAGGATTATTTTCCTTCACTACCTCCCGAAGTCAGGAGTGGGTAATTTGTATGCCTGCCTCCTTCCTTGGATGTGTTGTGCATTTTTCTGTCTCCCTCTCTGAAAGCAAGCAAATTCACTATTACAAACTGAAACCATGGTAGTCACAGCAAGTACTGTTCAAAGTTGATTAGACAGACATCTGAATGAACAGTTGCTGTCATAGGGAGTTTGATCAATGTATGCATCTCAGAATGCCACTGATTTTCAGCAAGTATTAGCTCTAGACATACCAGAGCTATCCAAGCAACAGATTAAGACTCAAATGAACCATGACAGGTTTAGTTACCCATCTGCTTTTTACCTAATTTGACAGTGAATTCTTACAAATGCATGATAACCAGGTAGCCTCACCTTGTTACGGGAAGTGGAATCTGCATGCCCATCACAGACTGACTTTTGCAGCCTGAAAACCTAAGTCTCCTGTTTCCGGAACGACCCTTGCTGGGTGAATAGAAAAATCACATGGCCACAAGTGCCCCAGCTTGCTCCACTGTGATAGATGGGAGCAGCAGGCTGAGGTGCAACTTTAGTGCGATATAGAAATGTAGTCCTTACCACCAGTATGTCATGGGGACATCACATAGAGCAGTTTCTCTGAGCAGCTGTTAAAACATGCTGAGTTAAGAATAGCTTTTCTTCACTCCTAGAGGCACTAACCACAGGGCAGCAAATGTTACCCAACCTCATCCACTTGAGGCCACTAGATGAGCTACAAGGCATCTCAGCATTTACTATGGTGGCTGGGGAGACACCAGAAGGTTTCCTCAAGGCACACCCTTGAGTTTGATGGGCACAGGTAGTGTGGAAAGACTTTGCTGGAGAGAAAAGACAAGCCTGGCAAAGACTTATTCCTAGTCAGACCAAGAATGCTCACCCAATCATTGTAAAAAACACGGTTTATGGACAGAATGCAGAAAAATGTCTTACATTCACCCCAGTACAAAGATCTGGACCTAAATCCATTGTTTTTTTGCACTCCACACCACCCTAGGTCAGGCAATGGCTATATGCAAATCACAACAAACAGAAGGATGGGAAGAGGGTCCGGGGGAATGTTTACTGACCACAGCACAGTTATGACCCCCCTTACAAACTATGAAAAACAGAAAAAATTACTGTGGGTCTAGAATTATAAGTAAGCTATGTGTGTGGAAATGGCTATATGTAGGCTTCCAAACGTAAGCAGACTACAGGACAATTCCTATTGTGAGTAAGTGTCCATCAGTTACTCTTCCTGTACCGCCCAATTCATCATATGGTCTACTTCACAGTAGGTAGTCCAAGTTTACCAACTCCAGAGTTGTTGTTAGGAGATGGTTGATTTTGATGGTGTAATTTAAAGGGTGGTTAGTGGATGTTGTTTGTAACTGAAAGCAGTGCAAGTGTGATAAGTGAATAGTGATGAAAAAATGTGTTTATAATAAAATTGGATAGTGAACGCAATATAACTTTATTCTGGAGTCATGCACTTTCAACTATAAAAACAACTAGAGTGCAAGAAAGTCAGATGGTTTAAACAAATAACTACTGACTGGGTTATCTGGTTGACATGTTTCTGCGGACATTTAAAGGTCCACGTTGGTACCTGCTGCTTCCTAAGGACCCATAAACTTAATTGCTACTGCTCTTTGTGAAAGGTTAAAAAACAATAGTGAACAAAATTGGTAAATATCACCTGTTCACTTCTGGATTTCCTCCTAGGAGAATGGAAGAGTTCCAGATGTTGTATCGCCATAACAAACACACATAGACAGACATAAGAAAAAAAATTGGATAACATACCATCATTAGTATGGGTTACCACTATAATTACTGAAGTGTTGTTCTTATATGGCATTTAGAATAAATATTATCAAAATGTCTTTGGCTCACCTTTGATTTAAGGGGAAACTGTTTCTCCTCACCTGGCAAGCAGCTCAGGACAATGGAGCACCGCTCTATAGTACAGAAAATTTAAAAAAAGCTTGTGATCACCTGTGCTGCCGCTCCGCAGTTAGATACTCAATCAGGTCAAACATTTCAACAGAATTCCAAAATTCGGCCTATAGTTGATTCGTCTAAATTATGATTAAAACGAGAGTCTGTAATATCATGGGAATAAGGTGTGAAATGGCACACATCCCGTTGGTGAATCAAGCCAGTCTCTACACCCAATGGAGTGATTAATCATTCATTCATCAGGTGGGCCAATTCGCTAACATGTTGATGCGCAAGTTTCATTGTGGTAACGTAACGGGCGATGCAATTGCTTTTATTCGTAGGCTAGGACATTTTAGCACGTCTGTTCAAATTAGGACCTATTTAGTCAGTGCAGCGCGTTATTCCAAACACGTTTCGCTATTGCAACCCCCTGCGCGATGCAGCCACTCCAGTTCCCAGATGTAGGCCAGCACATTATACACGCTAGTCCAAACTAGAACCTGTCTGTTCTGCTCAGCGCGCCAAGTCCAAATAGACCTCTGTGTGTGCAGCAGCGAAACCGGCCCGCACACTGAGCATACGATACGATTATTAATTTCTGGCTCGCATTTCGCAAAACCCACTTTCTACATTTTAAAACCCACATTCCTCAGTTCAGCGCCCGACCCTTGGACAGACCTCCGCATTTGCAGCCATAGAACCAGCTCGCATATTGAGGACACGCAGCAGTATTCGTATCTTTTCTTTTACGCGCATTTCCTTGATCACAGTTTTACATTTTTCCGCGCATTTTCCCATCGTGTACACCTTCACCGCCACTGTACATCGACTATGACATTGTGGCACAACTCGCGCCACGCCCAATTAGCCTACGGCGGTCCATGACAACAGCTTAGATTAAGATTACTTTTAGACCTTAGAGCAAAGAAGTGCTTGCACGCATCTCATTAGCGTTTGTACTTTAAATCCCCTCTGTGCATAGTCTCACCCTTACCTCTCCGTCGGTACTCCTAGCAGCCTTCTGGGCTGTTTGGGGAGGTACCGCGACGGTGGCTTGCTACTTCCTTAATGACTGTAGCTTGGTTCCCATTGGATGAAGCGGACCACATGTTCACACCGTTAGTGGTTATGGGAATTGTAGTCCAAAGTTTTGCCCTTCTTAAATTTAGAAGATTCGAACATATATATAATTAAGTAAGTAATCAGGAGTAGCTAGTACCCTTGGTTACAATAATGCCCTATGACTTCTCAACACATTGTGAAACATTATTTATGAGAGAATTATAGAGAAAATATTTCAGCTTATAAAAATGTGTCTTATGCATATATTTATGGTGCAGGAGAGATTATATGCAGCCCATAGCGAATATCTCTCTTATATATGGTAACAGACTAGTTTGTCAGTCTGGGGAGATAGTACATTGGTTGGTGAACGCGGGGGTCTAGCATTTTGCGGTAATAAGACCGGAGGCTTACATAGGTGTTTGGGTTCTGTTATGTTCAGTTGAAAAGACAGATTCCAGGGTACAGTTGTTTTATAGTGACATCCAGGGGATATCTTTATTAAGGCCAGCCTTGTCACAGTTTAACTTGTACACTCATTTCTGCTCAGTCATGAACAGGTGTTTAGACACATCAGTTATATGTGCTGGGATATTTGGTTGTTCCAAGACAGTCCATTGGAATTCAGTTGGTTTGTTGTTAATCTGGTTGCCTGCTTTTTGCACCTAATTGTGCTTTTATGTTCGGAAATCCTTGTTCTTATTTTCTGAGTAGTCATCCTGACATACCTGAGTGAGCAGGGGCAGGTTATTAGATAGATCAAGTGACTACCATTACAAATGGTGAAGCGTCTTTGCTCCCAGGGCCGACTTGTCCTTATATCAAAGGTTGTGGAGCGTTTGGTCTGAAGGCAGGCAGCACAATTCCCGCAGGGATGGTGTCCTGTTACAGGGGGCATATTCCATAGTGTGCCTACTTGATGGACCTCTCTCATTGGTGGTCTAGTGTGTACCAGTTGATCTCTCAAGCTGGTACCACGCTTGAAAGCAAAGAGAGGTTGTTCGAGAGAATCCGTTCTGGTATTTAAGATTTTCCAATGTTTTCGTATGATACGCTGGATTGCATTAGATCTTGTACTGAAGGTGTTGACACACGTCATTCTTTTGTTTGTCTCCTTCGGAGGAGCAGGCTCCAACAGGGCTTCCCGGTTGTTATTGGCTGCTCTCTTTTTGGAGCGTTTGATGGGTTTTTTAGGATAATCCCTTTTCACAAGTTGTTCTTCCAGCTCCTTGGAATGCCTGTTGAAGTCGTCTTTGTTGGAGCAATTCTGCTGTATCCGTAGAAACTGCCCGAAAGGCAGATTGTCACGTAGTGACTTAGGGTGACTGCTGTTATATAGTAACAAGGAATTGCGGGCCATCGGCTTCCTGTATAACTCAGACTTGAGACCTTGCGTTGTTACTGTAATTAATAGGTCCAGGAAAGCCAGTGAATGTTGGTTGTATTCAACTGTGAAGCACAAAAACCCATTGCGATTATTCAGCCATTCATGGAAGGCCACTGCCACGCCACACCACCAAGATATCATCAATATATCTCTTCCAAGCCCGTACTGATGTTAGATACGGGTTTCCAGGTTGCGGTACGTGATCTTGTTTGAATTTGTGCATATACAAATTAGCCAGGCTCGGCGCAAAAATGCTGCCCATGCTAGTCCCAGATTTTTGTAGGTAGCATTGGCCTTCAAATTCGAAGAAGTTTTCTTTCATGGCTATTGTAGCCAGATTCATGATCACGGAAATGGGTGTTATAGAGTCCAGATCTTGTTCTCTAAGTAGAGTTTCTATAACTTCTAATGTTTCGTTCTGGGGGATGGAGGTATAAGTGACTCCACGTCGAAAGATACTAAAAGGTCCGTTCCTGGATCAAACTCTATTTCAGGCAACAACCTAAGTAGGTCTTTCGTGTCTTGCAGTTAGGTGGGCATAAGTTTCAGCAGTGGTCTTAGAAACGCGTCCACAAAAGTAGATAATGGTTCCAACAAGGATCCAATGCCGGAAATAATGGGCTGGCCTCGATGGGGTCTCTGCGCTTTATGAATTTTCGGCAGGACGTAGAAGTATGGTTTTATTGGATGTGGAGTTTGTAAGAAAGCAGCTTCATTGGCAGTAATCCATCCTTCCGCTAGCGCCTCCTCTGCAATATGTCCAATGGTCGTGGTTAGTCTGGCTGTAGGGTCTTCAGTCAAGGGCTGATAAGATCGTATATCACCCAGTTGACATAAGCAGTCCTCCCTGTATGTTGTTGTATCCATGAGTACCGTCGCCCCGCCTTTATCGGCTGGTTAGATTGTAATCAACTGGTCTTTCATCAATACTTTCAACGCCTCTTGTTCTGATTTAGGGATGTTCATGAAGGGTTTGTGGGTTTGTTTAAATTGTTCTTCAATATCATGCTGCACCGCTTCTTCAAACGTTATTACTTTTGCCGGTACAGTAGCAGCCAAAGGACTGAAAGTAGATGGTCTTTTGAGTTCGGTATTCTGGACAACAGTTTCTTCATTGACCTCTTTTGAGAAGAAAAAGTGGAGTCTCACCTTCCTGAAAAATTTTGAGATTTCAATCTGTGTCTGGAAGGGGTCTCCAGTGTTAGTTTTGACGAATCCAAGGCCTCGATTGAGTACCTTTTCTTCCAGCGGTGTGAGGGTACGCGAGCTCAAATTGATTACGAGGCTGCCCCCGAGTTCATTCCTGCTTGGTTCTGGGGGATCCGTTTGCCGCTCCGGAGGTCCATCGATTGAGGAGGGACATTCCACTGTACTTGGCCTTGTGGAGCCCAGCGCCTCCCGCATGACCTCCCTCGGCCAAACGCTAAAACATATATGCAAATCAGCCTTGACCCTGTGCCTCATGGAAACAGTCCAGCCCGAACTACCCAGCCATGTCTTTCCTAGACCGGAATCAAGCATCCAAGGACCGGTTTCTGGCTATCAGCCTTCTTCAGCCTGGATAGCTTGACTCCAGTGATGTGGAGAGCCTGGGACTCAAGTCTGAGCATACCCAGCCCACTCGGGATGAAAATTACAAAAAACACAGTTGATGGACAGAATGCAGAACAATGTATTACATTCACCCCAGTACAAAGATCTGTGCCTAAATCCATCGTTTTTTTGCACTCCACACCACCCTAGGTCAGACAATGGGTCTATGCAAATCAGCTTTGACCCTGTGCCTCATGGGAACAGTCCAGCCCGAACTACCAAGTCATGTCTTTCCTAGACCGGAATCAAGCATCCAAGGACCAGTTTCTGGCTATCAGCCTTCTTCAACCTGGATAGCTTGACTCCACTGATGTGGAGAGCCTGGGACTCACGTCTGAGCATACCCAGCCCACTCGGGGTGAACATTGCAAAAAACACAGTTGATGGACAGAATGCAGAACAATGTCTTACATTCACCCCAGTACAAAGATCTGGGCCTAAATCCATCCACTCAATCATTGTAGCAAGCAGGGAAGAATGTTTGAGAAGGCCACTATGTCCAGGATGTCTCCTTCACTGCTGTGTCTGCTTTCCATGAAGACAGGCTTGTTAAAGCGCAAGTGGGTTGTAGCCCATGAGCATGGCAGAACGGTTTCCAATAACCTGGGCACCTGTGTCCTTGGGACAATGCTGGGGAGATCCTTGCATCAGCTGTGGGAAACATCTGAAATCAAACATGTACTTAACACACTGTCCTGACTAATCCAGAGGAACGTAACATTTTCTCTTGTAGTCTGTGTGCACTCAATGACAGAGGGGGACAATCAAGCAAATGTGTATGACTCCATAGAGAAGATGCTTGGCCAAAAGCTTCAAATGAGTCCCTGTGCAACTCTCACAACTGGCATGCCAGGACTAAATGTTGGTGCTAAGTGCTTGGGACCAAGCACCCTGCTTGGTGAACCCATTTCTCCCAGAGCAAGGTAGTTGTTAGCTAGCCTACAGAGATGTGTTACAGCTACCTTAGGAGTCACAATGGTGCACATCTGGAGCCAAGGCACTGGGGCCAATACTCCACCACTTGAGCTTCACCTGGGACCATCAGAGCTTTTAAATCCTGAAAGTGTTGGTAGTCCCCTCTAAGCCTTCAGAAATATGTCTGTACCTTTTACAACCATGGCTTGAGGAAGGGAGCCTAGGCCCAGAGGTCAGTTATCGGGCCTGTCCCATCACTGACTGGGAGCCGCATTTTGTCCTACTGGAGAAACGGAGGCCTTTTTGTGAGATAACACCATCCTAAGCACTTTGTCACACTACAGGAAAGGAATGCAGACAGGGCTAAGGGGCCAATATTCCACTACCCCAGACCAGATTACAGCTTTGACTGAAACCTGTCAGAGCTTTTAATCCTCCAGCACCTTCTTTGAGCCTGCACAACCCCGTCCTATGCACTTTATAACACCAAGTGATGGAGAATCGACCCAAGCATGGGGTTTCACACTCAGGGCCTGCCACACGTCTGACTGAGACCCAGTCAAGGCGTTTAGCCCTCTAGAAGAATGATTGCCATTGCTAGATCTGCAAAACCCAGCTTGCTCACTTTGAGACCCAGTCAAGGCGTTTAGCCCTCTAGAAGCATGATAGCCATTGCTAGATCTGCAAAACCCATCTTGGTCACTTTGTGACACTACAGGCTGGTAAATGGAGACATAGCCTGAGAACGCACAGTCCAGGGCATTTGCTGCTTTAACTAGGATCCCTTTAGAGCTTTCAACGCTGCAGAAACATGTCAGGTCATGCTAGACCTAAACAAGTGTGTCCTTTCTGCTTGGGAAACCAAGGATAAGTGCTTTGAGCCCAAGGCCCAGAACCCAGACCCCAGGCAATTCTGTCATGAGAGAGCCTTCCTTCCTGCAGGAGCTTGTGAACATACCCTGTCCCGTACAACTTCATCCTAGGGGCTTTGTGACATCATGGGCAGGCAAATGATTCCCACACCCAGATGACCACACCCGTTTGCCTGATAGTCTTGGTGGAATTTTAGTGATAAATTCACAAAAAAGTGCTTGGGAATACAAAAGGCAGAGGGTAGAAGCTGTTTCATAGGAGACATCCTAACCTACAAGATCAAAAACAGAAATTTGAGAGGTCACCTCACCCACAACTTATCCTGGAATGCTTCATCCTCAGAAACCCCCTCATTGGAGTGAGATAGTACTACTCTATCGGACACAACCAAACCTAGCAGTTGTTTAACATTTTTGACCTGCAGGTTTAGCTTTAGAACCACTATCAAAGTTTTTAGACCATTTTTGAGACTTCTGGAGACCACTAGGCCCCCTTATGTAAAAGACACAAAAGACATTCTTGATATTTTAGAGGGCATATCATTCAATGCACACACACAGCTTTTTATAACTTTGGACATGGAAGCACTTGATACAAGTGTTCCTCAAGAGAAATCTCTGAAAGTCCTTTATGAGCTCCTGTCTATAATCCGAGTGGAGATCATTTAGATTGTGCAGACATGGTGCTCAATAGGAAGTACTTCAAATTTAAAGACAACTTCAACTTATAGGTGCATGGGACATCGATGGACAGCACATTTGCCCCCAGTATAGCCTGTTTATATGTCAATGCATTTTAAAAAGGAGCATATGTTCAGTTGTTCCAACTCTTTATGGCAACGTTGTTCTATTGACAGCATTTTGTTGTCTGGTTCAGTACTGATGAAGAAGCTGTTGCCTTTTAGGTTTGAATTAATGAAGTGGATACGTTTCTCAAGTTTACCATGACAAAAAATAAAATAGAGATTTAGTTTCTAGATCTTAAGATCAAACCCACCAATGATACCCTCAAATTTGAAATATTTTACAAACCAACTGATTAAAATAACCTCTTAAGTGATGAGAGCTTCCACACAAATCCCTCTGGGACAGCCTCCCAGTTGGTCAGTTTTTGAGGTTACAAAGCAATTATATCAAGAAACATGACTAAATGCATCAAGCGGATATACTGGCAAAAAAAATTCCAAGAAAGAAGTGCCCAATGAGAATAAGCTTCAAAATAAGCACTCAATCGTCCAAGAGACATATTACATCACACTTTACATAAATAAACTACTGATCACCTCATCTGCTCTTCAGCCTTTTGGCACACATTCCAGCAAACACCGAAGGACTTTAACCTCTGGGACCCTGGATTTTGATAAACTTATGTTCTTCTCTAGGTGAAGCAAATCATTGAGCGACAAATTGGTTCATATACGACCTAGAAAAGTCAACACTAGGAACACACTTACAACAGTATGGAACCTTTCACCAGTTATGGAACATTTTCATTGTGGACATTGACACATTTGTAGATACAGAAAAAGGGCAAAACAACTCTACCTAGGGATACACACTCCAAGGGTCCTCAAATAATTGCCAACTGCAATTCCGCCAATGTCATCTATATGATCACATGTCCTTGTGGTCTTAAATACATGGGGATAACTACATATAAATGTGAAGGTCAGAATTAAGGAGCATGGGAGCACCATCATATGCAGAAAGACAGCTATCAAACTGATGCGCCTTTTCTTACAGAAGAACCATTCAGAATGAGACTTGGAAGGGATGGTCATTGAACAGGTTCAATAATAAAATGCTAGAAATATTGACAACAAGCTCTTCTACGCAAAGCAAATATGGATTTCTTGCTTGGGAACATCTGACAGGCACCTCAATGATAAAACGTAGTGAACTCAGCTTGAAACATGTTTTTATAAGTGACTTGAGCATTATATTTTTTGTTCTCCCTTATACTAAAATTCTACCTCCTGGAGCAGACAAATTTCCTTTTTGAATTAAGGTTAACCAATCACTCCTCACCAACCCCAAGCAGGGCTCTATTAGCATCATTTTGCTCATTAGCAGAATATTTAATTTGACTTTTGTTCCAGTCACAGCATCGCTTGTACGTCTATTTTGTTGTCCACTGAAGGTACATATGGTTAAGAGTTCTTTATATTGCTTAGTATGGTCACTTTTCATTTTGTCAACAACAAACTATCTCTTAGATTGCTTATTGATCAGGGTTGTTAACAACCCACATGTGGGATGAAAACAGTTCTTGCTATCGCGTCAAAAGTTTTACATTTTATAAAGGACAAGTAGGCGAGAATTTTCCGTATCTTTCTTTACTTCAGAAATCATAGCAGCCAATGAAACATTAGTGAACTCATAAATACACTTTCCATGAACCCCTCGTCCACTCTCTCCACCAATCAGTAGGGTAATGTAACAGTAAATATGGGAATCTCACCATATTCCTCCTCTTTCTTTGTTATTAATCTCCATAAGTCAGTCAATCATGCACCAATCAAAACCATAGTTGAATCATAATTTCTCCACAAACCATGGGAACCGGACAAACAGCGGAAGTGAACCCTTCTTCACCACGGACATGCACCACCAACTGCAATTGGTCGAACAGCTTCAGGTTGATTTGGCATCAGTTCTGAAAAGAAAACAACAGCATTAGCATGGTATCTACCCTTCATGTATTAATCATCAAGGGCAGGGAAAATATCACATTAAGAAATCACAATAACGTTAATATTATCATAAATCAAATATATGACTTATGCAACTCATGGGTGGTATAATCCTTGCCTCTGTGTCCTTAAAAGAATTGAAAATTCTTGACATGAAATCTAGAATTGTTTTTATTCTATGGCAGGAACGTGGACTTTGGATTATGCTAGTTCAAAGTTGTGCTACAATTCAGATGCAACATCCATCACCGGTTCATGGTAAAATACTTTAAAAGTGGAACCAGAGGACCGGTCCTCTGTGGCCATAATGTCCTCAAGTAGAGAACAGATGGTAAAAGCTTTGGAAGCCATAGCCCACCACACTGAATGCGCTCCAAAATGGGAAATATCAATTCCAGCTTCTGCCAAATTCTACCTAGGCCAACGGGCCCAAGATGTGGAAGTGACTGGGCGGAAAGGTTTCTGCAAGGAAATAAGTACCAGACCAGTATGATCAGTTTGTAAGTCACAAGTACATTCCTCAAAACAGTTTAAACATTTAAGCACACATAACTTGTGATGATGTGGAAAAGTAGGATAAACAATATATGATGAGTCAGTTCTAGTACGTTTAGAAATGAAGAAAGACACCTCTAAGGGAGTAAACACTCTACCTGCTAAATCCATGGCTCGAACATCTGAAACCCTTCTACAGGAAATAAGACACAGAAGAAGTTTAAGCTTTGCTGACAATTGTTTACGTGATAGGTCTTTGTTAGCCGGTCAGACCCTCAGGAAACATAAGACCACATCGATGTCCCATAAAGTTGAATAGTTTTGTAGTGGTAGACGTACCAGCTAGATATCCCTCAATACCTTGCACACAAGAGGGTGTTCACCCACAGGTTTGTCATCCAGAGGTGGATGACCCGCAGGTATATTAGAGCAGGAGGTATTTACCATTCCATACGGCAAGCCCTGCCTCGCATGCTCGACTGAAAATTCACAATGATATGACTTCAAGATGCCACGGGTTCCACATCCTGTTCACTGCACCAAGAAACCCAGCAATGCCAGGCAGATTCATAATGCTTTTCTGTAGAAGGAGCCCAAGATTGGGATAAGAAGAACAATGCATCAGATGAAACTCCAGGCATTTGCCAACGTCTCCTGAAAGTTTCACACCATGAGGCACAAGAGCTCCAGAGTCACCATTTAGTGGGGAAGGCCCACTGGATCCGCAAAATGGTCTGGGCAGCTCAGCAGTCAAATCGAAAGGGCGCAGGATAATTCCATCACAGCTGGAAACTATGACTCAGCTTTCCAATAAGCTGTAATCAGAATTACTTCCACTATCTGTCTGCTGCTCTGCGACAGCACCCTCCAGATTATCAAAAAGCATATCAAGGCAAACAATAGACCTGTTGACCCTTTTTTTCCTGGAGAAAAGTATCCAAGCTTAGGATTCGAGGATCCAGTTTCCAGTTGTAGAAGAGTCAGCAGGTAAATAGAACGATTGTACAAGAACCCAGATGGTTCAAGAGATGAAAAACTTGAGGATGCAAACTCCAATCACTGGAGTAGTGGAGAAATCAGGAGTTCCAATCTGCTTGGACATTGGACCTGCCCAGAATGTATTCCACTGTATGTGATTATGGAGGCGATAATTCTAAAAGTCTTTGGCAATCTCCATCAGAAGAAGACTTGGTTCCACCTAACCAATTGATGTATCGGACTGCTGATACATTGTCCATTCTTGATAAAATACAGCAACTCATTTTGTCTGGTGACAAGGTACAGACCTCAAAGGATCCCACAAGCAACTCCAGACAATTGATGTGGAGGGAGATTTCCATCCAATACCACCTGCCTCCTGCCTCTACGGACCCACAACGGGCACCCCAACCCCACTGACTGACATCTGATTCACTCAACACCTCCGGCACTGAGGCAAAATTGGGTCTGCATTCCAGGCATCTATGTTCTCCAGCTGCCAAGACATCTCCTTTGTGACCTCCTTGGACAAGGATATCAGCTCAGAGTAAGTCAAGCCATCATGATGGTGTAGAATTTTCTGTCCTTGAAGGGGTCTGTAATGAAGAGGACATGGAAAAATCACCTGAATGGGGAAGCCAGCCCCTACCAGGCATACCAGAGTCATCAAAGATATAGTCGGAGAGGCAAGGGCTCTCCTCAACTCTTTATTGATGGATAATCATTTCCTTAAGTGTAAGAGAAGTTGGGCCCGACAGAGTCAACCTGAAAACCCAGAAAATCAAATATCTGAGATGGAATCATAACAGCTTTCTCCATGTTGAGTACAAACTCCAGATGTTAAAGGAGCAAACTTGCCCATTACAGGTGAAGGAGAACTGTCTCTTTGTCCTGTGCCATGGTGAGGATATCGTCCAAATATATGATCAATCAAACTCCTCGTTCCCGAAGCTAATAAACTATCAGTCGAAGAAGCTTGGTGAAATACCAAGAAGCCGGAGACAGACCAAAGGGCATGGTGGTAAACTCAGTCCACAGATGACACCACTGAAGAAACCTTCAATGCGGAGCAAAAATGGGAACCGTTAAGTATGCATTGTTTGAGATCTGGAAAAATAGCCAATCTTCTTCTTGTAACAGATTGCATAACAAATGTATGGCCTCCATTTTGAAGTGCAGTAAAGACTGGAACCAGAAAGACTGGAACTTTGCCCCTCTGGTCACCAGGGAATGAACTTCATCATCTATAAAATCGCACTTTGTTTGGAAAAATAGAGAGGTAAGGGATGTTTCCTTTGTCTTAGGGCCAAATAAAACTCCAGATGAAACCCTGAACAATATGTGTTATTCATGGGACCTGTGATATTGTCATCTAATTGTTATAAAACAACTGAAGTCTTCCCCCCTCCATAACTTTTGACTGAGGAAGAAGAATGCTCACCTGTGTAAGAGGCTTCCGCAGCGTTGTCTCCACCGATGTATCCACCATGACGGGCACATCCTGACCCACCCCTGCTGTGAGAGGGGTAGAAGTAGAAAGTCTTCAATAGCGGACTTTTTGTCAGGGCCTGGCCCCGGCCTTGATAGCGGCCAGCCCTGACAAAAAAAGCCCTTGTTGAAGACCTTTTTTAAAGATGACTGGGCTATATTCAATGCAGAAAAAGTCGAGACATACTTCTCCAAGTCCTTCACAAACTTGTCACCAATTAGTAACCCATTGGCTAATATTCCAACATTTGTGGAAACTAGATCCGCGAGTTGGAGGTTACTGTGCATGAGAACCGATTTACGCTGTTCCGTAGATAATGCGCAGTTGGAGTTACCTGATAGATACAGTGCTCTTTGTACCCATTCCAGGATCTCTCCAGGATCCAGTTGGGACTGATTATCTTTAGCTTGTACATCCAGGTCAACGATTCTGGTGAGGAGACCAGAAATGCACAGGAGTTTATCATGACACCCATGCGAGGCAGAATCCAGACCCTTCTTGGGATCCTTTTTTCAATTGAAGGAGGGCAAACAATTTCCCTCAATTACAATGAACTTTTCAATTCAGTTTACTTGTAACTGAAGTCACTATTTTGATTTCACGTTGTTATTATCACTTCATTCAACTTTTTTTCTTCCCCAACTAAGCACCAGATCTTGGTGTCTTTTTTCATACAGAATAATTTTTATTAGAAATCTAATTTTCAATGATACTTAGACCCAACCAACACGTTTGAACCCTTATAGGGATTTCATCAGGGTCTTTAAAACAGCCTTTTGGTATGTGCTCCTCTGTGGATTTCTAATTAAAATAATTTTGTACAAAAAAAGACACCAATGTCTGGGGATGAATTGGAGAAGGAAAAAGGTAGTAATAACAAAGTGAAATCAAAATAGTGACTCCAGTAACAAGTAAAGTAAATTAAAAAAGTTCCATTGGAATGAGGAAAATTGTTTGCTCTCTTACAATTGGGAAAATGTTTACTAAGGATTGAGTGCTGCTAGCAGCAGAACTCCAGGAGTAGTCATGTGAAAAGTAAATGCTTTGGATTTCTGACATTTGCCTTCCAAAAAATACTGCTGCTGTCATTTTAGCAATTCTTCTTGGGATCATTTGCAAATTGTTTGAGAAATGGGCCAAGTTAGGATCAAGTTCCGATGTGTCCTCCACTTTGCCGAGGTGGGATGAGCATGGGCACTCAGGCCACAATGTATTAGGGACTTCGTGCCAAAAACTCTGACGCAGATTATCCTGTATATAATGGGCCACTTCTACCCCGAGAACCCATTCAGTACAGCAAGAATGTAAAATTTCTCAGGGCCCCAAAAATTAATTCTTGTTGGATGGAACTTCTGGTCCCACGTGTCACACTTTACATTTGTGTTTGTTTGCTGGTTAAAAATCTTTGGGAGACTCAGCATCTGAAAGCAGGGAATATGAAGAGGAAGACACCTCTGCTGTGAAAGTGGAGCTCTTGGAGAACCTTGTAGAGTCACATAAATCCTTACTTCCATATTCATGGTCCTGTTGGACAGAGTACACCATCTGTGAAAGGACCTCAGTTGAGGTGCCTTTAGAAGAAGTACCCCGGGCATAGCTTGAAATAGGCAAAGCCATATCCTGTTTAAAAGGGTCCCCCGAAGAACTCATCAACTCACACCGTCAATAGCGTGCTAAGGGTTGAGTAAATGACTCCAAGGCCTTAATCAAGGCCTGGTTCAGGGAGTCCTGCACGTATGTCCCAAGCACCTCCTCTAATCGCTCTTCCATATGTTGTTCAGGGTATTTTAGCATATGCCATACAATCCTCACTCTCATCAGCATAGTACACCGTTCTGCTGAACTAGAGGTCTGGAAGAGGTTCTAGAGGGAGAGTAGCCCAGTAAGGGTGATTAAAGTCTCTAAAAGACACTTAAAACAAGGCAAAGCAGTGTCCTTGCCAGTTGCACAAATTATATGAAGTGAATGGAGTCACCTAACTCTCCGAAGACAAGGCCTTAATTCATTTCTTCACACAGTTAGGCATTTACCAGGACCAGGAGCACAGCCTGAAATTGGCATGCAGCACAAGGAGCAAATCGGCAGACACTATGCTGTACGGGCTATCTGCGCAGCATCTTGAAACAGCAAAAGAGAACTGAATCCAAGGGTGGGCAAATGCTCATCCAGTTACATTTCCACTGCAATAGCAATGCCAATTGGGTAGCACATCCCTTTAGAATGCGAGCACTCTGTCAGCAATGCAGTGTGGATCGCTTAACACATATATAATACACAAATGATAATTATAATCAATTATAATCAATTAAAGTGGAAATAAAATGACAACTCAGCAGCAAAGAAAGAGGAGGAATACAGTTACATGACCCCGGTAATTGGTGGAGAGTGGACTACAGGGGTTCATGGGAAGTGTAGTTTTGAGTTTACAATAGTTTTATAGGCTGCTGTGATTTCTGAAATAAAGATAGAGAAGCATAATCTTAAGCCTCAGTTCCTGCCATAGAATATTCAACCCACACTGCAGAAAATAGATTGCTAGTTTTTTAAAAGAAACTAAAAATCCCATCATCTTGAGCATTATGACATAGAGTACACATCACATTTTGATGTTGGTTCAAAAAACTTGCGCACTCTATTCACCCCCCTGATGTTGGAGCTAAGATAAATGAGAGAAAAAAACAATTTCCCATCATTCTAAGGATTGGAAGGCACTCATACCACTCCTCACGGGTAAATGCTGAAAAGCCCCATCTGGAAGCCCCGGTGTCCAACAATGTGGCAGCCGAGTGGTCTAGTATGTGCAAAAAGTCACTTTTAACCTTTGATGAAGTAAGTCTTTTCTATTCCCCTTGATTTGACTACCAGATACTTAAAGAAGTGAGTGATTTTATTGAACATGATCTGTTTCTATTTCCATGCTATATTTTTCTCTTATTGGTCAAGCAACGCTTAGACAAGATCTTTTATATTAGGGTGAGGCAAATTTCTGTTGTCTTAGTAGCTTATTTTGAGTTTGGTGGTCCACAGACTGCCAGATTCGCGAGGGCACAGCGGTGACCGCCCCATCATGACCAGGATGGTTGGTCTGCCCTGGGACAACCACAACTGCCAGGGATCTCTGATGGTGGCGCTGTGGTCATAAGGTAGCAATATGCTGGGTGGGGCATCTGCAGCCCCACCAACCATATTAAGAGTTTCCTTGCTGCCAGACTTTTCATGTCGGTGCAACCACCATGAAAAGTGTGGCCTCTGCACAATGTCGATGCACTCAGAAGGGCACAACATGTGCCCCCTTGTCTGCATACACTCCAATACCTGGATGGGATGGACTGCAGCAGTCCATGTCGTGCAGGTACTGAATTGATTTTGACGTTACCATTCCGGTGCCTATAGACAACACTATGGAATGCTAAAGAACCACCCGCCAGACAGGAGAAAGCTCCTAATCTGGAGGGCATTTCCAACATGGGTTTGCCAACATTCCCGCCCCCCCCCCCCCCAAACTCCTATTAAGGCCCTTAGTCTGTCTACATGACTTTTGTATGTTCTTTGGTGTCACAGTCATACCTTTACTACACCACAAAATACAGGGCCCCTTAAAACCAAATGAGGTAACTATATACCTCTTACCCCATCTTTCTTTTCCAATTGTTCATAGATCTCAAAGTTAAATATATTCTAATACATTCAAGTTGAGCCCAAAAGAAAACAAAAAGTATAGTCGTGTTTATAATACATACCTAATTTTATTGATTGTCACAAACATATTTTGTCTTCTTATCTTTCCAAATTTCTATTTATCTCGAAGTCATATTATTTCCACTATATAATAAATCTTCTAAAACATTGTCTCATTGATTGAAAACCCCTTCCCCTGCTGCAAATGTTGATATAGGATGCTGCTGTTCATATTCTGGTGTATTTAGTGCTGTTTTCTTGGCATAAAATTCAAAGGGCAAGCAAATACCACTAAATGTCGGACTACGCTAATCTTGCATGATGTTGTTGTGATTTTGTGTATTTAGGTTTAGCAAATTATGTGGGTTATCCCTACTCCTAGTGCCTAACTGAAGCACTAACCTGGAACTGGTCAGATCTTTCCACCCTGCATAGGAAGCTTGGAAGAACTTTTTCCTGGGAAGCCTGAGATCCCAAAAGCCAGTGACTTGAGCCCAAAGTCCAGGCCTTAGGCCAGCTGCAGCTCTGACTGTGATCTGTCAGAACACCCCTGGGGATTTTCAGCCCAAAGCACAAATTATGTGTTCTTTGTGTATACAAAATGTTAAAAGTGATGTTGGCTTGACAGATTTCACACATCTATGCATGACAAATGTCAGAAATCTTTCATTTTGCATACCCTGTTTTTTTTAAGTAAGGCAACATATTAAGATTAATATTTAAAAAGATGGGGCCCTCACCATCCTCTTCAGTCATGGACTAAACACATTTTCTGCTGTTTTTGTTTTGTCTGGTGGAGGTAAGGGTTAGTCCTTTTTCTGGCCACATTTTTTAGCGGAGCAACCAGCTAAGCATGCACAGATAGGTGTTCAAGTGAAAAGGTCACAGAAAGAAAATACCACAAGGATGCAAATGCTCCAGGCAGGAATAGTGAACACTGCACAAACTAGAAGGAGTAGGCAAATACCCTTTTTAATCCCTATACCAAGATGTGAAACTTTGTCCAATTTCCACTAGTTTCACATCTGCCTGCCCTGAATCAACATAAGACAACATGCAGGCAAAATGCCCTGCCGCATAACAATGCCTTTCTGCTCTCAGTAAGGAATGTATGGAAACAATGAAGAGAAAAAAATATTGCATCATCTAGCAATGTTAGGGGTCAAGTAATATTATTAGCTTAATGGTAATTGTGTTAAATACATTATACTATTCGGCTCCTGACAGCATATCAAAGCAAGTTCCTCAGTAGGGAACCCTGTGTGAGGCACCTGCCTCGTGCACCACCAGAAGGACCCATTATGTAGGTGTTGCAAACAGGCATCCATGCTGAGACAGTTGCATTCAAGAGACTATTAGCGACTGAACAAGAAACAATGTGTTTACCCTAATATAAATGTTAAGGTAAATACATTGTTCAACTCCTCTTGGTGCCCATAAAAAAAACTATTTTGGGGTTTCTTTTGTTTCATCTTTGGCGGAGGAGAACAACCCTGATTCAGCATCATATTTAGAGCAGGTAAATGTGAGAAAGTGCATTAATAGTTGAAATGGATGGTAAGCCGACTTGAGTAATAAAGTCACAAACTTGTTAAGTCTAATGAGAGGTTTCAAAAATGTAAGTAGCTCCGGGATTGAGCACACAGGTTTAACTTAGAGAAAATGTGTAAAGGCTTTAGAAGTACTAAACAGTTAAAAAGAGAAATACACAACTGTTAGACCTGTCAGTCTTGGGGTGGTCTTCCTCCAAACGTTTGTCTACTCACCGCCAATATATCCTGAAATTTGTTTTGGTTGGGCCAAGGCGTCTGTACACTTTACCACTGCTAACCATAGCTAAAGTGCTTGTGGTCACACCCCTGAACATGGTTTGATTAGCATATACTGAATTGGCATATATAGTTTACTTATAAATCCTTTGTAGACTGGTCTACCATATACTCAGGGGCTATAAACTAAATGCAACCAGTGGACCTGCAGCACTTATTGTTCCATCTATGTAAATAGCCCATAACACATGTCCCACACCTGCGATTGTAGCCTGAATGCAGTTTTAAACTGTAATGAAGACCTAAACTTAATACCCCCCCCCCCCCCCCTTCCAAGCCATAAACTCCCCTTTTATCACATATAAGTCACCCGCAAGGTAGCCCATAGGGCAGGATTTTGTGTAATTAAAAGGTTGAACATGGATTTTAGAGTTTTACATGCGCTGGTAGTGAAAAACCCCTAAATTCATCCTCACTACTGTGATGCCTACCACCCCATTAGATAACATTGAGGGTTCCTTATTAAATTTAATAGGCTGTAATTACTAAATGATAGATGGTAGATATGTCATGTTGGGTACCTATGAAATTGCAATGATAAATCCTCTTTATTGGTAAAGGTGAATTTTCCTTACAGTTTTGAAAATCCCACTTTTAGAAAGTTTTCATTTTCCTGCCCTTAGCCCTTTTGTGCCTGCAGCCTGTCTTCGGTCACATGACCGGTTGCAACTGATTTTGTGTATTCCTCTCAGACAGTCACACAAGAGAGGGATTTGGTATGCCTGAATGTGCCATCTGCTTGCATCACATGTGATCTCAACTGCCCCAAGAAGGCACAGCCTTTCAGCGGAGGAAATACCCAGGGGTTGGCTAGCCTAGTGCTTGGGAATGAGAAGGCTAGGGGGAAAGAGAGATGACCTTATATACAAATTTAAATTATTGGTTAAATAAAAACATGTGCAATATCGCAAATGAAACCACCCGTCACTGTGCTAGATTATTAGAAATGTAACACCTTATATCCCTAGAGAATAAAGTGTTTATGACCGGTGCACCTCAGTGCTATTTTATATAAGCCTGTATGGACCCCTATCAGGAACTGGGCCCATGCGGCCTTGCAGTATGGCATCTGATGAAAAAAGACCAAAATTCAGGCTAGACACGATGATGGCAGATAGGGATTTGTTACCTATTTTTTATTGATCTAGGTATTGGAATCAAAGTGGAATTAGAAGGCCCTAGTTAGTGTGGGGAAGGTCAGTGAGGTTACCCAAGTACCCTAGTGTACCTGGGTGACAGTGAGAGGGTGCACAAGGCCCACATACCTTCTAATACCTCCATGTTCAAGCAGATGGTCAACATCAATGGACCGAGGGTGGAGGCTCTAAGGGACACAGGAGCCAGTATAACTACTTTAAAGTATCATCTAGTGTCTTTCAAGCAAGTGAATCCCAATACATTCCACCAGGTTGTAGTAGCAGATTCCTGGAATAGACCCTACCCTGTGGCTTTGATTTCCTTTGGATGGGGGTTTGAGATCTTTTGAAAGTTGCTGTGAGCCCTACCATGCCTGTAGACTCTCTGATAGGGAATGATCTTGCGCACACTGCCTGGAAGGAAGTGACTCAGGTCACACATGGAAATGTTGTGGTTGCTAGAGTAGGTTGTGTGTTCACCAGGTTCATGGCAGCCCAGGAGCGGAGACATTGATGGTCTGGAGCCAGAACACATGCCCAAATAGCTGCTATGAGAGGGAAGGGCAAGGGGTGTGGGAAACCAGAGGAGGAAAATCTAGAGCCAAAAGGAGAGTACATTGCCTCCCTTGGTGACCTGCCTGAGCTTACTGGATGGCAAGCAGAAGGAGTGTAGAACATAGAAACCTTCTCAGGGGTCCCACTGATACTTGGTCCTTTTAAACCAACAAAGAAGAAATTGGCGCAGAAGCTGAAATATAAAAGTAACAGCTTTATTAACCTCAAATGAGGGAGACTATGTCACACAGAAGCATTAGCAACTGAATGAGTCAGTCTAAAGAGTACAGAAAACTGGGGCCTTATATATGCTTAGGGTTACATAGTCATCATAAGACCAAGGGGCAGTCCTGGCTCTTGTAAGCATGCAAAATGCCTAAGATGGGCATTCAATCTGCTTGCTCAACAAAGTGGGAGGTGAGTTACTTCTCCATACAGCAGCAAAAATAGCCTGACAGTTCTACAAGATGAGCAGCCGCATTCTACTAGCTAGGCCCTTCTGAGCATGTGTGAAGGTGGAAGATGCTAAGTATAGTTAGTTTCTAGCCAGATTACAAGAGCAGTCAACACTGAGGGAGGACAGAGCTCACGGCAAGCATGTGGCAGCACATGGCAAACAAGATGGCTGCCAGAAATACAAAATGGCTTTCAGCCCATGCTAAGAAATCCTTCCACTCTTTAACAGGAGGACCCACCAAGGAGGAGTTCTGTAAGGCACAGAGAGAGTGCCCAACCCTGGAAGGCATGAGGCAGCAAGCTGAAGCCCAGGTAGCTTGTGATACTTCTGGAATTCACCTCATATACTGGGAGAATTACCTAGTATATAGTGAGCTCAAGGCACCTGTGTATCTATGTGTGTGGTAGTCCCATAATGCTACAAGACCTTCCTACTGGATCTGACTCATAAAATATTCCTGGCAGGACATGTGGGATATGACAAGACCTTTGCCAGGCTTCGCTCCGACTTTTATTGGCCCAAGTGAGGATCTCCTTATATGTGTTCTGTAGGACTTCCCAACACGCGAGGCCAATGGGAATACAGGGAAAAAGATTAAAGTCCCCTGGATCCCTTACCCATCATTGGAAGTCACTTGAAAGGGTGGACATCAACATAGTAGGACCCTTAGGCCCCGAGACAGCCTTAGGGAACAGTTTTATTCTGGTCTTGTTGGACAACCAGAGGCCAAACCTTTGAGGACTGTAACTGCACCAGCAGTCTGGAGCCCAGTAGGAATTTTTACCAGAGTGGGTTCCCCAAAGAAGTGGTGTCTGGCAAGTTCATCAATTTCATGTCTGTGTAAATGAAATCAATGTGGAAAGAGTGTGGAGTAAAGTACAAGTTTTCCACACCTTACAATCCACAAACATATGGGCTGGTTGAAAGAATCAACAATGCCCTGGCGGGCATGATTATGGGCCTAACTGAGTCCATAAGTTAGAAATGGGATGACCTCATACCATGCCTGCTCTTTGCCTCCAGGGCGGTGCCACAGATGGGGGTTGGATTCCACACGTTTGAACTTCTGTATGGTCACCTTGTTAGGGGACCTCTCAGTCTGGTTAAGGGGGAGGGAGTAAGCTCCCAAGAAATCCCCAGAATGTGGTTAGCTACATGCCAGCCCTTAGAAACCAGATTGCCAAGTCCTGCTATAAGGCTTCTGAGAACTGGAAGACTAAACAGGCAGTTATGCTCCAGTGGTATTAGCAGACGGCTATCCCTGTGGAATTTCAACCTGGGCAGAAAGTGTGGGTACTGGAGCCTTTGGAGCACAGGGCTCTCAAGACAATTCGATTGGGCCTTATGAGATAGTTGAGAGGAAGAGGGAGACCACCTACTTGGCGGACCTCAAGACCCCTAGACACCCCTTAAGGGCACTCCATATCAACCCCCTCAAGCCATAATATGAGAGGTCTGAGGTCACCATGCTGCTGGTAACAGATGATGAGGAGGAGGAGCGTTAACCTCTCCGACCTCCTATCACCAAAATAGAACATTTGGACAATGTAAGAAGTCAACATCTCCCCTACCCTGACCCCAAAACATAAAGGGTCTGTTACCAGTTTTTGGGGCAGTTTGTCTTTCTATTTTCCCTCACTCCTGGTCTTACACATCTGTGTACCCATGATGTTGCCAGTCGAGATAGCCCCGGTCAACAACGAAGCTATGCAGACTGCCTGATAGAGGGAAGGCCAGCATCAAAGAGAAGGTCTCTAATATGTTGGAGTTAGGGGTGATTGAGCTCTCCAGCAGGCCCTGGTCCAGCCCAGGGCAACTTGTACCAAAGCCACCAGTTGAAGCCCTGCAACTCCGGTTCTGTGTGGACTACATGGTGTCCAACTCAGTTTGTAAAACTGTTGCTCACCCCACTCTCAGAACTGATGAGCTCATCAACAGATTATAGGCTGCCAAGTTCCTGAATACCTTTGACTCAGGGTACAGGGAGATTGCCCTAAATGAAAAAGCTAAGGAGAGGTCAGCCTTGTCTACTCCAGAGAACCACTTTCAGTGTAAAGTGATGCCCTTTGAGCTGAAGTTGCCCCTGCCACCTTCCAGAGGCTAGTGAACCATGTGTTGGCTGGTATTGAGGCCTTCAGTGCTGCTTCCCTGGATGAAATAGCTATCTTCATTTGCAGCTGGAAGGACCAATTTTTACACTCACAGTAAGTGCTTCAGGCTAGGCAAAACTCAGACCCGAGCATCAAGGCAGGTAAGTTCCAGATAGGTTAGGTGTCTGTGGTGTACTTTAGATCCCTGTTCAGTGGGGGTAAGGTGCAGGCCCACTAGGCCAAGATCAAGACCATTCTGTCCTCAAAGCAACAAAAAAGGGACTTCCTGTGAGGTTGGCCAAGGGGTCTGGCACAATTGATGCCCCTTTGACTGAACTGACTTTGAAGGGGCAGCAAAGGAAGGTATGCTCAAGGCCCCTGACTTTATCAAGGAATTCATATTTCAAACAGATGCCTTAGAGGATGGCATAGGGAGAGTATTATAACACATCAATGAGGAGGGCCTGAATCAACCTTTAGACTGCATCTCCAGGAGGTTATTTACCAGGGAACAGAGGTTGAGTTGCTTTGAACTAGAAGTTTTTGCTGTGGTCTAGGCATTGATTAAGGTGATGCCATACTTGTTTAGGAATCACTTCCGGGTTAAGACAGACCATAGGCCCCTCAGGTAGCTAGTGCAAATGAGGGATGAGAATCCAAAACTGTTGAGGTAGTCCATCTCCCTACAGGGAATAGACTTTACAGTGGAACACCGACCTGAGGCAGACCAGTCCAGTGCTGAATATCTCTCCAGGTTCTTCCTCCTTTATGATGAGAACTTCCAGGAGGTTAGGCACTTCTCCACACTCTCAGGTGAGAAGGACACGTTTTAGACCTGTCAGCCTTTGGGTGGTCTTCCCCTGAACCTTTTGCCTACTTACCTTTAATTTTTGCTGAAATGTGTTTTTGTTAACCCTAGGACTCTGCACTCTACCATGGCTAACCAGTACTAAAGGGCTTGTGCTCGCTCCCTAAGTATTGCGTGGTTGCTATATGACTAATTGGCATATTTACTCTATTTATAAGTCCCTTGTAGAGTTGTACGCCTTATACCCACGGCCTCTAAATTAAATGCTACGGTTTGTCCTGCAGTACTTATTGTGCCCCCCACATAAGTAGCCCCTTAAAACATATCCTAGTCCTGTCAGTGCAGCCTGAATTCAGTTTTAAACTGCCCTTTCGACTTAGCAGTTAAACCCCCTTGCCAGGCCTTTAACCCCTATTTTATTGCAGCTACGTCACACCCAAGAAAGGCCCTAGGCAGCCCATAGGGCTAGGTGCCGTGTATATTAAAATTTAGACATGTACTTTGAAGTTTTACATGCCTTGGTAGTGAAAAACTCCTACATTCATTTTTTACTACTGTGAGGCTTACCCCTCCATAGGATAACATTGGGTGATCATTATTACATTTAATAAGCTGTGATTCCGAATTGGGAGCAGGTAGATATGTCATGTTTGATACGTAATAAATTGTAATGATGAACCATCTTCAATGGTAAAGTTTGACCTTTCATTACAATTTTGAAAATTCTAGTTTTGGAAAGTTTTCCTTTTCCTGCCCCCTATCCGTTTTGTGCCTGCCATCTGTCTTGGGTCACATGACCGGTTGTAACTGATAGACCTTGTGAATTCTCCCGTACAGTCACACAATAGAGGGATTAGGAGTGTCTCAATGGGCCATCTACCGGCAGGATTGGGTAGCTGAGGTGAGCATATCCCCACTTACAACTAAATAGCCTGTGCTCTGCCTTCACACAAAGGGCCTAGGGACTCTGTATTGACATTGCAGCCAGCTTGTAGCCAGGGCAGGAAAGTCTGGAAATTCTATGCACTCCAGTGAAACTTTCCAGAAGCATCTCCCACTTTCCAGAAGAAGGGTACCAAGGTATAAATTAGGGCCTTCGGACTGTTGCATAGGTTATGACTCGGTGTAAGTCTACAAGGGGTGCTTTCCCACCCACTGGTGACAAAGGTAACTTGGTTAAATGCACCAACAAGGAATTTGAAAGACAATTTTTTGTAACCAAGCAAACAGTACTCAATGTGTAATTGATATAGAGGAATTGCTTTTCAGTTACTACCAACCCCATAACAAATTCAGGGCCATTGTGAAACAGCAACAATCCTTCTTTCCTTATTTACACTATCACACTGTACTAAAAAGAATGAGCACTAACATTAAAAGTATTTATTACCACTGGTACAATCTGTTTCTCAGTACATCTAAAACAACTACATAGAATATTATAAAAACCGCAACAAGACATGTTATAAATATCAGTAATAAAATCAACAATCCAGCATTATTAAAATGTCATTTAAAATGTTGCTAAGGCCTAACACCCAGCGTCTACTTCTACCCGCTATACTACGAACCCATGAAAAACAGTGCACTTGCAGCCTAGAGTTTTTTAAAGAGAAGAGTCACACTGCATACCTTGTTAACAGCAAAGAGTGTCTTTATCAGTGGAGGTGTGAAGACAGCGTTCCCCACGAATAGCAAACACCCACTCCAGTAGCATTCAGTCGTCTACTTCGGGACTTGGCTTTATCAGCTGTAGTCTTCAGGTGAGATGTATCACTTGTGCAGTGAGAAGTGTGCTGGCATCACATGTGGCAGTCTCTTGCAGAATCACAGACGATAATTTGGGCGAAGGACCTCTCCAGACAAGCACTCAAGTAGCAGTCCTTATTTCAGAAATGTTATCAGAAATTAGAATTTCTGGCATAAGGGTAGGAATGTCTGACATAGATTATGTGCATCAAGGTATGTGTCACAAGCGTTTCCTTATGAACATGTAAGGTAAAAGGACATCAATTCTGACTACATTATTGCTGTTATATGTCTGCATGTGTTCTTATTACACCTTGGCATGGTGAGGAGGAGACATGTGACCCAGTTAAATGTTACGGTCAACATTGTATCCGAATGTCACATCAATGCTGGATCTATAACATTAATCGAAGAACTTGATGATATCACAGTTCTTAAAAAGATATGGTCTGGTTACTTCTGCTTTAAAATGCAAATATGAGGCAGATTCTGCATACATCAGGGAATATGTGGGTGTCATTATTGTGTATGATGAGGAAGATTGTTACATCCATGGACTAAGATGGAGTCGAGACCTACATAAGAAGAAGTTGGACCCTAGGGAAGCAATGTCAAGACCCACTCTTCAATTCACTACTTGGCCTGTGAAAGGACTCTGATGACTGCTTGCAGCTGTGACCTGCTGTGTGCTTTGCAAGACTGCTGTTTTAGCTGGAAGGACTGATTTGCTGGCTGGAGGCTGCCTTGAACCCCATGAGGCTGTTGTAAATCAGCAGCAGTTAGATTAAGCATTAGCAGACATGCTTCGGTTTTAACCATTATCGTAATAAATGTGCCGACTCCATCTTGAATTTGTAGCGGCCATTTTGTATGCCATACATTGCCATGTGCTCGTCATGTGCTTGGTCCTACCTTCTTGTTCATCGTGCCTGGAGTCTGCCCAGCAACAGGCTATTTTTAGTAGTCTCCGCTTTCAGCATGACCAGACATGCGCAGTAGGATCAGTGATCGTTATTAATTGGTTCCAGATAGGAATGTGCCTACCAGTTATCGGAGCCTGTTAACTCCGCCTACTCATCGATTGTGCCTTCCAAAATGTCCTTGTATGGTCATAAATCTGCTCTTGTCTTTTGTACCGCCTTTTCATGAGCCCCCTCATTGTGTATAAAAGGGGCCATGTGCTTTAGTTCGGTGTGCTACTCGATACAATACCGAAGGGTGTTGTGTGGGCTGTAGTACCACCTTGAAAGGTTTAATAAACTTTGCTTTTGTATTTTCCAGTTTCATTGCCAACTTCTTTCTAAGGTCTGAGGACTCAGTGCAGAGAAGGGCGAACCCTTGCACTAAGTAGGCCTAGCTGAGGTTTGCTTACAACAAGGCAAGCCCTTTTGTTAGGTCCTGCATATTCCCCTGCACCCCGTACTACCAGAAGTGACTCAAAGGGTTAATTTGCTGGCCTCCTGGTCATGGCTGCAGAGAAATACACGTTACCCACGATCTTGAACCCACACTTGGTCCCAACCTGAGTGAGTCCTGAACCCCCAAGAGGTGTTTTACTAGTCCTGGACTCTTAGTTGTGGTGCTTAAGGTGCCATATGGCCAAATCACAAACTGAGTACATAGAAAGTACATAGAAAAAAAACTGCTCTGAAAACCAAGAGAAGACAGGGTCCAACCTGCTCATGTATCCGCCTGAGGTGCAGCGCTGATCGAATTGACTTCACAGCTTCACCTGCTACACTCTTCTCTTTAGAAGCAAATACTTTTCTCCAGGTCCTTCCAAAAAGTGGTGTCCGACCTCTTGAAACTGTGTTCAGCTACAGCCCTCTGCCTCATCCCACTGGATATTTTCAACTTCCATTTCGGTGACTAAGTCTGAACATAGAAATCTTCAACATGTCTTTGATCCAATGACATACCTTGATTAATTCCCTCCATGGACACTTCCTGCAGCCTTGCCCCACTGAAAGTTACCTTGTCAGACACATTTCCTCAAAATTTCTTCTAAGTCCGAAGGTGAACTCTGACCAGGTCCAATTGACTTCTTTTATCAGAACCACATTCCATCGTGGGTGGCCATATTTTTTCGTCTGTGACCCAGCCTCGTGCAACTAGATGTCTGTGATTGGTGCAATGATCTGTCAGACACTTGCTTTTATTAAAACATTTTTTTTTAAACATACCTTCGGTTCTACTGATTTTTGTCATTGTAATTTTTTAAAATGTAGTTTATTTTTCTACATTCGTTTGAGATTTCTCCTGTGTTGTGTTTTTACAGAACTGCTGTTTGAATACTGTATAAATACTTGACACATTGCCTCTAAGTTAAGCCCGGCTGCTTTTTGTCCTAAGATATCCAAGGGAAAGCACACATTAATTTAGTTACTTCTTGTTGTTCACCCTGCGAGGGATTGTAGCTGTTGCTTGGCTAGGGCTCACAACTCAATCAATCGATAATTCATTTAAATTCATCACAACACAATTAAATTCCCTTTCCAACTTAGAAAAACAGAGTGAAGTGTAATAAAAAAACAATAATTAAATAATATAAATAAAATAGGAGAAAGCAGAGATACAAATGTATAAAATTGTAAGGAAAAATAGCACCAGAAGCACAAAGTGCCAATGATAGTCAATGCTCCTGATAGACCGGGACTTAGGTGCCATTTGAGGCGGAATGCAATGGAGCATGTGTCGATCTTCCATCCAGGTTTGAGGCAGCTAGAGATTTGACTGTGAAAATTTGTTATTTTTCTGGAAATCATAATACTTCAGCAGGGCAAAGCAGCAGGTTGTATCTGATAAAGTTCTCATAAAGAGAGATATGAGTAAGACACAATGTTGCTGAACATTGGCGGGAAAATCTCAGAGTCGGAAAAATAAAATGTTTGCACCCATGGAAGTCCTCTTACCCAATCAGGTACTTTAGATGCCTTTGCCCGGACAATATTTTTACTTTCACTTTTCTCTTGTTTGGATCTTGAAATCATCAAGCCGGCAAGGCTATGTTTGCACCCAATATTGACCCTCAAACTTTGTGTTGAGGGTCCTCTAAATCGGATTTATTGCTACGGAGAATCTTGAAGTGGGAGAAATCTGGGTTCCTAGCCCACCGAGGTCATGCATTGGGATGATAAGCGGTGGTGGTTGGTATCGGTCCTGCATAGTTATGGAAACCCATAAATTCTTCAAGTCCTCATGGTTTTAGAGGTGATAGAAGACAACCAATTAGATACAGTCAAGAGACCATGGACACCAAGCAATTGAGAGTCAACATTCACTTCTTCAGAGGCCAACATCAGAGTCCAGGACAGGTCCCGTTAATACTGGTCAGCTGGGCACTTAAGGGAAATGACCTCTTGCTTATTTCTGTAGTTCTCTAGCCACACAGGAGTTCATCCAACTGGCCCTTGGTGTCCACTTATTTGTCCTATTTATAAAGGGGATGAGGTCCAGTTATTTGAGGCTCCTTTCAGGTCACAGACATCAAGTCCAATCCTCTTCTGCTCTTTCACAGTTCCAGAAAGTGTTTTAAGAGGGTGTCTGAGGATGCCACATATATGCCTGGTACTTGCTAGTGGGAGAATGTAATCAATGGGTTAACGTTCCCGGATGTAACCCTATCCACTTTTGCAGCAGTTCCTGTTGGCCCTCCTACAAACTATCCGGCAGTGACTCTCACTCTCAAAATCCTAGAAGAAGAGACCCCTCTCTTTGTGCAGTGCCTGTGTCCCCACCCAGAAGTGTCACTAGGATAAAAAGCAGTGCATGCCTTGGTCAATTGAAACCAGTTTTAGATGCAGCTTCCCCATCTGAGGAAGACAAGAGCTTGGGCTTTTTGAGATGTCATCTAAGATTTGCTGAGGGCAGTAAAGGTACCTATGAAAAAAAATAAGTTCCTGGGTACTCCCCAATGGATTTTCCTGCTTGTGGAAGAGGAAACACCTCACCACACCTAAGCCATTGTCTTTGCATTGGAGGCAGTTTTCACAACTCATCGGGGCTGAGCATTCACTGTGCTTCTGCTACAGAGCTATTGCAAATTAATCTTCAGGCTCTGAGAAGATATTTTTTTAAAGTTCATTATCTTTATTATTTATTATAAATCTGACCTCACCATTCAGCTGAACTTTTAATAAATATTAAAAAGAGTGGTTTAATCATATTTTTAGATTTCCCCCAATTCTGGAGATAGCAGAATTAACATGAAGTGCTGCTTCTGAATGGTTTGCTATGTACCAGCTAGTATTCTCAAGGGAGATTTGCTTCTGGGTGTTAGTTACCACAAGGATGTGATAACTTTAAATTTTTACATGCCCTTCTTTTAAATAGTTTGCACCCAGACTTGGTAGCTGAACGGCCTACAGAGTGATGACTTATTAATATTTGAAATGAAGGTTTTCTCCTGTCAAAAGGATTAATTTGACAGGTCAAGCAGCAGGTATAAAACTTCAGAAGCCAGTCAACTGTGGTAAACCTAAAGTTTTTTTGGTCACACTAGTTGGTGGCATAGTAGTGCTGAAGTCCCTAACTGACATTTACCATACTTGCAGTGGGTGTATTTTGAGCACCATATACTATGCCTGTTTCCAGCAGACCCTGGATATTTTTGGACTAAAGCAATTAGTGACCTCACCTACCCATTTAGCCGGACATACGTTGGATGGTATCTGTTCCAACCTTGATGCTCTGACCATCTCTGCCCCATCCCACAAATCTGGACTGACCATAGTTTCATCCCCTTTGAAGTCCGTCAGTCTGAGAAAGCTAAATCATCAAAAATAAGACAACAACCCATTACTGATATAAATTGTAGAAAGGTGATTGACAGTATTAAGCCTGACTCCCCTTTATTGACGAGAGCACCCAAGTTGTCGGGGGACGCGTCTACGGACTCCCTTAACTTCCATGCCTGGATGGATCAAATTATTGCGGAAAATACCCCGCCTAAAGGTTGTCATGATAAGACCACAAGGAGGAAATTAAGTGCCCCTTGGTACTCACAGGCCTTAGCAGAGAGCCATTTGCTCTGTAGAAAAAAAGAAAGAAAATGGAGGAAAACATATGATGACTCAGCTAAAATCCTCTACGTACAACAGAGGAAATTATATCTGGCCAGTATTAAATCCGCTAAGAAAGATTACTATATTAAGGCCATCAGTGATGCTCAACAGAAACAAAGCATGTTTTTTTCCATTGTAAAATCTTTCACTCATCCCAAGGTTCTTCAGCCTGAAATCCCCCCCTCTGCAACTCTGTGCAATCAAATTGCTGACTTTTTTGAGGAAAAGATCGCACTCATCCAGAAGGAATTTCTTCCATTTCCAGCCCCCTCGATCTTAGAGCCTCTAATGCGGGGAGTAAATAACCAACATACCTTGAGTGGTTTTCAACCAGTCTCCCTCCAACAGACTCGTAAAGCGATTCTGGCTTGTAAATCAGGAGCTCCGACAGATTCTTGTCCCCCCCGAATATTGCATCATTTAATTGATGTTGTCAATCCTAACATCAATGCGATTGTAAATGCGTCCTTAGATTCAGGAGAAGTCCCTCAAGAATGGAAAAAGGCTGTTGTCAAGCCTTTGATGAAAAAGCCTAATAAATCGACTACGGATTTGTCGAACATGCGCCCAATATCGCTCCTTCCAGTATTGGGACAAATTACTGAACAGATGGTTTACTGTGAGTTGAAAGACTTTGTCGATGGGCATAATATTCTACATCCCCACCAGTCAGGTTTCCGTCCCAGACATTCGACCGAAACTGCCCTCATTGAACTTACAGATTCCATCAAGTTCCTACAGGATGAGGGAAGGAATGCTGTCCTCATCCTGTTAGACCTCACGGCAGCGTTCGACACCATCTCCCACAACATCCTGATTAATAGGATGAGAGATATTGGTGTGGCAGATACAGCTTTGGCATGGATAAAATCTTTCCTGACTAATAGGTCTCAAACTGTATCCCTGGGCCCTCACCTATCCAGCGAAAAAACTATTTTATCTGGCGTCCCTCAGGGGTCCATTTTGAGTCCATTACTTTTCAACATTTTTATGGCCCCCCTAATAGCTGTGATAGAATCCTATGGGATCCTAGTCACGCCATACGCTGACGACACACAACTTGTCGTCTCGATTGACAAAAATGATATAGATGCAGAACAGAAGTTTCAGACATGCCTGAAGGAGGTTTTTCAGTGGATGAGTAATAACCACTTGAAATGCAACAGTAGTAAAACAGAAATCCTCCCGCTAGGTAAGGATCATCTATTCTGTCCTAAGGATTGGTGGCCAAATGATTCACCGACCCCGCCTAGTTCAGTGGACTCTGTACGAAATCTGGGAGTCCAATTTGGCTCGGCTCTATCCTTTGATGAGCACGTCAGGATTACAGCAGGATGCTGCTTTGGCCTAATCAAGTTACTCAAGAAGTTTTTCGACTTCCTGTCCATTGCGTCCAGAAAATCAGTTGTGGTAGCGTTAATACGATCACGGATAGATTATTGCAATGGTCTGATGGCTGGAGTGAAAAGGTCCACATTGAGAAAATTGCAGAGCGTACAACACGCTGCTGCAAGATTAGTTCTCAAACTGCCAAGAAAATCCTCTGCTTCTGCGTCACTACAAACCCTACATTGGCTGCCCCTTCACAAGAGGATTCTATACAAGCTCTTATTGACTGCTTTCAGAGCTTTAAACAACATAGGTCCAAAGTACCTCGTTAAGCGTTTTGTTCGCTATGACCCATCACGTTGCCTGAGGTCCTCAGGAGGTAACCTAACCAGGATCCTGAGGTACAAATACAAAACCAAGGGAGGCAAAACATTTACGGTCCTAGCATCAAGGGCGTGGAACATCATGCCTATAGATCTTAGACTGATTGACAAGGAGAGCATTTTCAGGAAACATCTTAAAACATGGATCTACCAGCTATCCAACAACTTTGTAATGGCGGCAATCTAGAGCTCCACCCACTAATTTACACATGCACAGCGCCAGAATGCCCCTTCCGGAGCGACAGGTTGCGCTTTACAAATACCCACGTACAAATACAAATACAAAAGGGAACTATGACACTTGGGAATTAGTCCATTTTACTATGTTTAGGAGTTAGAGTACATGCACCGGCGGCCTTGTTAGCATTAGTCCATTAAGCAAAATTTTAAAAAACGAAAAAAGTGTCTCTTTCTTACAGTGAACTATACATGTTTTATGATCTGCCAAACCTACAAACTGGGTGAGAAAACCAAATACTAAAAAGCTCGAGGCAGAACTGAGTAGAATCAGATAAATCCAGAGTTACAGAAAAGCAGGATGAAGAAGGACAAGATCCAATATAAAAGTGAAAAGCCTGATCCTAGCATCAGAGTTAGAGATAAGAAAAATGTGTCAAGCATAGGGGTGACAAATATCCCAAAAGCAACAATGTCTATGTTACAATAAATTCACACAGGACACATGATACAGAAAGAAGGAAGACAAAACAAGAAGGTGGAGGTGTTACCTCGTCTTGTGATTACATCATAGGCACTGACTACTTCATTAGTAATTCAGTAATTCAGTGCAGATCAGAATGATAACCCCATGTCCTCATCCTTGGCAAACCAGGAGAAAGTACTTTCACTAAAGCCCATGCCACTGTTTACCACCTGAGTCTCTCCCACTTCCTTCATTTCAAAACCAGGGAGAGACCTGTTTGTCAAGGTCATCTACCCAAGTCCTTATGGGACTGCCATGTGTGGCTGTGCCAGGGAATTAGAAATGGAAGACCACAGTCAGCTGGGATGTTAGTGGGAAACGTGGGTTCTTGGAGGCGATTGCCCACCAATTGGTCCCTGCCTGGACCTGACATTGAAGCGGCCTCACCGAACGCATACAACATATTCTTATTTAGAAAGCATTCTGGTAGAAAAAAGTATTTAACAATCAAAATATGACACTGCGCTGGACACTAATTGCATCAGAGTCATTTCAGTGAACTTTCTGACCTCTTAATAAACACCCCAGATCAATTAATCAGTCAATCTTTCTTCAGTCCATTTCCTTTTCCTATTGGATCTAAGTTTACATCAAAGTGAAGGATCTAGTACCATTCACTCTGAGAAAGAGCTTTGGCTTTCAGCAGTGGAAAGATAAGAAATTATGAATATCACTTACTGCATATTAATCTCTCCATACTAAAGGGTATAATTTACTAAGATTAAGAGCGGTGTTTGCATCACAAAAGGGATGTAAATTTACGCAAAATCTTTTTTTACTAATTTACTTTCCAGCGCAACATTTGTTTGCACTGGAAAGTCTCTTGAAAGTGGTGCAAAGAGCACTTCTTTGCATTACTTAGCGACAAAGGGGCATTCCATGCATGGTGCATGGGCCCTCCCATGAAACCACCCATGGTTTCAGATGTAAAACTCTATTTACTTAAAAAAGTAGATGGGATTTTGTGTCAAAAAATAGCACCCACTTCAACCAGCCGCTATCATGGAGAAATGCTTTTAATTTGCCTTACTTTTTGGAGCACACATAGAAGGTGGGAAAAGCTGTAAAGTTAGTCTAAGCCTAGTATTTTGCACTGGAAAGGTATCCTTTCAGTACAGAACCTATGCTAGATTTACACACACGCCCTGGCACTATGGTGCAAAAGTATGTGCGTGACTCACAGCAGAACATTTCTGCACCGGCGCTGGTGAGAGGGAAGGAGGGTGCCATATTTCTGAAAAATATGGCCCTATCCTGCTGTCTCCTCCTCACACAGCGCATCATTTGCGGCGGCTGCTGCATTGCGTGATAATTTAGTAAATCTGGGCCTCAATATGTGGAGCCCTTGAATTTTCCTGCTGAATGATCCAATCAGGTCTGTTGTGACCCCCACGAGCCCATAGTTGACAAGGGGATTACCAGTGATAGAAATAGAATAGTACTTTCTCCTACAGATGGAGTCATAGATTAGGATTACCCACTTGGAGAGAGAAGTCATGGCTTTTTCAAAATTCTAAGGGGCAGATTTATGAGGCCCGTGCGCCTCCTTGCGCCGCAATTGCGTCACTTAATGTGACGCAACGGCGGCGCAAACAATGCGCCCTATTTACAACGTGACGCATCTAGGAGATGCGTCACGTTGGAAAGCCCTGCGCCATGAGGAGGCGTTCCTGCGCAGGGGGGGGGCGTTCCTGCGCAGGAACGCCTCCTAAAAGTGGCTGAGTGAAATGAGATTTCACTCAGTCACTTTCTACGTCAATTCCTTACGCCTGCTTGAAGCAGGCGAAAGGGTGACGCACCATGCATTGAAGAGGTGGCTCCTGTGCATTGCAGGAGTCATGTCGCTCTTGCGACATGACTCCTGCAATGCGCCACCCGTACGCCGAGAGATGCGTCAGGCATCTTCACTAACTTGCACCATGGTGCGCCGCATCATAAATGCGGCGCACCATGGGTGGCGGAGCAGTGGCGCACTGTGGCGCATGTTAACTGGCGCATCCCTGGGGATGCGCCAGTTAACATAAATCTGCCCCTAAATGTTTTATAGGACTGGTTATCAGGTGGAGATTGCGGGCTATTTAGGAAGATCATTTGCTCTGCCGGTGATACGAGTCCGCTGGGACTGATCCCGCATGTTAATAGCCTATACAATCAAGAGACATAGGTAGACCTAACGGACCTGGTGCACTGTTTATCATCGATCTCCTATATCTATATGTTCGTCTATTTACAAAGGGCGTAGCAAGATATTCTCTTTAGTGTGGACCAATGAACTACGTACACTTCCAAGTTGTAACCGATGTGCCAGTAAAAAATACTTTAATTCCAAAAATTCGTGTAGCAAACTTGCATGTCTAAAGACTGTCCACAGCTCAAGAATAGAATGTGATTAATTCGAAACCATGTTTTAGTGTTTTGTTTACTGTCTTCAAAAATAATTAATTATTCATGCAAACCACGCTATAAATTCCGTCGTGTTTATAATCATCGTCATTACATTTAACAAATTAATTGTGGACCATAAAATAGCTCAATACATTTCTGCGAATTGATTTTCCGACTCAATAACGTTTTTTGTTATTCACACATAGTAAATAGCATCCAGAGAAAGTTTGTATGTCTCTTTAACCCTTTTGAAACACTTAAATGCAACTCGTGCAACCGTATTGCAGAGAAACAGTGAACGATACCTGATGCAGTACAGACCCTCACAAAGATAAAGCATTTGCATACATTCCAACAAGAGAAAACAATATCATGACCAGCACAGCTTCCCGTGACGCATTTTTGTGTAGGTTAAATTAGTCAAGATTAATTGTACTAATATGTTTCCAATGCATACCATTACGTTGTGTCGGTTTATTTGCTGTAGTTATCATGGCATAGTTACGAGCCCCTTATAAGGAGCACATTTACTGGGGTGGTGGCGCAGGGATGCACAGCAAGTTACCTTGCGGCGCTTCCCTGTTCCACAGGCAAAGGGGAATCCAATACGATGTTTTCCTGTCATTTGCCCCTGCGCTGGTGCCAATTTGGCTGCCTACCACCAACGCGGGCACCATTGCATCATAGTGCAAGTGTGCCTCTGTTTTAGGCAGGATTGTTTTGTGCAGGAAGTGTCTCCTTCCTGCAGAAAAACAATCCATAGAGGTGTTTTCCTTTTTCTGTGTGTGATATTTCTCCTTATTACGTCTCCCCTGTTAAGGCGTAACATCTTGATGCAATCCCAGGTCTACCACTAATGGTAAATCTGACAATGTGTGCCAAAATCCATGGGTGGATGTGTGGGAACACCCATGCTCCACCTATGGAGTGTCTTCCTGGCGCAGAGTAACGCAATGCAGTGATTTCAGCTGAGTAACTCAGCTCTAGATTTATCAAGCCAAACTAGAAGGCCTTGCTTGGCTTGATAAATCAAACTTAAAAGTTGCATTGCTCTTGCACACCATTGCTTAGGCGCAAAGCAGACGCAACTCTTTCATAAATATTCCCAAAGTTTGATAGAAAAATAAATTAGACTACAATCTGAATACAAAAATAAATGAATTGGACAGTACAGACTGAGGGCTTCTGAATTGGACAAACAGAAAAGAAAAAGACGACCATTACTTGAATACATTAGAACATAATACCATACCAAGAATGAGATAGTTCAAGGCTGTCTGGAATATTACCTTTTTTGTTTTATGTTTCATTTTTTACTTTACAAGCAGATATGAAGGAACTTTCAGAGACCACAGGCCTCATTTACAAACGTTTGGCCTTCTTCCTGCACTGCGCTACATCAACATAAAAGGGCAGGAATGCTCCGTATCTATGAGGTAAGGTGCACTCCAGTCCTCTTTCCTATCACTGGTGCACAATTGGCTGTCATGCGCAAACGCAGGCACTTTTGCACCATGGTGCCATGGTGCAGGGATTCTTTGATATCACATAACTATGCTTGGGACCATAGAACCTTAGGGCCTCATTTATGAAGTTTTACCATAGGGCAGCGCTGCAGGCCTTCCTGCCGCTCTGCCCTACGGTAAATGAATAGGGCAGAAATGTGCCATGGTGCAAGGGTGCTTCACCTTCCTGCACCAATCAAAGGAGGCTTTTTCCTTTTTCTATTTTCACTGCAGAATGCGGCACACATAGAAAAAGGAAAAACGAGGAGAAATAAAGAAATTTCTCCTCATTGTTCCTCCCTTAGGCCTCCCTTGGTGAGGCTTACGTTTTTGGTGCTGCCTCAGATTTATGATTTCTATTAAATCTGGGGCAGTGTAAAAAAGCTGTGGATGTTCCTTGGGACGGCCCCAGCAACACCCATTGCACACCCCTTTAATGCAGAAAACGGTGTTAAAGGAAGCCATATTTAAGAGACAGTATTAAGCCAAAATAAGTGGCACGTAAATATGGAGCAGGCTCCTGCATCACGCAACATCACAAAAAAAGACGTTACGCCAGCGCAAGGGATGGACCTATCTCACCACCTTGGTACCCATGAGCTGCGAACCAACTAGTTATAGTGTCTCACTTGCCCTCCTGCTCACTCATAGAGGAACAAGCGATTCGACACCCCAGAACACAACTCTTCTGACCTTCCCAGAAATCGTGGTGACCGGACGTACCCTTCCACTCTCACACTCGTACTTGTCCACAAACAGATCTGACAGATACACGTGAAAAGTTTAAAATATTTATTTTAACTATGGTGCTCTAGCATGCAGTATAAGTAACACAATAAGTAATAGGATGCCTAACAAAATTACAGTCAGCATAGTAAGTAATCCATAAAAGGAGATGTCATTATATAACACAGGTAAAACTAACCCCACTCTCCTTCAACAGAATCTAACGTGATTGTAAATCAAAAGATATCTGGGTATTTCCAGCAGTCCCCATACCTTAGCATGCACAGATGAAGGTTCTACATCTCAGGTGTAGTCGCAATCTTGTCTGTGTATTTGCCTGCCTGTGCATACCTATAAGACAAACAGTGCGTGTTCTCAAACAATAGCTGCATGTGTGTCTTTTGTCTAGGCACTAGAGCCTGACCAAAACAGAATAACAAGGGCATTGTTGTTTGACTTTGTCTACGGTGTTCAGACTAAATCCTAGGAAAATGAAGAACACAAAAATAACAGTAAGTTTTGTGTGAAAGTACAGATTGGTACAAAGCAAAATACGTGTGTGTGGTAACGTGCACAAAGCAAAGTAAAGCATGCAGCATTCACATGCTATCAATGGGAAAACTTCAATGGGCCTGGACAGTATATATTACAGTGTAAGGATGTCTGCTTTGTGGGAATGAATGCCTTTTGTGCTGGGAGGGATAACTTCCTGCACAAAAGCAATAATTGGAAGCAATGCAGTACACATAGAAAGAGGAAAGAACTAGGAGAAATAAAGTAATTTCTCCTTGTTGCACCTTGCCTACACCTCCCCTGGGGATGCACAGGCTTTTGACACATTCCCAGGTGTACAGAATGTACATCTGAGAATGTGTCAGATGCCTTGGGTATTAAGTGAAAACCCCAACCATAACACCCATGGCACGCCTCCTCATTGCAGTGTGAGGCAGTGCAGAGTTGTGTGCAGCGCTGCCCCACTCCATAGCTATAAGGCCATGAAAAGCCACGCAGGGTGGCTTTATGTGGTCTTGAAGATATGACATTGAACTGTGTGATGCTGGAAGGTCAATAAAAGTGACTTTTCGGCGGTGGACAGGGGCTTGTAAACAAGCCCCCAAGTTTGGGTATCCATGTTAGGGGACAGTCATTTATTTTCAGATATCATACTGGATGTGGGAACAAGAGTGTGCTTTTAGGATAGTGAGTTACAGTGACAAAATATGTTTCAATTGTATTCGATGCAGACCACTACACTACACCCTTGAGCAAAATGGAAGAAAGTTTCCTTCCATTGTAGAGGAGTCTGTGGGACATATTTGAGAGGACAAAGACACACATCATTAATGGTGCCTTCCTCAGGGCCAGTATTAGTTAAAATAAAAGATTATATACTAGGCACCAACATATGCATAAAATAGTTGGTTCATGTAAGGTCAATACTTAATGGAATTTTATTCAGAAATTATCACTTGAATGACAAGAAATTTGAAGATATTTTTTGAAAAATCCATCTTGTAGAATGCCAACACAAATACATTTTAGGAGGTACTCTACTTGTAGTACACAGAAGATCGTTCTGAAATAGAACAGTATCTATCTAACACAATTCACTGCACTATTGTACTTTTAGGATTGTTTATACTGCAGTGAAGTTTTGGATCGATACATCAAGAGAGAAACAAAGATAATTGTGAGGAAAATACCCTTTTTGCGTGGTCAACCCCATTTGTTTAATTGTATTGCTCGTTTTACAATCTCCCCACTGGGGAATTGCTGTCCTCTGTTCATTGAATGTGCTGTGACACCTAAAGCATGTTGACATGTATTGGCTAATCTTTGGTTGGCTTCTTTAACCCTCCTAAAAGGCGACAGTATATGGATGAAAATCTGCACCTATGCCAGGAAAAGTTAAATGTCACCTGTGGACTGCAGCCCTTTTAGTGTGCAATACACTAGTGTGGAACAGGAGACCATAGCTTTAGGCCTACCTTTGTAACCTGATCGCTGTAATGTAAGACTTCAGTCTGATTTATCAAAATAAACCTCTTAACAAAGGAAAAACCTACCTTTTAAATATTAATATGTGACCCCTATGTAGGCTTTGTAGCTCCCAAAGTCAGGTGCATGGTATTTGAAAGTGGGACATGTAGAATTGTAATATTACCATGTCACTGCAGTGACAAGCCCCTAAAAGTTATTTGCACTGTAGAAGGCTTTGGAAAACAGGATTACAGATTATATATTACTTCTGTTTCTCTGGTTTTGGACCAGGTACAAAAATAGTTCCAGCTCTGGTAGCAATTAAAATACCAGTTCAAAGGTGACGTTGTTTTAGAAAGTTTATTTTTCAATGCCTGAAGTTCCTGTGTTATCCTTCCAGCAGCTGCCTAGTCTGTGCTTTACCTTAATGAGGTGTGACAACCGCACCCAGAGCAGAGACAAAGACTCTGTGTGGGAAGTTGTTTTTTTTCCTCTTCCATGAAAATCATTTGGGGCGGATCCAGGAACTTTATTATCTTGTAAAGAGACCCACCTATTCACCAAGAAATGTAAGGTGCGACCTGGAGAAGCAAACATGTGTTTCCCCAAGCAGGCTGGCTCCAAACCCAATGAGAGTGGAGCAACCTACACACCCTGACTAGAGACCACTGAGAAGGCGACTTTTCCTTTTACTGGGCCCGCCTTTGCACGAGCACACAGGCTATGCACAAGGGAGAAAGGGTTTCCCATCTCACATTTTAGAAGTAAGGTGCAGTGTGGGATTGTTTGGAGTGGACCAAACACAAACTGCTGAAAAAGTGGGTAATGTTGCCCTGGGAATATCCAACCCATTTGTTAGAGAGGAGCCAGAAGTAAATCGCACCCACTAGCCAGTGCCAACTATAAATATGGCTCCCTAATGTACCCTCATCAGAACACTCAGAAACCTGTAGAAAAACAGAACAACGACTGCACCTACTGTCTGAGACATGTGAAGAGACCTGAAGGGCTGGATCTGCTCCAACTAGTACCCATTTCAAAGAACTGGACTTCAAAGGTCAGTTGGTCGATGTCTTTTGTGTCTACAAGGACTAAACAAGCTGAAAGAGTATTTTTTAAGAGCCCATCTGACGTGTTGCAACTGGCCCCTGTTGAAGTGTGGAGTGAGCCATGGCCATAAGTCCTGGGAGCCTGTAAAGTGGCTAAGATGAGCTGCTCCCGAAAATCTGAAAAGTTGGCACGTTTTGGATATCCTAGACCACAGCGGGACCTCACGGAAAAGGTGTCAGATTTGGAGTGCACTTCATTGAATACAAGGTCAGGCTTTCATTACTAGAGGGCTTGATCTCTAAATAAAAGTTTACATCCAAAGGTAAAAAAAGTATCCATTCAGCAATAGGACAATGGAGGGCGTGAAATCTTTGTTTTCCTACTCTAGGTTTACCCACCAAAACAACCGTCTTCAGTGGGACTTCCAGTGGCTATTTGAAGATAAGAGGACTACACCAGATACAGGCTGCTGCCTTGCCCCATCGGAGGATTTTGACTTTCATTTCAGAGATTCATTCAGAAGGAAAAGTTTTAACTAAGGCGATCCCCTTCGGTTATTTATAGGGGAGTGCAAAACTCAAGTATTTTACTGTAGTGTGATTGCACACAATTTCACAGTTACATGTAATCACGCAAAATGTTTCTTGCACTCAAAAACTTATCCAAACAGTCTGTCGGGGAAAAGAATTCAACTTGGAAAAGTGATTTTGAGTTGATTTACAGTCAATCATTAAAAAAAAACCTCTCCCACTTGGGTTCGAATTTGTAGTTTTGCACTCATGAATTACCAGAACTGTCCTCTTGAGTAACAAATCTACCTGAAATGTTTTTATCCACCCATGTTCAAGGAACTGCAACTCACATTCAAAACACTGCTGCCCACATTTGGAATTGTAGATCCATGCTCAAAACTACTCAAATAATCTGACAGGTAAATTTATCTACGTGAAATGCTGCTTGCATTAGAAAACTGCTGAATGGTCAGTCTCACAATAACATTTCACCCCGAAATTTACAGTATGTGGCATAATCTTTAATCTCTGTAATTTTGTGTGAATTTTGTGGCAGAAAATTACCCAGATTTGTATATGGCTGGAGTGGCATGATGAGCAAAAAAACAATGGATTAAACCCAGATCTGTGACTGGGCGTGAATTATGTGTGCAGCACTCCGTCCATCATCTGTTCCTTCTGCATTTGAAATTGCATCTAAGTCAGGGTCAATCATGAATTGTGATTTCTTATTGGTGCAATACTTTGGCTTGGCGGTTTTGTCTTAAAACCTTAAAAATTCCTATATTGGGGTCACCCTTGTTTGATTTAAGTTGTATTGGCCTAGTTTGTTTCTATCGCGTTTTTTTCTATTTTAGAAATTGGTTGTGGGATTTTTTCTATTGTGCTCTCACTTTTTATTGTTTGGGTACTCAAAATATTTTAAAGGCTTTTCTTTAAGTTAATCCTGTTATCTCTGCATCATAAATATCAGGGGTTGAGCCCAGGTTTATTTATTGAATTTGTATGTTGGGCCTTGTTATTAACCCTGGGCAAAGAACTACGCTACTCTCGCGTAGTTTGCGAAGGTTGCGCTACTTCACACTACGCGAACTGCACGTAACACAGTGCAAACACGCGTAGCATAGGGCAGCAGTCATTTTTTGCTTGCCCCCGGTCCTCAACGCCAAGTTGGCGACTGCGAACAAGCAAAATGACATCCCGGCGAGCCTTTTCCTCGTTCGTGATCGGCAACATCAAGTTGCCGATCGCGAGTGTGGAAAATAAACCTCCCGGCAAGATTATCAACGCGGGGAGGTCAGGTTTCTCATTGCGAGTATTCGCATATGCTCGTGACTGATCGCGATGAGAAACTACCAGTCCGCGTTGAGAAAGCTGTTGCATGAATAAAAATCTACTCGAGCGGCAGAAAACTACTGCTTGCACTGTGCAAGATGCCGTTTTCAATGATTGCACAGTGCCGGATGCTTATCCGCATTGTGCAATCATTGAAAACGGCATTTTGCACAGTGCGAACAGAGTACTACGCATTTCGCGTAGTGCTATGCATAGCTCGCGTAGTGCGAAGTGCACTTTGCGTAGCGCTACTTCGCAAACTACGCCCAGCAATACTTGTTATCTCCATACCACAAAAATCAGGGGTTAAGCCCAGGTTCATTTATTGGATTTGTGTGTTGGGCCTAACTGGATTGTGTGACTTATTACTTGGGAAAGAATCACATTCTCACTTACAGTAATGCATATCAGGTGAGTGTAGTCAGGGATAGTTTTGAAGGTGGAGCGGCTATGCAACAATCACAGTGTTTCTGATCATGTGAGTCATGCTTCTCAACTTCCTTCCTCAGGCCCAAACAACAGCCCCGCCCAAATAAATCTGTGAGTCCACCATGTTGCAGTGGTGAGAAAGGCATCAAATGATGTCTTCATATGTACACAGGGACTGCCTTTCTCCTTGGCACAGTATGTTTTGGTGCAGCTGAGAATAACGTTCATAAGACCAGTGCCTGATTATCATAGATTATAGTGTCTGATAGTGGGGTCAGCCACTGAGCATGTTGTTAATCTTTGGGAAGGCCAATAAGCTTCCAGCAATACTAAGGGAAAGCACCCACTGTGAGGACACCTAGGCCACCGAGACCAAATCCATAATTGTGAGCATTGCAAGTCCTCACTGGAATACAGTGCTGGGTCAGAGTACATCCACTGTCTCATATTCCTTCACTGTTCTCCTTTTCTAAGTAATGTCTCTCACATGCAAAGAAAGCTTCAATGCCTCGGCTCAAAAGTCAGTCAGCTCCTTCATAGTACACAAGCTCCAAGTCAGCTTTTGTGGCACATTGTTGAAATTCCCCAGGTAGTGATGCAGAAACTGGCAAATGAAGATAACAATGGATACCCCTTCAATGGAACACATTTCTCCATCAGTTTGAAACCCCAGATTCTGGTAGGGAAATTTTGCTACACTGCCTACACATTTCTGCCCTATCTTTATACTAAATGTAGGACTTGGCTTTTTGGATAAAGTTTCATAACTTTTTGCTTTCCCCCTAGACCGTTTTCCTGACATAGAGTTGGAAATTTAGATGCTTTTGTTACTTTGCGACTGCTGATCAATAACAAAGTACAAGTGTTCCCTATGCAAAGTGTAATGGTAATTGGTTGGCCATGATTGGTATGTTTGCCTTACCAGTAAAGTCCGTAGTGATGTGCACTGTGTGAGCCAGGGCTAGTAATGCAAACGTGCGCGGAGAAGGGAACTCAGTCCTGTAGTGTAAGGCGCACGCGCAGTTTGCTATGTTAGCATGTTGTCCTGATAAGTGCAACCACTTGTCAGGCCTGATTTTCCCTTTTGCATATACATTAAGCACCTCTGTGGTAGGTCCCGGGTAATTCCTGGGCAGGGTGCAGTGTAGGTAAAAGGCAGAACATATTCTAAGGTGTGTGTTATGTCCTGACCGTGAAAAACACTAAATTTCGTTTTTCACTGCTGAAAAGACATCCTGCCCATAGGACACAATGGGGGAGACTGGGTGTGTGTTTGTTAGTCTAGTTTCCTGTAACTTTATAATGGAGAGGTGAAGTTTAATATGCATGAATTCACCGTGTCATAACACATTTTTCTCTGAAGGTGGTTTTCTCAGTATGAGTTCAGAAACCACTCTTTTAGAAAGTAGCTTAGTTTTGTGCTTTAGGCATTTCTGCGTGTCTCTGCTGAAATGTGGATTGACTGTCTGGATTTGAAAGGTGAGAGGAGCTGGGAGAGGTCTTGACCCAGGGAGGGGTTGATATTGCATTCAACAACAAAGAGGCCTAAACCAGCTCACACCAAATTTCATATGACCGATAGCAGAGTTACTTGGCCAATTTATACTGCTGCCCAAGATGTGTACCTTGACACTGATCTATAGGGTCACGGTTGTTTAATGTTTTCATGAAAATTACACCCAGGTCTAATCCCACTCTAGGAATTAGAGATAAGAAATAAAGTGAAATAAAGAGAGAGTGCCTCACGGTAACAACACCGGAGGGGGTTCCTGACAGACAATTGTCAGTTTACCCACTTCTCATCATGGGCCACTCTCTCCTTATATGAGTAAAGAAAGGAAAGAAAATTACAGATGGTGATTCCCTAACTGACAGAATATAGTGCCGAAATGAAAAACCTTAGAATTCCCTCATATAAATTAAAGTGAAACTAAAGTGTGTGTGCACCTAGAACCCCTGAGATGGCCAAAACCAAACGGCCACCACTGTTAAAAAGGGGGAAACACTTGCTAGCTAAACTACTTTATTCTGATGCTGCAAGATTTCCCAGTTAAAAATGGTTCATAGTATACCATATATATTTACTCTGTGCCAACATGTTTTATTTCCATAAATTTCAGCAACTTCATCAGGGCAAGATTGGGGTTCTGTTTTCAGTCTTTCCTTTGGTAAGCTCACAGGAACTGATGGCTACGTGCTACTGCATACCTGCAGCCATCAAGCACGTATGACACCGTGTCATACGATCACATGTCTACTGGTGACACAGTTAGAATCTGGCCCCGCTACCGGACAGATTAGGTTCCAAACGCTGCTCGTCACATGCCCAATACCCAATCTTGCCCTGACGAAGTTGCTGAAATTTATGGCAACGAAACATGTTTAGCTAGTTTAGCTAGCAAGTGTTTCCCCCTTTTTAACAGTGGTGGCCGAACAAAAGAACAATGTTCCAACAAGTAATAATATTAGTCAAATAAGCATGTATGCAAAAAGCATTACAATGATGGAAATAAGGAGAACACTCGTTTAGTTGATAAAAGATTGTAAATCAAATTTTGTGGCAACCATATTGCACTTGGTGCTCAAAAACGTGTCTGTGGAGAACGTGGTGACGCAAGTGAAAGGGTGAACAGCATAGACGGCACACAGTGAACAATGGTGCAAGTTATGTACAGTGGGTGGCTCAAGTATTGTGACAAGGTGACATCACTGAATACAGTATTTTTATAATTTGTATTGAGCAACTTTGAGAGGTACGCCTATTAATGCGCTGTTGAGTCGACGGCGTTTCGATCCTATTAACTCGGGATCGTCATCATGACAAGGTTGTCTGATTAGGGGAGTGCTGCGAAGGAGAAGGGAGAGATCAGGGAGGGGAAGAAGACATCAGGGATCCGCAAGCGCTCATGGTAGCAAGGTGTGGTGAGCTGCTGCCAGGGGGTGTCCCAGAGGAAGAAGCCAAGGAGCAGAGTGCGCTTAGAGGAGTGAGGAGCTCGATGTGTTGATAGATAGTGTGGCGGGAATGGAGCGGGCACGCATGGGTGGACATCGGCAGGTGTGGGCAACGGAGCGGCCTGTGAGGGGTACTGCACAAGGATAAGCAATCTGTGTACTCAGCTTGGGACGTAGTGATCCTAAGGTCTGTGAGGACAAAAACGTGGGCTAAGTAATTGAGGCACGATCGGCTGGGAGTGATGGGTGGGGGTGGGTGGGTGAAGCAGGTCGAGAAGAAGCGAGCGGAAATCGATGTGTTCGGTGAAGTTGGCTGAGGCGCGTGGGGCTGACCGTCTGGGTGAGCGGCGAGTCACTATGTTATGGCCAAGTGAGACAGTTATACATTGAAGTTAGGGCTGAGGAGCGTAGGGCTGAACGTCCAGGTGAGGGGCGCGTCACGAAGGTGGGGCCAAGTGAAGCAAGCAGCGGGGCAAGATTGGGTGTAGGCGAAAACCTGTTGGGGCAGTGCGATAATTCGTGGAGAGGTGAAGTTATCCGCGAATGGTGGGGCCATGTCCGCACGGGGGCACTGGAAGCAAAAAGGGGTAACATTTAAAACCTAGTGTAGTGGTAGATTGGGAAAGTGTATAAGCCAGTAATGGGGGTAACACTAAAGAGAATTAGAGCATTAGGCGCAGGAAGGCCATCTGCGATCAGCCGGGGGCCAAGCACTGGTCCTGTTGAAAAAAGAGGGGGACAATCAGGTATGGCCAAGAAACGGGGGACAGTTGGGAAGACCAGTAGGCATTTCCAGGGTGGCGGTCCAAGTGGAATTACCTTAGTAGATCGGCGTGCCGGCGAGGGAATCGATCCGGGTGCTGGTAGATGCCAGCACGGACTGTAGTGTGATATCTACTTCCGCATGTAGGCGGAGTCACGCGTGTGACGGTAGAGTTGGGGGCGTGAACCTGGTGATGCCGGGGCCAAGGGGCAGGGACGGGGCAGGGACGGGGCAGATCTTAGGACCTGTCATAACTCGCAGATAGCTGTCAGACAACGAACAAGGGGGGGACCGAGGGTAGTAAAACACACACACATATGTACAAGTGGCAGGAGTTATGAGGTGACAAGAGCGTCAAAAGACTCGATCATAAGTACACGCACTTCTGGCATTGGAACATTGATTAAAGTACATGGGAGCGAATATCAGGATAATTAGCAAAAATATTTAGACAACAAATTGCATGGAGAACAACGAATTAGCAAATGTAAAGCAGGTACAATGTGTTTAAAGAAAAAACTTACAGGGTAATGAATGAGACCCATTAAGCAATGTGTGGCATAGTGTGCGTACAATTTAGGAAGAGATGCAATGTCAGGGTGAGGAATAACGAACAGGGTGGCGGGGTAGGAAGGATAATAGCGGTGGTCAATCAGATTAGGTAGTTACAGTACTGTTCCACTCATCAATGGTATTGAGGCCATGGTTTGACGCAGTCACAGAGGGTCATCCATTTACACTCAGCTTTATTGAGGAGCAATTTGATGTCTCCTCCGCGGACAGGTAGAGTGGGTCTCTCAATGACTTGCCAAAGGATGTCTGTGTCAAGATGTTTCAGTTCCAGGTAGTGCGCAACCAGTGGTGCTGTCAGGGTTTTACAGTTGATTCTGCTCTTGTGCTGGATGATTCGTTGTTTTATCATCTGTGTTGTTTGTCCAATGTAGATAAGGTCACATGGGCATTTGACTGCATAGATGACGTTTTGTGATCTGCGATTGGTATGGCTTCTCAGTTTGTGGGAGCGGCCTTTGAATGTGAATTCTTTGGTGTTGACGGTCAAAGCACAGACGCTGCAATTCTGGCATCTGTAATGTCCCACGATGGGATCAAGTCCCCAAGCTGCTGTTATGGTGTGTTTTTCTGTTGTAGCTTGCGGCCACGTAATTGCATGTCCTAAATGGCTCGCCAGGTTATTGCCACGTTGGTATGAAAGTGGTGGTTTGTGGATTTGTTCATGAGAGCGTAGGAGGGACCAGTTCTTTCGACCCTTCGACACCACTACACAAGTCATGGCAGGTTTGAACATAGAATCCCTCTATACTAATATCGATATAGAGTCAAAATATCGAGTTTTTATTTTTGACTAAACATAATATCGAGTAAAAAATATAGAATAGACATAATATCGACTAGACATAATATAGACTACCAAAATATCGACTAGAAAACTTTAATATCGAATACAATGGACATAATATCGAATCAAAAATATAGAATGGACATAATATCGACTAGACATAATATAGACAACAGAAATATTGAATTTAAGGTAAATTAATATTAATTTAAAATTTTTGTGTAATAAAATTCTCTAGCGGGTTGTGGGTTTATAGGGGAATAGGGTGAGAAGTAATTTAATTATAATTAATTAAATATGTTATTTTATTTATTGTTATTTATATAGAATTAATTGTTAATTATTAATAATTGGTAATTAATTAAAATATAATTGGTAATTATTTTAATTGATTAATTGATGAATATGTTAATTTTAGTAATGTATTTTCTGTAGCGGTTTGTGGGTTCATAGGGGAATAGGGTAGGAAGTAATTTAATTATAATTAATTTAAAATGTTATTTTATTTATTGGTATTTATTTATTATTAATAGTTAATTAATTATTAATTGGTAAATAATTAAAATATAAATGGTAATTAATTTTAATTGATTAATTTAAAAATATGTTAATTTTAGTAATTTATTTTCTGTAGCGGGCTGTGGGTTTATAGGGGAATAAGGTGGGAAGTAATTTAATTATAATGAATTAAATATGTTATTTTATTTATTGGTATTTATTTAGAATTAATTGTTAATTATTTATTAATTGGTAATTAATTAAAATATAATTTGTAATTTATTGTAATTGATTATTGATAAATATGTTACTTTTATTACATTATTTTCTGTAGTGGGTTGAGTGTTTATAGGGGAATAGCTTGGGAAGTGATTTAATTGTAAGTAATTATATTTTTAAAATATTTTTTAGTGTCTAATTTTTATTTATTTTTATATTGTAAATTAATGTATTGGTAATTGGTAGATAATGAGTATTATTAGGTAATTTTTATTATTAGTTAAATTTTATTTCTAATTTTAATTGATTAATTAATATATTTTATAAAATTGTAAAATATTTTAATTATTTTGTAATTGGTATTAATATTTATGTTATTTATATTTATATATGAATTATTTACTTTCCATACTATTGCACGCACTGGAGTGGGAATAGTAATTTTTCCCCCTACGCTATCCAACGCTTTCCCTACTGTTGCACTCTCTGGAGTTGGAATAGTAATTTTTACCCCTACGCTATCCAACGCTTTCCCTACTGTTCCACTCTCTGGAGTAAGAATAGTAATTTTTTCCCCTACGCTGTCCAACGCTTTCCCTACTGTTGCACTCTCTGGAGTTGGAATAGTAATTTTTACCCCTACGCTTTCCAACGCTTTCCCTACAGTTTCACTCACTGGAGTGGGAATAGTAATTTTTACCCCTACGCTATCCAAGGCTTTCCCTACTGATGCACTCTCTGGAGTTGGAATAGTAATTCTTACCCCTACGCTATCCAACGCTTTCCCTACTGTTGCACTCACTGGATTGGGAATAGTAATTTTTATCCTTACACTATCCAACGCTTTCCCTACTGTTGCACTCTTTGGAGTAGGAATTGTAATTTTTATCCCTACGCTATCCAACGCTTTCCCTACTGTTGCACTCACTGGAGTGGGAATAGTAATTTTTACTCCTACGCTATCCAACGCTTTCCCTACTGTTGCACCCTCTGGAGTGGAAATATTTTTCTTTACCCCTACGCTATCCAATGTTTTCCCTACTGTTGCGCTCTGGAGTGGGAATAGTACATTTTTACCTCTACGCTATCCAACGCTTTCCCTACTGTTGCTCTCTCTGGAGTGGTAATAGTAATTTTTACTCCTACGCTATCTAACGCTTTCCCTACTGTTGCACTCTCTGAAGTTGGAAAAGTAATTTTTACCCCTACGCTTTCCAATGCTTTCCCTACAGTTTCACTCACTGGAGTGGGAATAGTAATTTTTACCCCTACGCTATCCAAGGCTTTCCCTACTGATGCACTCTCTGGAGTTGGAATAGTAATTCTTACCCCTACACTATCCAACGCTTTCCCTACTGTTGCACTCACTGGATTGGGAATATTATTTTTTATCCTTACGCTATCCAACGCTTTCCCTACTGTTGCACTCTCTGGAGTAGGAATAGTAATTTTTATCCCTACGCTATCCAACGCTTTCCCTACTGTTGCACTCACTGGAGTGGGAATGGTAATTTTTACTCCTACGCTATCCAATGCTTTCCCTACTGTTGCACTCTCCGGAGTTGAAATATTTTTTTTTACTCCTACGCTATCCAATGCTTTCCCTACTGTTGCGCTCTGGAGTGGGAATAGTAATTTTTACCTCTACGCTATCCAAAGCTTTCCCTACTGTTGCTCTCTCTGGAGTGGTAATAGTAATTTTTACTCCTACGCTATCCAACGCTTTCCCTACTGTTGCGCTCTGGAGTGGGAATAGTAATTTTTACCTCTACGCTATCCAATGCTTTCCCTACTGTTGCTCTCTCTGGGGTGGTAATAGTAATTTTTACTCCTACGCTATCCAACGCTTTCCCTACTGTTGTGCTCACTGGAGTGAGAATAGTAATTTTTAACCTTACGCTATCTAACACTTTCCCTAATGTTGAGCTCTCTGGAGTGGGAATAGTAATTTTTATCCCTACGCTATCCAACGCTTTCCCTACTGTTGCACTCTCTGGAGTAGGAATAGTAATTTTTATCCCTACGCTATCCAAAGCTTTCCCTACTGTTGCACTCACTGGAGTGGGAATAGTAATTTTTACTCCTCCGCTATCCAACGTTTTCCCTACTGTTGCACTCTCTGGAGTGGGAATATTTGTTTTTTACCCCTACGCTATCCAATGCTTTCCCTACTGTTGCGCTCTGGAGTGGGAATAGTCATTTTTACCTCTACGCTATCCAACGCTTTCCCTACTGTTGCTCTCTCTGGAGTGGTAATAGTAATTTATACTCCTACGCTATCCAACGCTTTCCCTACTGTTGCGCTCACTGGAGTGGGAATAGTAATTTTTAACCTTACGCTATCCAACACTTTCCCTAATGTTGTGCTCTCTGGAGTGGGAATAGTAATTTTTATCCCTCCGCTATCCAACGCTTTCCCTACTGTTGCACTCTCTGGAGTGTGAATAGTAAATTTAACCCTCTCGCTATCCTATGGAAAAAATATTGCATATGTTTTGTTAATAATATGTGTATATATATATACAGATATATATATGTCGCAAGTTTTACCGTAGTAAGTATCACACGCACTCAAAGTGGTACAGCTGGTGGAGATTTATTTTCCAAAGTCACGCTACGCGTTTCAGCACCGAGGTGCCTTGTTCACACGTTTAACCTAAGCAGAGTGAGGAGCAGTTTTAAAGTGCAAACAACCCGATCACATTGTGTCATAAACATAAAGAAAGTACATGATACACATGGAAATTGTGGCGGCCATTGTTAAGTGTACTTATTATCAAGCGTTCAGTATAGACATGGTGGCTATTTACAATGGGGTGGATACCACAATTATACTCTAGATACCTGAGCTGTTACAATTAATAAAACCATATTCGATTCATAAGGCTTATTAAAGATAGGGTTTGAATGACAATAACATCTGTCAATATTTTCCAATGTGGGCGCCATTTTGCACCTGGAAGTACCACCGATTCAAGGTCCCAAGAAAGTTATATGCACTTGAACAGTGAACAAGTAAGCAAGTATCCCATGCCCTTGTAAGTTGCATGAAAATTGCCACGGAAAATGAATTATCAATTGCCATCGGTCTAGTGCCCGATTGAAACAAATATTAGATAAACAACACGGTGCACGCGGTCTAGTGCCCTATCACATCGTGTAAAAAGTGAAGAGAAAAAACATGATATGCAACAAAGCATTTGCGTAATGTAACACACTCATAATCAATTCAATGATATGCTGTGGAGTCCATGGGATAAATTAAAAGTCATAGAGGTGGTCTATTTTAATTTATCCCATGGACTCCACAGCATATCATGTTTTTTCTCTGTTCAATAATAAGCCTTATGAATCGAATATGGTTTTATTAATTGTAACAGCTCAGGTATCTAGAGTATAATTGTGGTATCCACTCCATTGTAAATAGCCACCATGTCTATACTGAACCCTTGATAATAAGTACACATAACAATGGCCGCCACAATTTCCATGTGTATCATGTACTTTCTTTATGTTTATGACACAATGTGATAGGGTTGTTTGCACTTTAAAACTGCTCCTCACTCTGCTTAGGTTAAACGTGTGAACAAGGCATCTCGGTGCTGAAACGCGTAGCGTGACTTTGGAAAATAAATCTTCACCAGCTGTACCACGTTGAGTGCGTGTGATACTTACTACGGTAAAACTTGCAACTTATTGAACTTTCCTCGGCGGTAGGGGGCCGCCGGGTTTGACACGCCACCTGACTACGGGACCGGGATCCCAGAAATCAACCCTCTTACAGTACTCGGATATATATATATATATATATATATATATATATATATATATATATATATATATATATATATATATATATATATATATATATATATATATATATATATATATATATATATATGTATATGTTTTAAAATTAAATCTTTTTTTAAAGTTACATTAATTATTTATTACTTTTAAGTTTATATAAGTATTTTAAGTATGTTTAAATTAATTATATTTATTATTATATTACTTTTAAATTACTTTTAGGATATTTAATAAATTTGATATTTTGACTGTCTATATTTTTTCCTATTGATATTTTGGAGTCGATATTTTTGTACTTACCTGTTTGTAGATAGGAAGTCGATATTCTGGCATTCTATATTTTTACCTCGATATTTTGACTGTCGATATTCTGTCAGTGATCCGGCCATGAAGGCCTTCAAGTCATTCAGACCCTTCTTCTATCCAGACCTCTACCCGCATGGATTCCTACAGAATTTATTATGAACCTTCCACGCCTAGCACTCCAAAACAACTACTTTCTGTACCGCAACACTTACTACCTACAAGTGAAAGGTGTCTCAATTGGCGCATGCTTCGTCCCCAATTTTGCCAACCTCTTTGTACATAACCTAAAAAAAACCCTCATCCTCACTCCCATTAATCCCTTCTTCCTGAACATAAACCTTTGGCGTCGATATATCGATGACGTGCTACTCCTCTGGAATGGCACCACTGAAACATTAGACCCCTTCAGTAGCTGGTTGAAACCCTCACAAGAACATTTAAGCCCAAAGAGAAAAACACCCTACTTTCCAGCAACCACCCAAGTGGACTGCGCGATGGACTACCATACGGCAAGTTTCTGCGGATTCGCCGCAACTGCAAATGGCGAAAAGACTATTTCAAAGAAGCAGAGGTCCTCTCAAAGAAATTGATACATAGAGGTTACCTCCAACATTTGGTCACCAGAGCCTGGAAAAGAGCGTGGTACTGCCACCGGGATCTTCTCCTCACCCCCCAATTCAAGAAACCCATGACCAGGATACCGTTTGTCTCTAAATTCAATCCTAACAGCAACAAGATTAGCAAAATCATCAAAAAGAACTTGACCCTCCTACGCTCTCATGAACAATTCCACGAAGCACCACTTTTTCATACCAACGTGGCAATAACCTGGCAAGCCATTTAGTACATGCAATTACGTGGCCACAAGCTACAACAGAAAAACACACCATAACAGCAGCTTGGGGACGTGATGCCATCGTGGAACATTACAGATGCCAGAATTGCAGCATCTGTGCTTTGACCGTCAACACCAAAGAATTCACATTCAAAGGCCGCTCCCACAAACTGAGAAGCCATACCAATTGCAGATCACAATACGTCATCTATGCAATCAAATGCTCATGCGACCTTATCTACATTGGGCAAACAACACAGATGATAACGAATCATCCAGCACAAGAGCAGAATCAACTGTAAAACCCTGACAGCACCACTGGTTGCGCACTACCTGGAACTGAAACATCTTGACACAGACATCCTTAGGCAAGTCACTGAGAGACCCACACTACCTGTCCGTGGAGGAGACATCAAACTCCTCCTCAATAAAGCTGAGTGTAAATGGATGACCCTCTGTGACTCCGTCAACCATGGCCTCAATACCATTGATGAGTGGAACAGTACTGTAAATACCTAATCTGATTGACCACCGCTATTATCCTTCCTACCCTACCACCCTGTTCGTTATTCCTCACCCTGACATTACATCTCTTCTCAAATTGTACGCACACTATGCCACACATTGCTTAATGGTTCTCATTTATTGCCCTGTATTTATTTTTTTAAACGTATTGTACCTGCTTTACATTTGCTAATTCGTTGTTCTCCATGCAATTTGTTGTCTAATGTTTTTGCTAATTATCCTGATATTCGCTCCCGTGTACTTTAACCAATGTTCCAATGCCACAAGTGGGTGTACTTATGATCGAGTCTCTTGACGCTCTTGTCACCTCATAACTCCTGCCACTTGAACATATGTGTGTGTTTTAATACCCTCCCTTGTTCGTTGTCCGACAGCTAGCAGCGAGTTATGACAGGTCCTAAGATCCGCCCTGTCGCCACCCCTTGGCCCCGGCATCACCAGGCTCATGCCCCCAACTCTACCGTCACACGTGTGACTCCACCTACATGCGAAAGTAGATATCACACTACAGTCCGTGCTGGCATCTACCAGCACCCGGATTGATTCCCTCACCAGCACGCCGATCTACTAAGGTAATTCCACTTGGACCGCCACCCTGGTCAGGCCTACTGGTCTTCCCAACTGTCCCCCATTTCTTAGCTATACCCGATCGTCCCCCTCTTTTTTCAACAGGACCCGTGCTTTGTCCCCGGCTGATCGCAGACGGCCTCACTGCTCCTAGTTCTCGTTCGTATTACCCCCATTACTGGTTTATACACTTTCACAATACAACACTACACTAGCTTTTGTTTGTTCCCTCTTTTTGCTTCCAGTGCCCCGTGCGGACATGGCCCCCACCATTCGTGGATGACTTCACCTCTCCACGAATGATCGGGCCGCCCCAACAGGTATTCGCCTACGCCCAGTCTTGCCCCGCTGCTTGCTTCACTTGGCCCCACCTTAGTGACGCGCCCCTCACCTGGACTCTCAGCCCCACATGCCTCCACCCTAACTTCACCGTATAACTGTCTCACTTAGCCATACTGTAGTGACGCGCAGCTCACCTGGATGGTCAGCCCCACGCGCCTCCGCCAACTTCACCGAACACATCGATTTCCGCTCGCTTCTTCTCAACCTACTTCACCCACCCATCACTCCCAGCCGATCGTGCCTCGATTACTTAGCCCACGTTTTTGGCCTCACAGACCTTAGGATCACCACGTCCCAATCTGAGTACACAGATTGCTTATCCTTTTACTTTACCCCTCACAGGCCGCTCTGGTGCCCACACCTGCCGATGTCCACCCATGCGTGCCCGCACCATCGTGAGTCCCCGCCACACTATCTATCAACACATCGAGCTCACCACTCCTCTAAGCGCACTCTGCCCCTTGACTTCTTCCTCTGGGACACCCCTTGTCAGCAGCTCACCACACCTTGCTACCACAAGCGCTTGCGGATCCCTGATGTCTTCTTTCCCTCCCTGATGTCTCCCTTCTCCTTCGCAGCACTCCCCTAATCAGACAACCTTCTCCTGATGACGATCCCGAGTTAAGAAGATCAAACGCTGTCGACTCAACAGCGCATTAATAGGCGTACCTCACAACGTGGCTCAATACAAATATAAATATACTGTATTCAGTGATGTCACCTTGTCACAATACATGAGCCACCCACTGTACATAACTTGCACCATTGTTCACTCTGCGTCGTCTATGCTGTTCACCCTTTCACTTGCGTTGCCACGTTCTCCACAGACAAGTTTTTGAGCACCAAGTGCAATATGGTTGTCACAAAATTTGTTTTATGCAGGGCTGCCTTAACTGTGTATTCCTGACCATGAACTTGTGATTTACAATATAAGATGATTTACAATCTTTTATCCACTAAACAAGTGTTCTCCTTATTTCCGTCATTGTAATGCTTTTTGCATACATGCTTATTTGACTAATATTATTACCTGTTGCAACATTGTTCTTTTGTTCTCCAGCATTTGGTGGCAGCAGAGAGGGATAAGAACCCCACTTCCAACACTAAAGTTGCATGTAGGTGTGTTCTTTTGCAATAGTCAGGACTTAAATCAGCTCTCAGCAGTTCTTGCCATTTTTCCTAGTCAACCTGGTAAGCCATTCTCTTTTTTGTAAGATGAAAACACAAAAGTGGGATGGAGCTGGGAATCTCCTGGCAGTAGAGGTACCCAAAACAAAGGTACAAATGAAAGGGATACTGTCCCACTTAACTAAGTGTTACAATGTAGGTGTTAGCTCTTCCATTGGATAATGCCCCAGGAGAGCATTAAAGATGCTGTCTTCTCTCATCTACACCCAAAGAACATACAACATCCATGTCCCATGTGAATGGGCAAAGGATCTGGTAGGCAGTGAGTGATAGCCACATTTAAAACAGGTAAGAGTGGACAGTAGGCAGCTATCACCGGCATGGAGAGTTGCAAAGGTCTACCTTGCTACTATAATCTTTATTGCTTCCACCAAGGTAAACATAATGATGTGTTGGTAGTCATGCTCATTATGGAAGGAGCACATGGTGTTCCACTTCAGACTACAGAGCTCCACTCTGGAATTCATGTTGCGCATAATCCTCTATTCGATTTGTATGATCGTCTTGTGTGCTAAGGTAGAAATACAAAAATCTGAAGCCTGCTATGATGAGCTTGAGCCGAAAATGCATGATTTCGAGAACCATAAAGCGGGCTTTTAAATGTCCAATAGAGTCACTTTAGGGAAATCAATTTCAATCGAAGGGCATGCCAATGGAACACAGGCCTAGGGAGCAATCTGCCTATCATTAGGCAGTGATGACATAGTCCTCTCACAAACAAACTGAAAATGTGTCCTACAAGGCAAATGTCAAGATACACGTTTTCAGGAAGCCAGGAGGCAGCTGGTCATGAGAAGGACTTAACAATAGGACTAAAGAAAAAACAACTCTGGGAAAAAAGGCATTTTGGCCTAGCAGCATTCCCAGAGTTGTAAACATCACAAGCCCATTACAACCACTCTTAAGTTCCTAACCTTATAAAAAACATAAATGAACACCAACTACATCAATGAGGAAAAGCATAAACTGTTGTGCCCACCATCTTTCCTGACCAAATCTACCTGTCCTCATTCCTTGACATAAATCTCTGAAGGTCACCCAATTTTACAAGGCACCCTATACTCCATTTAAGGCCAGAACCCAAACAACATCATCACCTGTCTGTCAACTGCAGAGACACTGCCCTGGTCCATGCGTAATTACACTAGTTAGCCCTTCAATTAATGTCTGTAGATAAACCTACACTGCACTAGGCCCCGGGTCTAAATCCATTGCATCATAACTAATCTTTAGGCCCAACTTCCAAAGCTCTTCACTGTACAAGCAAATAAAAAATATAGAGTGAACTCAATCATCAGTCCCAAGATGGGGGAACAGATAGGCTCCAGGTGACATCACGTAACCATGGGGGCACCTGCAATCTGACTCCATGAAAATATTCTATAATCAGAAATCACAGTTGGACTACTTACAAGACTCACCTCACTCACCAAAACACCATGTCACTCCAGTAACAATTGATGAACCAAGTGAAATCCCTTGGGATCCCACCATTGGAGAAGACCCCATTAATCAATGACCATTATCCTTCCTGGACCTACTGACCAATGCCCAAATCAAAACACAGCCTCTGGTAGGTTGCTGAAAAGTTGAGGTCAAAGCGACAAACGTGCATGGAATCTACCTCTGTTCAACCACTTGTAGTTTGCAACTGTGCCACCAAAACGACATCTAGGCTGAAAAATATAAAACTTTGAAAAACCCACAAAAATGGCCCATCACTCCATAGAACAGTGTACCCATACTCCAGTGCATCCATCACCCAGATCAGGTCACCTAATGCTGAACCTCGAAGCACACATACTCACTCATCCACTCATCCACAACAGCCCTTCCATCAGCAATGGCTTCAGTCCTCCATAGTCCTATCCATAGGCATAAACCAAGGACTTAGAACAAACATGCGTACTGTGCAATTGAGCACTCCTGGAAATGGCGGGAGGCTCACCTACTGCTCCACCAGTCAACCATTTATCCCTGAAAAATCCACCATCCAGCCACCACATTATCGGATGCGCTCCTCCCAACACCACTGTATCAATACTGATAAGATGGATAAGTAAAGCTTTTGCTTAATACTTTTTGATTCTGTTATGGTAGGCTGACATTACAGTTGGGCTGAGAGGGGGTCCTTGTCTTTATTCATAAGGGTAAAATGTCCCAAAGGCGACTCTCATTTTACATTAGTAAGAAACCAGAAAGAATGGAAGCTAATATTATCCTACCAGAATGGTTGTTCACTTCTAAGTGTGGAAAGATCAGCCCACACAAAGGTGATGTGAGGTGGCGGCAGTGCTTGACTGATTACCGTTAGTACATGTAAGTAAGAGGGTCATCTTAAATATGAGTAGTCATAAGTGCAGTTGATCAGTCTCACCACAGTGTTTCTTAAAATAAGTGCTTCTAATCAGTGAATTCTGCTTCAATAAGAAGCTCAGGAGAACAGTAGTTAAAGTGGTGAATGGGTAGGTGCCAGTTACATACATACATACATAGAGTACTGTTTGCAGCACTAGATTACCTAGGCAACAGTCCTTAGCCATGTCAGGTCAATTTTTAGTGGCATCTGTGGGTGCCTGAGCTTCATAGAAATAAGTGAGGCTGACAGCCATCTTCAAGTGTGAGAGAATGGCAGAGACCTGATTGTTTCCACACCATTGCCCTCTTATGATGTTGCGTAGGCACAATACCAATTCCTTCTTGAAATAGAAGGGTCTTAATGAACACAAGTTAAAATTAATTTCTCTTCATTCTTCTACAGAGTATGTAGCTCAAACTCTGAGTGCAATATTGTGGCAGCAATAAATGGCAGTTGTTGGCATCACAATAATGCATGTCAGTCACTAGATAAAGTACAGCATTTCTTGATATGATGGGTTGAATATCTGTGATGTATCTATTTAATTTGTGTATATTTTTAATATTGTTTATCTGAGTCATCCTGTTATAACCTATAACAAAACATAGTGGAAGAAATACTATGAGATGGGTGGGATCACATCATTGTGACTGTCAAATTGGTAATCTATCAGACATTGAAATATTTAGCAAGGTTGAACAGCTCCTATTATCCCAGTATAAAGTGAGGCAATCTTCCCTTCAACAAATGGCTTAACTGAGGACCACATTTTTGAAAGTGGAAAGCCAGTAGGTACTAAAATACCAAGGAAGGATTGTGCCCATTAAAAAGAGCAAGAGAATCAAGATCAATGATTAAAATTGTGTACAATTGTGAGGAGTCATTTTGTCATTGTGGTCACTGCCCGTGTGGAAATCGAAAAATAATAAAGACACAAAGCAGTAAGATTCCAATGTAATTGTGACATTCACCAGCTGTGAGGAGCCAAGTCCTATTTTAAAAAAAATATTTTTATTGAAATTTCCAAAAACAGTTGACAGTTTTACATACCATGAATAGGTTCCAGTTCCCTCTACCTCATCTGACATTCTGGGCATTGTTCTCACCGCTCCCCACTGCACAATTATATGGCATTTACATTACAAACCATATCTCACATCTTGCAGGGCTCCCAATGCTATATTAATCAACGATCACATAGAGGAGTGTTCGCCACTATTAGCCAAAGTAAGCCAATGTCAATTAAACATATGCCACATTGATGATTAAATCATTTTACCCCCTCCCGCTTCCCTCCCCTCCCAGCTCTTACCACCGGTGCATCCAATCTATAGCTAGCGGAGTTGAAATTGTACCACAACTTTCACCACATTACTTAGTCTATTACTTACAAGGCAGTCCGTCCCAACTCTATATAAAGCTTGCTTGGCCCCATACTGGCCTGGTATGGTGTTGTGCTCATCGGAAGCCACCCTTTTAACCCAACCGCGCTTTAGATTGTCCACCCTGGGTGGTCGTGCTTTCTCTAATGTCTTTCCAGCAGTCTGGAATAGCTTACCAATCGAACTGCGCAAAGAATCCAATTTGTTGCCTTTTCGTAGAAAATTAAAAACAGTGCTTTTCCAGGAAGCATGGGGTGTGTTGTAATTTGATGATTGGATGTATGAATTCTGGTATGTACCCGACAAAGCGCTTAGAGACCCCGGGGTGATAATGCGCTGTATAAGTCAAAATAAATAAATAAATAAATAAATATCCTTCACTTTCCGCAATAGAACTACCTGGCCATATCAGGGGTTCCTCTAATAGTCTTATGATTCATGAAGTCTCTGTCTGCTCCTCTAGAACCGAACCACTATCCGAGTCTGCCTCTGGAGCCTGTAGCAATGCAACTGTGGCTTCACACGCCCTCGCAGTCTCCAACGCTTTATCATTGTTGGCCCGCTTAGCACTCTGAAGCCGCACTGTGTATTCGGTTGTTGCACATTTATTTACTTCCGCCTTCCACCTTGTAATGTTGGACCCGTTCTTAGTTTTCCAATGTGCTGTTATATCCCTATTAGACAGTAGTAATCCTAGGTCCAAGAATTTACTCTAGACCTTTGTTTTGGTAGTATGTGGAAACCAATGTAGCAAGCACGTCCGTATGTCAGATCTTCCTTTCTGTGACTTCGCAGAGCAGTTCAGTTACCTCTTTCCAGTATGTTCCCAATTGCGGGCCACCCCACATCATATGGTTAAATTCTGCCCCTCCAGCTTACAGTGCATGCAATGAGCTGTGTTCACATTAAAATACCTATTGATCTTAGCAGGGGTTAAATATGCCCTATGTAGTATAAAAAAATGAACCAGTTGGAACCTAGCATTTCGCGTACTCTTCCACGCTCTCTATACTATCTGGAACCATCTCGGCTCAGGGATCTCCCTACCGATGTTCGCCTCCCATTGCCTTTGCAAATTGCTCAATGGCTTAGTTCCCTTGCTCACCATGCGCCTATACAGGCACGTAATAGCTTTAATAGTTCCTGCTGCCATCACCACATACTGGCATACCATGGACGTCTTAGGTTCTACTAGTCCTTCCTTTCAATGGCGTTGAATCGCTGATACCAGGGCCGAATGCAACAAATAATCCCCCCTAGGAAGGCTATATCTATCCTGCAAGGTCTGGTAGGGCAAGAGAGCACCATCCTCATATAAATCTCCCACTACCTGTACCCCCATCTCCTCCCATTCAGCCAAGGAGGTCCAATCTCTCCCATGCAGGAGGGCGGTGAACATACCCAACGGGATTTCCGGAGCATAGGGGTGGGCAATTCCACCTCTACTTTGACTCCAATTCCAACACAGCCTCAGTGTCCGCTTCTCGTGGGAAAATGACCCAAAGGGCACCTGTTGCTGAAGCATAGTGAAGGACAATATATGCCGCGGGATCCATCTGCCCTCTGGAAAATCCGGGCCCCTGAACTCCCTTGCCACATCCTGGGTAAGCCATTGAAGTTGAGTTGCCAGGTAATATAATTCAATGTACGGAACCGCCCATCTACCATTCCCCCTTGGGGGCATCATTGTAGCCAGTGCTACCCGCCCCAGGGCCATACCACTCCCCCACAGAAATCCTGCTACCATGGAGTGAAGCTGCTTAAATATTGAACCCGGTATCCATATCGGCAGTGTCCTGAAACAATACAATAACCGGGGAAGGGCCACCATCTTTAGAAGTACCACCCGACCAGCCACCAAGAGTGGCAGAGTGACCCAAAACGTCAGGCTACCCCAAAGTCCACGCATGGCCCTGCCTATGTTGCCCTTCAACAGGGCCTCCTGCCTATGATAGATATTGGTGCCAATATAAATGAAGCATCAAGGTTCCCACCTAATGCCCTCTCTCTGGTTGAGCTCTGTCACCGACGGGACCACAGGGAACAGCCAGGTCTTTGTCCAATTCACTCCAAGCCCTGATGCCTCGCCAAATGTGCGCAATATGGCCATTACCCCGTGCAGAGCCTCCTCCGCATTGGCTAGGAACATGAGCAAATCGTCTGCATAAAGGGAGATGTACTGCCTGTCCCCACATAAATCCAGGCTGAGGTAATGTCTCCCCGACCTGGCATGCGCAACCAATGGCTCGATGGCCAATGCAATTAACAATGGAGAAAGAGGGCATCCCCGCCCCATCGAGCAGGAAGAGGAAACCGTTGTCCCTGTCCGCACTCTAGCTGTCGCTGATCTATAAAGGATCTCTGTCCATCTCAAAAAACCCTTCCCCAGTCCCAGCACTCGCATAACTTGAAACAAATATGGCCATTCCAAACTCAAAAGCCTTATCAATATGTACTGAAAGGACCGTCGCCGAAGGCAGATGGCTGTGATCGTCCCCCAAAGTGTGGAGTAAGCACTTGATCCCGGTGAACCAGCTGCACCATATACGGGAGGAGCCAAGTCGCAAGGATTCTACTCAGAATTTTGTAGTCTGTGGTTAACATCGATAGTGGGCGGTAGGCTGTCCTATCTCAGGGGTCTTTCCCAGGCTTTAACAGTGGGTTAATAACAGCCTCCCGGGTAGAGGCCAGCAACACTCCCACCTTCCTCGCTTCCTGATATACAGCCAGCAGCCTAGGAGCCAGACAATCAACATAAGCTGAGTAGAATTCTATTGGTAGCCCATCTATATCTTTATTGCGTGCCATGTGTTTAATAGCGCCCCTTATTTCCCCTATCGTGATCTCCTGGCCTAGCTGATCTGCATCCTCCTTTTATAATTGCGGGAGAGCCAATTCTGACAAAAAAACCCTGACAACATTCCCAGTTGCTCCTGTAGAGCTCATTGTAGTATTCCAAGAACGCCCCATTAATTCCCTACTGAGTATACACCGACCCCCCCGTTGGGGTCATCAGATGCAATATTGGCATGCCTCCAGGGGCCGGGTTGGCCAGCCATGCCAGAAGTGTACTCGCATTGTCCCTTTCCGCGTGTACCAGCGCCAAATATGACATATAGTCAAAGCAATGCAACCGCTCCATTTGCGATGCCACCGCTACCCTAGCATCTACAACTTCACCTTGCACCTCCGGATTTTCTGGGCAGGCCCTCTTAGTTGCTCGCAAGCGTTGCTCTGCGGTATCTATGTCATTCGAGAGTGTCTTCTGCACCCCCACCATTTTCGCGAGACACAGGCCCCTTACCACCACCTTAAAGGCGTCCCACTCTAGTGCCAATGCTGTGTGCCCTCATTCTCATTTAAATACTGAGTGATACCCAACCTGATTTCCTCGCGGAAAACAGGGTCCTCTAGGGCCTCCAGTTGTAACCATCAGGTAGGCACCGCAGATCTCTCCCGGGCCCAATGTATTTTTACTAATAATTGTGGTCGGACAATATTCTCACGAGGTACTTACTGTGGTCCACCTTTGTATGGATGTCTGGGATGCATAATATCACATATAGCCACACATGCAATTCATGGAGGGCAGAAAAAAAGACTAATCCCTCTCCTCTGGGTGATGTGCATGCCATGTATCTACCAGCCCCCACCTAGTCTGCCAATCTTGTGTGGCCTTGGAGATCCTGTGTATAGATGCTTCCGGCAGCAGAGGGTGCAAACTATCCATCTCAGTATCCACTATAGAATTGAAATCCCCTCTCATCACTACCGGGCCAGTCAAATAAGGGACTAACTTCCCCGACAGATGGTTAAAGAAGGATATCTGATCTATATTCTGGGCATATATACTACACAACATCACATCTGCACCTTGAATACAAATAAATACATAAGAATTGCACTGCCTTGTGTCTTTAATCATTTTAGACTTCCACTTTTTGGCATCAGCGGCCGGTTCAGGTAAGCACGGTGGGGCGGGGGGGATGTCGACAGATAAAGAAATAGGGGAAAATAATTAAATAAATAAATCCTATTATTTCGTCCGCCGACATCACCCCCACCCCTCCCCACTGCGCTCCACTGGACCAGCGGCTGCTCCGTTTTGGTGAAGAATGCAAGGCTGATTTATGACTTCCATGGGGGAGCTTGCTCTCAAAGGATTGAACCTTCACATTGGTGAGGGTGTACAATCAAATATATGTCTCCAGCACCCGATGAAGACTTTTTCCCACTTCTGTGGACCAGCATCAATTGACATTGTCAGGGTATGTACTGTTTATTTTGTTTCGGTGTTGTTTCTGGTTTATAAAACTGTTTCATGAGTTATTGTGATTGTATCTTTCTTATGTATATTATGTAATTTTTCTCTTTTATTCTTCGTTTTTATTGTTGAATATGAGCTACACGGAAAACCCCTGGAGAATGTACTTCTTGTAGACTGATGCAGTTGAAAGTGATTGTCTCAGCTGCAATATGCATTAGTTGCTGGTAGATTGATATCAAGTCTCCCACTTTTCCAGTTTTATTTTCACAGATAAACGCAGACAGAAAACAATATCTAACCACTGTATGTTTTTTTAAAAGCTGAAAAATGCTGAAAAAGTGTGATTCTTGAGAGTGACTCTCCCCGCTGTCTTTCATGAATTCCAAGGCAACAGAAGAGCCAATAGACAGCATGGGAAGTTAAAAACAGGATCACATTTCCATAAATACAAGCATATGGTAACATATATTTGTAGTATACTGTTAATATTTACTCACAGGTGTAGTGTTTTGCTATATTAAGCTGCTAATTTGCTAAACTGTGACAGGCGTCAAAGTATGATTGCATGTTGATCAGTTTGATGCAATAAATGTAGAAATATACCATTTTATGACTCAAAACACAAAATAAATATAGATAAATACCAATTAAATGGCCCAAAAATATATAGAGATGAATACAGATGGAAATATAAAAAAAATAAACACCATAAAAGTGGGAGCCCTAATTAGCATTGGCTCCCATGTCAGTAAACACTGAAATGAAGAGCAGACAGGTACCTCTCAAAGGTTGACCTGCATGTCAAATGCCTATCAAATTTGAAACAAGGTTATTGTCATGACTGGATTACCTAAAGTACAATTCGGTAAAAGGGATTGAGGTATGACATAATAGTGAAATTATGGATGCACTTTATGATATGATGGTTATATTTGCATTATTACTAATCATAAATGTTGCATTTGTGTTCTGCCCAATCATTATGCTTGGATTTTTTGCTTTTTAGATCACCTGGATTTGGACTTTTTACTGTGAGTGAGTCTCACTACATGTGTCTCACTGACAGTAACCACATGGAAATCGGACTGCTAGTGTCAATTTTTAAGATTTGTGTGGGCTGCGCTTGAGAGACTACTGTCCTGCACAGCCCGGTAACTGGGCACAAGTAGCCTAGCACAATAGGGATTCTGCAAAATTATATATTTACCGGAGATAAGTCTTATAATGCTAGTGTACACTAATAGGTAAAGTCAGTGTGATGTACTGTTTTGTTTTTAGTAATACACTAGTGTACACATCGGGAGAGAACTGCCTTAGAGTACAGTTTTACTCTCCTTTGGCCTACGGAGACCACTGACATCTTGAATTGGAGTGTAACCTGTGCAGGAAAATCAATTATTTAACTTCCAAAATGAAATCTGTAGTACTTATGGGTCATCCACAGTTTTCATATTTCTCTGGTTCAGGTCAGTATCAAAGCCCTGACTCTTTGTCATTTTACTGTGTCCAGTTAATTACCTTTCTCTCCAGCAGCAAGAACAAAAGCCATTCCACTCAAAAGGAGCAATTAGCAGTACTTCTCCCAGCTCCTGAGGAGAAAAAAGTGGGACAAAATGATCTCCATCAATCACTCAGTTGTCAAACTGTACCAGGGAAGGGCTGTTCCAAGCCACGGAACAAAGGAGAGTACTCAGGCAGCCGGGGGGGGGGGGGGGGGGGAGTTGGAAGGGGCTCTCTATGAATTTCTAGTGTGCAAGTCCCTGGCAGTGATGTCAGTGAGATGTGGAGCTGAGACCCCAGGAGTTGAAGTGACCAATGGCTCCTAGATGGTGTTGAGACAGAATGTTGAGTAAAAATCGAGTTGCATAAATATCAAGTCAATATCGTGGTTCAGAAATATCAACAGCAAGAATATCCCGGTCAAGAATATCAACTTGAGAAAGATATATCGATTTCAAAAATATGGAAGTGTTTAATATTGTTTGCAAAAATATAGTTGTTAAAAATATAGTTTTTTTATGTTATGTATTTTAGTCTACCTTTTATATGTATGTGATGTATGTTTTTTTTGTGGGAAAATTGTTTTAAAAAATAATATATGTGTAACATTTTTAGTAGCAATTAATTTTGCTTTTTTAGTTGCGTAGCGGGTTCTGGGTTTATAGGGGAATAGGATGGGAAGTAAATTCTTTATATTAAATGTATTGATTATTTTTTATTAATATTTGTTTAATTGAGATGTTATAGTTTTATATGTGTAAAGTAATTCATAATTGGTTGATAACTAATTCTAATTAATTAATTGGTAATTATGAAAATTGTGTATGATTTTAGGTGGGTGTTGTGGTATTTATAGGGATAGAGACTGAGAAGTAATTTATTTTCAATTGCTGAATCAATAATTGGTTGTTAATTTTAATTAATGAATTAGTAATTAATTATGATAATTGTGTAGTACATTTTAGGTGTGTGGTGGTGTTTATAGGAGTTAAGGGTAAGAAGTAATTTGTGTTTATTTAATTAATATATAGTTGCTAATAAATGTTTATAATTTGACAATTACTTTGGGCAAATGTTCATATTTGTGTGCTGTTTTTACTTTTAAAGAGGTAAAGGGTGGGTATTAAATGCATTTTAAATATTGTATTATTAGTTGTTAATAGTGATAGTTTTTAATTTAAAAATTCAATTTATTGTGTTTTTATTATTTTATAGTTTAATTTAGGTGTGTGTTTTGTGGACATTATAATGTTAGCGTGTTTGTAGTAAATGAATGTTTATTAGTTGTGTTATTATTAATATTTTGTAATTTATTAATAATTGATTATTCATTATGTTAATTATGGAAATAAATATCATTAAAAATATTGATGTGTTTTGTTATTGGTGTGGTGTTATAGGGTAGGAAATAAAATAAATAAATTTATGTTTTGATTAGTTTTTTTGTATGTAAATATTTTCTGTTGAAAAGAATTATTTTTATATAATATTTGTAGGTTTTTGTTATATGTAACTAATAGTATAGTATATGGTCTTTTTATATGTTTAATGTATTTGATATTTAAAAAAATATTTTTAGTTATTTTTATGATCTTTAAAATAAATAAATATATATATATATATATATATATATATATATATATATATATATATATATATATATATATATATATATATATATATATATATATATATATATATATTAATCCAAAGCACACTGGGTTCTGCTGGGACCTCCTCCCGTAGTCAGGTGGCGCGAAAGTTCGGCAAACCCTCAGCCGAATGGTTTCAATGAGAATTCCAAAGTTCTGCCCATAAGCAAAAGTCGCGCACTCAAGGATTTCAGTTGTGAAAGTTTTTAATCACCGGATATCCCTACGCGTTTCGACACACCAAGGTGTCTTGATCACACGATAACCATTTCCTCATATTCGACATGTTAAATACAGACTGTGAAAACAATTCTTAAACATAGAAGAGGTCATCAACCCTCCATACATTCAGGTCAATACATTGTCGGCCATATTAGAGTGGAGTCACTCACAAGAATAGGTATCTAGAAACCGCTGTGAAGGGTCAAGCATTCTGTAAATCAACCATGATTCTAGTGATTTAACAAAAATTCATATTGCTTAACGGTTTAAAGTATAACGATTTAGATAATTTTCTAAGTCAACTTTTCAACCATATATATTGCAAACAAACTGACAATAATTGTAATGTCAGAAGTGTCCTGGCCGTAATATGAGCTTCATTAAATAGAAAACATAAATAAGTATGCTGGCGGTCTAGTGCCCCCCTGATACTGATTCATGTAGCAAATGATTGAACTACACGAACCCCGAGCAGTGCCTGAGCTTCATTAAATAGAAAACATAAATAAATATGCTGGCGGTCTAGTGCCCCCCTGATACTGATTCATGTAGCAAATGATTGAACTACACGAACCCCGAGCAGTGCCTGAGGTCTAGTGCCTAAAGGTCAAAAATTGGGAGGGATGCATAAGACTAATGCAAGACCATTCAAGTAGGAAAAGGGACAAGTAATAAATATGTTTCACAAAAAGGAGGAAAAAAGTGCCCATAGTGAAAGTCTTATCTTTAACAGGGTGAAGTGATTTCTTCCATTCAAGCTGGAGATGAGTGGGGCCGTGGTGAGGTGGTCAGAGAGAGTGCAGTTCCCCATCCTAATCTCCTGAAAGAAACATAACAGTTACAAGATTAAAATGATTTAAAACATATACAAAGTATACTTGTTACACAAAAAAAAAGTGATAACCATGCAAGGTTCTCAGAAAACAACTCTGCATAATGGAGGAGCAAACTGGCTACAGAAATTCTCCAGATTAAGCATATAAACACAGCAAACACCTTATTCATTATGAAGATGAGTTGCTAATTCCTCATCCATCTCGAGCTCCATGATCCAACGTGACTCTCTCTTTCTAAGAGCCAGTTCCCTGTTGCCACCCCTTCTACCTATATTCACTTGTTCTACAGCATAGTATCTTAACAAGGAATTGTTGGATTTGTGAACGTCTTGGAAGTGTCTAGCTATGGGGTATTTGGCATCCTTATTAGTAATGGCTCTAAGATGTTCTTGGACACGTTTTTTGGCCATACATGTGGTGCTACCCACATATTTGATGTTACAGGGGCATTCCAGGATATAAACGACAAAGTTAGTGTTGCATGTGAGAAATTGCTTAATCTTTCTACGTACATGGGTACCTGGGACTTCTATTTCCTTGACCATGACACTAGCCGTACATGCCCGGCAATGTCCACAGGGATAGAAACCTTTAAGCCCTTGGATATGTTGTTTCTTAGTCTCAGTGATGTCTCCCTTGACCAGAATATCCCTGAGATTCCTGCCTCTTCTATATGTGATTTGTGGTCTCTCAGTGATTTGTGGGCCTATGATGTTGTCTGCTTGTAATATTTTCCAGTTCGCGTTAATGATTTTTTTAACTTTGCTGGACTGTTCATGAAAGGTGGTGATGATTCTAGTATCAGAGGTGACAGGCTCATTTTTGGCTTTAGGTATCAAGGTACTGGATCTCTCAATTTCATTCACTTTTTTAACAGCTTTGTTAAGTTCCCATTCAGGATAACCCCGTTCTCTGAATCTAATCAGCATGGTTTCTTGTTCTTCAATGAAACCTTCTTGGCTACTACAATTTCTCCTCGCTCTTAAGAGCTCACCATAGGGTATGCTCCATTTGAATGGGTCAGGGTGGGCGCTGAGGGTGTGAAGTAAGCTGTTCCCTGATGTGTCTTTCCTATGGAGTTTAGAAGTAAGATGACCATTTGTGATTTCTATGGTGGTATCAAGGAATTCGACACTTTTGCTGCTAATATTAAAAGTGAGAGATATGTTGTAGCTGTTCGAATTCAATTTGTCAGTGAATTCTACAGCTTCCTCTTCAGTGCCCTGCCAGATGATGAACAGGTCATCAATATACCTTATCCAGGTTTGAACTTTGGTAAAGTATACTTTCACAACTGAAATCCTTGAGTGCGCGACTTTTGCTTATGGGCAGAACTTTGGAATTCTCATATATATATATATATATATATATATATATTTATATTACCTACTGGCGATAGCCAGTAGGTATATATAGTTAGGATTATTTCTCTATGGAACTTTTGAAAATTCTATGTCTAATAACTTTGGCGTTTGTGGACGGAATCGGCTGAAATTTTCAGGAAAATGGCACATTTTGTTTCTGAGCAGCCCCTGAAAATTTGGGGGGGGTTCGTCAGGGGGGGGCCGAGAAAAAGGGGGGTCCCAAAACGCTTTTTTCCCATGTTAATTTCCATAGGGCGTTTGGCCTCACTTTTAGCTCGAACGGCTGAATGGATTTGCACGAAACTTGGCAAAATTGTAGGGACTGTTAGCCCGATGTGCCTTTGCCGAGTCTCAATATATGTGCTCCAGTGGATTTTGAGAAATTAACGTTTTAAAAAATTTATATATCTGTGACAGCATCCCAGATAGCGCTCCAGATCGCGTACTTTTCGCGTCAAGGAGCTTTGCGAAGCGATGCTGATTGGCTCTCCGGTGTCTGTCAACATTCTAAACAGTCCGGTGCGGCCGCCATCTTGTCTCTCGGTAGGATCGAGAGACAAGAAGAGGTGAAAAACGAAGGGGGAATTTAATGAAAGGGGGCAAGGTAGACCCCTCTTAACCCCCTAGGAATGATGTTGGGGTTATTAAAGGGTCCCGTGAGGAAAATAAAAAAAATTAGATTTTTCACGGTAGAATCGCTTCCCGGTTCGCGAACCGGGCCGCAAACTGGTAGCGAAACGGGAATTCGCCATTTTGTGTTTCGGTTTAATTAAATTACAGGGTATAAGGGGGTACGGGAGACGTATCCTGACCCCTTATGTTTTCTGAGGGTGGCTGAGGAGGCTCATATATGTTGATACATGTCTGTGCGTGAGCGTTTTATTTTTTTTGCTGCGTGACGTCTGGTAACGTTCGATTCGATGGAAATCAGGAAGTGTTGACAGCCATTTTGTCACTGCGCATCCTCCATTCAGCTGTTTATCGCCCGCTCTTGCGGCTACAGCGTCTCGCTCACCATGTAGTTGAGTTGCGCCCACTCTTGCGGTGCAGCGATAGGCGGCTGCCACAGGACTCTTAAAATGGCGGACGGCTCTTCGGATTTGGGCCTGGTCCACTAAAATGGCCCTGGGACACCTTGGAACTCGGACGCTTGTCTGCTAGGTCTTGGACCCCATTCTCGAAAGCGTCCCCTGAGCCTTGAAGATTTTACAAAAGTCTTGGGGGCCCCCGACTCCTGCAGGCTTCCGGTGGGGAGCGGCTGCCATGATTGCTCACGGAATGACCACGACGGAGCCACGAGATGGTGGTGCTCTCATGCTGACGCCAGCTTCAGTCTGAAACATCCAGAAACAAGGTGGGGCTTTCATCGTTTGGGAAAAAAAATGTTTTAATCCAATGAAAAGTGTTATTTTTAGGTCATATGATCAAGCCTTCCATCATTATGAAACCAAAAGTAAAATGAACCAATGAAATGTTTTATAAACAAGTCACATGACCTGTTATGCGGCATAGGGCTAAAAAAAGCGTAGAAAATCCGTTGGCACGTGAGGCGGCGTCAGTAGCGGACCGATGTGCGAATAGGCCAAAGGCAGCACAACGCGCCAAGATCCGGATGGCACCGAGGTGGTGTCCAGCAAGTTGCCGCACTGGTGTGGCCATCCTACAATGCTGCGCCGAAAGTCGGCGTGGGGCGCCCCGTTGGCCTGTGAGGTCGCGTCAGTCAGTGGGGGCTGTTTGAGGATCTGACTGCATTGGAAAGCAATGTGATGCTGTGCGTCGCCCCCAAGATGGAGGCTCCTCGGCTGCAGTGGGGCGCCCCTTGGTGTTTCACTCGCTATCCAGTTGAGTTGCGTCCGCACTTGCGGCTACAGTAGGCCGAAGGCAGCACAACACGCCGAGATCTGGATGGCACCGAGGTGGTGTTTAGCAAGTTGCTGCTCTGGTGTGGCCATCCTACAATGCTGCGCCGAAAGTCGGCGTGGGGTGCCCCATTGGCCTGTGAGGTGGTGTCAGTAGCGGACCGATGTGTGAATAGGCCGGAACCAGCACAAGGCGCCAAGATCCGGATGGCACCGAGGTGGTGTCATAGTTGAGAGTTCTGAGCAGTGCTTGTAACACTGTCTGAAGCTTATTTGCACCTGCTGCAGCTTCACTATCGCCCTGGTGTGGCCAAAGATCGCCCATGACATAGGCGGCCGGCTCCCGGGGTCTGGCGGAACTTTTTTCCTTTTCCTTTCTGCATCTTGTCCCACAATCCGTTTGACCTGAAGACACAACCAGGTCCCTGAATGTGTGCAGGGGGACGCTATTGATTGAATCAAAATGGCGGCTTCACACAAAGCTGACTCAAGCGTTGCTGCTGATGCTATACAGACAAAAATTGGTTTTCAGTTTGTACATTCTTCAGGATTTTTCCATCCAAGGCTGGTTGAGAGTTTGTAGAACAATGGCTTCAGATTTTCAACATACTACTCTTCAACATTCTTCCTAAATGTAACAATGTGAGACTCACTAGGAGAACGGCTGTTTATCTTTCCTTTCAAAATGCTGCCAACAATATTTTCTGAATGGAAGACACCATCTTGTAGCATAAAGGGCTGCGTCAAGGGTGGTATTGCCCAAAAAGGCGCCGGTATAAATGGCACTCGTAACTTCTTGTTGTGTACTGGTTGCACAACCTTGATATCACGAGATACGTATGCAGTTTTGAAGCACATGGCGGGCGGGGACGAGAATTGATTGAATATTTCGACATCCCTATTGATATTAAGTTCTGATGTGTTATTGATTACTGTACTATTGAAAGAACGAATTAACGTCACCCATGTTACTTGCCCGCAAATGTATATCTAGATAATTTTATTGAAAGTGGCCCTGTCGTATTTTAATTACAAAATGTACGTCCACCGATTCTGCAACTGTTAGACACCTTAGTTCTTGCAACCTAATGGCCCGCTCGTTACGTTCCTCTACAATGTAAATGTCTCCTCATCATATACGATTCCAGTTTGCTCCGTGGCCGGCCCACGTGGTTATAGGCCCGTATTTGTATACTGACATTTTCACAATAAAGGTTTTTAAAACAAAACATGGTAGTAGTATTTACATTGGTAAAGTTTTTAATTTTAGTCACTGTTTTCGAATCAGTAAAAGGCAAGTGAAATAAAGCAGTCCAATTACATGACGGATAAAAGGTATAATACGCAGGAACGCAGTAAAGATAAATGGTCAAGGGCAGTTGTGTTTTCCACTCCTGCAACATAAAGTGATCGATAAGAATCTGATATTCAGGCGTATCGGCGACTAAGACAGCAGGCCGAGCCTCTTTTACTCAACGGCTCCGTCATGGGACGAAGAAACGCCCTTTTTCTCGAAAAAGGAATATATTTTACTTGCAGGACAGTTGTAAATTTTCCGGGAAAGTACATTAGCTTGAAACATTATAACATATATGTTTAAGAAAAAATAATGTTCGAAACCAATAAAAAGCGTAATTTTTAGGTCATATGACCAAGCCTTTCATCATTAAAATAACAAAAGTAAAATGAACCAATGAAAAGTTTTATTAACAAGTCACATGACCTGTTATGCTTACGTTACGAGCTGCGCGCCGCGCCCCGGATCGCTTCCGGGAAGCTGCGCTTCGCGCACCGGAGCACTTCCGGGTGCGCTAACGCGGCGTGTCATATAACGCATTACGCGACAACGTAGGTCCAGAATATAGTCAAAATGTCTCCACCAACCAGCGTTCGGAACACAACCCCTTTCAGCAGTCTAAAAAGTTCTGTTAAATGACAACAGAAGGGACAGGCAACAAGAACCATCAGTCAAAGAGGGGAGGGCAAGTTCTTCTCTACCGGGTCACGTTGGGGCGCTACCGGAACTGATCAAATTGGTAGTCTACAGTGTTTCTGGATGTTTCAGACTGAAGCTGGCGTCAGCATGAGTGCACCACCATCTCGTAGCTCAGTCGTGGCCATTCCACGAGCAATCATGGCATCCGCTCCCCACGAGAAGCCTGCGGGAGTCGGGGGCCCCCAAGACTTTTGTAGAATCTTCAAGGCTGAGGGGACGCTTTCGAGAATGAGACCCAAGCCCTAGCAGACAAGCGTCCGAGTTCCAAGGTGTCCAGGGCCATTTTAGTGGACCACGCCCAAATCTGAAGAGCCGGCCGCCATTTTGAGAGTCCTGTGGCAGCCGCCTATCGCTGCATCGCAAGAGCGGGAGCAACTCAACTACATGGTGAGCGAGACGCTGTAGTCGCAAGAGCGGGCGGTAAACAGCTGAATGGCGGAAGAGGCACAGTGTAGCAAAAGCGGGCGGGATGGCAACTGAAACGGTAAAGGGGCGCCCCACTACAGCGTGTCTTCAGGTCAAACGGATTGTGGGACAAGGTCCAGAATGGAAGAGTCATCAAAAGGCAAAAAGTTCCGCCGGACCCCGGGACCCGGCCGCCTATGTCGGGGGCGATCTCAGGCCACACCAGGGCAACACGACTTGGGGAGGGGGCAGGAGCCAAGCGCCCCCTCCCAGTCCGCGCCATCTCACCGCCCCTCGGGGGCCTCCATCAAGAGGTTTAGGGAGGCACCGCATCACATTGTTTTCCAATGCAGTCAGGTCCACAAACGGCCCTCACTTACTTTGAGAATAGTGAAGCTGCAGCAGGTGCAAATAAGCTTCAGACAGTGTTACAAGCGCTGCTCAGAACTCTGAACGATGGCACCCAACATCCAGGACTTATGCCATTTGAGCATGACAGTGACATCAAAGCAACTCAGGGACCAAAACCATGAACGTACACTCACGTATGAAAATCTTACTTGGGGAGGGGGCAGGAGCCAAGCGCCCCCTCCCAGTCCGCGCCACCACACCGTATGTTGAAAATCTGAAGCCATCGTTCTACAAACTCTCAACCAGCCTTGGATGGAAAAATCTTGAAGAATGTACAAACTGAAAACCAGTTTTTGTCTGCATAGCATCAGCAGCAACACTTGCTATCAGAGTGCATGAGTTTCATGCTCGATCGATTGAGCTAGCAGGATCGGGCAACAAAAAGTATAAAATAGTTATGTAAATAGTTATTTAATAAAATGTTTTACCCTGTTACTTTGCTGGTGTGTTGTATATATTTATAATATTTGCATAGGGTTTGTTGTTATTTTGGGCGGGGTGGGTGGCGGAGTCGAGCTGTCTTGCAGCCATCATGGTGTGGAGCTCAGTTCATCTCACTAGTTTCGTATTTCTCATGAGGGGTTGTTCTTAATGTTTCTATTTTAGCGAGGTCAAAAAGAGATCCCATTAGCGGCCTACTGATTTTGCTCGATTCCTTTTGTTTTTTAAAACGATTTTTCACTATCTGCAAAGACTAAACGGAGTATTGCGAATCTGTGCTTGTTTGTAAATAGAGAATTAACCAAAGAGAACCAATTCTAAAATAGTAAATGCTTGGATAACAATCAATCAAATGGAGAGAGAAGCAGGCACAACGGATTACAACGGGGGCAAAGGCCTGCGTTAACTACCCTTCACTATCTGCAAAGAGAGAGTACTCCTAAGAGAAAAGATGGGGGGGCAGCGTTTCAAAGCACATCAGTGTGCATAAACACGAAAATGTTTTTACCTATCACGTACTTTTGACAGCTTTTGATATTTGCTATTAAAAAACCATTGAAATTCACTGAAAAAACTATAGGTTATAGACCATATATAGTTAGGGATTAGCATTTACAAAACCTTGAAAATTCACTGAAAAAACCATAGGTTATAGACCATATATAGTTAGGGATTAGCATTTACAAAACCTTAATTTACTCGCACAAAACCATAGAAATTCGCATATATAGTTAGTTGCAATAACTATATATCGCGCACCCGCAATCCACTGCTGATAATGTCACATATTACATCATTCATGACATGGTCAGTGACATCACTATTTGTGCGAGTAAATTAAGGTTTTGTAAATGCTAATCCCTAACTATATATGGTCTATAACCTATGGTTTTTTCAGTGAATATATATATATATATATATATATATATATATATATATATATATATATATTTTATATATATATATATATACTACTATAATAAAGGAAGAACTTTCAGCCTTTGAGGCGGGTAAACTCGGGAACCACAGCGCCAATCCACACACCCGATACACCGTTCCAATCGCCAGGGTGTGTAGATGATTATAGGCTATATAAATTTAAAAATAAACATTATTTAAAAAATTTACAGTAAAAAAAAGTAGTCCCTCCGAAGTAGCGCCGGCCGCGACGTGCGTGCTCACGTCAGAAGCGCGGGGAGGAGCGGCGTCCAGGAGCACGACAAGGAGCGGCGGACATGGCGCGGGGGAGGAGCGGTGACGTGAGGAGCAGCGGACAGGCCAGCTGCAGTGCGAGCAGCGGACAGGCAGGAGGAGTGGCGGCAGAGGTGAGGGGACCCATGTCAGGGCAGGCAGGGGACGGCCTAGGCGGGGGACTGGCTGGGCGGGGGCCCGGGCTGCAGGAGAAGAGAGAATGATCTTGTGTTTTTATAGTGAAACAGCAATCATTAACACACCTCTAGGCCAAAAAGATTAGCTAATATGTAAGCTTTCCCAGCCAATGTACACTCTGTAGAACGGATTGGTCAGCTGGACACCTCTGCAAAGAAGAACAGACATATTTAAAGCAGTATATCAGCAGTGGACAGGCGGGAGGAGAGGCGGCTGAGGTATGGGGACCCATGTCAGGGCAGGCGGGGGTCGGGGCAGGGGGGGGACGGGACGGGCGGGGGCCCGGGCTTCTGGACAATGTCGGGGCAGGCGGGGGTCGGGGAAGCCTGTTGCTCCCGGACAAGGTCGGGACGGGCTGCTAGTATATATATATATATATATATATATATATATATATATATATATATATATATATATATATATATATATATATATATATATATATATATATATATATATATATATATATATATTTGTTTAACTGTTTGAGTGTGAATAGTAATTTTTGTTTATTCGCTATCCCACATTTCTCCTACTGTAGCACTCACTGGAGTTTGAATAGTAATTTTTACCCCTACGAAATCCAGCACTTTCTCTACTGTAGCACTCACTGGAGTGGGAATAGTAATTTTTACCCCTCTGCTATCCAACACTTTCCCTACTGTGGCACTCTTTGGAGCGGGAATAGTAATTTGTGCCCCTCCGCTGTCGAACACTTTCCGTACTGTTGCTCTCATTGGAGTGGAAATAGTAAAATATATCCCTCCGCTATCCAACATATTCCCTACTGTTGCACTCACTGGAGTTGGAACAGTAAATGTAATTCCTCCGCTATCCAACACTTATCCTTCTTTTTTATAAATGTATTTATTATTTTATTTTATATAATATTTGTAGGTTTTTGATACATGTAACTAATATTATAATATGTGTTCTTTTTATATGTTTAATACATTTGACATGGTCTTAAATATTTTTTATTTAGTTTTATGATTTTTAAAAATGTTAATATAATTTTCTTTAACTCTTTGAGTGTGAATAGTAATTTTTGTTTCTTCGCTATCCAACACTTTCCCTACTGTTGCACTCACTGGAGTGGGAATAGTAAGTTTTACCTCTCCACTATCCAACACTTATCCTACTGTTGCACTCAGGGGAGTGGGAATAGTAATTTTTAACCCTCTGCTATCCAACACTTTCCCTACTATTGCATTATTTGAAGTGGGAATAGTAATTTCTGCTCCTCCGCTATCTAACACTTTTCCTACTGTTGCACACTTTAGGTAGGAATAGTAGGAATAGTAATTTTTACCCCTTCGCTATCTAGCACATTCCCTACTGTTGCACTCACTGGAGTTGGAATTGTAAATGTAATTCCTCCACTATGTAACACTTATCCTACTCTTGCACTCACTGGCGCAGGAATTGTTATTTTTACCCCTGTTCTATCCAACACTTTCCCTACTATTGCACTGATTGTATTGTGAAATTTAAGTTTAAATATTTTTCTAACTGTTTAGTGTTTTAATTCATTATAGATTTTTTTTATATTTCAAATTAATATTATATATTTCTATTTTTTATATTTTTAAGATAAATTAAAAATATTAGTTTATTAATTGTTTTAAAGTAAATAAAAATAATTGTGTTCATTTTTTTAAATTGTATTCGTTATATTTTATTAAAATGTATATTAAATTCATTTTATGTTGTTAATATTATATTTAATATTTGATATATTCAATATTTATTATTTTATTTAGATTTATATAAAAGTCGATATTTTATACATCTATATTTTTTACATTGATATGTTTAGTCAGATTTTTGTACTTACCTGTTAAAGTGTAGTAGTCAATATTTTTTGGTGCCTATATTTTTTACTCAATATTTTTAACATTGATATTTTTTTACACCAATGTTGTGTCCGTCAACCCTCCTGGATGATGCCATTTTGGACTGTCCCCCCATGCTTTATTGCAGGGTTTGGACAGGAGTGGAGAGATCAGGTAGCACACTAGGATTGGCTACGGGTGCCTGAATTCTGGACCCTTCCTCCCCTTTAAATACTCTTGTACAAGGGGGAAACAATCTCTTGCTTGTGCATTTCTCTACACTTTGTTGCTGGATCCTAGAACCACAATGGAGAACTGGAAGGCGGAACTCCCTAACCCCCACTCAGGAACAAGCACACTCCCCAGTTGACCTCAGGACCAGTGAGTATTCCCAAGGGCCAGTGAGGCTGGTCCCCTTACATCCCCTGAGGACCAGTTGGGGAAAATCCCTAGACTTTTCTACACCCACAAAGCAAGATCAAGAGGAGAGCTGGCATGAGGAACCAGGAGGACCAGCGCCTTTGATGCACTGCTTTGGATTTGAGAAGCGTTGCTGGAGCTGCTCCTGGTTGCTAGAGCTCACCTAAACCCAGGATCATCCAAACCGACCAGAGTTATGGTATTTTAGAGTTTGGCAACCTTTGACCTTTTGCTGTCAAAGGTCACTTGGAGCTCCCCTGTGGAGTTGATAAAATTCCCCCGGGGTAGGATAGCGCCTAGGAGTTGGCACAAGCAAGCTGTCTTTGTTTACCTTGAGAAGAGGTCCCCTCCCTGGTCCTCCATCCCACCGGGGAGCGAATCATCTGCGCATACTTCTGCTTTAGGGGGCTTTGATCCCAACCTCTGACCCCCAGCACCACAAAAAAGGGCCAATGAGGGGAAGAAGTCAGAATGCACAGGATTCCATCCATGGGCCCGTGAAGAATGAGCTCATGAAGAAATGCTGTCACGCTCCCCGCCAGTGCAGGAAGAGTAACACCAAGGAATGGAGTTTGTAATCCCCCCACATGACTCACCTTTCCCGTGTCTGTGACTGGGGGGAGTGGGAAAGGCATCTGCCGCATGAGTGGGCAGACCAGAATTAAGCTGCTGACTTCCGCAGCAATATGACAGTGAGGGGGTGAGGACAACATGGGGTGTGCTCCCCGAGCTGTTCTCCCATGAGGATGTTGCTCATTGGGTGCTAGGGTGGGACCGGGCAGCCCCAATAAGCAAAGACACAGTGCAAGGCCACTAAAACAATCACCAAAAGAAAAGGGATGCCTGATGCAGCTCTCCACAGCACAGAGAGAGAGACGCTGCTATGAAATTCACTGCACTTGCGCAAATCGCCCCTTAATGCCTTATGAGGCATGACTATTGTTGATCTGTATGAAGTAGATCCTCTCCTTTGGTGGCCCCAGGATGACAGGGTTAACAAAAATAAACTTAGGCGGGTGCCGCCTTTCCCCCAAAAGGTTTCATGAGTCCACACCCTAAGTTAGGAAGGACTCCAAAACCTCCACCTCCCTTAGATTTTCTTCATGTTTCCAAGCACTCCCAAAAGCTGGAGCTTTTTCTTTACAGCCAGGAGTGCTATGCACTCTAGGAGCTATTTGTATGGGGGCATGCAAAAGGGCCTGAATAGCCTACAAGTAGCTATATGCAATAAAGGTATTAACACACACTCTAGGGGCCAAGTGTTTATTTGCAGTGCAGTATTATGTCAATATGATGCTCTCAATGGGCTTTTTTATAATTTCAGTTTGATTCCATAAATTGTATAAGAAATACACAAGCACAGGTTGTATTCATGACAAATGCTTTATTGGTTCACCATAATGATTTCGAATGATTTATTTGATGTCAATGAATAACCACTCAGAGTATATATGTTTTATTTTCCTTAATGAATACATGCATGGAGGATTTTTATTTTTGACAATTGCATTTAAGTACACAATGATGATTTAAGCATGTGGTTTGTTGGTCTTAAACGTATAAATATATAAATACAGTCCTAAAGTTAGTATAACTCACGCCCTCGACAAGCACTGCTTTAACCTCCCATGTTAAATCACTCACAATGTGTTCCAAGACATCATGGATTGTATGACTGTAACATCTAAAATAGTAATTGAATTGTATTTATATAATTTTTACTACCCCTAAAGAAGTGTTGAAACACTTTATGCTGGCAAGCATGCTGCTCTAGAACCTAAGGTGTGTGAATATTTTAGTGTTATTTGTTATCAGTAATTATTGGGATTATTCTTGTGTGCTCATCAAATCTTTCCATGCATTTATTCCACTTTCCTTGTGATTGATTACATTATAAGGAGTTAGATGGTATTATTAGTGGTCAAGTGGTATATGAGATGCTGATGGTCAGTGGGGTGAGTAGATGAGTTTGGAAATCCCAAATATTGTTAAGTTTTAGGGTTATGATCTCGAAAGAAGGAGAGCTTATGATATTTGATGTGAGGTGTGTGCAGTTTTCAGCGATGTAATCATAAAGATTAAGGAAAACATGCATGTGACTAAGAGCAGGTTGTGCTCAAAGGGAGGAGTCTTTAAGAGGCTAGAAAGTACAGCTAGGGCTATTTGAAAGACGAATGAGAGGCAACAGTCAGAAGGTAGGTCAGTTTTCATGCTGGATTTAGAAAAAATAAACATTGCTTTTTGAGACAGCGTGCAGTTTGATGATAAACAGCTGTAGAAAGAACAGCACATACCATAAAAGCACATTTACAATTAAAAAAACAGTTCATTAACAGTACATTTAAAGGAAATTACATATAAAAACCTTTTATGTTACAATAAATCATTAAAAATGTATTAAACTTTGACAGCTTTGTGGATATATATATATATAAAAAAGATATTTTGCTTGTACTTGATTCATCGAATAGCCTTCAGCCTAAACCGCCAAGCCCAACTTAGAAATGTGGCCACCCCACACACTAAGGTTGTGCTAGCATCAGCCTTAAGTATTATAAGTGCAACAGAGTGGTCCCTGGTTCCAAGCAACAGGCACACAGGTTTGAGCCATTTCTGTCTAGGTTTTGTATAGGCGGGGCATACAAAAAACACATGAGCAATGTTTTCAATAACACCTTCACAGGTTGGACAATCAGCGGGAGTTTGATGCGGTGGCTTCCACTTGCTAGTACGGTCGTGAAGAGGAAGAGTGCCCATCCTGAACTGAATAAAAAGGGATCTATCTCTAGGCTTTGTGTTAAAATCTAGATAGGGCTCCAGGCAAGGCTTAGGCTTGTGCTGACGGAATGCCTCAGTCAATCTACCTTGATTTGGGCCCCTCTGCTCTTGATCATCGACCCCTGCCCAATAGGCTCGCTTAGTTTCTGCTTTAGATAGCAATGCTACCAGGCAGTTATAAGGCCCGTTGCCAGTAAAAGCTTCTTTATATTAGCTAACCAACTAATTTTGTGGGCTCCTTGAAGGTTCATGACCTCTCTTAAGCCATCGGCAAACCTTGAGAGCTCCGGGGTACGCCATAGCCGGGCCCAGTATAAAAGAGGGCGCAGAGTGGCTAGGTCCTTGATGGAATGACGACCCAGATCACTCAAGAGTGGCTTGGTTGGGGTACCCCTCAGGAGCGATACGAGCTCCCTAAAGAACTTGTTTTCTGTGATAACTAGGGCATCAACACAGTTGAAGCCCCAAAGCTCTGCACCATAGAGGGCGCAGCCTACAGCTTTTGCAGCATAAATATCCAGGGCAGGAGCAATGGGCTTGGAAGTGGAGGCACGGTGTTCCCTTCCCAGTACTCCAACAACCCTCTTATGGTTTAGCGCCATTTTATCAATATGTGGCTGCCATTTACATTTATCGGAAATTCTAATCCCCAAGTAGTCAAACTCTTTTACACGTTCCAGAGACACCCCGTCAAGAGACAAGGTAGATCTAGACGATCTACTTGGGTTAAAGTAAAGAAGCTTGGTTTTAGAAGTATTTATGGCAAGGCCCCTCAGCTTACAAAACAAACAGAAGCGATCCAACAGCTTCTGCAATCCTGCGGGAGTTTTTGATACTAGCAACGTATCGTCCGCAAAGAGTAATGCAGGGACTTTATCGCCCACCAGGACCGGGGCGTCAGCATCAATTTTGAGCAGAAAGGAGACTACACCATTCATAAATAGCGTGAAAAGTGTAGGGGCAGTACGCAACCCTGGCGTACCCCTCTGTTCACAGGGATTTTATCAGTTTTTTGCTCCTGTGATCCCCATCTAATACGGGCATAATTTCCGTCATGCATATGAGCCAAGAGACTCAGAATGGGCGAAGGAATCCCCATCTCCTTCAGGTCCAGCCATAGGCGGTCTCGGGGACCAAGTCAAAGGCGGCCTTCAGGTCAATAAATGCCAAATAAAGACCGCCTTTGCCAATGGTAACCACCTTCCAGTGTAGGAGTACCAACCTAAATGCCTGGTCTATCGTACTTGTGCAAGCCCTAAAGCCCGCCTGAAAGGGTGATATAATGCTATTTTCATCCGCCCACAAGAGAATCCTCTCCAAGAGTACCCTAAGAGCAGGTTGTGCTCAAAGGGAGGATACTTTCAGAGGCTAGAAAGTACAGCTAGGGCTATTTGAAAGACTAATGAGAGGCAACAGTCAGAAGGTAGGTCAGTTTTCATGCTGGATTTAGAAAAAATAAACTGCTTTTTGAGACAGCGTGCAGTTTGATGATAAACAGCTGTAGAAAGAACAGCACATTTTGCATATGACAATAGTGATCTACTAGGTACTTTTCATAGGCACGAGAATCAGAAGACAGTTTGTCCATTGCTACGCTATGGCAAGAGGGCACTTTAGTAAGGCCAGGAATGTACAAATTAATTGCTGGATGCATATACTAAGAAATGTCAACAGCTTTAGGCTGTGTTCGAAGTAAACAGCAACCTCACATTAAGAGCAATGTGAGAAGATTTATAGGTAAATAGTGCTAACATTGAATGTAGATTCTGTAAAAGCTGGTGATGTTTATCCTTAGCTGTGGCTTAGAGTTTTAGCTGTATTAGGATTCCCAGTTTAATGGCATTTATGTTGTTTAACATTTACTCCTGTATTTATCTATATCTCTTTTTTTGCTGCAATGTGTATACTTCCACATTGATTTTAACAACACATGTTTACATGTTTGAATGTCCAAGATATATTAGCCATTACAGTACAATACAGTCATTTAAAACTGTTTGCATTGTAAAACAGCTTAAATGGCCATACTGCTGCCTTTATAGAGACTTCATTAGGAAATGTTAATGTTTTAATGTTGTTGAGGGGCTGCTGCATTCTGTGCAGCCTCAACAGCATGAAAGCAAAATGCTTGGCGGTGCCCCTGCCCCTTCAAGGGCCATCTCTAAGCTCAAAACATATGTTTAGAAAGCCTTTATAGGGCAGCATGGGGTGCTCCTTGGAGGAGCAGTGAATAGTAAATGAGCATAAATGAGTGACTCCTGCCACTCATTAATTATTCATATATATTGTTTTTATTGTGGGTGTCCCGGAGCCCACCCTGGACACCCAGATATCCTATGGGGGAGTCCCAGGGGCTCTGCGGTCCCACCTGTTCAACCTGTCAGCACACATTCTGTGTGCCTGCAGGAGCTAGCAATACTTTATCTTTTTGGATGATTGGTGAAAGGGGCTTATGGCCCCAATGACCCCACTCACCGAGTTGAACTATACATAAAGGGGAGGCATGCAGACAACCTCCTCGACCCTCTACAGGCCCAGGGGACCCCGATCCACTGGTGCTGTATGCATCTTCAAGAGGATGGGTGCGCGGTCGTCCTCCTCAAGCCTTTACAGGCCCGGGTGTCCATTTTTACGGGGGGAAGTTCTGTTCCACTCCCAACCCGAGCCTTTACAGCTCCCAGGAGCTCTATCTAATTGAGCTGTATTTATTTTTATCAGAAGGTGACTAGCGCCCACTCCCTGAGCCTTTCCAGTCCCATGGGACCTCATTCCCCAGGGCCTAACATGGCACCCACAGTATATGACATCCAGGGTGCAATGGTCCCGGCTTTACTTCCGTCTGGCTGATAATTAGAAAAGACTTCCCATGACAACCTATCTATTTAATTTAACATAAGACCTCAACAGTCATCCACTTCAGCTTCTGATTACTGTATTACTTCTTTTTCTGTCCTCATAAAATTATTCACATATTATATTAAAAATTAGATTTTCTTTTTATATATCATCAAAATTAAGCAAACAGTGAAAGATACATTATCATCAGGCCAATACAATTGGGTCGTGCTTGGAGGGGCGTGCTAAAACAATATATCTATAAAAAACGCATGCCTATGCCATATCAACATTTCAGACAACTGAGGCATATACTCCTTCATTCATACTCACATATCCTACTAACATTCATAATTTGCATCTCATCAATTAAAATGGAAATCGAAATGGGTCATCAAAATAGCGTTTGTGTGATATATTGTTCTTTATTATATGCCAGTCAGATATACATATTTTAACTTATCTAGTCCTATAAAGGATCTCATGTCAACATGCCACAAACGTTTTATCCAATGAATTGAGTGGTCTCTGCATGAAAATCTACACGTGCTGCCTCCTTCAGGATAGCAATGCAACTGTGACCATTCATAACCCCTCTGCCTAAAAGCCGTGGTGGTGCGTCCATTGGGGCGATTGGGTGTTGCCCCACTAACGCCACATGGCCACATTCTTCCTTGTTAACTTAACGAGGAAGATTAACTTCACTGGCGTCCTGACTTGAAATCGGGCTGGCTGAAGTCAGTCAGGACGCGTCGCTGAAGGTGGTGGGGCAGCACAGCGGGGTTGGGTTTGTTGTTAACTGACAGCAGCAGTGCAGGCCCAGTGTGCATGTTCGGGTTTGGGCTGGTCATTTTTCTGACCAGCCCGAACATGCACACTACTGTGCCCTGCATTAGCAGAGCGAGTGAGGGCGAGAGCTACTACTGGCCAGTGGCCGCAGCCTCCAGTCTCCTATGGGTGGGGACAGCCCCTGCTCGAGCCAATCCTGGCGCTGCAGGAGCAGCGTCTGAATTGGCTAAGAGGGGTTGCCACCAGTCACTTACGAAGGCGCCAACACGGACCCCGGCTCAGGAGCACACATCAGAGGCGGAACATACTCGGCAGTCAGGTATGTTTTCAAAGTTTTTTCTTAACTTTATTTTTAAACCCGCCCCAGGCCCCCAACCCCCGCGCGACCCCTGGGAGTATTGCGAGCAGCGACTGACCCTTCTAGCTGTGGGGACGGAGGAAGCTTAAACACAGCAGGAATGCGTTTTATGTCCACCTGCACCACATAAAAATTGTGGCCTGGTCCTGCGGTTTAAAATACACGGTAAGCCTGTGGGACACTAGTGGATTCGGATAGGCAGAAACCAGATGTCTTGGATAGGAATTAAATCTGAATATTAAATGCATTAAACAAAAAAAGGTGTTGTCCATAGAAAACAAGCCACTAAAAATCAATAAACAAAGTCATTATGAGACTTTGGGGTGCGTTGATGATTTGTTAAGAAAAATGCCTGATGGGTCGAAAAATATCATAAAAGGGAAGCCAACTTCTACATGAGGACAGTCTGGGGAAGTGTGCATGCGCTGAACTGTGATTTCAGTAACAATGTGTGAGTTGGCCTTCTGTTTTAGTGGTTGGCGTGCGGAAGTTACTCTGGGATGCACGAAAGACCCAGCTCTGAAGAGAAAAATACTATCACCCTAAACATAAGTGATTAAAACATGATTTTCCCATGCGCCTCTCTTCTCTGGGTATGAGGGTGTTTGCTGGGGATGGAGGAGGGAGGAAGCTGATGGATAACCATTTCCTTGTAGTGGGATCAGCAAATTAGCGAGGAGGGGGTGTACGGATTTCTTTTGCCATAAAGAGAATCCCTGAGATAAAAGCCTATCTAGACACACAAAACACAAAGAGATCGCATACGGTAAACTTGTACTTCCCTGGCAAGGAGTGGGGTAATTGGTTGTGCTTGTGGTATGAAAATAAAATAAAAAAGTGACTAAGAAAGATTTGTTTTTATCATTATTCAAGCATCTGGAAAAGTGGTTGTTAATGAAGACTTGCGGGTTCTACGCTGCACTGCATTAACAAATAGGCCTACACGTCTATGCACACACACACACTGGCGCCATTCTGGACTCACCACTGTGCACTACGAGACCAGACTTACGAAGTGCAGACTTATGGCTGATATCAAATTTTACCGCTTTTTAAAAGGTCGCCAAAGCTTTTAAAACCCATTCTTACCCAGGCCCCCAAAAAGAAACTGCTCTGTAGGTGTTACATTGTACCTGCACTTGACACCCAGTCTTGCATGTTGTGCATTTTGGGCAGTCGCTGTGTTGTGTCATAGTGGACCTCTGGTTCAAAATATTTATTTTACATAGTTGACAGCATAACTAGGTAGGTTCCAGTGTGCGGAGCAGAGATCTGGGAGAATAGCAGAGATAGAAAGAAAGACGGGAGAAAAGGAAAGATGAAAAGATGGATGGGTGATGGAGAAAAAGATGGATGGACGGATGGCAAAAAAGGCGAATAGATGGATTCAAAAGATAGTGAGGGTACTAGGAATGTATGACACTATATGTGGCAAGTTAACAAATAAAAGAAAGAGCTTGACCAGAGCTGAGCCATTCACTGGCTTTGTTCGAACAGATTCACAAATGCTTTATTAACCTTCCTGCTATCTCAAATTTGCTTGAAAATACACCATTTGCCCACTCTTTTTTCAAAATTTTCTCGGGGGGAGAACTCCCCATCCTCCCGCAGGTGGCTTGTGCTCGCTCACAACATTGCAGTATGCCTGTTGTTTTACGCTCATTGTTTAATGCCTTACCACTTTCAAATGTCACCAGCCACCACTGCCAAAAAGGATGAAGGCTATTAAGCATATACACCTATCAGTCATGTGGGTTTGCTGGTTAACAGAGAACGTGGATTTCTACAGCTGAACCTGAAATGGACCGGATGGGTTCCACGTTACTAGACCTCATGAATAAAGATTTTTAAAGGCTCAGGTACCTAAAGAATGTTCCTTATGCTAGTTCAATGAAATGCTGATGGATAAACGGCTGGTCCTCTGATCTGTCCCACGGATTTTAATATTGCGCCATCCTGTTCGACATCTGATTTTTTCTCCGCTCTTATCAGGTCATAGCAATCTTTGTATCCATGCTCTCAAGAGCATGGGAAGGAAAAAAAGTGCTTCTCCTCGACTAACCCCTTCCAATTTAGTTGTAGAGAGCCCCCATTGTCAAACAACTCCCCAAGTCCATCCAACATTTACTACTAAAGGGTCGATTACGATGCCATCCAGAAAGGCTCCGAAAAGGATTCGGATTCAGCAAATCCATTTCGGAAGCCACGTTTCCGACCAAATCGGACATCTTTCTGGACGACCCATTATGATGCAAGGAAAGCATTGAGGATGTCAGAAATTGTTTCAAACAGCTTTTGGACAGACTGAGTCGTTCTGAGCCGATTCGTACAGCTTTATGGACACGGTTTCTGAACTAGTGATTACTATGACCGATTCGACAGCTGTTCCGATTCAGTCTGCCAAACACAAAACAGCTGTCATAATCTGGCCCCCTTCACCCTGAGGTCTACAGTTGGTGTGCGTGGGGGTACCCAAGGGACCCCCCTCTTAAACCATGCACATTGTGGCAGGCACTATGGGGTGCCTGTCATAGGTTGCATGGTTTTCCCCAGCCACCCCTTTTTTCAATAGGAGCCTGTGTTCTCATTCAGAACACAGGCTCCCTTTGAAGTCAATGCGAGTCCGACCGAATGATGGTCGGAGGCATCGTAATCAGTCAGTTGGACTGGCAGAACCCTAGTCAGTCAGAAACGATTCCAGAACTGATTCAGTCTGAAGAGTTTCCAAATGACATTGTAATCAGCACTTAAGTATGTAACGTACATGTGCAGAAATCTCCCCAAAGCAAATATATGAGGATGGAGGTCAGCATTTTTACCCATTTGTTTAATTGCATATTGTAGTAAATAAAGAGTACTACTGTACTACCACTTTATGTTCTACATTATGCAGTTTGTGAATTGGGCCCATTCTTTTCCTCATTCCCCAGTGCCTGATTTTTTCCTCTTCCGCTATTTGGGTCCCTCCTCATCCCAGTTTGTCTTCTACTAGTTTGTTGCTCTTGGCAAGTCCATAAACCTGTTTTTTGGTGGGGCTCTGTTCTTCTTTTTGTTTGAATAATATTCTTTTTTACATGAATCCTAATACTACAGCTTTGATGTGACTTAGTTAGAAAGCAAAAGCATTCTGCATAACAATCTAAATTATGCGACAATAAAGGAACACCTATGTCTGGCCACTTTCAACTTACAAATTGTCAGTTTTATGCACAGTAAAGTCTGTTTCCAAAATAATTTCCTAGAGATTTGGAATAACTTTGTGGTCAAAAATGTGTCCACTAACACATTTTGTGACCACAAAGTTAATCCAAATCTCTACAGTGATTCTTCTAATCCACGCGCCTGCCATGTTGATTGACAAGCTGGGTGATTTTAAAACCACATCTAGATCATTTTTTAGGTCTTGACTACAGACAGTAGTCTGCTGGCAGGCCTGTTATTTTCAGAACATATCTTTAGAGTGGGCTTAGACTCATTCTTTGCCCATGATTGGATGGCTTTGTTTCTTTTCCGATGTGTCTGCTCTTGATTTTATGTCCTTTGTCTATATTCTAATGTTTGCCACACCCAGTACCACAGTGCTAGTAGGATGAGTTGTCCTCTTCAACTGCTCCTTCCTGGTGACATTTGTTCACCTTTTGTGTTCAGCACTCCATTCAACTGCATGGTTTTCTCAAACTCTTCCCTGCTTTTTACTTGCCCTTCTCCCCCACACACTCTCTTTTAACTTCACTCACCTTCAATACTCCCAGTCAAGTTCCTTGTTCCTCTCCTCATTCTGTGACAATAGATGTAAATGTGGGTGTGTGCGTGTGCTTGTGTGTATATATATATCTATATATCTATATATATATATATATATTACCTACTGGCAATAGCCAGTAGGTATATATAGTTAGGACCGAGCTACCATAGGAAATCCGCAATATTCTATTGGGTATAACTTTGGCGCCGGTTGAGGAATTTGCGTGTAATTTGCCAAAATTTTGGCCAGCTCCGCTCCGCTTCTTCCCTGAAAGGTTCGGGGGGATTCGTGAAGTGGGGGCTGAGAAAAAAGGGGGGTCCGAAAACATGTTATCCCCATGCAATTTTCCATAGGATGTTCTGACACGGCTACAGTCCGAACCGCTGAACGGAATTACGCCAAACTGTGCAAACTTGTAGGGACTGGTACGCAGATGTGCCTTTGCTATATTTGGTGAAAATTGCTCCAGTGGTTTTTACGAAAATTAGGTTCAAAAACACATATATATCTCTATGAGCATACGGGTCCACGCACCGTACGCGTACCGTATGCGTACCGTATGCGTACATGCGCGTACACTTACGTGCGCCAGCACGATCCTGATTGGCTGGTAGTCAACTGTCAACATTCCAAACTGTCCAAACCAGGAAGAGTTGGCCACCATCTTGTTTCTCAGGAGAACTGAGGCACAAGAGAGCCCAAAACAAGAGTGGAAAACATGAAAAGGGGGCAGGGTAGAGACTCCCCAACCCCCTATCCCTTCTCAGGGGATCCCAGAAGGACCCCCAAGGGCAAATAAATAAATAAATAAAAAAATTGCGTACCGTGCGCGTACCCCGCGATTTTATAAAAAAAAATAATAATAATTTTGCCCTTGGGGGTCCTTCTGGGACAACCTGAGAAGGGCTAGAGGTTCAGGGGTCTCTACCCTGCCCCCTTTTCGCGTTTTCCATTCTTGTTTTGTGCTCTCTTGTGCCTCAGTTTTACTGAGAAACAAGATGGCTGCTCAGGTGGTACCAGAAGGATATTAACATATGAAAACTTTACTCGCTAATAGAATTTGCATTTACAAAACCTTTGAAGTTTTTTGAAAAAAAAATAGGTTTCACGCCAGATATAGTTAGGAATTAGCATTTAAAAAACCTTGCAAATTCACTGAAAAAACCATAGGTTTCAGGCCTTATATAGTTAGGAATAAGCATTTAAAAAACCTTGCAAATTCACTTACAAAAACCATAGGTTTCAGGCCTTATATAGTTAGGAATTTGCATTTAAAAAACCTTTGAAATTGACTGAAAAAACATAGGTTTCAGGCCTTATATAGTTAGGAATTAGCTTTAAAAAAAACTTTGAAATTCACTCAAAAAATGTTTTAGGGGTGTTATAGTTAGCTGGACATTTCACTCATACAAACCATTGAAATTGCTCCTATATAGTTAGTTGTACTAACTATATTTCACGCACCCGCAATGCACTGCTGATGATGTCACATATTAGATCATTCATGACATGGTCAGTGACATCACTGATGACATCTCAAATGTATGAAAATGCTAGTGGTTAGACATCACCTCATTAACAATCAACTCTCTGCATGCGAAGCACTATCAAGTTTGTGTTATGCTATTGTGTAAGGGAATAAAAAACGCGCCAAAAGCGACAAGTTGGCTGGAGCTGCATGTATGTTATCTGTAGGAACATTCGAAAATCAGTGTTGAGAAGAACTACTGTATTGAGATATCTTTTGAAGGTTTCAGTACTCGATGTGAGATACAGCTCGATAAGCAAGGCTAATATCAGTGTAACAACATATTTTTCTCATATGAATCAAAAATATTTCAGTAGATAGAAAAGTAAAGCAGCAGATGTGTGTCAGGCGCAAATAAGCAGCAGAAAGGGAAAATGGCCTTTAAACTTATAAAAAACTCATGCTAACTTTACACATTAATCAGGGCACATGTAACCATATATTACCCTGCCTTGCTCCGAGTACGTTTCAAATAAGATAAGATAAGATAAGCAACGGAATTGTTGAAATTAGAGTTCAATGAAATGCTTAGTTCGAAATCGAGTAGGTGAGGAAAAAAAATGTAGACCACATAAAACACGAAAATCTGACCAGCACGAAATTGTAATGTCCACTGTTAGTAAAGCCAATAGGTCTGTTTATATAAAAAAAGAACTCCAAGAAAACGTGAGAAAGATAGGGAGGGAGAAAAAAACTTTAGACGTCAATGGCTTGCATAAGAGTCATCCAACAACTGAGTTGGCGAAATATGCAGCTACCGCTTCTAAAAGGAAGTCACTGTTATCATCCGAAAACAAGTCAGCCATCCAATTGAAAAGAGGAGAAGAACATACATGCTCTTCAATTACCGGAGCCTCTAGTACCATCAGAGGACAACTCGGTGACTTTTCTATGTAGCTGTGTGCCAAAAAATCTTGCGCCGCTGCGAATATATTCCAATGACCCAGAACTCCATGTATCGCTGCAAAGGCCATAATCCCTCCGTCGGAACAAAGCTGTTCATGATCAATTAACGGATTCATGAGATGATTGTAATTCACTTCAGGAGATACCAAGTTACAGAGACATAAGTCCAGGGCCCACATGAAATCACAGCTCAGGCAATGAAATACAGGCTGCACACAGGTGAAATAGGAAAATCGAAATGATAATCCATATGATGCACTCAAAGTCGCAAGTGCAGGATGCCATAGTACTCAAGCATCCTCTGGCGAAACAGTTCTAAGTGCTCCGGCTCGTTTGCGAAGACAGGACGGACATCCATTTTGTAATAAACAAAATAGGAACACAAAAGCAGCAGCCACTGGTAGTAGAACAGGAAGTCCAAAAAAATAGGTCGGCGAATATGAAGTGAAGAGTAGCAGAATGACTTCAAATAATTTCTGGCAAAGAATTCACTAAACCATTGCTTAGTAGTTATAAAAAAAATAGGCCAGCCCTGTAGTGGAGGATGCGTTAAAGATTATGGGAGTCACCTCAGCAAATTGTAAAGGAAGGTCACTATTTAATAAGGTATGCACTTCTCTGCGAGTGTTAGCTAGGTGAAGGAGATATGTTTGTGAACAGATGCTAGGGTAACTTGTTTTTGTGACAATAAGGCTCTTGTTCATGTCTTGTGATTGAACTTTGAATTCAAGGCCGTAATTCGCGGCCAGATGGAAACATCAAGGTTCCCATGCGGGGGTAGATAAACTACATTCTTACAGGGAAGCATATGCAGAGTGACTATTACATCGTAAGCTTTGTCGTTTAATAACTCATAACAATTCTCATTGCTTGAAAATAAATAACCACTGTTGACCAATAAGGTAAAAGTCGGCATTATAGCAGGCACCGGTGTATCTTTGAAAACACATGCAACATTACAGCGGTTCTAGTTAAATAAGTCATGCAATTGGAAGTGCCTGGATGTGAACGACTAATCCCATGTTTCAGTACACTCATCTCTATACAGATATAGGGGCAGATTTACATGCCCCGTGCGCCACTTTTGTGTCACTTTTCCCATGTTAAAAGTGACGCAAAAGTGGCGCAAGGGGCTTGTAAATCTGCCTGATAATTTGTTGCCGTCTCTAAGGCATTTGTAAGTGAAAGGGAGCGACTTGGTTTTATGCCAGTAGGAGGTACTGAGCCGCTCGTATCTATTTATATAAAAAAAATTATGGAATTTGAACACTGAAAAAACGCGAAAGATAGACTAATTAATTTGTGGATTAGCCATGTTGCAGCTGCGGCTTCTGATACTAAAAATGGTAAAGTGTCTAGGCGTTGAATGTGGAACACCGAAAAAGAAGCATGTGTCATGGAAAGCAAACGTGATTTGAAAGTCAAATTTAAAGGTACAATGAGAGAGGAGACATTAAGATAGTTTCAGGGCTTTAAGTTGGCCGGGTCTCTTCAGGTCTCAGCACAGGCAGTTTATTAAAGGTAGGCTCGGTGTCTATCGGGCTCCACTTTTGAGCCCTGGCATAGGCAGACTGTTTTTTTTACAGCCTGTAGTGACAGCCTGCTGTTGCAGTAGTGCAAGAAAAAGTGGCAGAGCAAAAAACAGAGCCCGATACAGACACGTTCAGAAACTGTAGGTAGATTATGTGTGGTATTGATATTTTTGACACTGCCTAGTTGTGACTAGTGGAGAAGTGACGCAATTAGATCATGGTAGGTGAGTGTAGTAAAGGAAGGGAAATTCTTTAAAGAGAGTCATTTTTAGTGTGGATTTCCCTTCTTTTTCTGAAAGTCAGGTACAAGAATATTGTTGTGGCGTCACTCGGACTGTAAGTTGAAGTTTTCTGAAAATCATTGAGAGGTCATAATTTATGTTTATTTAACTTGTGCAGCTATGAATCTGTGTCAAAGGCAATAGTCCTCAGTTGCTGTAGGTATGATGTTACCTGTTGTACCATACCTACATGCGATGATGTGGAGGGCAAAATTTACAGTGTGGTTTGCGGCCAAGGGCTGCACTGGTGGGTGAGAGGTCAGAGGGGAAAGGGTTGGGGCTAAAGGGAAACAAAGAGTGGTGACTATGAGGTTATGCAGACGTTCCTGCAGCAGATGCGTTCATGCACTAAGTTAGTGGAGTCAGCATACATATATCTGTGTTCCTCCTTCCCTTTTCTCAACATCTCTTTTTTTGTGCTGCTTACTTCATATATTTCAGTGTGTCCGGCTCGCCCTCTGTATCTCTGTCTATTGTGCAGTTTTTCTCCATGTTGCCAACCCTCTGATTTCTACCCTTCCTGTCTCTCATACATTTTCTCTCTATGCAGTTCTTGTTCTAACTCACTCTGTGTCCTATTCTTTCTGTTTGTCTTGCTCTCCTTTTCTTTGTTATCCTTTTTACTATTCTTTTTTTCCCTTCTGTCCTTCTTTTCCTTTCTGGCCTGAATCACGCTCTTGCCTTTGCTCTCCCTTGTGATATCTCTCTACTTCCCGTGCTCGTTTTGTATCTCTCTCTGTCACCTGCTCTCAGTGTTTCTCCTGCATTGTCTCTATGGTGGTGTATCTCTCTCTCCCTCCTATTCACCCTCCTTCTCTCCATCTCTCTCTCCCTTCTGCTCTGCTTGTCCATCTCTGCGTTCCTTCTGCTCTCTCTCTCCCTATTGTACTGTTTGCCTGCTGTCCTCTTTCCCTGTACCTCCTGCCATTTGTCTCCTTTGTGCCCTGTCTGTTGTTTCTACTCTGTGACTTCCTGTCCATGTTCATCTTTTTATTTTTTGTACCTTCCCTCACTTTCTTGACTTTTCTCTGCTCCTGTTATTTTTCTCTCTCTCCATTTGTGCTTTCAATGCCGGTCTCTCTCTGCATATTCCTCTCCCTTGCGAACTGAATCTTGTAACGCCCACCAGAGGGAAGCAATTAAAAAGGATTAAATAATTATCTGTCATCCAAAGGCAAAGCTCATCGATGTCTGCAGAATTTTATTCCCCGAAAAAGGCAGAGAGAGTGGCCGAAATGCATTGGGAAAAATAGCATGCATGTCCGCCTTTAATAAATATTGAAAACCCCGTTGATGTTGTGCGACTCAATCTTTCCCAGCCGGGGAAGGTTTTATGATATATATATATATATATATATATATATATATATATATATAAATATATTACCTACTGGCGGTCGCCAGTAGGTAGTTATAGTTAGGATCTACTTTCCATAGGAAATCCGCAACATTCTATTGGGAATAAGTTTGGCGCCGGTGGACAAATCTTCGCAAATTTCTCAAAGTTCGTGACCCGCTCCGCTCCTTTCCTGAAAATGTGGGGGGATTCATCAAGCGGGGGCCGAGATAAAAGGGGGGTCCCAAAACGTGTTTTCTCCATGTTAATTTCCATAGGGCGGTCAAACTCACTTTTAGCCCGAACGGCAGAATGGATTTGCACCAAACTTGGCAAAATTGTAGGGACTGGTAGCCCGATGTGCCTTTGCTATGTCTCAAGATATGTGCTCCAGTGGTATTTGAGTAATTTAGGTTAAAAAAATATATATATCTATGGCAGCGCCCTGGTACGCGCTCCGGGGAGCGCACCGGCCGCGCTACGCGACTTGCGCATGGAAAGCTGATTGGCTCTCGGGTGTCTGTAAACATTCGAAACAGTCCGGAGCGGCCGCCATCTTGTGTCTCGGTAAAATCGAGACACAAGAGGTGGCAAAAACAAAGGGGGAAATGACCATAAGGGGGCAGAGTAGACCCCCCCTGACCCCCTAGGTTTGATGTGGGGGCCAAAACATTAAAAAAAATTGATTTTCTCGGGGGAGAGCCCGGTAGGCGCACCGGGGAGCGTACCGGGGAGCATACCATGGGGAAAAAAGAATGACAGTTTCAAAAAAATGTAGCTGTTTTAAAAAAAATCTTTTTTTTTTTTTTTTTATTTAAGTACCTACATGTAGGTATCAATGTAGAGACTTAGGGGCAGATTTACAAGCCACTTGCACCACTTTTGCATCACTTTTCTCATGTTAAACGTGACGCAAAGGTGGGGCAAGGGGCTTTTAAATCTGTCCCTTAAATTTAATGTACACCTTCTCCTCTGTAGATATCTTGCATGTTGTTACAGAAGTTATTGTGGTATATGGAATCCATACCATAGTCTGTCAAGAAAGCAGAAACAGATACTTTAAGCACTTCCTGAGAAGGCCTAGTGGATGATGGGTAGTGTATCCTGCTCCCTTATGATGAAAAAGAGATGTATATTACACATTGTAGATAATATAGTGGGAGAAAGGAAGTAACTCTGAGCAAACTTACTATGTAACACAAAAAAGTTGCACAGTATACTATAAGTCTCATTTTATAATATAATCATTTTGGTAATACTTCATAAATTACATATAAAAATGAATATTGTCTCAAACAATTTAAAATTAATAAATATAAATGTTTTCTTCTGATTCTTTTTCATAATTTAATAAAACTTGTAACATAATATTGTCCGGTATTTCCTCATAATTATAAGTACATGATTCCATTTTTTCCAAACATTCTATTAACTGTTGGTCCAAAGAGTCATCCATGAAATCAACTTTATCTTTTTGCTCTTCTGGATTTTCCACCTTTACTTCGATATAGAAGTAACATTTGATTGTTTTTCTCCTTCCATTTTCTTTCTGAAAATTGTATAAAAATAACTATATTAGTAGAGTTAGGGTACTGTTGGGTTTAAGTTTAGACAGGTTCTTCTGAGTTTTTAAAAGTGAAGTTATCTTTGGGCAGTTTATGGTTTCAGGCAGGAAGTAGAACTATTACAAAGTGCATGTGATGAAGCCTAAGTAAATTCATAATTATACCAGAGAAGCCTAACTCAATCCATAATTATAACAGAGAAGCTTATCTCAATCTATAACTATCACACAGGGATAGTATATAACTATCAGAAAACGCTTTCCCAAATTAACTTAAAGTGTACAACATAGTTCCCCTTCAAAAATATTAACTTAGCTTTTTCAAAGCAGTTGAAGTTTTCTGTGAAAATTCTTTTGAAATGTCCCTCAGGTACTATTAGTCAAAATGGCTGTGTTTCCCTCTCATGTTTCATATATATTCATGTACTTAACCAATCAAATGTCAGTATATAAAAGTACAAAATGTAAGTAACATTTTAATTGGTTGAAAATTCTAACCCTTTCATATGTGTTTTTGTCATGTAATTTACCTCAGGATATTTAGACAGGGCTACAGCCCAAATGGCTCAATGGAATACCATCACATTTGGGAAAATGGTAGGGACTGGTATGTAGTAGGGTCTATTCTATATGTGGTGAAAGTCTGTCCAGCGGTTTTTATGTAATTTCGTTTCCCACATTTTTTTTGGGAGCGCTACGGGACTCTGCCATTTTGTGTTTTGGTAGAATTGAGACAAGATGGAGGACACCACTATCTCTGTCCCCTTTGCTCATGCTCACTCCTTTATTACTTTTTTTTCTTTTTCTTTTTGGTACACTCCCGGGCTGCGCACCGGGCCGCGCACCGGCAGTGCTCCAGGATGAAACATTAAAAAAAATGAATATACTTTAAAAAAAAGGTATTATATTAATATACATATATATTCACTGAAAAACCATAGGTTTCACACTAGTTATAGTTAGGGATTAGCATTTAAAAAACCTTTGAAATTCACTGAAAAAACCATAGGTTTCACACCAGTTATAGTTAGGAATTAGCATTTAAAAAACCTATTAAATTCACTGAAAAAACCATAGGTTTCACACCAGTTATAGTTAGCTTGAAATTTTACTGACATAAAACCATTGAAATTCCACGTTATAGTTAGTTGGACTCACTATAACTTGCGCGTGTAATGCACTGCTGATGACGTCACATATTACATCACTCGTGACATGGTCAGTGACATCACTCATGACATCACTGATGATACCATCCTTGTGACAGAGTGACAGACCTCCTTTCAGTGTAATGTAACCCTTAAAACACATATTCAAAAATAGAAATTAACATTTTCAAAAAAATGGAGATATCCATACCAGTTACAACAACCAATTCAGTAATTCCACCATCTAAATACACATTATCTCATTCACCAACAGTTCTATATAGTCACTCATACATATACTCACTCATCATATGTAGTGATACACCTATACATCCTGTTACACAAAGACAGTCATCCAAAAGTTACTCACACACATACTCACACATGCAAATAAACTATTGAACATCCATTTATTTGCATATACAACTATACACACACTACCACCTTACCTCTAAGGAAACTTACACATACTTACTCTCTTAAACAATCCCTTATAGAAACACATACTTATATAAATAGGAACTCTTACAATCTCACATATACTCACTTATATACATCAATACTCAGATATACTAGATTAAAACATATGTCGTTACTGATAAAGACACTAGTGAGACAGTCATTCACTCACTAACACACACATATACACACTCATCCACCCATACAGTCCTGCACATATGCTGTCTTCAAAACACATACAGACAGTGGGTCAGTCATTGATGCATCTATGTGCTAAGTAATACCCCCACCACACCATACAGACACTCATACTGATACTAAAAAAACATCTAATAACCCATATACACACACATGTAGGTACTCACCAACCCATGCAGCCACTTATACACAAAGTGAAACACTGATACATATATTTAAATATTTAAACATTACTCGCTAATATATGTATTCACTAAGATACACTTAATAAGCCAGTTAACCAAGCAATATTTTTTTTTAAAAACATTCATTAAAACACGTATTTAAACATTTAATCTTCCATCGACCTTTACATATACATACATAAAACATATTTATTTTTCAGAAAGACACACATTCACTGGATGGTGTCATCAGTGATGTCATGAGTGATGTCACTGACCATGTCATGAGTGATGTAATATGTGACGTTATCAGCAGTGCATTACACGCGCAAGTTATAGTGAGTCCAACTAACTATAACGTGGAATTTCAATGGTTTTATGTCAGTAAAATTTCCAGCTAACTATAACTGGTGTGAAACCTATGGTTTTTTCAGTGAATATATATATATATATATATATATATATATATATATATATATATATATATATATATATATATATATATATATATATATATATATATATATATATATATATATATATATCCGAAACAATCCACTCCGTGAGGAACAGGGAGAGGCCACACAGGGGAAACCTTTGGAACACCTTTAATGGAATGACAGCATGTGCATGATGCATTTCGGCCCGACGGCCTTCTTCAGATGCTGCTGATTAGGCTACGTGTGACTCCACCCGCACATTTGTATGTCCAGAAGCCCTGCCATTGGAGGTAATCCGCTGACCATAGGTCACGTGGGTCAGACTTCACTGCAGCTCTCTCACAACTGCAGCGCCCAGAATGCACCAAACCGGGGAAATGTAAAACGGCAAAGGCTGCATAGTTCAAGCCCCAGTGATGGGTAGAATTAATGCCTGGAAATGTGCGCAGTGTCCAAATTACGAGTTGTAGCCCTCATTCCTTTGCCGGTCCTCCTCCGGTCCCCATCGACGTTACAACCTCGTGGCAAGTTTGCCAGCTGAACCACGAGACAGCGGCTCAGTGTCCTTGTCTCCCTGTTGGTTACAGGCTGCATAACGCAAAAGTTCAGGAAACAGGCATATGTCACGAGGTGGGATGGATGTAATTCAATACCTTGAAGAGTCCATAGCTGCGAACAGCGGGTTGCCAGTGAATCTCCAGCCGCTTGGTGTAACGGGACCTCCCGCGCGTCTCTGACTGGCGCGATAATATCCGAAACAATCCACTCCGTGAGGAACAGGGAGAGGCCACACAGGGGAAACCTTTGGAACACCTTTAATGGAATGACAGCGTGTGCATGATGCATTTCGTCCCGACGGCCTTCTTCAGATGCTGCTGATTAGGCTACGTGTGACTCCACCCGCACATTTGTATGTCCAGAAGCCCTGCCATTGGAGGTAATCCGCTGACCATAGGTCACGTGGGTCAGACTTCACTGCAGCTCTCTCACAACTGCAGCGCCCAGAATGCACCAAACTGGGGAAATGTAAAACGGCAAAGGCTGCATAGTTCAAGCCCCAGTGATGGGTAGAATTAATGCCTGGAAATGTGCGCAGTGTCCAAATTACGAGTTGTAGCCCTCATTCCTTTGCCGGTCCTCCTCCGGTCCCCATCGACGTTACAACCTTGTGGCAAGTTTCCGGATGAACAACGAGACAGCGGCTCAGTGTCCTTGTCTATATATATATATATATAACCTACTGGCGGTCGCCAGTAGGTATATATAGTTAGGACCTAGTTACCATAGGAAATTCTGAACTTTCTATTGGGAATAACTTACGCGCCGATTGAGGGATCTGCCTGTAAATTTCCTTAAATTTGCCTCGCTGCGTTCCGCTCCTTCCCTGTAAGTTTCGGGGGAATTGTTCAAGCAGGGCCGAGAAAAAGGGGGGTCCCAAAACATGTTTTCCACATGTTAATTTCCATAGGGACATTCTGACAAGGCTACAGCTCGAACGGCTGAACGGAATTATACCAGATTTGGCAAAATTTTAGGGACTGGTATGCAGTAGTGCCTTTTGTACATTTGTTGTAAATCCCTCCAGTAGTTCTTGAGAAGATTGAAGTTGAAATTTTTCAAATGGCATTTTTTATGGGACCTTTAGACACGGCTACAGCCCGAACGGCTGAACGGAATTACACCAAACTTGGCAAAATGGTAGGGACAGGTATGCAGTAGTGCCTTTTCTATATTTGGTGAAAATCCCTCCAGTAGTTGTTGAGAAAATGAATTTGAGCAAATTATATATCTATATGAGCTCAACATTCTATTGGGAATAACTTTAGCGCCGATTGAGGAATCTGTGTGTATTTTCCAGAATTTTGGCCAGCTCCGCTCCGCTCCGTCCCTGAAAGTTCCGGGGGGATTCGTCAAGCGGGGGCCGAAAGGGGGGTCCCAAAACATGTTTTTCCCCATCTTATGGGGACCTTTAGCACGGCTACAGCCCGAACGGCTGAATGGAATTACACCAAACATGGAAAAATGGTAGGGCCTGGTATGCAGATGTGCCTTTGCTATGTTTGGTGAAAATCCCTCCAGTAGTTCCTGAGAAAATTGAATTTGAAAATTTTCAAATGGCATTTCTATGGGACCTTTAGACATGGCTACAGCCCGAACGGCTGAACGGAATTACACAAACTCGGCAAAATGTTAGGGACAGGTATGCAGTAGTGCCTTTTCTATATTTGGTGGAAATCCCTCCAGTAGTTGTTGAGAAAATGGAATTTGATCAAATTATATATCTATATGCGCTCACTGTACGCGCACGTGCGCGTACCCTTACGTGCGCGAGCGAGTTTCTGATTGGCTGGTAGTCAACTGTCAACATTCCAAACTGTCCAAACCAGGAAGAGTTGGCCACCATCTTGTTTTTCAGGAGAACTGAGGCACAAGAGATCCCAAAACAAGAGTGGAAAACACGAAAAGGGGGCAGGGTAGAGACCCCCCAACCCTCTAGCCCTTCTCAGGGGGTCCCAAAAGAACCCCCAAGGACAACAAAAAAGAATTGCGGGGTACGCGCACCGTACGCGTAGGGTACGCGTACCGTGCGCGTACCACATGATTTAAAACAAATATCTATATTTTTCCACTTGGTGGTCCTTCTGGGACCCCCTGAGAAGGGCTAGGGGGTCAGAGGGTCTCAACCCTGCCCCCTTTTTGCATTTTCCACTCTTGTTTTGTGCTCTCTTGTGCCTCACTTCTCCTGAGAAAGAAGATGGCTGCTCAGGTGGTCCCAGACGGATAATGATATATATAAACGTTATCCGCGAATAGAATTAGCATTTACAAAACCTTTGAAATTTATTGAAAAAAATATAGGTTTCACGCCTGATATAGTTAGGAATTAGCATTTAAAAAACCTTGCAAATTCACTGAAAAAAACCATAGGTTTTAAGCCTTATATAGTTAGGAATTAGCATTTGAAAAACCTTGCTAATTCACTTAAAAAGCCATAGGTTTCAGGACTTATATAGTTTGGAATTAGCATTTAAAAAACCTTGCAAATTCACTTAAAAAACGATAGGTTTCAGGCCTTATATAGTTAGGAATTAGCATTTTAAAAACCTTGCAAATTCACTTCAAAAACCATAGGTTTCAGGCCTTATATAGTTAGGAGTTAGCATTTAAAAAACCATTGAAATTGCTCCTATATAGTTAGTTGTACTAACTATATTTCGCGCACCCGCAATCCACTGCTGATGATGTCACATATTACATCATTCATGACATGGTCAGTGACATCACTGATGACATCACTGATGACATCTCAAATGACATCACTGATGACATCTCATTTGACATCACTAATCACATCACTGATGATATCATTCATGTGATAATACGATGCACCTCCTCACACTCAAATATAACCTTTGATACACCCAGTGTTAAATACAGACTACCATTCTTGAAACCATTGGCACACCAATACCAGTTGCTACATACCCACTCACTGATTCCTAGGTCCACCCATAGAATCACTCATACATACAGTCACTCATCAATACAACACTATCATATGCACTCATACACCTATACAGACACTCACACACTGCCACTCATCCATGGAGTTACTCACACACTTAGTCAGTCATGCAAAGAATCAATCACACTTCCATTTCCTCAACTATACAGTTATACACACAACACCTTACTTATTCAAACATATACTAACACCTACTTACTCTCTTATACAATCACTGATCCACATAGCCACTCGCACATTCACTGGCTCTCATGTATAGTCATTTCTATATGCCAACTCTCATATGCACTGTGTTTTACATATGTACTTACTCGCACATGTAGGACTGAGATATCCATTTACTCACCAACACACCCATGCACACGGTCAACCGCCCTTATAGCTGTTTCCACATGCACTCTTGAACTCATACACCTAGTGAATCAACTGCTCACACTTCTATGCACAGAGTCACACACCTCCCAGCCACCCACACAGACACTCAGTCTCCCATTCAAATACTTGGGCAACCAATCAATAACCCATAGAGCCACTCATATAGTTACTGATCAACACATGCAGCAGTTACACAACAACAGACATACTGATGCACACATTCAGACAGTTTAGTCACTAACCCATGCATTTAGTAAGACACATTTAATCACTCACTCATACAGTCAGTCACGCACCTACTAAATCCTTTATCCGGACACTTATACATCCACTCATTCTTCAATATGTAAAACATCTTTAAACTTTACAGAAACACACAGTCACTGGATGATGTCATCAGTGATGTCATCAGTGATGTCAAATGAGATGTCATCAGTGATGTCATCAGTGATGTCATTTGAGATGTCATCAGTGATGTCATCAGTGATGCCACTGACCATGTCATGAATGATGTAATATGTGACATCATCAACAGTGGATTGCGGGTGCACGAAAATTAGTACAACTAACTATATAGGAGCAATTTCAATATATATATATATATATATATATATATATATATATATATATATATATATATATATATATATATATATATATATATATATATAAACGAGACGCCATTCTTTTTCCACAGTCAAAAGAGAATAACGAGAGTGAGCCCAGATTCGGTGCTTAATATTTTCGGTGATTTATTCAATTGTCTCACCAGCCATCCGCCATAACGCGTTTCACCTCAAACGAGGCTTGATCACATATATATGATATATATATATGTATATTATATATATATTATTAGGGTCCAACATCTGAAAAGTATTATATGGTCACTTGCTTCCTTTTTCAGAGTTGTTGCGTGTTTTTCTCCCTTTTTTCATACTTTTAATATATTGTTCCAACATGGCAGTTGTCCATGGTAGAATCGCAAATTAAATTAAACTGTATATTATACATGTCAATTGGCTGCTGTACATTACAATGCATACACCCTTATGTGTCTCATCACAAAACACAGGTGTTTATAAATTATGACGCATGCACACATTTGCTTTTCACAAGACTGTTGGCCACACAGGCGCATGTATCATGACACTTGAGTTTGCATGTGAACAGTAATGAAAAAATCTTTATCAAAACCAATGGCACTACCTTTTAGAACTGAGAATTCTTGGCGTTGCCAGTACCTGTTTTATTTGTTTTAACTGCACTTGCTTGAATTTGATTTAAATATGAATTACCAATTATGCTATTTGGCTTGTCTGCAGAGGCACATGAAACCAAGGGCCATATTACCAAGGTGAAGTATCGCCGCTTTTTCTGCGAATTGTGCAGAGAAAGCGGCGATACTTCTAGCGCCCTATTAACAAGGGCATGCTAACGCCTGCTTCAAGTCCATTTTACATGTCAGTGAGAAACATTGCTAATGACATCCAAAGTGGGCGTTCCCACCTCCAACCACATGTAAAATGTGGTTGGAGGTGGTAACAACCTATTACCAAGGCAGGCGTTGGGAGAAGGAGTCCTGCGATAAACTCGTTTATCGCAGGTCTCCCAACGCCTTCTCTGATCAGGTGTTAGGCATTGATAACATGGGGGTGTGGATCATACAGCTGAATCCACCCCCCCCATATTATCAAGGCACACATTAGCGCGTGACAACAACGCTTGTTTTCACGCGCTAATGTTCCCTATCGCCGGCTATCGCCAGATTTAATATCGCCTACATGTTGCGCGTTGATAATGACGCGCTAACACGGCGATAAAATCCGGCGATAGCCGGCAATAGGGAAATGTGCGATGTGCGTTTTTTAACGCACATCTTGGTAATATGGCCCCAAATCCTTTGTGAAAACATCGGTTATTTTGAGCCGAGAAACAGGTTATGTTGCCAAATGATGCAATATGGTACCTGCAATGTATTTGCAGTCATGCATCGAATGCACATTGGCTATGTAGCAGAGCATAATGGAGTAGATTTCAGCATTTTATGCAATCTCAAACTATGATCTATTGACTTTATAGCAACTGGTTAAAAAATAAATGCTTACAATTTGCATCATTAATATTGGACAAAACATGCAGAATTTGATGGCAGTCAAGTGATTTATGTAAAATGTAGAGTGTACCTGATCATACTAAACATACCAATAACAACGAGAATTGTTATTTAGTGTGTATTTTATGGGTATGTGCAGCTGGAACAGCCACTTTAATTGCAACATAAAGGGCTCAGAGGAAATGATTGGAGATGTTATCTTTCCTTTATTTTGTCTATTGGATTCACTAATTACTGTGCTTACATCTTTCGCTAATGGCTGTAGATTTGAGGGCTGGATTGACTGGTTACACTCTGCTGATAACACCATAGAAACAAAATGTCCGCTGTCTTCTCTTTTAATTAGAAAACTGCTATCTAATATTGATCTGTGTGAAGCATGTTGCAAAACTGCAATTATCTAAACAAAAATGCACGCTTAATATCTGATGTGTATCGAAAACTGCTTTTCTCTTTTACTCTGAAATAAAAGTGTTGCACTATCTCTGCATAAGAATGTGTGTGCATTTTTTTTAACCCTTCCTAAATCCCGCGTGTCCCTGATGGACCATTTGAGAGAGGCTACTGGGGGAAGCATGTGGAATAAATCAAGTATTATTATTTCATGTTCAGTGAACTAATACTAATGGATTTCCAAATATAATTTCACACTGCAGGCTCGCTTATAATTAAATAAACATAACTTAGCTGGCAAAAATTGTTGAACACGCTTTCACATAAAACACGCGTTGAGCCTAGAATTAAAAAAATTCAGGGGCATATTACCAAGGAGTAGCGATATTTATCTCTAACTAGGCTTAGCAACAATTTTTTTATCCCTAAGCATCATCCGAAATTATCGCTGAGACAACGTGCAATTAGCAACGTTTATCTCCAAAGCAATAATTTTTCCGGCAATAGCGTGAATATCGCTGAGAATACAGCGATATTCACACATTAGCGACCAAATGCTCTTAGCCATGTTATCCACCTTCCATTGGATAACATGACTAAGAACTGGTCTGAGCAGGCGTTAGTTTTTGGCGATAGCGGGAATATTTCCATCGCTAAGCCGGCCTTGCTAATAGGCGATAGCGAAGTTAGCGACTGATTTCAGTCGGTAACAGGGTGGGTACGCCCACTTTGCATGTCATTAGCGATAAATATTGCTGACATGCAAAGCGGGCCCAAAACCGCTCGCCATCGCCTAAAAGCTGTCGCTAACATCAGTTAGCGATAGCTTGCTAATATAGCGATGGAATTATCGACGCTTACCGGCCGAAAACGTCCGCTAAACTGGTGATAACTGCCTATCGCCCCCTTGGTAATATGCCCCTTAATTCTGTAATTCCTTCCATAAATATTTTGCCAGAACAATATTTTAGTACATCATAATTTATCGCATTCATTGTAATTCTAATATATAAGGACCCTTGTTTTTGCAAGTTAAAATACTTGAAAATGAATTTCGAAATGTAAATATATTTAAGTCTGACAACAAACCACTGCTAATGCTGTGACACAAAGTAGCATAAGTGCACATCAGAAATGCTATTCTCCTATGATAAATCACAGTTCTTACTACTTTTGGCTACATTGTTTTTAAGTTCTGCCAGAGTACAGCCGTTAATGTTAATGCCTGTTTAAAAATGACGCCTCCCCCCCACGTGCAGTCCGATAACATTAGTATAGCCTGATGTTCTACAAGTTCACCAAGGCCCTCATGTATAAATATTCATGTTAAGGAACTGTAAGTTGCAACATTTAACAATTCCCCATTTGCGATTCCTTAACACAAATTGGTGTATGGTAAAGGCACAGCCACATTTACCAAATGCAATTGTATTTTGCAAACTGACCTATGTAATAATAGGTCGGTTCTCAAAATACAGAATCATATTGAATCGCAATACAACCTACCTCATTAATATGCATGAGGTAGGTCGTGCACTATGTTCCACAACACTTGGCTACAGTCACAGGCATGGTGGCCTGCTGGGGTCAGCAGACCACCATGACTGTGATTGCTTTTAAATAAAACATTTTTTCTTTAATGCATCCCGTTTGCCTTGTAGAAAAACGGAATGTGTTGAAAAAAAATGTAAACAATTATGCAGACTTTTTTTATGAGCAGACAGTGGTCTTTTGGACCACTGACTGCGCATAAAAAACATTTTTGTGAACCATCACAAAAATGGAAGAGGTGCCTTTCCATTTGCAAATGCTTTACCACCATCTTTGAGGGGGTCATAAAATATTAATTTTTGCCACAGGATTTAAGTCGCAACATATTAATACATATCTTAGGGGCATATTATCAAGGGATTTACCTCCGCTTGTTTGCCTTTAAAAGCTAAGAAAGCGGGGATAAAATTATCTCCCTATTATCCAGCTGTCGCTAACACCAGTTAGCGACAGCTAGTAGGAGATAGCGACCATCTTGGGCCCCGCTTTGCATGTCAGAAAAATGTATCACTAATGACATGCAAAGTGGGCGTGCCAAGATGTCAGCGACTGGAAACAGTCCCTAACATCGCTATCTCCTATTACAAACTTTTGGAGATATTCGCTCTAAGCGTGAATATCTCCAAAAGCTAACACCTGCCCAGGAGCTGTTCTAAGCCATGTTATCCAATGGGAGGTGTATAACATGGCTAAAAGCATTAGCTTGGTTATGCCTGAATATCGCTGATTTTTCAGTGATATTCATGCATTATTGCCGATTTTTATCGCATTTGCGATTAACCTTGGTAATACCAAGGTTTATCTACAATAAAAATCGCCGAAGTTCGGCGATTATTTTTTCTCGCTAACCAAGCAATAGTGATAATTATCGCTATTGCTTGCTACTATGCCCCTTAACGATTTGGAATCTAGAAGGGAAGGACGCCCTTAGCAGGCCCCTTCCAAATACCAGATCGTTATTTTTTCCCAAAGCCCGTTAGCGATTTAGTAAGATTCGGTACATCTAACCTAATCGAAAGTTGGCATGGGTGAATTTGAAAATGCCAATTGCACTCTGAAAAACTCTGGGGCATATTACCAAGCAATAGCGATAATTATCGCTATTGCTTGGTTAGAGACAAAAATTTACTGCAGAGCTGCGGCGATTTTTACCGCAAATAAACCTTGGTATTACCAACGTTTATCGCAAATGCGATAAAAATCGCCGCAATGCATGAATATCGCTGAAAAGTCAGCGATATTCATGCATTACCGAGCTAATGCTCTTAGCCATGTTATCCACCTCCCATTGGATAACATGGCTAAGTACTGCTCAGGGCAAGTGTTAGCTTTTGAAGATTTTCGCGCTTAGCGCGAATATCTCCAAAAGTTGATAATAGGAGATAGCCATGTTAGCGACTGTTTTCAGTCGCTAACATCGTGGCACGCCCACTTTGCATGTCATTAGTGATAAATATCACTGACATGCAAAGTGGAACCCAAGATGGTCGCTATCTCCTACTAGCTGTCGCTAACTGGTGTTAGCGACAGCTAGGTAATAGGGAGATAATTTTATCTCAGCTTTCTTGGTTTTTAAAGCCAAAAAAGCGGAGATAAACCCCCTTGATAATATGCCCCTCTGATTTTAAGAATCAGAGCCTTACCGACCATTAAATGGCAAAATAAGTGAGGGCCCACGTCTTTTACTTTCCATGTATATCCAGCAGATGGGAATTAAAGTTAAGATAACCATGGGATGGGAGAGACATTTATTTACTGCCATCAGTATCACTCTTCCAGGAATGAGATTATTCGGTGGAGATTCAGGACGTCTGACGGGTCATGACAAGTGTTGTAAAATGATCATTCATCCAACACTACGAATCTATGGATTTAGGTTGGGAATAATGTCCGGGGATGTTTTTGTTCTGTAACAGCAACATCTGACTCCTATTTGGGACAGTAAAAGTCTGCTGTAAAATATCTGTCTGAGCTAAACGATACCTGGGTTTGTTTTAATGTGGCACTTTATATTAGCAATGCATTTAATACACGCAAAAGCATTGTTGTACTGATATAGTGATGACCCAAAAATGGTTTTAAGAATTTGTACTGCTTTTAAAAAAAAACATATTTTAAGTGGTTTTAGATGTGATTAACTTTGGCACCATGGTGTCTTTTTAACGTTATCAGCTTTGCTTTTTTAATTTGATGTGATACTATTTGTAAGTAATGTAATCAGTTTTTACTTATGTACAATTTTACGGTTGTTTTATACATACCGAATAAAGCTTTTGAATCGAATAGGGACAGGAAATGAACTGTGAAATTCCTTCACCAAAGAGCTTGACACACATACTTTAGACTTCATCAGACTATGCCAAATGTGAATAGGCACACTAGAGACAGCTTTGTCCAGGAGTCCCATCCTAAGACATCCTTGCTTACTTACTTTTTGTAATGACTTGGTATACCCTCTGTTGCATCAACGGTAGGGGACTCCTCCTTTGCCTGCCGAAAAGAAATCTAGCAGAGCCATCCTGACTCTTTATACAAAATTTTTGGTGCTAATGGCTAGAAACAAGAAGTATAGAAGGCTTTCCTCCTCACTAACACACACACATATTGAATTCTTTGTTCTGCTGTGGTCAGGAAAACCCACTTTGTAGCCAGTCATGCCTATAAGCTGAAATGCCTTAAATACAGAGAATACTCCATAGTTGGGGATCATAGGGGATTTGGGGCGTAGTTGTGCAACTCATGTGGGCCACAGAACCTGGACCCAAGTGAACTGAGTTCATAAGACCAAGGCTTGATAACTGAATCAAGTAATACCAAGGTACCACCGTCAGGTGACTAACTTGCCATTGCGAAAATGTTTTACTGGGAAGTATGTTTATTGGTCACAAGTAGCATCTTGTGAATAAGGGATGGAATCAAATGAACATTGGGCCATATTAGCAATAAACTGCGATAACTATTGCAGAGCGCGCTTAGCACAACATTTCTTATTGCTGCTATCGCTGGAATATATCGCCAAACTAACCCTGTCTTAGTAACAGTTAGCGCTATGGCGATATATATTCCAACGATAGCGGGAGGGAAGGGCCAACATTGCGACAAAACCAGCGATGTTGCATGGGGAAGGGGGAAAACCTTGCTGATACGACCCCGTGGTCGTATCAGCATAATCCAACCCCCATGTCAGGAATGGTCAAATCAGGAATATAGCAGGAGTTAAGAAACCAGCGATGACCCCGGTTAGCACGACTTTTCACGTCGCTAACCGGGGCCAGGGCCTCCTTGCAAATAGGCGATAGGCCTGTTAGCTGCTGTTTACAAGGTCTGGAACGCCTACTTTGCTTGTCATTAGCGATAAATATCGCTGACATGCAAAGCAGCACCCAAACCGGTCGCTTTTGTCAGAAAGCTGTCACTAACTGCTGTTAGCAACAGCTTGCTGATAGGGCGATAGAAATATTGTCCCTTTAACAGGAAAAGGTCCTGCTGAAGCGGCGATATTGCCCTTACTAATATCCCCCATCATCTTTAATGTGACCAATATCCATCCAAAAAGGAATTGGATGAATCAGTCGGAGATATAATTCAGGCTTGTGCTGAATTCTAAAGGACTAAGCGTAAAGAAAAGGAGCCAAAAGCACCTCTGAAAAAACACATATCTCAATTGCTCTCATTTTAACATAACTCAATTGATTTCACATTGCCCTAGGTTTCTCCCTACTTGACAGGTAGACATATGCCAATTATTTTGGTATGCTGTCATAATATCACACAATTGAAAAACTTTATATTATGCAACATGTGCAACAATGTTACTATTTAGAATAACATGAAAATGCCCATGATTCCTGCCGCAAAGACTAGTTTAAGTAGAAAATGTCTTGGCAAGAGCTATTCTCATCACAAGTGAGACATTTTTTCCTTGACTCAAACTTGGTTAGTGTCTTTGTTGATTTCTTTATGTGAGATGGATTGCTTAAGTTCATTCATTTGGTGTAATATGAATAAGTGTGCTAAAACTATACAAAAAATAAAGTTCGCACACCATGACTCACTAGAAATTGGGAAAACAATGAGAATTAGTAAACAACGTAACACACAGAGACAAAAATGATGATTCTCGCATGAGGACAGAATCGAGTCTTGCATTATGACTACCCTGAGTCTCACAAGGGACAGAACAAAGTCTCACATTAAGAGACAAGAGAGACAACAGAGAGTCTCTAAATCAAAGGATACAGCACAGATGCAGTACAATTAATCATTTTGAATTTGAATTGTGAATCTCAGAGTCAGGGGTGTCATCATTAATGAATTAGGTGCAGGTCAGAAGGAAGTAATTGTCAGGTTTGGTACACAGATTAAAAGTGCAATGTTTAATCGCTAACGCATCAGAGAGTGGCCGAATCAGGCACACATGATTTCCAATGGAAATGTAAAAGTAATTTGGAAGATTAGACAGAATATCCTGGTCTGCCACACCACATTTGTAACTGAGGTACAGAAGTAAAGTAGCAGAAGGTCTGGAGGGATCGTTAAACAAAAGTACAGGCTACAAGGATGATAATGACAATCCACTTTCAGGACGCTGGTGCATTAAAAGGTGCTGTTGATTTCTACAACAGTGTTCTTGTAGGCAGTATTGTTAAATTGGCCTTGATGTACAGGTGGGTAGCCAGGAAAAGCTGATCCAACATGACTGGTCCTCATTCAGATCAGCAAATAGGCTAACGTTCATGGTCGGCATAGACCCGTTGTTTGAATATGTGGCCATGTTGGCAGAAGCAGTCTCATCATGCGGAATTCAAAGATATATTGTCATAGGTAAAGACATTGCTCCAACATCTGAAATGTGGAGCAATGCTGCGCCTTGTGCGTTAATATGCAGGCTCTGCTGTCCTAAACTTGGGCCAGACTTGTGAATCCTGTCAGCGTTCTGAGCCAATTGTTTTACTCAGATTCCCATACCCACCCCTCTATCAATCAGAGATACAGTTATGCATGCCATCAATGTATATCTACACCCATTAAAGGAACACAATGTCCTGCTCCCCAATATGAAAACATACAATCTCACCTGCTTCCAGCAAATTTATTTCAGCAAAGGTATACACAGATCCTTTAGGTTGCTTTGAAATATGAGGCTGCTTATCCCCAAACAGGAACTAAATACCTAGGTTTGGGCACTTAGCCTGTCTAAGTAAGCCTATGTGCTCTTTCCCACTATAGCAGGATGGAGGGAAGGATGAAGCTGAGGTCCACTTTCGGATATTCTGTCAGTAGTACATGGTAAGGCCTCCCAGTCATACCACATAATATTACCACCTTGCTTGTGTTTCAGCAGCGGGATCTAGATGTTGTATTTCACAATACCTCTTGACTTTAAGTATCATGTGTTTATGCAAAAATAAATCCGCAAAAATGTACTTGGAAAGTTATTGTTAAATGTTTTAAAACAAAGTTTCATTGGAATTGTTAGGGCCCTGAGTAGACCCCCCATTTCAATAGCACAAGATGAAGCTCCTGTGATTTAGAAAGTTAGCCCAACTTCCTAGATAAAGTAAGCACAATTGAGGATGGACAAAATCTTGAAATGCCCATCTCTCCACTCTCAAGATGAATGCTGTGAGAGCACTGTGCAAGGTTAGAGGCATTAGCCTTCGATCTAGTGCCAAAAAGGAGGACCTCAATAAGTTACTCAGTTCCTACAAGGAAGAGCAGAACAAGCAGAGTCATACCTCTGAGGTGGAAATGGAGAAAGAGGATGACATTCATGCCAAAATGGACAATGGGGAAGAAGGTGAAGACCAAAACTCTGCATCCTTCCCCAAACCACCCTCACTAGTGGGAAGGGACAGAAGTCACTCTAGTAACCACACTACTTGAAGGGCGGTAGGATATCGCAAAGAAAAGCTTTCCCAAATCTCCCTGAAGGAGAGAAAGCTTCCACTAGAAGAGAAGAGACTAGCCATTTAGGTAAGAAAGGTTGAGAATTGTTACGTTTGGCATAGTCTGCAAATATGGTGGGTGCAATTCAAATAGGGAAAAAGAGAAGTATTTTAACCCTTAATTCCCCAAAGGGATTCTTCTCAAGTACAGTGATGGAGACAACATTGATAAAAGATTTTCGGCCCTTGAAAGGACTTGAGTCGGTCTCCAACACTGGGTTTCTTTACTTTGGAAGTTATTCTCAGTGAAGGGCAGAGATACACTTCTGACCCTTAACGAGGATGTTGCTGAGTACTACCAGCACATGAAAGAGACCCTTAACACCTTCGCTGCGGGGCTAATTCCTCTGTGGTGTGGCGGCTGCACGCGGCACCGCGGTGCTTGTGACGAGCTCGTTTCGGCACGGCGGCGCTGTGCTCATTACGAGCTGAGCTCGTCATGACCATGCCCGGTTAATGGAACGCCCAGCACAGCAGAGGAATTATCACTGTGTGGGAGTTCCACGGCGGTTACGACGAGCTCAGCTTGACATGAGCACAGCGCCACTGTGCCGCAAGACGAGCTGAGCTCGTCATGAGCACCGAAAGAGAAGGCTTGGGACTCATGACAGGAATACAGAATCAAGTTTAGAAAAACTCGGGGGGCGTGACCAACTGCCGTACATGGCGGTTGCCTTCTAAGGGAGCTCCAGACCCGGGCGGCAATTATCCTGTCTAGGTGCCGTTTTTAGCAGCATCACTCAGCAACCGGGACTGGGCGCCACAATAACGACCTGGTGTCGATAATCGGAGCCATGTCTGAACTCCTGCGTGGCCCCTGCCGAGAAGCGGAATGATCCTATGTTACTGGGCCCGCAGAGTGGCAGCATATTGAGGTGGACCGGGCTGAGGTGCTCGCGCAGCCCGCTATACGATCTGAGCGGCTGAGAGGGGGCAGGTGGAGCTGCTGTCGGGAACTCCTGGGGGACCTGCGGGTGCCCGGCGGGGCTGCGTAGGAACGTTGTTGTGAGGCCTGGACCCGACTCGTCAAGGAGGGTGAATTCTGGCTGATACGGCGAGCATAGCGCGGACGCCACCACGCGAGAGCTGGGGATCCACTGCGGCCCACAAGGGCCTCTTTCTAGCGGCGCTGCCTGATGAGCCACCCTCCCAGCTGGTGGAGAGGAGCAGAGACCAGGAGAACAGGCGGTGAGCACTGCTGTGCACTGTTGGGGAACAATAAGAGAGGGCGAATTGACCCAAGACGCCGCTGAAGCGCTGGGCAGGTGAACTCCAGAGGCAGCCGGCATTGTGGGAGTGGGCCACTGGCACCCTGTTGGTGCGAGATCGAGGCAGTACTGCCGCCAGGAGCGGCTTCCAGACTAGTACAGGAGATGGGACAGAGATGCATGCTGTGCAGCGGGGCCCGTGTCAATGCGGCACAAGGGGGACTGTCTGACTGCACGCAAGCAGTGGAGAGGCCGGAAGCACTTCTATCCCCCTGCCACCCTGGGATGGACTAGCCCTGCGTGGTTCGCTAGTGCCGCGTGCTGACAGGTGGGGTGCGCTGCACGCAGTACTGGGCAACGGCGACAGGGTCAAGGGCTCGAAGATTGAAGTCTGTGGGAGAACATAAGCTACTCTGGGACGGGCAGGAGTTGCAGTGGGGACAACAGCACAGCGAGGGGTCTAACAAAGGAGTCTGGCAGGGTGTGTGTCTGGCCCAACAGAGAAGGATCGTTCAGCTTCCCTGCTACCACAGGGGACTTGGCCCTTGGCACTTCTGCGATGGGAAGGCTGAAGGGCAAGCAGCAGGACAGCGATGCCGGTACTGACCACGTCCCGGGTACTGCAGCATCTACGGACGCCTCTGAACTGGTCAGCTGCATTCCGCCTACCAATGCAATGGAAACAGCAGACAAGCTAAACTTAATTCTGCAGGAGGTGAGAGATTCTCGGAAAGCACTTGAAACTCAAATAGGCGCCCTCACGACCGGTCTGTCGTTATTCCGAGCCGACCATGCCAAGCTCGCCGACAGGGTGAAGGATCATACGGTAGAGCTGGGTGTCCTATCTCCTCAGCAGACCCAAAATACTGCCCACAGTCTACAATTGCAGACCCAAGTAGCCACCCTAATGGAGAGAGTGAAGGATGCGGAAGGAAGAGCACGGAGAAATAATATCCGCGTTATTGGTATGCCGGAGAAAAGCAAGGGCAATGACGCTGCCCGATACATGGAGGGATGGCTCAAGGAACATGTCACTTCGGAGGGTCTCTCGGACCAGTTCTGTATTGAGCGGGCGCACAGGATTCCTACGGCCGTCCAAAACCGGGGTCCCCGCTACGACCTCTCATAATTAAGCTGCTTAATTACAGGGACCGGGACATGCTGCTGCAGAAGTCAAGAGAAGTACCCCAAATCCGTTTCGAAAATACTAAGGTCTTGTTTTATCCAGACTACATAATGCTGGTGCAGAAGCAACGCTCCTCCTTCCTGTCAGTAAAAAAGAAGCTGCGGGAACTGAATCTACAATATGCCCTCCTCTTCCCGGCGCGGCTACAGATCATTTACGACCGAAAGACATATTTTTTCAAAAGTCCTGGCGATGTGGAGGAGTAGCTGGAGGTGATGCAACCAGAGGGTCAATCGAGGACAGCCTCCCAGACTTCCACCTCCACGGCACGTGATGATTGACCGAAAGGACAACGCAGCTCGCGCAGTTTGCGCAAAAGAAATGCGCAGCTCCGCCCGACGACCAAGCAGATGCAGACGGATAAGGAAACAGCGATCCTTGTGGTTTCATCTTTCTGAAATAGAGCACAAATAGGTGACTTGACCACCTTGGAGGTGGACACTCAGAGATTAGACTCAGAGGGGAGCATGGCCCTGTTTCCCTCTGTGACCCCGCAGACAGCGGATGGACTGATTCCTTAGTGGGCTGGACAACAATATGCCCCCGGATCTGATCTGAACAGTAACATATAAGGCTGCTTTTTTCAAACCATGTTAAGTGTTTCGGAAGGCATTGAATTGTTTGTATTTGTGGCCCGGGGGGAGTTGGGCTATTATTATCACCCTGAACCGGAGTGTGCACTGCATGGGCAGGTTTGGCCATGTACCCCAAGTTGCGAAAGCTCTGTATGGCTGCTATTTTGGTTTATATGTTCTTTGTTTGGGAGTTATCTGGGTGGGAAATTGTCTTGTGTTGCGTTTTATCTTAGGCTGGCATGGAAATGCACAAACTGCCACGGCTGCAAGACGGCCACGTCTGGGTAAGCGATACACATTCAGAATAGCTACAATCTAGTAACGTGAAATGTCCGTTGCCTGGGCTCAGTTCAGCAGCGCCATAGGATACATGCGGAACTACAGAGACGCAAGGCGCAGATAGTGTACCTGCAAGAGTCCCATATGGTTGAGCAGGAAGTTGGGAAACTCCGGAGAAAGTGGAAGGGGCAGGTTTTCTCCACCACATGTTTGGGGTTTGCGCGCGGCGCTACAATATGAGTCAGACATGAAGTGCCCTTTATGTCGATAGAGCAGAGAATGGATCAACAGGGGAGGTATGCATTGGTGCGGGGTACCCTGGATGGCCAACCCATAGTCCTAGGTTCTATATATGCGCCAAACTCGGAGCAGGAGCAGTTTCTGTTGTCCTGGCAGGTTGGGAGGGTTACCTGTGGATAATTGGTGGAGACTGTAATGCTGTGAACGGGGGTTTGTAAACAGGCGATTGCACTACGTGGGTGGGCAGAGGGATGGGGGTTGTGTCAGAAACATCAGAAACAAGAGGAAGAGCATGAAGACTGGTGACAAAGCTTCCAAGAAGTCACATGGCCAACGGAAGAAGATGCCCTGATGCCTGAGGAGGAAACTGTGGAAAACTGTAGCTGAGGAGCTTAGGCCTGACCTGGCAGAGCTTCTAAATGCAGAGTGAACCTCAAGAGAGGACCTCGGATTAGAAGCAAAAGAGACGCCAGGCAAGAAGAGAGAGAGAGAGGCAAGTGGTACACACATGGTTTATTGGGAGGATGGGCTCCTGCATACTAGAGACCCCAAAACAGGGGCATCCAGGTGAGTGGTGGTCCCCCAGGTATACAGAGAGTTCATCTTAATTTAGCCCATGACATTCCCTTTGCTGGACATCTGGAACAAACCAAGAATTACGACAGGTTGTTTGCCCATTTGTTTGGCCCCAGATGTCTGAGAAAGTAAAGGATTTTTGCCGCTGCTGTGCGAACTGTTAATCCAGTGATTAGGTCTGCACACAATCAAAGGCTCCCTTAATCCCGCTACCAATGGGTGGGACTTCCTTTGAGAGGGTAGAGATTGCCATGGTTGGTCTCCTTGACCATCCTATTACATCTGGAAACATATTTATTATATTTGTAGTGGACCATCTGCTAGTTAGCCAGAGGCAATTCCCCCTAGGACTGCAATTGCCCGCTCAGTGGCAAATGGCATCCATGGCATCTTCACCAGCATTGGGTTTCCTAAGGAGGTGGTCAGTGATAGAGGGACAAACTTCATTTCCGCATATCTGAAAGCTATATAGGATGAATGTGGTGTGTTTTACAAATTCACACCCTACATCACCCCGCCCAGACTAATGGCCTGGTGGACAGATTCAACAAGACTATTAAGTGCATGATCATGGGATGCCTAAAGAAGCTTATGCCTCTTGTTTGCATACAGAGAGGTTCCTCAGAAGGGGGTTGGATCTTTAGCCCCATTGATTCTGTGTGGCCATCCTGTAAGAGGTCCTCTAAGTCTAGTGAGAGAAGGCTGGGAGAAGCCTCTTAAATAACACAAACAGGACATGGTGGATTATGTGCAAGGCCTATGCTCACACATGGCAGAGTACATGAAGAAAACAAACAAGAATTTGTAGGCCAGCCAGGACCTTGTCAAGTACTAGTATGGCCAAATGTCATCACTCTTTGACTGACAACCAGGGCAATTGGTCGTTGCTCCCCTATTTTGGGGAGATGCTGGAATCACTAGTAAACCAACAGCTCGTCACTCATCTTGACTTCCATGGGCTACTAGATCCCTCTCAGTCGGACAGCACTGGTCGGGGTAACAGATAACATCAGGCTAGCTCTGGACAGAGTTCAGTCATCAATCCTTTACAGCTTGACTTATCCGCCACCTTTGACACCATCTCCCACAGCATTCTAGAACATCTGCTGTGGGAGATTGGTGTCAAGGGGGAACGCATTAAAATGGCTCAAGAGTTACCTAACAGACCGAACTACAATGGTACAGGTGAGAAACACCGTCTCTTGTAACAGACCAGTTCAGATGGGACTGCCACAGGGCTCCATCCTGAGCCCGACTCTTTTTAATCTTTACATGACACCGCCGGCCAAAGTGATCAGATCCCACGGCTTTGATGTTGTATCATACGCTGATGATACACAGATCTTGGTCACTCTTGGCCCAGATCCGGCAGAAACAAGGCTGTGATTCAAAGAATGCATGTCCCAAGTTGATAGGTGGATGACCACAAATCACCTTCAATAAAATGGTGGCAAGTCAGAGACAGTGCTTTTTGTGTAAGGCTTAAGAACACTGGTCTCATGACTTGTGGCCCCCTAACCTTGGCCCCTGTCCAACCCCAAAACAGACGGTTCAGAATTTAGGTTTCCATATGGATAATAAACTATCAATGCAAAGTCAGATCAACCATATAATTGGTTTCTGTTTTGGAATGATGCGTAATCTACAAAAGGTTTTTAAATGTAATCCTATTGAGACCAGGAAACCATTAGTCCAGGAACTTATAATAAACTGCATGGACTACATCAATGCCTTGTTGTCCTCAATCAATGAAGGCCTTCTAACAAGGCTTCAGATTCTTTAGAACACCACAGCTAGTCTGGTTCGTGACCTCCTGCCCAGATCCCCTTCGGCCCCCAGTTTGCGATCTTTACATTGGCTTCAAGTCAGAAAACGTATTCAATCTAAGATCCTCTGTTTAATACACAAAAACATGTACGGAATTTTTGCCCAGGATATTGGTCAAAAAAACTAAGCTGGTACCAGTCTTGTAGGACCCTGAGATCCGGCAATGAATCATTACTCACACCTCTCAGAATCCGTACCGCCAGAAGTGGAGGAAGGTCCTTTTCTTTTCTTGCCCCTACATCTTGGAACAAACTGCCCATATATCTGCGGACAATCACAGATCACAATTGCTTTCGCAAGAAGTTAAAGTCATGGCTATTTTACAACTAATCAAGCAATCTTTCATAGCTGTCAGCAAGCGCCACAAGACTTCCGAGTGATATGTGCGCTGAACAAATGTCCCTGATTTGATTTATGTGGGAATTTGAGCCTGTGGGTCCTAGGGCCCTCCAAGACAAGATAAGTTGACTGGGTCCTATCCAATGCTGGCGAAAAAGTAAGAGGTTACCTACCTGGTAGACTTAGGCACTCCAAGGAGCTCTCACAGAGTACTCCATGTGAACTGCCTAATGCCACACCAAGATAGGGTGACATGACCATGTTGAATGTCACTGATGCAGGACAGGTGGACGAAAGTGAACAACTCCCTGACATGTTATCAACCAACTCACAAGATGGCACAGTGGAAGGTGTAGTCCTGTCTGACACTCTTACTGTATAGCAGCAGACTGACTGCAGGCATGTCCTCAGTAGGGGTTGGAGGAGCTTGCAGAGTTGCACTCTACAGAATTCCGCAGTGTTGCATAAAAACTCATTGAAGTTCCACGAGCTGGCAGAGTTGCTGTTGCTATACTGATCCCCCTACTTATTGCATATAATGTTTTGTACAAACTATAGATTTGAATGTCAGTGGATGCATTCATAGGATAAATGTGCCGATGTCCACATCAGCACAAAAATTAGTCAACTCTATAGTCTCACGTTATGAGGATACTGAATGCCACTGACGGGTTTATTGAAAGCATTAGCGATTCCCAGATAAGCTACTGATAAATACTACATACTAACAGGGCTTTCAGACTGTGGAGGCCAGAATGATCAGTAGTTTATAGGTTTGCTGCACACATTATTATTGCACACTTATTGCACTCTCACGCCTCCTTTTTTTCTAAATTAAGTTAGATGTGCAGTTATGGTGGTAAAAGCCAATTTGAAAGTCTGTGAATTCACACTAAGGTAAAATATTCCCAATTATCGATCCACACTTCCTGGAAACTCTCATTTCCACATCCCCTTCCTAAACAGAGGAGTACAAAAATCACATTACAAGTTTTACATAGGTGTAGGTGCCATTTGTAGCTGCAGATCCTGAGTTTGTTAATGATGATCTGTCATTTGTGAACACACTTGTGTTTCATTGAAGTGCACAAATATTTCTCTGAAGCATGCTCTGCATCTGCAAAAGTGCTATCAGCACCACCACGCACCCCTCTGCCCCCTTCTCTGCCTGTCTCTGTATATCTGTCCATATCACGCTATCTCTTCTTAATCTCCCCTCCCACACACCACCTATTTTCACATCTCACCAGCCTTCTTTTTTCATTCTCCTAATCTCTTGTTCTCTATCGCTCTTTTCCTCTCCTTTCCTCTCCTTTCTTCTTTCTCTTGTTATCTCTCTCACCCTGTCCCACTCTCTTCTTTCTCATTTTCACTTTCTATCTTTCTGTTGATGTCTCTCATCTAATTTCTCTCTCGCTCTCTTCCTTTCCACCACCTACTCTCATCTCATCTCCATTTCGACTCCTGCTCTATTATCTTTGCCCATCTGTCTCACCTGCTCTAAATCTTGTGCTCTGTCTCTCTCTTGCTCTCTTCTTGTTTTTGGTCTCTACTACTCTCTTCTCATTCTCTGTCTCTCCCACTCTCTTCTCATCTTCATTTCTCCCCTCTTCTCTCTCATCTTTGTCTGTTTGTCTCTAACCCTCTCTTCTTGTTCTCTGACTATCTACCACCCTCATCTCACTCATTCTCTTTCTACCTCTCTGGTTTCCTCCTGTCTCTCTTTTCCTCTCTCCCTCTCCACCTCTCCCACTGTCACTCTCTCTCCCTCTCAGGCCGTTACGCTGGAGCCTCCATAGCTGTCGGGCCACACTCACCTCCAGCCCAGGCCAGGACCACCAGAGCCACAGATCACACAGGGCCTCTCCTTGGCTCTCCTCACTTTAGCCTCATCGATCTGCTCTGCCGAGTATTGTAGAAAATAAGAGAGTGGTCGCTTGGGTTGCAGTGGGTCCCGGGGAAGTCTGCTTTGATTGCCCCTGAGAGTTCTGGGTCATTGCTCCTGGTGAGACTCTTTGGTATATGTTTTGCCATTATAGGTCTAGACATCCTTATGCTCCTTTCTGGTCCAAGGCCTAGGGTGCCCCATGCATATCTATGCTGGCACCCACCCATTCTACATAGGCAAGAAGACTGTATCCTCTGGGAACCTGACCTCCTTAGGAGCTTCACTGAGGAAAAGGGAAGCTTCCTTAAGGCCCCCATGGGTCTCCTCTCGCTGGAGCATACTCCCAGCAGGCCTGCTCTACCTTTTCCCAGGGCATCTCTTGTTGATTCTTCTGTGGCCTGTCAAAACCATTGGGCACCCCCTCTCCCATTCCCAGCACATCTTGTCAAGCTTGGACAGGTGCTTGAAAAGATTAATTGTGCTTCAAACGCTTAGTGCATGCCTCGGACAGGACAGTTGTGTGGTGCCAGTAAACTCTGCTAAGCAGCGTAGGCAGGGTTTTTGACAAACTCCTCCCTCAAGCAGAGTGACAAAAACTCTGTGAACTCCAACGGCGGAGCAGAGTTTATCCCGCACCCCTAGTCCACATGTAGTCTGCAGCGCTCTTTTCTTTGACCCATGGACTGACAACCTGGTGTACCCATGATGGGGACACTGGGGACAGCCTCCCTGTCAAGAACAAGATTTATTGAATGACAAAGTCAAGGCAAGCATCAAAGCTGAAGTTAGCAAGATGCTGGAGCTAGGGGTTTATAGAACCATCTGACAGTCCCTTGCCCAGCCCAGTGGTACTGGTCCCCAAACCTCACTGAAACAATGGGAAACCTGAGATTAAAGTTTGTGTGGATTATAGATGGTTGACTGCAGTAACCAAGACTAATGTCCTCCCAATACCAAGATCAGATGAGTTTATTGATAAGCCTGGGGTAGCCAAATATCTCAATACCTTTGATTTGATATTAGGGTACTTGCAGTTGGTCTGACCCAGGGAGTCAAGAAGAGACCTGCATTCTCCACTCCAAGGGAACACTGTCAATTAAAGGTGATGCATTTGGGCTAAAGAATGCACCTGCCACTTTTCAATGGTTGGTGAATCAAGTTCTTTCAGGGCTGGATGACTTTATTGCAGCATATCTGGACGATATTGCTTTCTTTAGCTCCACCTGGAAGATGTTTTTCCGGCCCTGCAGGAGGCAGACCTCACAATCAAGGCTAGTAAGTGCCAGATTGGCCAATATTCAGACCATTCCAGACTTGGAGAGGGAAGCCTTTCCTGTGCTTCTGTTCCCTGAAGTAGCTGAGGCCATTGAAGGAAGTGACCCAATTAGGGCCACCCGGGTCACTCACGACCACCTCTCAGCCTTCCATACAAATGAAAAGTCGGCCAGACAGTAGAGAAAACAAACCAAGTATATACTTATTCAGGTACACTCGAGTGGAGCTCCGTCTGCCCAGTTGCTTAGGGGTGCCCAAGATAGGACTGACTTCAGCAAACATAGCGATACATCATGTACATTACAGAACCAAAGAAGACCCACTCATTAAGGAATTATCCAAGCGGGTGCAGCTAACACAAAGAAGTACAGAAGAATGGGTTTTGATTCTGAGGCCGGGCACAAAGTATCTCCTACCCAAGGTCATTCTGTCCTTGCCTGCCGCTAAATTGGTAGGAGAGGACCTATATCTAGTGGGAAAGGTATGTGTTAATAAGAACAGTGAGTTCATTAGCAGAGGAAGACCTGACCTTGGACAAATGAAACTTTCCACAGTCTGCTTTTCGGGGAGGGAATGTGCAGTTAAGGGCATGATTCAAAATGGCGGCTAAACATAAAATGGTGCCGCAAATGTTAACTTGCATGAAACAATATACAAGCAAAATAGCAAAACATATTTCTTTTATCAATCTAACTGTTGTGACTCACATCAAAGTTCAAACCGACCACAGGCCTCTCAGGTGGTTAATGCAGATGAGACTAGAGAGCCCTAAATTGTTGGGGTGGTTCATTTCCCTGCAGGAGATGGACTTTGTAGTGGAACACAGACCAGGGACTGGCCATCCTAATGCAGATGGCCTTTCCAGGTTCTCCCACTTAGCACATCACCTTTCATCTGGAGGGAAAAGTAGGAGAGTGCCTTTTTGGATGGTCAGCCCCCCTCCCCCCCCCATTTCGCACTACATGCCGTGGTTTTAGAACTGAAAATGCACTGGGGTCTGCTAATCAAAATGTAATGTGAATTGGTCACCCAATTGACAAGATGGTTTAACTTCCCCTGTAAATCTTTGGTATATTGTGCCAGTGGTACCCAGGGAAAGGGTGTTAAAGGGGTCACCAGGCCTGTAGGACTATTTGCTACCACCACCTGCATGAGCAGCTTCCCTGCTCAACTTCGACTCTGCACACACCATGCGTGACAGAGTCCCCTCACTGCCTTGATATTTGCAAATTACCCCTAAGGTAGGCCTTTGAAGCTCAGGAGGCAGGGTGCCTTATTTCAATGGTGAAGTTATATATGTTCAAACATATATAGCTCTCCAGTAACCTTGCCATTCAAGTTTACTGTAAGTGAATGGCGGGCCATAGATTAAATTAGTACTGGCTACTGGACAAATCGAAGCTAGCCAGCCAGCTCCATGATGGTAACAATGCATTTAGTCATGTTTGGTATAAAACACTATCCTTTTTCCCGCTCGGATATGATTCTTGTGTTGAGGGTGAGCTGGAATGCACTCAGGTGGCACACCTAGAGGGTTCCCTCTGAGATACTTACTTCCCTTGTGCCTTGGCTGGCTTTCTAAGCCATTTGCCACCAAGACCTAAGTATGAACTGCTGATGAGTGCTATCACTCCCAGAGGACGTGAGACAAAAGGCCTTGAAAGGGAAGAAGGTCACACCTCAACCCTCCTAGAATGGCTTTTGGATCTGTACAGCATGTCATCTTGGAAAACACCTAAAATAGTGGGTTCCTGATTAGCTGCAGGACTAATAGCCTATTGATTACTTGCCCTCACATCCCTAAGCACCACAGAATTGAGCATTTAAGCGACCCCTTTGACAACAGATCTCCAGATCTTCTCTGAAGAAGGAGAGGACAAAGAGGACGTTTTGTCAGCACAAGGGAGGACACTATGAAGAGCTTGAAGTATTGCATCTGTGGCAACCCCCTGCACTTGCCGGATGAACACTTGTCCAGGAACAGAGACTGGGTCCAAATGTAAGGTGAACCGCTCTGTGACCCAAAGACTTCACCAGGACTCCCTAGGGCTAGAGTTACTAGTTCCCTGTAGTCAACAGGCACAACCCCACTTCCACGATCCGAAGAAGCACTGGCCATGGGCTCTGTCATGGATAAGCCCAATAGTAACTGGTGCCTTCTGGGAAGTGTAGTCCTGAACTTCAGCAAGTCTTAACCCTCTACAGCATTTCCAGGTCCTCTGAAAGAAGATTTACCCAATCATGACATTTTCCAGGACCAAGGCTAATTGGTGGTCTGGCTGACTACTAAATACTTCCCTCGACGCCCCAATTTGAAATCAGTAACTCCAGTTATCCACTTGTAGTGACTTTGTTTTGTTGTCTTAAATTATATCATGATAAGCTCTATTTTTACAAATTGGCATCTGATTTCAATTCGGGTCAATTACTTATGGCCAACCTTGGTACTGTAAAATGCTTTACACATGTTCCTCTAAGTAAGCCTGTCTGCTCTACCAAGACTAAGAGAAGAATTACTAGTGTTACTCAGAGGTCCACTTTTGGGTATTGTGTCAATATTACATTGTAAGCCTCCGAGCCCTACCACATAATGGGCCATATGTATCAGAATGTTGTTTTGCGACTCTCAAGTAGCAATTTTTTGCGAATCGCTATTTGAGAATTGCAAAATGCGATATATGTAGGATTTGCAAAACTTGTGTGAATCCTACATATTCCTTAATTGCGAATCGCAAATTGCGATTGGCAATTAAGGAATACCTCCCCATTCAGTCCTATGAGCCTATAGGAATGAATGGGGAGACATTCGCAATATGCGAGTAACCATTAGGTACTCGCAAGTTGCGAATGCAATTTCAAGGATACAAGGGTGTCAAAAGGACACCCAGTTGCACCCCTGAAATAAGCATGGGTGCAGATTTGGTGAAGCTATGTATGTGGGCCACATGGCAATTTGAAAAATGCAAAAAAGTGCATTTTTGAAAGAAACTGGAAATTACCAACAACCTGAAGTTGGTTGTAATTTGCGATTCTTTAAGCCAAATCGCACAACTTGGGTGCTTCTTACATTGCATTTAAGGAATCACAGTTTTCAATTCCTTAACTACAATTGCAAAATTAAGAATCGCAATTTTTGCGATTCCTTATTTTGCAAGTGGATTTTTGTGTGATACATTGCACACTGCTAATCTGCGTTCGCAAAAGTTGAAATTCTGCAAATTTCCGAGCTACCGAAAGGACTGCTGAAAAAGATTTGCTGCTGTGGAGAAAAGCGTAACGGGAGAAGCTGCAAAGTCAATCTGACCGATGATACACCTCGGACAGATACACAAGGAGGTTAGTCTTGGTCTCATCCTGGTTCCCAGAAATGTTTTTGGGCAACATTTTTAAAGTCCTCAGTTTTGAGATTTGCTCATCTGCCTACCTTTAGCATTGCAACCAAGGGTCCAGCCGTGGTGGTACAAATCTTGGGTGTTCGGGACTCACTTAGGATGAGTCCAAGTGCCGGTTTAACATGGTAGGAGCCTTTTGAGTCCCTATGGCTCTGAAAATGGAGGTGAGCAAACTAGCTCTTGGAGACCCTCTGGTAGTCTTATGGGCATCAGAAGTTATAGGGCTCCACTGCAGGGCTGGCTTCTGAGGGTTCAAAATAGGCTCTTGGCAGCAAGGCAGTCATTCCATGTACAGCTGCAAGACAGGCCTTCCACAAGTCCAGTAGTGAACTGCAAAGCGGGTCTGAAGGTTCTTTTTTTATACTCACTGCCCTTCTAGAAATGTTCCTTGTAGTGCATGGAATTTCCTAACTCCCCTGTCCTCACTCCAAGCTGGCTGCAGTGACAACGTGGGGTCGTTAGGCCCTTTTTGTGAGGGTAGAGCACAGGCTATTCAGTTGCAAGTGGGGCTGTTCTCAGCTCACTCCCCATCCTGCCAGCAGATGGCGCATTGAGGCACACCTAATACCTCTGTTTTGTGGCTATCTGGGAGGAATTCACAAAATTTGTCAGCTGCATGTGATCCAAGATAGACTATTGGGGCAAAAGTGCTGTTGGCAGGAAAATGGCAACTTTCCAAAAGTGCCATTTTCAAAATTGTAATCACAAAACTCACTTAAGAAATAGTGGTTTTCATTACACATCCAAAGACACTAGTTATGACAAAGCTACCTGCTCCCAATTGGAAATTACAGCTTATTAGTGTAGTAAGGAATGCCCTATCACGTGGTCAGAATGGGCCCAGTTAGAAGTGCTGCCATTTTACATGCTCACGTTTCTTAAGTTGCCTTCTCTTTTGTACACTGTGACTCTTGACATACATCCGCATGCGTGACCATGCATGGTAACATTCTCTTAATCTACACTGCTTACATTTCAAATTCTTAGGCACACTAACGTGATACCTTGAATATTTAGTATAAGGGATAAAGGACCAGATGTACAAAGCTTCCTCAAGTTTGCAAATGGTCCGATTCACAGAATAAGGCCATTTGCAATGCAAAACGTCAATTTTACATGTACAAAGGACCTATTGCGCTTCAGTAACCTGTTGCTAAATCAGAATTTAGATTTGCGATTCGAAATTAGGAAGGGGAGTGTTTAGGGCATCCTTTGCTAATAAAGAGTTAGAGTGGCATGTATGAATGTTATGTGACATAAATTTGGTTGCAAATTATTTTCAATTTACCACCAACTTCAAGTTACTGGTAACCTATTTGCAAATGGCAAGGGGCCCTCAAAGGACCCCTCCCATTTGCGAATGTTTGTAAAAACATTTTTTAAGAGCAGTCAATGGTCCCATGGACCACTGCCTACTTTTAACACATAAAAAAGAAAACGTTTCCTTTTTTTTATGCATCCCGTTTTATTTTAAGGGAAATGCGCTGCATTTGAAAGTGATTTATTGAAAAGCAATCACAGACTTGATGGTCTGCTGAACACAGCAAGCCAACATCCCTTTGATTTTTGCAATTTCCAATGTGTCGCACACCAAGACCTACCTCATTGATATTCATGAGGAAGGTCAATTTGCAACCCACTGGGAATCATAAAATGTATAATACACACATTTGTACATAGGTGTTTGTGATTACCAAATTGCGAATTGCAAACAATCACTATTTGGTGATCTCAAACGATTACCTTTTGTATATCTGGCCCATAGTTCACTGCGCAAATGTTATTTATGTTATTATCTGAAAGACGATGACGCTATACAACTAGAATAAACAATCATGGTCTGGCAAGGGTGTTGACATGACCACATGGTTTATATTGTTATAAATGTCCAACCACTTCCTTGTTTGGGCAGATGAGTATTTAGCTAACACTGCAGGGTTACCAAATGTCTGAATTCCAACTCAGCTAATTCTTGTGTACCAAGACAAGGGATGTTTATCTCTACACCAAGACAAACAGTCTTATGACACTTACCCATTTGCTGCTCTCTAAGTTTGAAGGGTATGGATGGGGCACTGTGGCTAGAAGGGATATATGCCAAATATATCTGGAGGGTGTGCGTGGAATCAGTCTGGCACAAACCTGATGCTTATGTTGTCCAAACACGCACAGTTTTACCAAAGGCGGTACAAGCCATATGACACCTCAATGTTATCCTATGGAGAGATAGGCCTCACAGTGGTAAAAAATGAATTTAGGAATTTTTCTCTACGAGAACCTGTAAAACCTAAAGGTACATGTTGTAGGAAGGTGAGTTTCTGTTGCAGTAACCCCCCCACTTTTTGCCAGACGACTGATTAACTTTGACGTGATGTGCCCTGGGTCCCAGACAATCGGGTTCCCAAGTCCTGTTTTCTTTCCGAATACTGTACCTTGTACCCCCAACTGGCCCATCTCTGGCCACATGTTAATCCCCGGTAAAAGGTAACATGGGTACCAAGGGCACCATGGCCAGGGGAAGGCCTGTAAGGCCTGCAGCACTTATTGTGCCACCCTTAGAGGCCTGTACCTTTAAACACAAACACCCAATGGAGGCTGTGTGTTTTGGTGCAGAACAAAATGAAGAGTCAACATGGCACACATCCCTGTGTGCCATGCCTACAACCCACTGCCCTGGCATAGGTTAGCCACTCCTCTAGCTGGGTTCACTATACCAGTGATGAGGGTACAGGTACATGAGCCCTGTACCCCTATATTGACCAATTCTTAGACCTTGTGCAGTAATGCCATTAAGACTATATGGTGCTGGGAGTTTGTCATTATGAACTCCACAGCACCATAGTGGATTTACTGAAAACTGGGAAGTTTGCTATCACACTTCTCAGCATATTAAACCCACACTGATGCCAGTGTGGAATTTAATGAACAATGCAGTCGGAGGGAATCTTAGAGATGCCCCTGAAAAACGATAAGCCTCTGGTGGTTTCCCTGATTGGTAAACACCAGCCAGCCACCAAAAGACATGTTTCACGACCCCTGGGAAGGAAACCTTTGCTCCCTGAGCCCATAAACAAAGCCTTTCCTGGACGGAGGTGGTCACACATCTCCCAGGCCATGAAGAGCCATCCATGGCAGGGGAGTTTCAAATGCCTTGCTGCCTTTGTAACATGCCCCAGCCTCTCCAGCTATCAGGAGCAGGTCCTCTTCCTGTCTCCTTTCCGTTTTGGGGGGAAGACAGGAAGAAAAAATTAGCACAGCCCAGAAGGTGTGCCTACCTCTGCCAACCCCACCCCTCAGGTTGGAGAGGCAAGGAGAAGCCACTCGTCAGTGCCTGCGATCCCACAGACGGCAGGCACTCTCCAATCAGGATTGGGGATTGTCCCCACTCCCCCATGTGAGGTGAGTGCACCATGGGTGTTGTCACCCTAAGGTCAGTAGCCCATTGGCTACTGATCTCGAGACCCCTAAAACACCCCCAAAATACAGTAATTAGGTAGCAGCCCTGAACCAAGAAGACACATTCCCGCAACCTATGAAGAAGAAGGACGAAAGAAGACACCCAGCAGAGACGACTTCAGAGAAGAACTGACTTGGCCCCAGCCCTAATGGCCAGTTTGCAGTTTCCAGAGACCCTGCATCAAAAGTCGCCTTGTCCTGCAGCCATTGGCCTCCAGAAGCCTTGGAGGACTGACTGCCCTCAACAAAGACTGGATCTCCTGTGAACAGCAGCTGTGTTCAAAAACAACTCCCAAGGCAGACTCTGAGCATGCTGCGGACAAAGAATATTGTTGCCTGGAACCACCACTGCACCCGATGCCTACGCCCGAGTCGGGGTGGCCCACCACTCCCAGCGAGGTCCCCCAGCACTCCAGAGTCAGAGTCTACCCTGGGTTGACTCCTCCAGGACCCCCCTGAAGTCTCCTGCAGCCTCTACATGGAGACCCTCCGAACAACTAGTGGGAGGGTCTCCGGTGAAATCCAACCTCAAAAGACACCCTGCATCTAACCGCCCTGTGCCCTGGAGAAGAGAACCTGATTTGCACCTACATCCTGAGTCCTCAAACTTACCTGCCCAGCTATTGGTTTCTCCAGGATGTCTTCCTGGACCGAGCCTGCAGCCAAATCCAAAACCGACAACTCCCATTGAAAACAACAGGGCACCCTATGCCAAAACAGCACCCTGCACCCAGTCGCCGCTGCGGGTGCACCTTGTGTGCTAACTTGGATCACCCTTTGTCCTGAGCCAAACACCAGCAGCTTTGTTCCCACTCAACATTGTGGCTTGCTTATAAGCAGCCACCAACCAGATAACAATGGGCCTCATCACTCTGCACCCAGCCACCCTAGTGCTGATGAGGGTGCTTTGAGAGTGCATCATTGACCCTTGGAGAACCCTGGTTCTAATGCCAGAATCCCAACTCCCACAAACAAGTACTTACCTGCAAACCGTTAACTTCATTTTTCTCATTGGACTACATTGACTAATTTTCCTTGAAAATTGTTCTAAGTGTGTTGTTGGTTTGTATGAATTTGGAACACTGAAAAACTGCAAATGTATAAAAACTGATTTACTTACCTTTTCTCCAGGAGCTGTCCCTGTGTGACATCTAGGCATATCACACTGAGTGAAAAAAGTAACTTAAAAAGTAATGTACAAAGTAATCTGTAAAGTAACTGAAAAGTAATCAAAAACATTCACTTACCTGTAATTCAATCAACTCCATTTGAACCTGCATTAAACTGTAAAACATTGCATAAGATTTTACAAAGAATTTATTTCACTTACCTGCCCCAGGCTTGGTTTTGTTCTAGAAAGAAAATACCTTAATAATATTTTTTGATACTAACAAATTGGTCTGAGTTCATTCTTTGAGTGTGTGACGTAATTTACTGCCTGAGTGTGTACAAAAAACGCTTAACACTACCTTCTGATAAAGCTTTACTGCTTGCCCACACTACCACGAATAGAGAGTAAAGTGATATCTACGTTTACCTCTGCCTACCTTTGGGGTTCCACTGGACTTTGGGTATATTATACCTCATTTTGGTATAGTACATACAGAGTCAGCTTCCTACACATGTCAAACCTTTAAAATACACAACACCCTGCCATATAGGCTACCAAGGGGCTAACTTAGGGGTGGCTTATACATAATAAAAGGGGAGTTTATGTCTTGACCAGGGGGATTTAATGCCAAATCGACATGGAAGTTTTAAACTGCATTAAGGCTGCAATGGCAGGCCTTTGTCTAATTAGTGTTGAAGGTCCACTGGTAGCATTTAATTTACAGGCCCTAGGTTATAGTATACCACTCTAAAAGGTACTTATAAATAAATTAAATATGCCAATCAGGTGTAAATAAAAAAAATACATGTTTAGGCAAGTGAGAACAAGCACTTCATCACTGGTTAACAGTAATAAAGTCTAGAGAGTACTAACGACAATAAAACAATCTCAGTACAAAGTAGTGGGAAAAGGAAAAATGTTTGTGGATGAACCTGCAGAGAGGGCCGGGTCCAACAATACTCTATGTTGTCTCACTCAAAGTGTTAATTGTATTGTAATCTGGAATCTGTCTCGTAAGATTACACTTCAAATGCCATCGTGTGCATCAAGGAGGAGTGCCTGAGCATTGCATTTAATGTGGGAGTAAAAATAGTACTGGAAACATGTTTACCATAATCCTTCCACTGTAGTTGCCAGTTTATAATCAGTGCACACCTTGTGGATGAGATTTTCAAATTATTGCAGGATTTTAAATCAAGATTCTCTAATTGTATTAAACTAGCTTCTGATCTTGTAGGGGAGGCATCTAAAGAGGATGAAGTGATCTTGGGGTTTTAAGGGCATATTTAGAAGAAGAATTCTAAACAAATATTCTAAACCGGCTCCAGCAATATAAATGATATGCACATTTTTGTAAAAATAAATACATGGCCTTGTGTTCTTGAAATGAATAAGTAAGCAGTGCTTTGGATAATTACCTCTCCCTTCCATATCATCACCAACCTTAGCTGTGCAGAGTCTAGTGTCCTCCCCAGCCTGGACTACTCCACACAAGGAGCTTTGTAAAACACACCTATATTCTTCTGAGTGTAACCGAGAACTCAACATTCAAAACCAGCCTCAGTGCATTCTGCAATAACAATTACGTCACAGTTCTACGGAGTCCATCTGGAGCCAAAAGTGTTCCATCATATTTAATTCGCAAGACACTACACATAGGACGAACACTTGGGGGCCGGAAAAGAGCAATGTTTAATTCAAATCCAATTTTTTTGCATTAGACAACAACCTTCTGCTAGGAAACTTGACCCTAACCCATGTGCCACTGCACACTTATAATGTTTGAGGGGTGCTCACTAAATAAAAGGCTGTCGCCTATCTGCACACTGGGTTCAATTCAGAAAGATTTTACTGTCACTTTGCAGGCCTTGGGAATTCCAGAAGTAAATGAGGAGGTTTATGGTTCATGCCTTGTAAGTAAGCCAGTGGCCGTCCAAGTGTAAATCATACCTACGTATACACCAGCCTTTGTGAATCGGGTCACTATTGGTGCGTTGTGATTGATGTCCTTTAAAGCTATGTAATGTATAGTATTTGTGATATTATCTGTGATAGTGGGGCGAAGATTTTACAACATAGGTGTTGAATGTAGTATTTTATCATCAAGAGAGGTAGGCGAAATGAACCAGAAGACCATAGCCCAAACTGTATACAGATGAAACCTTGACCTTCGATTACCCGAAGTTATGGGACTCTCACAGGGGCACGCATGGGGCAGTGGTTTTCTGCATCGTATTTAGTAAAATGTCACAATTAAAAAAAAAAGAAAATCTATATCTTTATTTTGCATCAGTACATAAAAAAATGAAAGCGTTTATCAAAGGTCAACCATCCTTCATATGTTGGCTGATAAAAGCAAGCGCCATGACAGCAACGTCCTCCATCTCGTGCATTACTCATCCAAGGTTAATGCGCCTGTATGCTCTAAAGGTTTGTAAAGTCAACAAGCACAGAAGACATATGGCCTTTTCAAGGTTGAAAAGACATGCATTAGAATAGACGGATAACTTTGCAGGCCCAGTAGCACGTCATGGCGTAATATTTAATTTATTGAGAAAGATTAAACAACAAACTCCGAGTGCAATCAATAGAACTGCCATGTGTCTAACCTACACAGCAGCATTCTAATTAACAGCAGGTGTTATTTCGTCAAATATACAGAAACAGTTTTATCTTGCTTATCTAACCTTTAGCCTGTAAATACAGAGATGTCTTTAGGGTCATTTGTGACGTCTGCACCTGAACAAAAAGTACACTAAATCGGAAGACAACACTACAGACTTTGAATGCAAACTATAAACATGATCGTGACTTGAAGACAGATATGCAAAGCCATGTTATAATCGCAAGCCTTGCGATTCACAAAGCCACACAGTTTGGATCCACAAAACGTCTTTTTACAATTTTCTAAACCTATTATGCTATTTGTTAAGTCTTGTCTGAATCACAAACTCAGTTCACTGGTTAGATCCCCTTCACAATAAGGAAGAGGATTCTAAAAGCATAGCCTCCTGATTGGAAACTGCAATGAGATGTATCAAAGGTGTGTGGCCATAATTGTGGCCACAAAACACTGAGGGGCAGATTTACAAGCCCCTGGCTCTGCCAGTACATCACTTTTTGTGATGCACTTGCAGCGCAATACACTGCCCCATATTTACAAGGACAGGAAAATCCATCCTGCATGGCTTTTCCTGTCCTTGTAAATATGGCCTCTTAACACGCAGCTCTTTGCATGAAAGGGGCATGAGTGTTGCTGTAGGTGTTCCCACACGACACCCATGGAACGAGACACATTTTCAGATTTACAAGGAATCGAAAATCTGGAAATGTGTGAATGCTACGCCTCCCCAGGAAGGCGTAGGGAGGTGCAACAAAGAGAAATTTATTAATTTCTCCTTGTTTTTGTTTCCTGTTTCTATGCGTGCTGCATTCTGCAGCACACATTGAAAGAGGAAATCACATTAAATTCATGTTTTTTTCAGGAAGGATTTACTTCCTGCACATAAACAATCATTGAAAGAATGATGTTTTTCACATTCTATGCGGCATATTCACGAGGAAGTGGCAGTGAGAGGTGTTAGCCTCCTTGGCTTAACGCCTCAAAGTCGAAGTCATATTTATTCAAATGTTCTGTCTTTTTAAACCATTACACTATATAATATCATTACATTACTTAAAACATCCAATATTACACCCAATATATAAAAAAATAGAATATTCGTTCATTATTATACACTTCGTAAAAGCAAAGACCTATCCAAAAAATGCTGCACCAAAACATCATCCTAATCTTAAAAACCATCATCATTGTTTTTGTTTCCTGTTTCTATGCGTGCTGCATTCTGCAGCACACATTGAAAGAGGAAATCACATTAAATTAATGTTTTTTTCAGGAAGGATTTACTTCCTGCACATAAAAAATCATTGAAAGAATGATGTTTTTCACATTCTATGCGGCATATTCACGAGGAAGTGGCAGTGAGAGGTGTTAGCCTCCTTGGCTTAACGCCTCAAAGTCAAAGTCATATTTATTCAAATGTTCGGTCTTTTTAAACCATTACACTATATAATATCATTACATTACTTAAAACATCCAATATTACACCCAATATATAAAAAAAATAGAATATTCGTTCATTATTATACACTTCGTAAAAGCAAAGACCTATCCAAAAAATGCTGCACCAAAACATCATCCTCATCTTAAAAACCATCATCATAAAACTGTATATTGAATTGTTTGGTTTTCTTCCACAATTCTTTCTAATTCCTTTAGATACAAAATTCATGAATTTAACCCCCCGGCAGACCAGCGGAATCGAAGACTCACTCAACCAGGTGGTCACAGCTTCACTGCTTGTTTGTACTTTCATATTAATAAATATTTCTTTCAAAATTATCTTTCTTTCTTTTAATAACTTCGGGCATGCACAGAGAATATGTGATAGAGATTCATGTTTGTAGTTGCACAGTCTGCAGTCTTGATTTTGGTAATGGTGTTTACAGGAGGGGATAAAATCCTTTGTTTCCCACATACCGAAACGTAAATTCATATATTGGTTCTTTAAAATTTTTGAGAAATGTGCTGATCAATAAACCTGCGGTTTCTTGGTGCCATATAAATTAATCACCGTCCAGGCATGAAGTCTTTGTAATAAGCTACTTTCATCTGTTATATTAGACAGGATTTTTGGCAACCGATTTAATGCTTTTTTAAAGGTCTGTTTCCCCATGCCTGAATTCCCAATTTCTTGAACACAAAGATCCTCAAAAACTTGTGATAAGTAACAGCCCCAGGAACCTTCTACTTTCTTCTCTCTCTGGGCTTCTATTTCTTCCTAGCACAAATTCTCAATATAGTCAGTTGTGGCTACTTTAAGCCTTCCACATAATTTAATCAAAGCACTTTTGGTCTGATCTATTTGATTAATCGAACCAAACTCTAAACGGAATTGAGCTGGTGATGCTGCTTGCTGTATAAGAGAAAACATTTTTATAGACCTTCGTTTGGATATTATTTAAGATTGCGATTTAACGACCCCTCATAATTTCACTATCATATGTGACAGAAGGCATTAACTGTGCCGACATAACAGATAATAGATGGCTGTAAGATGGACAGCTTAATTTCTTTTTTAATAAACATGAAGTCATAGATGATACTTTGAGCTTTAGCCCTCATTGCTAGAGACTGATATTTATAACTCAGTTTTCCTAAGATTTTAAACCTCAGGTCTTTGTATGAGGCAACAACCTAGACTTTTTTCTCATCCAAAAAACCACACGTGTTTTTTTAATTTGGCATACACTCACCGCACTACCTTTTAGATAGATTTAATTCTAATCCATGCTGATCCATATAATTCGCTAGTGTGTTCATACTGCGCTATAGCCCTAATGGGGTTTGGCTGAAAAGCACTATATCGTCAGCATACTGTAAGTACCTAAATTCCTCTTTGGATGACGTTGGTGGATGACTGTTTACTCTAATAAGTGCTTCTTCAAGATCAGCTAAATACAGATTAAAAAGACTTGGGGCTAACACGCACCCCTGTTTTAATCCGTTGTGGTTGCCTATTTTCTTTGTTACACAACTACCATTGCCTATTTTCACCTGAGTCCAGGTGTCAGTATACAGTTCCTTAATGGCTTTCAATAAGTTGTTTGGAAAACCCCACATTGCCAATTGTTTCCATAGGTGATTTCGAGGCACACAATCGAAAGCGGACTTTAAGTCCATAAAGTATAAAGCCTCTCACCGCCACTTCGGAAATGCCAGTCTGCACCCTATTCTCAAGAATGTGGTGCAGCCTGGCGTTTCCTCCTGCGACAGCGCTAAGTCTCAGGACTTAACGCTAACGCAGGCATTCTTACACCAGAGTGCGAGGGTGTCTGCGAGCAGGAAGGTTTTGAGGTGTCCCTTCATGCACATAAACAAATTTAAAATATTCTTTAGTAACTTACATGTGAGCTGCTTCATGCTAAAATACATCTTTAAAACCGAGAGCCACCCCTACGTGTAATACTAGTCATGATCCTCTACTGCTGTTTTTTAAACCTTATAGTAAAGGTACCCTAATTAAGCTTTGTATTGATCTTAAGTCCTGTGAAATATACTATTTATTTCGTTTCCACCATGCATGGGGGCCTCAATCCCGACTTTTTCAGGGATCTTTTAATTATTGCCGTTTGGTGCACGTGGGTGTGTGGAGTGAGTCCTATGTGGAGAGTGGCAAAGTGCTTGCAAAGTGTTAAAACTGTCAGGGTTACCAGAATAGATACTTTAATAAGGTGGTACCTTTGGCAGAGTAAACAACCCATAGGTTGTGAGTTACCCCTATAGGTGCAATGTATCCAGGTAACTAGGAGGTCGACATGTTTCATGCCTCTATGGTCATAAAGATCCCTGGCATTTTATCAGAACCAGAATAAACTGTGAAAGTTTTGGGTGCACGTGAAAAAAATCTCAATATTAATAATACTAAGAAGGGGGTAGATTTAACACATAGGACGGTCAGTGAGGGCCATCAACTAAGAGTCCTGTAGTTAAGGTTACAACTAAATAATTGTGTCCACTCTTGATCGTGACCAAGGAGGGAAGAGAACACAAAAACAAAAGAGAGCCATACTACAGTTAAGTAAGGGATGCTAAAAGGTGTACCTCTATGAACATATGTTGAGGTAACACATCTTGCGTTAGTGAATAAAGAAAAAGAAAAAGAAATACAGACCAAGTATATATAGTACCCTCCACTTCAGGCACAAAACAACCAGATGAAGGACTTTTTTTAAATGCGTGTTAATGTGCAGGAAGGGGGACCTTCCTGCACAAAAACAATCATAGGCAATTTGCTGTTTCTGTGTGTGCTGCACAAGGCAGCACAAATGGAAACAGCAAGAACGAGGAGAAATAAAGCATTTCTACTTGTTTCGCCTGTTTAAGATCAGGTTTTCCCTGGTCTTAATTTTGGTGTTACCTCCTAGTTATGCTACCCTTCTAAGTAAGGGGCAGCATCATAATCAATGGGTGTTGCAGTGTAACGCCCAGTGCAACACCCATTGCTGTCTGCTTTCACCCTAAAACAGCGTGAAAGGGTGCCTTATTTACAAGACAGCATTAATGGCTTAATACTGACTAGTAAAGGAGGCATAGCCCCTATCACCATCACAAAGTCACTGAAAGTGATGTTGTGGTGGGGATAGGGGCATATGCATTTCCCTCAATGTTCCAAAGTGGTGGATAATAGAAGTAATCTGAATTCAGGCAGAAGCATCCTTGTATCCGGATTCAGTGAATTTCCAACCACAGATCTTATTTTTTCTTCAAGCAAGTTGCCCTTGTTTTCTAAGAGGAAGGATTGTATCTCTCCTGAGCATTGAAAGGCTTAGTCCAAGTTTTCAGAGTTTCTCTGTTTCGTACATTCTATAGTTGGCTTCTACCTGCATCATCCCCTTTGAGTGTCTGTTTCAAAAGCATACATTGTCCAAGATTTTGAAGATGCACTGCATGAGTCCCAATGGCTGAACATGGATTTGGCAGATGAATCACCATATTGTGCATCATGTGGTTCTTTGAAGACTTCTCTTGCTCAAACAGGCCTGTAGAACAATGTGAACAAAAATATTTACAACAAGGGGTGGTGAGGGACAGAGTCTCTGAATTAAGCAGAAAGCTCTCACCCAGTCCAGAGATCAGGGCTAGATCCAACACCGTTTTTTAGCTCACTGCACCATCCCAGTTTCAGAACCTGGCTGTATGCAAATTAGTCTGTTTCTGTCCCAGTGCATGATGGGAACAGGGCAAACCAAACTACAAAAGCCAATTCTTACACTGGGAAGGAAACAAGCTCCCGGGGACCGGTTTCTGGCATTACAGCCGTCTTCGGCCCGGTTTGCTTGAATCCTGATGGTGCAATGAGCAAGGGTCTCACATCTGAGAATACCCTTCCACGCTTAGGGTGGACAAAAATATTTACAACAAGGGGTGGTGAGGGACAGAGTCTCTGAATTAAGCAGAAAGCTCTCACCCAGTCAAGAGATCAGGGCTAGATCCAACACCGTTTTTTAGCTCACTGCACCATCCCAGTTTCAGAACCTGGCTGTATGCAAATTAGTCTGTTTCTGTCCCAGTGCATGATGGGAACAGGGCAAACCAAACTACAAAAGCCAATTCTTACACTGGGAAGGAAACTAGCTCCCGGGGACCGGTTTCTGGCATTACAGCCGTCTTCGGCCCGGTTTGCTTGAATCCTGATGGTGCAATGAGCAAGGGTCTCACATCTGAGAATACCCTTCCACGCTTAGGGTGGACAAAAATATTTACAACAAGGGGTGGTGAGGGACAGAGTCTCTGAATTAAGCAGAAAGCTCTCACCCAGTCAAGAGATCAGGGCTAGATCCAACACCGTTTTTTAGCTCACTGCACCATCCCAGTTTCAGAACCTGGCTGTATGCAAATTAGTCTGTTTCTGTCCCAGTGCATGATGGGAACAGGGCAAACCAAACTACAAAAGCCAATTCTTACACTGGGAAGGAAACAAGCTCCCGGGGACCGGTTTCTGGCATTACAGCCGTCTTCGGCCCGGTTTGTTTGAATCCTGATGGTGCAATGAGCAAGGGTCTCACATCTGAGAATACCCTTCCACGCTTAGGGTGGACAAAAATATTTACAACAAGGGGTGGTGAGGGACAGAGTCTCTGAATTAAGCAGAAAGCTCTCACCCAGTCAAGAGATCAGGGCTAGATCCAACACCGTTTTTTAGCTCACTGCACCATCCCAGTTTCAGAACCTGGCTGTATGCAAATTAGTCTGTTTCTGTCCCAGTGCATGATGGGAACAGGGCAAACCAAACTACAAAAGCCAATTCTTACACTGGGAAGGAAACAAGCTCCCGGGGACCGGTTTCTGGCATTACAGCCGTCTTCGGCCCGGTTTGCTTGAATCCTGATGGTGCAATGAGCAAGGGTCTCACATCTGAGAATACCCTTCCACGCTTAGGGTGGACAAAAATATTTACAACAAGGGGTGGTGAGGGACAGGCCTGTAGAACAATGTGAGGCTGTTCCAACTGTGTTATACGATATACATACAAAATATATTTTGCCCCCGGGGTCCTTTTTTACTAACCCCTTCCACTGCAATAACCAAAGAAATGATATAGAAACTGACAATTAAAAGGCAAGGGTCTAGGAAGTTTCCTCGTCCCTACCCATTGAGTTTTCAGTTCATGGTTCCGTCCTTTGTTGGACTTTTGCACGAAGAGGTGGGCGTGAGTGTTGGAGGGTCAAATAACAACCAAAATCCTTGTCAGGGTAAGGCACAAGCAAACTTAAAATTAACGTGTGCTCAACACTCTGCTAGCTTGGCACAGAGCAGTCATACTTAACTCAGAGGAAATGAGTAAAGTATTTGCGCAACATTTCAGACAGTAAAACAGTGAACAAATCAAATAAAAAGTATTTAACACCAAGTTCAATCAATCAATCAATCAGGTTTTTTTAAGGGCAACTCCTAACCCGCAAGGGTCACAAGGCGCTGCGGGGGGCATCATTCATTAGAACAACAGAGCAAAATGAAATAAAAAAACAATACCAAAAGGACAACCATACATTCAGTAGATCCGGAGTTATGAAGTTTTAAAGAATAAAGTAGAAAATACCACATAAAAGCATAACGCGCTAACAACAGCTATCTGGTCATGCTGATTCGGGTCAAAATCAAAAGTACAGTACCAAATTAGTCCCACTGAAGGTTTCCCTATTATATTTTGTGTCAAGAGTCCCAAAAGTGTAGAAGAGGGTGGCAGGGGGCAAGGAGAGCAATGCAGGTGGTTGTCAGCATGGCACGAAGAGCAGACTGGGAGTCACGTGTGGCCGGCTGCTGGCGGTCCTCCAATGGGTGATTGATGCTTGCTGTGCAAGAAGACGGCATGCTGTCGTTTGTCCTGGATTTTGGTGCGAGAGCTGCTAGCCTTGGAGAGTGTTGCAGGGAGTAAGGAAAGTGTTGTAGGTCGTTGTCATCCTGATGCAAGAAGCAGACTGGAGATTGCAGATGGACGGCTGGTGCTTTATGTTGGTGGTTCTCAGTGGGTGATTAGTGCTTGCTGTGCGAAGAGTTAGGCTTGAGGTGGCTCACACTGGATTTTGGTGTGAGCAGCACGTTCTCAGAGTGAACAAGCCCATTCTTGCCCATAAGATTACTTTTAAAATCCCAGAAATAAGACTTATAAAATGGAATAAGACAGCTCCAATGCTATCCCATGAGAGGTAGGTCTTGTATTAATGAAATCAAATTTGAGGGATTTTCCCTAACAAGGCATGTAAAACTTAAAGATCATGTTCTACTTTTAAATACATTGCACCCTGTCCTCTAAACTGCCAAGGGCCTACCCTAGGCATGACATATGTAATAAAAAGGAAAGTTTGGTTACTCAAAAGGTTTGTCTTGCCAAGTCAAAATGGCAGTTTAATCTTCACACACAGGCTCTGCAATGTCAGGGCTGAGACATGTTTACAGTGCTACTTACGAGGGTGGCACAACCAGTGCTGAAGGCCCACTAGTACATTTAAATGATAGGCCGTAGGCACATTTAGTGCCACTTTACTATGGACATGAACAACCCGTGCTGCACAACCATCCAGACCAAGATGAACCTGTTGCCAATGGTTGTCTTGGGGTCCAGAGGCCCAACAACTTTGATGTCCACCCTTTTGAAGGGGGAGCCAACGACAGGAAAATGTTGCAAATCGGAGTCTTACACTTCCCTCCTGACTTGCCACTCGCCTGGCAGCTAGGACAGGACCTGCAGAAAGAATCTGAGGCCCTTTGCATTTGAGGCCAATGGTGACAAGCCCAAATGCCCTGACGAGGTGGATCATCAGCCAGCTCCAGTGGGAAGGCCCTGCAGCACTGGGGGACCAGGAACACATGGGTTGCACCAGGCTCAGGAGTTTTTGGCTAACTATGCAGGAGACCGTTCTCCCAGAAAAATCAGGTGATCACAAGAGGTGTCGCAGCTGCCTGAGACTCAGCCTGCTGCCTTATGTCCACAAGAGTAAGGCACTCCACCTGCACCTTCAAGAAATCCTTCCTGGTGGGACCCCCTTCCTGCTGGCAGTTAGCCAGCCCAGGCAGATTTCCCAGGGAGGCAACAACCTCCCCTGTTATCTCCTGGACATCCCCCTCAGGTTCAGACTTTTGCTAGAGAAGGAGAGACTCAGGAGCTGGTTTCCTGTGCCTCTTGCCTTTTTCTTTTTTGGCAGGCCTCTGGGCACTTCTTCCAGGCTCTAGGTCTTCCTGACTACCCTCTTGGGCTGCAATTGGCCATTTGATCAGGCACACCCACTCAGACAACCCTAACATTTCCACGTGGGACAAGTGCTCCACCTCCTTCCAGGTGGTGTGCTCTAATTGAAGCAGATGATCTACTGGCATGGAAGACTTATGCTACTCTCAAGGAACTTGAGCACCCCACTCAAAGGGAACCATAGCCACAGGTTAGTGATTATTATGGTTGTCAGCTGTACCATCATGATGGAATGCATAGGGGACTACCACTTCTGAGGTCACCAGGTGACATGTGACAGTTGTCATGCTGGCTTTATTGTCTCTCAGAGCCTCAACCCACTGTCCTACTCATGGTGACCCACTTCCTTTATTTCCTAGAATTACTAGGCCTGTGAATTCTGTTTGCCATCCCTCTATCAACCAGGGACACTAGGGTAACATCTAAACCATCCCCCCACTGACCTCCCTCCTCACCAAGACCTGCACTCTCCAACCCCAGTGACTGCCCACTGGTGGGGAGCTGTGCCTGCTTGGGACACTTAGCATCCCCCTTGAAGTGCCTTTCCTGTTGATGATCATAGCACTTAGGGGGTGCCTTCCTTAGAGACTAACTATCAGGGAACCATTTCATTTTATGCCCAGTTGGGGTTTGGGAGTGCTGATCCTAGGAACTAATTTGGGGTACTTTTGAGAACTCCTTATTTTTGTGTGTATCTCCCTTCTTCTTCTAATGGGGACCCTGAACAAACTTGTAGTGATTCCCCACAGATACCTTCATATGGACCCTGGTGCTAAGCCAGAGATCTGCTTCTTTAGTAAACTCCCTGAGGTCAGTGAGCTTAATATCAACCAAGTATTGGCGCAGCTCTGGAAAAAAATACTTAACATGTGCTATCTTACAAACAGATCATGCAGGCCTTTGTAAATATTCACCACACTGCCATTCACCCAATCATCCAGTACCTTGCAGAAGGAATCCACCAAATCCACCCAGGACTGCTAGGCAGCTTCTGGCTGTCGCTGAACTTCTGCCTGTGGTTTTACTTTTTAAAAATGTAATTCATCGTAGGGATACCTCATCATGTCCTCCTTCTCTAGGTCCAAGAGGGTGTCTCTCCCCTCACTAGGGATATGCTTCCACAGACTAGTCCACATTCCTCCTCAAGGATCCTGTGCATTTGTAAAGCCACCTCATAAGCTTCAAGCCATTTGTCAGTCTCATGCGCCACAACAAAGTCAGGCAACTGAGCTTTAGGGATGTGGGCCCTCCTATCTACATAGGACACTGTTGGTGCACTGCCACCGTGCCTGCTAGACTCTGCCTGTCTGGCCCTAATGTCCAGCTCCTCAATAATCAATTCATTAGACGACGTTCATTTTCTCTTCTCTATAGCCAATTTCGTCTCCTCCAAGGCTCTCCCAGCTTCAGCCTTCTCCATTTCCAATGCCCTCTCAGTCTCAGCCTTCTACTTTTCTGGATCCATGACCAGTTTCTCTTCCCCATCCTGAGTCTGTCCATCTCCAACCTGCACTCCATCCCCCCCTCTTCTCTGCCTGTTCCTCTGGGGACAGGCTGTGGGAACAGACACTGCTCCCTGCCTTGGAAGGAGCCTCTACTTAAGGAGTGAAGTCATCCTATCCACTGCAGGCCGGATCTCGGAGTGGCCCTCTCTTTGTCCTTCCATCACTGCATCCCTTTCTGTTGTCTCAAACACTGGCTGATGGGCTTCTGCACAATGCACCAGTGCCTTTTGCAATTCCACCTTCCTGGTGGTATACCCTCACCTTGCAGAACTCTTTGAGCTATGCCACAGCTCAAATTCCATCCTTGCAGGTGTAGTTTCACTCACAACAGTCAGATGAAGAGTTTGGAAAAAAACAAAAAGAGGCCAATCAAAGAGAATTAAAACAAAACATGTAATGGTCTCAGATATGGGATGGGAGTGCACACCAAGTCCCTATATGATACTGCACAACCACTAGTCTTTACCCTCACCACTGATCACCAGTGTGAGAAATTGGGATCCTGATTTACTGGGCTGGGACCCTTAGTCAAGCAGCAACCACAATCCTTGTCTGATTAAGGGACAAGCACACCCCAAATGAACCTGTGTTTAACCCCCCTGGTAGCTTTGCACAAAGCATTCAAGCTTAACTTAGAAGCAATTTGTAAAGTATTTGCACAAATCTTTAAACAGGAAAGCAGTGAAAGTACCACACAAAAAGTATTCCATGCTAATTTAAAAAAATAGAGCAGAATTAATAAAAAAAATAAGACTAAAACAATACAACTCCAATTACTAGAGCTATGTATTTGTAAAGAATAAAGTGAAACATTGCATCTAAAAGCATAAAGCCCCAAGCCTGGGTATCTGGTCTCATTGGACTAGTTTAAAGTCAAATGTTGAAGCTGATCATGATTGAGCGTGGGTCGGATACAGTCACAGATGAGTCCCATTGAAGGCTTACCTTTTCAAGTTTTGTACCAAGAGTTCTGCTTGTGTTGGAGAGGCTCGCCAGGAACAAGGAGAGCATCGCAGGGGTCATTGGCATGGCTCCAAGAGCAGACCGGGCACCATGGACAGCCGGGCTGCTCCTTCACATTTACGGTCCTCCACAGGCAATTGATGCATGCTGTGTACGAAGACGGCATAGCAGTTCTCAAGCTGGAGTACGATACGAGCGCCGCAGTCTCACTACAGACTGACCAATTAGCAGGCACAAGGAGCACAAAAGTGTACATTTTATAACCCATGAGCCACACAGAAAGTTCAGGATCTGAGAGGCATCAGTTGGGGGTCAGTAAGCCACTACAGCTGGGTCCAGGAGCTGGTTGGAGAGTCTTTTATGTCCCTGAAGCTCAGATCAGGAGGCCAGTGGACGATCCCTTTGAGTCATTCTGGGGTCCTGGGTTCAAGATGTAGTTGCCGTTCCAGTTCTTCTTCCCCAGGTAAGAGGGCAACAGGCAGCAGATCATCACAGCATGGCAGCAGTTCTTTTACAGAAGCTGTCCAGCAGAGTGGCAATACTTGTAGCAACACAGCAGTCTGTCTTTCTAGCAGAGTATCCACAAGTCCAGAAGGGCATTGAAGAGTTGGTGTCTGAATACTTTTTTTATACTGAGCATGACTTTAAAGTGCACAGATGCCCTGTTTTCCTGGCCCTGGCCAGAGTAACTACAGGGGGATTTGCAGCTCTTTGTGTGGAGGTATGAAACAGTCTATTCAGTTTAAGTGGGGCTTTGCCCTGCTCCTCTCTCTCATCCTGCCAGTGATGGACCATCCAGTCACACCTAAGCTCCCAATTGTGTGTGACTGTCTAGGAGGAATACACTAAGCTTAACTGTCTGCTACACCCAGTTATGTGACCCAGAGACAGGCTGCAGGGGCCGATGGCTAAGGCAAGAAAATGGCAAATTGTGGCATTTTCAAAATCCAACTTCACCATAATATTCTTGTGATATCTTTCCTGATGGCCGAGAAACTGCAACAAAAACACAGGCACTACAAAGTGGCATTTAACGTGCTTCCATCATTTATCTACCGAATTGTGTTGGATTACGCAGACTCAACAAAAATGAGTTTGACTTCACCATAACCAAAGAAGCCTACATAAATACAAATATTGGCCAGTCCTTGTTTTGGATTTGTTCCCCCACAAGAGAGATTCTAGTGAAGTAACAAAGTAACATCAATTAGAAAATATTTTAAAAATCTGATCATTCTCAGTGCATTCTCACAATCACCTGATTGGTGTGATGGAGGTCTGCCACCCAGCATTAAAAAAGTTAAGAAGTTAAGAAGCTGATAATATATAATGATGTTAAGCTTTCTGTAGCAAATGCACCTGTTCTACATGGTAACCCGAAATGTTTACCCTTTGATGGGGAATTATTGCTGATATAATGGCTCTCTATGCTACAACTCTGCCAATCAATGTTACAGCGCATGTGTGCTTGGTCTAAAGTGAAACTGTGAAATTGGTTACACCCAAATGTTGTATTTGAAGCCCAGTAAGGTAATTGATGCAGAAATTGCATAAAATATATGGGACTAAAATGTCATGAGTAGGTTGTACTGTGTATTTGCGGCACCAACTATATTCATCACAAAAATATATATCTAGTAGTAGAACCATAATGCTGTGGCTGGGCTGCATCTAAACGACACTGCATTAACACATAGCAAGGAAAAATGCCTTCGTCATATAGGAAAACCTTGTTTTATATATGTTTTACATATTAACAAAATACTTATTAAGTATAGCTTGTAAGCCCACAAACCTTGATGCCCGATAAGTGAAAAATTGGAGCATGATTTGTTTAAAAATGTGTCCTCACAGAGACAAGGGCCCACATCTATTTCAATGTAAATGTAAATGTGCTTCGATTTATATAGCGCGCTTTAACCCAGGGGTCTCAAGGCGCTTGCTTAGGGAACCCGTCCTGGTATTCCCCTGTGAGATACCCCAGCCAGGTATCCACAAGGTGAAAGCCAGGCATCCCGCCGCGAGGGGCCGTATGTGTAGTAGCATCTACATTTTATATATGACTGGCCTTAGTGTGATTACAATATTTAATTTCATACCTCTCCCTGGGAGAAAACTTGAAGTCTATCAAATGTATTTCTTACTTGATTTTAAAAATCCCCAAACTTTCAGTTATATCTTCTGAACCGCAGCTCTAAACCTTTGTACCACAGCTCTACTTAAAATAATGGTGTGCAAACAAGCAGACTAGGTAATGGGGCAACCACGTACACTTTCACCTTTCTTGCTCACAGAGTGCAGGAACACAAATCCTTCTAGCTTCTTGTCCTGGACATGAGTAGAATAGGAGCAACATTTGTCTTGCCAGACCAGTCACATACTACAGCAAATGAGTAAGATCATCCACTTCACAAGAGGTTCAGGTATTCCCCTTTCAAGTTTTTATGACTGTTATATGTGTTAAACCAGTGCATTCAGTGAAAACACATTTTACGAATATGTTGAATGTTGTCACAGATTACGACCCTTGACACAAGAGACCAGTTATAATGCAATGTCATCACAATATTAACTTGTTATTTATAGTACTAAACACTTAACATTTTTTTAAATAACAGATGATACTATTTCTTAATTTAAAGATACTGAATTTACCAAAGATTAAAGAAAGGCTCTGTCAGCCTTGAAGAAAATGAAACGTGTGACCTGCAGTTCATGGCTTATCTTATTAGTGTGTTAAAAACCGAAAAAGAAGTGGAGTGTCCTAGGGATGTTTATAGACCTGTCCCAGATTTCTTCCTCTGTAAATACTATATGGGGTGGTATATCAGAGTGGTGTCTACTCATACCCTGTTTGTCCTGGGTAATATCTATACTAGAAGAATTTACTGGCAGACAACATGCTACCGAATATCAATACATCTAAGAATGTGTATATTACCTCTCCACCAGGTGAGGGGCGACTGCACGAAGGTCAAACTTATTCCTGCATGCCCCACTTCGTGGTTCTATGAAGACCTTTTGTAAATTCTTCTAGTATATATATTAACCAGGACAAACAGGGTATGCGTAGACACCACACTGATATACCACTCCATATTGGAGCGAAGGAGGTTGACACAGTTTACTTAGAATAGTAGAACAAAATGGTTTTGAACACAGACGTTGATTATTTGTGTGCAAGATTATTATTACAATCAGGAGACGGCCATGATAATAAGGAATGACACCTCGAACAGATGACTGCCGTCTTACGTCAACATGGCATCAGTTGTCAAACTCAATTGAGTTTCAGAATAAACATTTGCTTGAGAAACTACAGTTTCCTTCCTGCGTGACGTCATTCTTTAGTGTAAAAGACGATATCACCAAACGCCAGCATCATCTTAATTCACTGCAGCTGTGTCTACACATTATTAAAGACGGACTGAACAAATAACGGCCGTTTTATATTAACATGGCATCATTCTGTAAATATAATTGATTTAAAAAAAACACTTATTTCGAAAAAAAACACTTATTGAATAAACTACAGCTTTCTGCATGCGTGACGTCATTTTGTAGCCTAAATAACAACATCATCACACGCCGGCATGAACTTTATGCATTTCAGCTGTGTCTACATCGGATAAAAGATGGATCCAATCCCACCCATAACCTCCATACTCAGCTCAGTTCGAGCTTGAGGTACCGAGGGAGAGATAAGGGCTGGGTGCAGCGAACCTCTAACTATTTGCAAATCTCGTTAGTAGACACAGTATGTAGGCTGTGGTAGTGTCTGGAAATTCCTATAGGGTTGGGGTCTGAGTAGTCCCCTGTCTCTTGGTTTTCTGCCTCGGGTTTTACTTTACCGGTCTCACTTTGCTTACTTCACCAGTCTCACCTTGATATAGGATTAGGTTAAGAAATTGCGCAATGAGAAATTGTGTATAGTTTCTTGTGATTAGAATAAGATTTGATGCTTTCTTGAACACACGAGCCATGGAAGTGTGTAGTCTATTAAGACTCATGTGGTGGTTTGTGACCAAGAGCGCTACAGTGAGCAATATGCTGTAGGTACCCACGCGGTATTTTGGCAATCAGTAGCGTAATAGTGAATAATGTTATGCAGAGACTCACGTTAACATACTATTGAAAGTCCCCACGACATATTAAGAATGAGGAATGTATAGATATTCACAAGATACTGAGAGGAGGTTATTTGATTCCCAGTATGACAATGAGCGCAATTTTTCAGTCTTTTTTACAGATAGAGCATACTCAATATGCTCAAGATAAGATGAGGGGTAGTCTGACATTACATGTTGAGAGAGGTTTCACCATCCCTTTGTTCCTTTCTCTTTTATTCCCCTTTTCCCTCCATAGAGCGGGCCTCTTTGACCTGAGTTGTAACCGGGCGAGGTGATGTCCTATTCTCGCATGAGATGGGTGAGAAACTACCTTTGGTATTCTTTATGGATATACTATATATACATATTGGTGATTGTGGCCAATTCCCTTGAACCACATCAGATACCACCATTTAGGGTTGTCAGCGACTTAATTTACTATTTCATTTTGAGTACTACATTATATATTTTACTTTATAGGTATCTACTTTATCCTGTCAGTACAGGGGAACGAAATTCGTTGTGTAAGGTTGTATTGATTCCAACTTTACTTCACCAATTTTTCACTTGATTTTGAATGCAGTAGCAACACTTGTTCTAGTTAGGTCCTGAAGAAAGCCTAGGACTACAGGTCCAGGAGGCTGAAACATGTTGACCGTACTTTGAAGCAGCCATTATATTTTTTGTAAGCTGCTTTTGCACTGTTTTTAACTAGGATTACAACAGATATCCTAATAAATGTCTTTTCTCTCTTCTTAATCCTTTATTAGCTTCACTTTTATGCACTGCACTTACATTATTTCACCTAATATTTGTGATCATTACAAATTGAGAGCCTGCCTCTTCTTTTGTCCTTCCACCATGACCTGGTTGAGATACAATCCATCACAACTTCCTCAATGATCAAGAGGTAGAGTGGAGGTAGGAAGGATACCGAAATGATGATACTGATCACTTTGGTGATTGATGGGAATCCGATCACCCGTAAGGGTCCTCTTGCACTGTTCACTGGATTTTTGTAGTACTCTTTCTGTTATATGTTATTTTTGGTCCTCTTCCCATTTAGCAGACCACCGGATTTAGTTGTTGTTCTATATATTATCTCATAATCTCATTAGTGAGCATTCACTGTGCAATTCTGCCTGAATACCATCATGAACATCATATATTAGGCATAATCTCTTGAATGCAGAGCATTGCAAGCAGCCTCACATGCCAGGAACAGTTATCTCAGGGACAGCCTCACATGTCTACATAATGCAGTGAAATAATGTGTATTTTGTTTTACTCCTGGCCACCAATTTGAGCTGCAATAAACTTTGATTTCCTTGGAGCTGGTGTCGATATCTTTATCCATGTCCGTGCCAGCTACTTTTCTGTCAAAGACAGCACACAGATTTGGCCAGAAATAGAATGTGTTCTCCGTAACCTGATAGTTTTAATCCATACGAAAAATGAAAAGTGCAGGCTTTCACAATGCTGACTATGTCACATGTTTGCAGCATGGCCTGTTGTGGTTTTCCCTAAGTTAGCCAAATTGTGCATGTTGTAGGACACCTTTTCTTTTGCACACATTACTAGGTAAGCACGTTTTCCTTTGTGCCATGTTGTTCTTTCATACTGAACCTGCATATGTATTTGTGTTCTGTTCTTTTTCTGTGATTTAGTCTAAACACTCTACACAAGGTCAAACAACAATGCTCCTTGTTAGTCTCTCCGGTCACTTACTAGCACCTAGACATAACACGAGCAGCAACTGCTGTTTGTGACCACACACATTTGACCATATAATTGAACACAAGAGTTTAAAAAACACACTTGAGCGAAGGTTCTGAGTCTAGATTGCTACATCACCTGAGATGAAGATTGTCCATTTGTGTATACTAAGGTACAGGGTCCACCACTAAACCCAGAGATCTTTGATATAGACTTATCTAGCTTCAGTGGAAGGATTGGGGGTTTAGGATACTTCGTCATACCATGACAAGGGTTTTTATGATATATGGTTTATTGACCATGCTAACAGTTTTTTTTAGTAGGCATTGGTTTTCTAATCATGGCATGAATACTGCATTTTAGGACACTATAAATTGGATAAATATTCTAAATGCCTTTCTTGTCTCGTTTATTTGATTGTGGACAGGTATTAGAGCAAAAGGGTATGTCCTTTTACCGCGATCCCTGAGGGGGTTGAGAGTGTTGGCCTCTGGGGCGGCAGCTTGCTCTGGGGCGCCAGCTTACTTTTTTCTCTTGTAAGGTGAGGAGAGCAAGTGAGGAAATATGGCTTGCTGGACTTGGGCTCATAGATACTGGGGTGGTATGGTTACTAAGTCCCTTCAGGCCGATGATCTATAGTCACAAGCATAGTTCTGTTCCTGGATGGAAACCCTCCAACAACTACTACATAATATTCCTGCCCCTTTCCTAATATACAAATGCCCTCATAACTACTAAAACGTGTCAGTGTAATCAAGACGGATGTCTGGTGCATTTTAGGACTGTTGAACTGGAATTATAAAATATAATTTAAAAACTACAAGCATTAGAAGGACTGGATGGACTACAGCATTACGTGATGCAGTTGACTCAAGATCTAGCTATCCCTGTATCTGCACTTGGTCTTCTAATACAGTTCTGTTGACCATTTACTGTGAATAACACTTTACAAAACAGGCTGTGTTTACATAAGGCTAAATGCTTACAATTCAAAACTTTGTGTATGAAAATGTTAAAATGAAGACTCATGACTTTATGGGAAATGTGCAATGACTTTATTGTATAACCTTTCACATCACTGCTGTGAATATTTATTTTAAACAACTATAAGTATCTCACAGCAGAGTGATTTTGTGATCACCATGTTCCTGCCTGCAACAGAGCACTCAGATTAGCCAGGCACAGCATCATGCAGCAATTGATAGCTGGCTGTAATCTCCAAAACTGATTAAAAATTCACAACATGAATCACACTGGAGGTGTGCGCAGTGCATATGGAGACCTGAACAGCAGGTATGGCTATACATTGCATATGCTATAATTACGTAGTTGGATATTTAGAAACCAAATGCGAAACTGTGACCTCTCCAGCTGTTTATTTTTTGAAAGGACAGCCTAGCTAAGCTCTTAATATCAGACAAATGGAAACATTGCCTCATTTGCAGCCTGTTAAAAATATGAAGTCAGTCTTTGTCAAGAACATGGTGGCAATTCAGTGCAGAATGTGCTCTATATTAAAATAATGCTATATATTTTTTTATCTCATTGTGTCTCTGTTAGAACCAGGTAATTCTTGTTCATAAAAAACACTGGTGGCTGTTCACAAAGGTAACTTACACTTGTGAGAAATGAACTTTTATAAGATTACTGTTACACTATGACTCTTATTACAAGTTATAAGACTGGGCTGGGTATTTACCACACAAGGTAAATACCATCACCCCAGAGTGAGGTATACGACACATGTGGTAGAAATCTCCTATTGCACTTCTTGAGCAGGAACACAAGGCATAACTTGCGAAATCGTTTTTTCACCCACCAAATTCCACAATTTTTTTCCTTTTCTCTGAGCCTTTTTTCCCCAGTAAATTGATATTGGGAAAATTATGAGGGTTTTGCAATTATAATACAACTCGAAATTCCAATCCCTTTGCACAGACTTTCACAGGGAACGGAATTTGAATCCTGGACCCGTAATGAGGGCCTATGCAGTAGCTTTACTACTTTCGGCTCTTCACAAAATCCGAGGGTAAAATTACTACAAAGTCTAAATTTACAAGTCCCCGTCCCTGGAAAGAAGAAAGCCACAATTATAAGTGCAAATGTATTACTCTCAAAAATGAGTATTAGTATGTCCTGCAAGAAACATTGCCCAGCCACTGATACTGCTACTACCTTCCATAGAAAATACTGGAGATAGCATTTAAAAAGCATTTCGAAAACCTTAAAAATTCACTGAAAAAACCTTAGGTTTCAGTCATGTTATAGTTAGGAATTAGCATTTAAAAAACCTTCGAAATTCACTGAAAAAACCATAGGTTTCAGTCATGTTATAGTTAGGAATTAGCATTTAAAAAACCTTAGAAATTCACTGAAAAAGCCATAGGTTTCATCCATGTTATAGTTAGCTGGACATTTCTCTCATACAAAACCATTGAAATTCCTCCGTTATGAGGAAGGCACTTACGCCGAAATGCATCATGCCTGTTACAGTGAATAATTCCTTGCCTGGTACTCGCCGCTGTGTCCTCTGGTCTTTTCTGCTGAGTGACTTTGTTGGCATAATTTCATGAGCTGGACCATAGCACGTGTACAGATGTCCGCCTCACAAGTGGCCTGCAAAATCAATGGCTTTGTGGCAAAACTTACCAAGGGATTGGATATTGCTGGCCCACCTCAGGAACACACCGAACAAGTGGCTGCTGCTTCTAGCAGCCCGTAACTACACAGGGACGTCGGATCACTGTATCTCTACCCCACGGCCCTGCTCGGAATTCGTGCTTGGAGTTGAGGCATTGGGGACCCGAGGCAGCCATGAACACTTCTACTACGGGACCCACTCGGCTCACATTAGCCCTCTCCCTGTTTACTGGGTACAACAGCACTCATTGAAGCATTATTCAGCTCTGTAATCAACCCTCCCTGAAGAAGTGCATGCTGGGATTTGGAGTCTTTTGAACATCGGACCACAGCTGCAAACCACCAATAACGGAGCTTGCTGCACTCCAGCCAATTGGAGTACCCTAGAACATTTAAAGAAGGGGGCGAGTGCAACCCATGGTCATTAGGCATCTGAGGAAGGCATTTATGCCGAAATGCATCATGCCTGTTACAGTGAATAAATGCTTGCCTGGTACTCCCCGCTATGTCCTCTGGTCTTTTCTAAGCATGGGCGGAAAATCCGTTACGCTCGCGGATTTTGCGGATTTTCGGTAAATTCGCAATCCGCGAGATTCGCGAATTTCCCGCAAAATCTGCAAATTCGCACGCAGCAGATTTTTTTTCTTTGCGGTGTAAGTTCGCAATTGCGAACATGTAGGTGCGGCGGGCAGCAACCATCTCGCACTCGCAAAATTAAAAAAAGTGCAATTCTGCACAAGAAATCTACTAGCAAGCAGCATAGACCTTCTGAAAATGATTATTTTTATCAGAATACCTCCTCAGGTGGACATTTGCCTGCACTTTTTTAGATTTGAGGCCTTTTGATTTTCTTTGGATAACTTTTGGATTAGAAATCAACTTTCTCATATAAGCTTGGTGGGGCATTAAAGTTGCTGTAATGCTGCTCTGCAGAAAAACGAGTTTTGCAAAAGTGAAAGCAGGTTCAAAAGTTCAAACTCATCATTAGTAACTTGTAGTGCTTCCTGACAAGGGCCCCTCCAGAGTTCAGTTGCTAGTTGCAACAATTGTATGACCCTGCTCTGACCCTCACAGCAGCCTCATAGAATAGCTACAAGTAGGCCACAAAGGTCCTGGAATAAAAAATTGCACTGCAACAGAAAGCAAATTACAGATAAGGAAGCAGGTGCCAGACTGGAATTTTAAAACAGTGACACATTAATAAATCAACCCCAAATAAATTCATGTCAGTTGAAGCAGGCAGGTGTGCTTGCTTTTTCCCCCATAATCTAAAGTGATGATGAACCAGAGGGTGGCATAAGGCATTGATGTACCAGAGGGTGGCATGGGTAAAACAGAGGGTGGCAGGGGTGAAACAGAAGGTGCTGGGAACCTATGATGATGAACCAGACGTAGAAACACATAATCGTGACCGTTGCGAGCCGACATGTAAGTTTGCAATTGCGAACTATTACAAAACCCTCGGGAACTGTCAGAAATCCTTGCAAACACACAAAAAAAAAATTCCGCAAATTCGCGAGAATACGCAGATTTTGCGGATTGCGAGTTCGCAAATTCGCAAAATTCGCGAACGCCAGATTCGCAAAATACGCCCATACTTAGTCTTTTCTGCGGAGGGACTTTGTTGGCATAATTTCACGAGATGGACCATAGCGGGTGTACAGAGGACCAGCCTCACAAGTGGCCTGCAAAAATAATGGCTTTGTGGCAAAACTTACCAAGGGATTGGATATTGCTGGCCGACCTCAGCAACACACCGAACAAGTGGCTAATGCTGCTTGCAGCCCGTGACTACACAGGGACGTCAGATCACTGTATCTCTAAGTCACAGCCCTGCTTGGAATTCACGCTTGGGGTTGAGGCATTGGGGACACGAGGCAGCCATGAACATTTCTACTACGAGACCCACTCGGCTCACATTAGCCCTCTCTCTGCTTTACCGGGTACAACAGCGCTCATTGAAGCATTATTCAGCTCCGTAATCAACACTCACTGAAGAAGTGCATGCTGGGATTTGGAGTCTTTTGAACATCCGACCACAGCTGCAAACCACCAATAACAGAGCCTGCTACACTCCAGCCAAATGGAGCACCCTAGAACATTTAAAGAAGGTGGCGAGTGCAACCTGTGGTAATTAGCCATCTGAGGAAGACACTAACGCTGAAATTCATCATGCCTGTTACAGTGAATAAATGCCTGCCTGGTACTCCCCGCTGTGTCCTATGGTCTTTTCTGTGGAGGGACTTTGTTGGCATAGTTGCATAACAATAGCATTGCATAATAATGACATAATAATTGCAGGCCAGCATGACAACATTGAGCCGTTTGTGTGCACATGTGGAATAATGAAAAAAGATCATACAGCCTGCAATTTCACTGAAATAATCAACACTTGTGAAAATGAATTGCTGACTGGATCCGATATACATTATGAACTTCCCAGTGCTTTATGGACATGATAGTACACTAGGACTGCAAAGTGACATCGCAGTCTTAGATAAAGGGGGCAGGAGGAAGGTCACGCCCTCAATTATCCAGAAGGCTCACCTGTGACCAAGAATCTACATGAGTTGAAACACGTAAGGATTCCATGCTGCCATGATGAGGTTTTTGTGAATAAAAGCGCATATTTCCAGAGTCTGGTTTTGGCACTCTTCTTTTGTTTACAAAGGAAGTGTTTGTGTATATATATATATATATATATATATATATATATATATATATATATATATATATATATATATATATATATATATATATATATATATATATATATATATATGTATATATATATATATATATATCTATACTACTATTGTAAAGGAAGAACTTTGAACCTTTGAGGCCGGTAAACTCGGGAACTACAGCGCCAATCCACACACCCGATACATCGTTGTAATCGTCAGGGTGTGCAGATGGACATAGGCTATATAAACTTAATAAATATATGTTATTTAAAATATTTACCCAAAAAAAAGTAGTCCCTTGGAAGAAGCGCCGGCCGCGACCTGCGTGCCCAACGTGAGGAGCGCGGGGAGGAGCGGCGTCCAGGAGCGCGAGGAGGACCGGCGGACATGGCGCGGGGAGGAGCGATGAGGAGCGCGAACAGGCGGTGAGGAGCAGCGGACAGGCGGTGAGGAGCGGCGGACAGGCGGGAGGAGCGGTGAGCGGCAGATGAGGTAGGTTATTTATTTATTTATTTAGGAGCGGTGAGCGGCGGAAAAATGAAGCAAACATGAAAATCGTGAGCAAGAGGAAGCAAACAGAGCATTACAAAAGTGAGCCAAACGGCGCATTACAGGAGGAAAAAGTTACCTGTGCAGGTTACAAAAGCGTACATCGTGAGCAAGAGGAAGCAAACAGAGCATTACAAAAGTGAGCCAAACGGTGCATTACAGGAGGAAAAAGTTACGTGTGCAGGTTACTAAAGCGTAGAAAGTAAACATAGAGGTGTAGGAGGAAAAAGGGACGTGTGCAGGTAGCAAGTGGAAGCAAACAGAGCATTAAAAAAGTGAGCCAAACGGTGCATTACAGAAGGAAAAAGTTACGTGTGCAGGTTACAAAAGCGTAGAAAGTAAACATAGAGGTATAGGAGGAAAAAGTGACGTGTGCAGGTAGCTAGAGGAAGCAAACGGAGCATTAAAAAAGTGAGCCAAACAGTGCATTACAGGAGGAAAAAGGTACGTGTGCAGGTTACAAAAGAATACAAAGTAAACATAGAGGAATAATACTGCAAGACATGGAGGAAGGCTCCGGGGGACCCACGGACAACGTCGGGCGGGTGGGGGCCCTGAAGCCTAATTGCTCCCGGACAACGTCGGGACGGGCTGCTAGTATATGTATATATATATATATATATATATATATATATATATATATATATATATATATATATATATATATTACCTACTGGCGGTCGCCAGTAGGTTTATATAGTTAGGATTTTTTCCCTATGGGATTTCTGAAAATTCTATGTCTAATAACTTTGGCGTTTGTGGACGGAATCGGCTGAAATTTTCAGGAAAATGGCACATTTTGTTTCTGAGCAGCTCCTGGAAATTTGGGGGGGGGTTCGTCAAGGGGGGGCCGAGAAAAAAGGGGGGTCCCAAAACGCGTTTTTCCCATGTTAATTTCCATAGGGCGGTTGGACTCACTTTTAGCCCGAACGGCTGAATGGATTTCCACGAAACTTGGCAAAATTGTAGGGACTGTTAGCCCGATGTGCCTTTGCTAGGTCTCAATATATGTGCTTCAGTGGATTTTGAGAAATTAACGTTTAAATCAAGATATATATCTGTAACAGCGCTCCGGGCAGCGATCCGGTTAGCGAACTTTTCGCGTATCGGAACTTTGCGATGCGAAGCTGATTGGCCCTCCGGTGTCTGTCAACATTCTAAACAGTCCGGAGCGGCCGCCATCTTGTCTCTCGGTAGGATCGAGAGACAAGAGGAGGCCAACACAAAGGGGGAAATGAAGGAAAGGGGGCAAGGTAGACCCCTTCTGACCCCCTAGGATTGATGAGGGGGATATTATAGAGCCACGCGGGGCCCCAAAAAAAAAAAATCCGATTTTTTCGCTGTAGAGACGCGTCTTGGTAAGCGAACCGGGCAGCTAACCGGGAAGCTAACCGGCAGTGTAACGGGAGTCTGAGGAGTAGCTGATTGGCTGTCAACATTGTAAACAGTCCGGAGCGGCCGCCATCTTGTCTCTCGGTAGGATCAAGAGACAAGAGGAGACCAAAACAAAGGGGGAAATGAAGGAAAGAAGGCAAGGTAGACCCCTTCTGACCCCATAGGATTGATGAGGGGGATATTATAAAACCACGCGGGGCCCAAAAAAAAAAAATCATGAGGAGTAGCTGATTGGCTGTCAACATTGTAAACAGTCCAGAGCGGCCGCCATCTTGTCTCTCGGTAGGATCGAGAGACAAGAGGTGGAAAAAAAAAAGGTGTAAATGAATGAAAGGGGTAAGGCAGACCCCTCCTGAACCCCTAGGATTGATGAGGGGGCTATTAAAGTTCCCTGCGGGGCAAAAGAAAAAAAAAATTGCGATTTTTCGCGGTAAAGGTGCTTCCTGGTACGTTAACCGGGCAGCTAACCGGCAGCGTAACGGGAGTCCGACATATTGTGTTTTTTGAACGTTTGTGATATGTGCACGTGTGGATTTTGTCTAATTAAGGTTAAAAAAATATATATATATCTTTAAGCGTGTTCTGGCGCGCTTACGTTTTGGGTTTGGTTTGCGCTGCAGAGACGATACGTCACGGTTATGCGATGCATCATGAGGCGTCTCACGGGCTACGTGATACGTCACTTAATAAAGAATATATTTTACAGCTATAGATATTAGCTTTTAAAAAACCAATGAAATTCACAGAAAAAACCATAGGTTATAGACCATATATAGTTAGGAATTTGCATTTACAAAACCTTGAAAATTCACTGAAAAAACCATAGGTTATAGACCATATATAGTTAGGGATTAGCATTTAAAAAACCTTATTTTATTTGCACAAAACCATTGAAATTCCATATATAGTTAGTTGCACTAACTATATATCGCGGACCCGCAATCCACTGCTAATGATGTCACATATTACATCATTCATGACATGGTCAGTGACATCACTGATGACATCACTGATGACATCTCAAATGACATCACTGATGACATCACTGATGACATCTCAAATGACATCACTGATGACATCACTGACATCTCATTTGACATTACTGATTACATCACTGATGATATCATTTATGTGAAAATACATCTTCAGACTCTAATATAACCTTAGATACACTCAGTGTAAACAGGCACTCACAGACTGTCACACATCCATGGAGTTACTCACACACCTAGTCAGTCATGCAAAGAATCAATCACATCTCCATTTCCTCAACTATACAGTTATACACACCTTACTTATTCAAACATATAGTAACACATATTTACTCTCTTATACAATCCTTGATACAAGTTCACAATGATTCATACAGCCACTCACACATTCACTGGCTCTTATGTTCAGTTATTTATATATGTCAACTCTCACATGGAGTGTGTTTTACATATGTATTTACTTTGACATGTAGCACTGAGATATCCATTCACTCACCAATATACTCATGCACACAGTCAACTGTCCATACAGCTGTTTCTACATGCACTTTTGAACCCATACACCTAGGGAATCAACTGCTCACACATCTATGCACAGAGTTATACACCTCCCAGCCACCCACACACATACTCAGTCTCCCATACAAATACTTGGGCAACCATTCAATAACCCATATAGTTACTGATATAGCTACTGATTTAAACATGCAGCAGTTTACAGAACAACATAAATAATGATTGCCAAATTAAGACACTTTAATCACTAACCCATACACTCAGTGAGACACATTTAATCATTCTCTCATACAGTCAGTCATGCACCTACTAAATCCTTCATCCAGACACTTATACATCCACTCATTCTTCAATATGTAAGACATATTTTAACTTTACAGAAACATACAGTCACTGGGTGTTGTCATCAGTGATGTCATCAGTGATGTCATTTGAGATGTCATCAGTGATGTCATCAGTGATGTCACTGACCATGTCATGAATGATGTAATATGTGACATCATTAGCAGTGGATTGCGGGTCCGCGATATATAGTTAGTGCAACTAACTATATATGGAATTTCAATGGTTTTGTGCAAATAAAATAAGGTTTTTTAAATGCTAATCCCTAACTATATATGGTCTATAACCTATGGTTTTTTCAGTGAATATATATATATATATATATATATTCAAGCTCCACTTGCACCTGCCTGTCGCACTCCTTGGCTGGTGCCTGCCAGTCGGGGGTGCACCCGACAACAATATCCGCTCAGTAGTCCCTCCCCGCAATGTACGGGAAAACAGGAAGCAGCACTCCCAGGGTGAGTTCACAGATGTTTTAATTTCTAAAAATTTGAGAAATTAAAACATCTGTGAACTCACCCTGGGAGTGCTGCTTCCTGTTTTCCCGTACATTGCGGGGAGGGACTACTGAGTGGATATATATATATCGACCCAGTGAAGCAGGAACCATGCACTCTGGGAGTTGAAGTCCAGGGATTAGAACGGACTCCAGCGGGATGTGCCGACTGCATTAGGGGGAGGAGCGTCAGGCGCTGGACTTACACAGGTGCAGGAAGGAACATTTGGGATCGTCATTTGCTGCAATGCTGGGCGCTGAGGAAGGCTAAAACTAGCCGAAATGCATTCGCCGCCATTGTTGGGGAGGAAAATAAACGTGTTTGCTGACCTGTAAATCCCCTTGGCTCTCCGCGTTCTTCTTTGGAGGGATGGTGTTGGAAATATTTTGCTGTGTTGCCAGTTTACACAGAACGGAAGGCCCCCTGCGTCAAAAGCTGTCGGAGCACACACTGGCATTCAGCTGCTTGCAGCTACAAACTGCATCGAGGGATCGATAGCCTCCGAGAGCTGCCAGAGGACCTGGACGAGTGCTGGGGTTAATCGAGGTATTCCACCTCGAAGGGAATTACAGCCGCATTGACTGCCCGGACCCGGCACTCTACCCTTGGTACACTGGTGCAGGGTTCATGAGGGGACACAGGACAGCGACCGTCGAACTTTTCTCCCGCCAAGGCTTGTGCCGCTCTTCACCTACCTGCCACCAGCGAGACCCACAGTCAGCCCCACTCCCCCACGCCATCGACCCAGTGAAGCAGGAACCATGCACTCTGGGAGTTGAAGTCCAGGGATTAGAACGGACTCCAGCGGGATGTGCCGACTGCATTAGGGGGAGGAGCGTCAGGCGCTGGACTTACACAGGTGCAGGAAGGAACATTTGGGATCGTCATTTGCTGCAATGCTGGGCGCTGAGGAAGGCTAAAACTAGCCGAAATGCATTCGCCGCCATTGTTGGGGAGGAAAATAAACGTGTTTGCTGACCTGTAAATCCCCTTGGCTCTCCGCGTTCTTCTTTGGAGGGATGGTGTTGGAAATATTTTGCTGTGTTGCCAGTTTACACAGAACGGAAGGCCCCCTGCGTCAAAAGCTGTCGGAGCACACACTGGCATTCAGCTGCTTGCAGCTACAAACTGCATCGAGGGATCGATAGCCTCCGAGAGCTGCCAGAGGACCTGGACGAGTGCTGGGGTTAATCGAGGTATTCCACCTCGAAGGGAATTACAGCCGCATTGACTGCCCGGACCCGGCACTCTACCCTTGGTACACTGGTGCAGGGTTCATGAGGGGACACAGGACAGCGACCGTCGAACTTTTCTCCCGCCAAGGCTTGTGCCGCTCTTCACCTACCTGCCACCAGCGAGACCCACAGTCAGCCCCACTCCCCCACGCCATCGACCCAGTGAAGCAGGAACCATGCACTCTGGGAGTTGAAGTCCAGGGATTAGAACGGACTCCAGCGGGATGTGCCGACTGCATTAGGGGGAGGAGCGTCAGGCGCTGAACTTACACAGGTGCAGGAAGGAACATTTGGGATCGTCATTTGCTGCAATGCTGGGCGCTGAGGAAGGCTAAAACTAGCCGAAATGCATTCGCCGCCATTGTTGGGGAGGAAAATAAACGTGTTTGCTGACCTGTAAATCCCCTTGGCTCTCCGCGTTCTTCTTTGGAGGGATGGTGTTGGAAATATATATATATATATATACACATATATATATATATATATTTATATATTACCTACTGGCGGTCACCAGTAGGTAGTTATAGTTAAAACCTAGTTTCCATAGGAAATCCGCAACATTCTATCTGGAATAACTTTAGCGCTGGTGGACGTATCATCGCAAATTTCTCCAAGAAAATGGCCTGCTTCGCTCCGCTCTTTCCCTGAAAGCTTGGGGATGATTCGTGAAGCGGGGGCCAAGGAAAAAGGGGGGTCCAAAAACGTGTTTTCCTCATGAAATTTTCCATAGGACCTTTAGCCAGGGCTACAGCCCGAACAGCTGAACGGAATTACAACAAATTTGGCAAACAGGTAGAGTTCTGTGCGCAGATCACGCTTTTTGTTAAATGGTGTAAATCCGTTCAGTAGTTCCTGAGAAAATCATAAGCAAAATCATAAGTATATTTAGAGGTGCATACGGTAAGCTTACTGTACTCTGTACCTTCCCGAGCACGAGCTGAATGCTAATTGGCTGTCAACACTCCAAACCAGGAAGTGTTGGCAGCCATTTTGTGCCTCGGTAGAACCGAGGCACAAGAAAGCAGCGAAACAAACGTGGAAAGCGAAAAAAGGGAGCAGGGTAGAAACACCCTGAACCCCTAGGCCTGGTCAGGGGGTCCCACAAGGACCCCCAAGGCCCAAAAAAAATGTTTAAAAAAAAAAAGAATTGCGGGGTTCGCGTACGTACGTGAACTCTGCGGAAAAAAAACCCCGGGTCCGCTTCGTTAAAAATTAGCCCCCAGGGGCAAAATGATTAAAAAAGTGTAAGGGGGTCCCAATCCCCCCCACACTGCCCCAGGGACCACCACCCCCCGGGGCAAAGTAATTGTGATTGTGGGGGGGCATAGTGCCCCCCTGCAGCCCCGGGGACTGCCACCCCCCGGGGCTTTGGTATTAGTGATGGGGGGCCTCTAAGGCCCCCAAGCCCCGGGGAGCGCCACCCCCAGGGCTTTCTTTCTAGGTATGTGGGGGGCTCAAGGCCACTTCACAGGGGCTTTTTTCCAAGTATGCAGAGGGCTCATGGCCTCCCCGCAGACCCAGGGACCGCCACCCCCGGGACTTTAATATTAGTGATGGGGGGCCTCTAAGGCCCCCCGAGCCCCGGGGAGCGCCACCCCCAGGGCTTTACCTAGGGTGACCTAGCACTAGGACACCCCCGCGCCGCACGGCCACCTGCTGCTGCGTGCGTGCTCCCTGCCTTCTGCCTCGCTAGCCGAGCTCTGCCGCGTGACCACGCCCCCTGCCTTCTAGCGGCGTGGTCCGCGACCTGCCCCCGTCGTTATTGCTGTTTTCTTACTGTTTTTACTGTATTTTGTTCTTGTTGCCTGTCTCCCTGTCACTTGCCGAGTTTAGCCTTCTGTTTCTCTTGCTGCGTTAGCCCCTTCGTCCCCCCTCCCCGCTCCCCGCTTCCCGCCACCGCCGCTAACCCCGCCCCTTTTGCCTTCTGTACCCTCCCCGCTCCCGCCTCCCAGCTGCTCCGCCCCCCCCACGCACTTGGCCATATATGGCGACCGTGCGACGCAGGTGAGTGTGACCTAGCACTAGGACACCCCCGCGCCGCACGGCCACCAGCTGCTGCGTGCATGTTCCCTGCCTTCTGCCTCGCTAGCCGAGCTCTGCCGCGTGACCACGCCCCCTGCCTTCTAGCGGCGTGGTCCGCGACCTGCCCCCGTCGTTATTGCTGTTTTCTTACTGTTTTTACTGTATTTTGTTCTTGTTGCCTGTCTCCCTGTCACTTGCCAAGTTTAGCCTTCAGTTTCTCTTGCTGCGTTAGCCCCTTCGTCCCCCCTCCCCGCTCCCCGCTTCCTGCCACCGCCGCTAACCCCGCCCCTTTTGCCTGCTGTACCCTCCCCGCTCCCGCCTCCCAGCTGCTCCGCCCCCGCGCACTTCGCCATATATGGCGACCGTGCGAACGCGCAGCGGTCACGCGCAGCGGGCGCGCCGATTGTGCGCCGAAGGCGCGCCAAAGGTAAGCCCCTCTACGCCCGTCCGCACCTGGACCGCACCCAGTGCCAGGACCCCTGGCCCCCGAAGACCCCGGCCGACCCGCCTGACGTACACCGCCGCCAACCTCAGCGCACTCAATGCCGGTCGACTCCCAGGGTGCTACCACGCCACACCACGACGCACCCACGGACCCTTCAGCTGCCACGCCTGCAAATTCACCTGCATCCGGACCTGCATCGCACCAACACCCGCCAAGTCGAACACCAGCAGCACCCACCTCAAGTGCATCCTGCTCAACACCCGCTCCGTCCACAGACACGCCATCGAACTCTGGAACCTCCTCGACACCACAGCCCCTGACGTTGCCTTCCTCACGGAGACCTGGATGAACGCCTCTTCAGCTCCCGACATCGCCATCGCCATCCCAGAGGGCTACAAGATCACCCGGAGGGATCGCACCGCCAACCAGATGGGAGGAGGCATCGCCATCATCCACAGGAACACCATCCGTATCACGACCAGCACCGACAACACCCTTACCACCGCCGAACACCTGCACTTCCAGATCCACACCGACCTGAAGACCACCCTCAGAGGCACCCTGATCTACCGACCTCCAGGACCACGCACCCAATTCAGCGAGGACATCGCCGACTTCGTCAGCCCGCATGTCCTCCCCTCCGCTGACTACATCCTCCTGGGAGACCTCAACTTCCACCTGGAGAACAACAACGACCGCAACACCAGCACCCTGCTCGACAACCTCGCCAATCTTGGACTCAAGCAGCTGGTGTCCACCCCCACCCACCTCGCCGGACACACACTCGACGCAGTCTTCTCATCCAGCACAGACATCGCCTTCAGCCACGCCACAGAGCTTCAATGGACGGACCACAGCTGCGTCCACTTCACCTTCAAAAGAATGACGACCCACCACCACCAGCAACAGGCTGCCCGCAGAAGCTGGAACAAGATCACAGCCGACCAGCTCGCCACCTCCCTGAGCCAGCACCCTCCTGCCAGCTCAGCGAACCCCAGCCAGGCCGCCGACAACCTCACGAAGTGGATCAGCAACTGCGCGGACGAGCTCGCCCCGCTGAGGACCCCGCCCAGCAGACCCGGCAGCAAGAAAGCCCCATGGTTCACCGATGAACTCAAGAGCTCCAAGAAGAACTGCCGAGCCCTCGAGAAAGTCTGGAGAAGGGAACCAACACCGGACAACATGACCACCTTCAAGCTTGCCACCCGGAAGCACCACCAGCTGATCCGCTCCGCCAAGAAAACTGCATTCAAGAACCGGCTGGACAACAACGCACACAACTGCAAGGAACTCTTCAACATCGTGAAAGAGCTATCCAACCCCAGCGCAGGAAACAACAACATCACCCCATCGCAAGACCTCTGCAACTCCCTCGCCTCATACTTCCACAACAAGATCGCGGACATACACAACAGCTTCAACAACCAACCAACGTACACCACGACCGAACCACCACCCCCCACCACCACCCTCCGCGCCTGGACTCCGATCAGCACCGAAGACACCGTCCGCACGATGAACTCCGTCCACTCCGGATCTCCGACCGACCCCTGCCCTCACCACGTCTTCAACAAGGCCAACACTGTCATCGCACCCCACCTGCGAGACATCATCAACACCTCCTTCGACACCGCCACCTTCCCTGAGAGCTGGAAGCACGCCGAACTCAGCGCTCTACTCAAGAAACCCACAGCGGACCCCACCGAACTCAAGAACTACCGCCCCATCTTGCTCCTCCCGTTTCCAGCCAAAGTCATCGAGAAGACCGTCAACAAGCAGCTGGCCGCCTTCCTTGAGACGAATGGATCCCTCGATCCCTCACAGTCTGGCTTCCGAGCCAACCACAGCACCGAGACCGCCCTCATCGCCGCCACCGATGACATCCGAGCCCTGATGGACAACGGAGAAACAGCGGCCCTCATCCTCCTAGACCTCTCCGCGGCATTCTACACTGTCTGCCACCGCACCCTAGTACAGCGCCTCAGCAACGTCGGAATCCAGGAGAAGGCTCTGGAATGGATCATCTCCTTCCTCGACGGAAGAACACAGAGAGTGCGCCTACCACCGTACAAGTCAGAGGCCACCGAAGTCATCTGCGGCATCCCTCAAGGATCCTCGCTGAGCCCCACCCTCTTCAACGTCTACATGAGCCCCCTCGCGGCCATTGCATGCCAACACAACCTCAACATAATCTCCTACGCCGACGACACCCAGCTGATCCTCTCCCTGACCAACGACCCCGCCGCCGCCAGAGCCAACCTGCACGAAGGGATGAAAGAGGTAGCCGAGTGGATGACGACCAGCCGCCTGAAACTGAACTCAGACAAGACGGAGGTCCTCATCCTGGGCTCTTCGCCCTCCGCCTGGGACGACTCCTGGTGGCCTCCCGCCCTGGGCACCGCACCCAAACCGACAGACCACGCACGCAACCTGGGCTTCATCCTGGACTCCTCCCTCTCCATGACCAGGCAAGTCAACAACGTCTCCTCGGCATGCTTCAACATCCTACGCATGCTACGGAAGATCTTCTGGTGGATCCCCACCGAGACCAGGAAGAACGTCACCCAGGCCCTCGTCACCAGCCGACTGGACTACGGCAACGCCCTCTACGCCGGTACCACCGCCAAGCTCCAGAAGAGACTCCAGCGGATCCAGAACACCTCAGCCAGACTCATCCTCGACATCCCACGAACCAGCCACATCTCCGGACATCTGAGAGACCTGCACTGGCTCCCCGTCAACAAGAGAATCACCTTCCGCCTCCTCACCCACGCACACAAAGCCCTACACGACCAAGGCCCGAGCTACCTCAACAACCGAATCAACTTCTACGCTCCCAAACGCCACCTCCGATCAGCCAACCACGCCCTCGCCGCCGTCCCCCGCATCCGAAGAGCGACAACAGGAGGAAGGTCCTTCTCCTACCTGGCCGCCAAGACCTGGAACTCCCTCCCGACCGACCTGCGCCTGACCCAAGACCACCTCTCCTTCAGGAAGAAGCTGAAGACCTGGCTGTTCGAGCAGTAACGGCACCCCCCGGCCCCCAGCGCCTTGAGACCCTACGGGTAAGTAGTGCGCTCTATAAATGTCTTTGATTGATTGATTGATTCTTTCTAGGTATGTGGGGGGCTCAACCCCCCCACATGCCCCAGGGTCCAACACCCCCGGGGCTTTGTTGGCCTTGGGAGGGAAGCCGTGCGGCCCCCCTCCTGGAGCCCTCAATGGCCCTGGGGACTGCCACCCCCAGTGCCGGCTCCAGCAGTGTCCCGGGGTGCCCACCCCTGGGACACTGCTGTATGCTGTGGTAGGGCGGGAGCCTCGCGGCTCCCACCCTCCCACAGCAAACTGATTTGATTTATGAAAGATAGAGCAGGAAACCTCTCTCTTTCAAAAATCAAAGATGATTGCTTTTCTGTATGGGGAGCAGCATGTTAGCTGCTCCCCATCCCCATGAGTGATGGCACTGACCATGTCATGAGTGATGTAATATGTGAAGTCATCAGCAGTGCATTGCGGCCGCGCAAGTTATAGTTAACTATAACTGGGGAATTTCAATGGTTTTGTATGAGTGAAATGTCCAGCTAACTATAACATGTGTGAAACCTATGGTTTTTCAGTGAATTTCTAAGGTTTTTTAAATGCTAATTTTTAACTATAACGTGTGTGAAACCTATGGTTTTTTCAGTGAATGTATATATATATATATATATATACATATCATATATATATATATATATATATATATATATATATGTATATATATATATATATATATATATATATATATATTACATATGTGAACAAGGGCTTTGGAAGCCCGAAACGCGTCTTGCCCTCGCTGTTTTCAACCCTTGAACAATAAATCATCTGTGTATCCAGTTCGTGGTCCGTCTCCTTATTGCCCGGTGGGTTCTGATTCTCACAAGAACCAGTAGTGGCTGCTTTTGGAGTTTGCGCTGATATAGGTCAGTGCGGGTCTGCGGGGACTGCCATCCGACAGCCAACAAGCAGCGTGAGTGAACTGCAAAATTAGAACTGGGCACTGTGTCTGTAGCCCACTGGAGGGCAGTTAAATATGGACCAAAAGCACGAAAACGCATTGAGAACACGGACTCCACCGAAGGAGTATTACCAAACTACAGCTCCCAGCATGCACCCATTGGAGGACGCATGCGCAATGGACAAATAGGGCTGCAGTTCCATCCGGTCTCAATGAGTGCCATCCCCTGAGGAAGAAGCGAGACGCTTCGAAACGCGTTGGGACCCCTTGAAAATAACAGGCGCAGGGCGCAGTTTTGCAATAAAGAAGGTTGTACCTGTTCACACACGGAGTGGCGTCTTCATGTCAGAGGCATCTTAGGGTGAAGAATATATATATATATATATATATATATATATATATATATATATATATATATATATATATATATATATATATATATATATATATATATATATATATATATATATATATATATATACATAAATCAAAAAAAGCTCCTGCTGCAACACTTCGCCTTTGTGGGAGTGGCTCGAACCAGTGGAGCAGCCAGAATTAATATCCAAGTGAAAGCGGCGTTCCTCACGAGCACTCAGGTAAAGGACAACGAACACAATCCACTCTGTAATCCAAACGTTAGATTTATTACTTCATAAATCCAGGTGACGAGTTTCGCACTCCACAGAGTGCTTGATCACACAACTTGCACCAAGAGCCACACATTATTTATGTTAACAAACAAAGTAATAAACATGAATGACGGACTTGCATTATCAACAGGTTGAACAGAGTTGTATATCAAGTTGCCATATTGGAATGGTAAGGGTCTTGTTGTTTAGACATATATCATAGTGAATTAATGCTATTTACAACACCAATGTGAATATATCTAGAAAATTCCCGACGGCAATAATACTCAATATATATGTACATATCTTCATATTCAATTATATACATGGAGCTGTGTACTGGAGTAGCGTTTGAATTTAATCATGAGTTATAACATGAAGGAGAGGTTGTTATGCACCCTTTTCTTTATATTCAGATCTACCGGTCAAGGACGATCAGAGTGCGTCGTCTATCGTGACTCCTCCCTGACTTCGCGTCATGCTACGGAGTGTAGTCATGGTGACGCGGGACTAATGTTGCTCTTCCCCGAATTACTAAGGGAGGGGGAGTCTCCTGCAATTGAATATCCATGTAATAGATGTAATATTCGGTTTTCATCTCTTGTTAGTGAGATACGAGGGGGCAGGGTTTTCGGATAATCTTATCCTACTACCATAAATACATATGGCAACTTGATATACAACTCTGTACAACCTGTTGATAATGCAAGTCCGGCTGCTCCGCCGGTTCGAGCCACTCCCACAAAGGCGAAGGGTTGCAGCGGAGCTTTTTTTGATTTATGGATATTGACGAAGCAACCTACGCGGTTTCAGAAGGAGTCCTAGCACCAAGATTACATTGGATTCAACCGGATAGAACTGAAGGAGACGCACACTCTTCGTGGAGAATACGTCTACGGAGGTAAGCGTTCCCGCCGGCTCACATGTGAACTGTTGATTCGCTAGGACTCGCTAGGACATTATCCTACAAAGTTCCCCTGTTTATTTTTGCTAATACCTGGGGACTTTTCATAACGGATATTGCACTGTGAAACAAGGGGGAACCCTGTATCTTACGGGGAGGCAACAGGACACTATAACACAGACCACTCATCTAATCCAAGGGTAAAACGATCATCTTTTACCCAGGAACTGAAAATGGATGAGGAGAAAGAGAGGAGGGAAGCAGCATTGTCCCTCTTTGCGAGAGCACCGGGGAAAGCAAGTACACTCCCCACACCCACCAGGGCAGACAAAACCATCATGGACAGATTACGAAGATACGAAAAACTCCACAAACTTGAAGTTTCAAAATGGTGGGAAGCCACATCATTACAAGATTACTTGGATAAGAATATGATACCTAGAGGACTGAGAATATATTTGATTCCATCATATGACTCTTTAGACCCACAAATGCTTGAAGATTGGTCTGAAAACGCTACAAACAGCTCTAGGGTAATGATGCAAATCTTAATAAAATACGCATGGGCTGACAGAACTAAAATTAAAAAAGAAATTGAAGAAATATCTGAAGAATTAAATAAACACGATGAACAAGAAATCATCATCAAATTTCTTGAAGAAATGAAAAAACGTTTAAAAACTCTAGAAGATGATATAAAAAAGAGAAAACAATATAAATTACATAGAGACTGTGGTGACTATGAATCTGGTAGAATACTCACGTACAACAAGAAATATGATCATCTCTATGAGAATCAAATACAAACAAACCAGACCTCATATACCAATGAGGAAACAGCGACAGAAGAGGAAGATAATGCAGAATTACTGACTGACATGTCAGACTTAACTGTGAGCTCAGAAAGCCTCAAATCAACGGAGGAACCAGGACCAAAAATGAGCAATTTTTTATTGCAATACCGGCTCATGAAACAGAGCCGGGAAGCCACAAGATCTTCAACAAGACTTCTAGAGAAAAATCAAGCACAAGCCCCGAACACAAGAGGAAGACTAAGAAATACCAGACAAAGAGGAGGAAGAAATGGAAACAGAGGAACAAACAGAACAGAAAACCATACGCCAGTGGGAACAAGAAGGGCACAACGGAAGAGAAAATAATGATGGATGATACACAGGTAAACAAAACCATAATTACCTTATCTGATAAACACATAAGCATAAAAGACAAAAGAACACTGTGCTTAGGTTTGTCGTTTTGCCCCACCGTAACGATGGATTATGCTGAAGACAAGATTGACATTTTCAAATTTTGTAGAAAATTGAAACTCAAGAAGTGGCACAAATTGAAACCCAAAAGAAATAAAAGACAACACAGGAATGATCAGAACATAGACAATGATAACATGATCATAGGTGATATAGACAATTTAGTGGCCATTGATGAACTAACTAATGAAGAAGATGAACTCGATCTAAGCAGTGAGGCGAGGAGAATCCTGGATGCCTTAGAAATCAAACACAATCAGGCAGCAGACACTAACTTCAAACCCAAGTCTACTTTCACTCCTAAAATGAATCACGACAATATAGATTCCTTTCAAGACCAGATACGTAATGAACTATTGGAGTTAAGCAGGCGAAACTGGACCAATAGCAAGAAAAAAGTAAAATTTAATATAACTGTAACCCAGAAAAAAGCTATACAAGACCTAGCTAGCGACCCCAGCATTCTTATCCGACCTGCGGATAAAGGGGGAAACATCGTCATAATGCCCAGGGAAATGTATATAGCAGAAGCTGAAAGACAATTATATGATGGACTAACTTACAAGACATCGAATCGCACTGAGTACAATAACAGCATTAAAGACATCTGGGAAAAACTAAGTGAATGGAAAGATAAGGGTTGGCTGGAATGGGAGGAATACTGCTACCTCAAAAAAGATTATCCAATTCTAACCATCCTATATCTCCTTCCTAAAGTACACAAATGTGTTGACAATCCCCCTGGGAGACCTATAATTTCGTCTAGAGGATGTGTACTTGAAAACATCTCACGTTACATCGATCATTTTCTTAGGGATTTTGTCATGGATCTTCCCACTTATATGAGAGATACCAAGGATTTCCTTGACAAAATCAACCAAGTGAAGATTGACAAAAACTGTTTACTAATAACTATGGATGTAAATGCCCTTTACACCATAATTGAACACAGCCAGGGGATGGAAGCATGTGCCAGATTTCTAAAAAGAAGGGACATAAGATTTCTGGGACATACTACCATGGTGCTGGACATGATAAAACACTGCCTAGAAAACAACTTCTTCTGTTTTAATGGTGAGATCTTCCTGCAAGCCCACGGTACTGCGATGGGTACTTCTTTTGCGCCGAGCCTGGCGAACCTATTCATGGGAGCATGGGAGGCAGACATCAATAACGATGCCGAACTCAAAAGGGACTTCCAGAAAGTCCGTTTATGGCTCCGCTTTATAGATGACATTTTTGTCATCTGGTCAGGTAGCAACTCGGAAGCTGTTGAATTCATCAAAAAACTGAACAACAATAACCGTAACATTAAACTCACATGTAACATCAGTGATCGAGAGGTTGAATACCTAGACACCAAGGTTCAGATTACTGGTATTACCATTAAAACTGTACTTTTCAGAAAAAACATGGCAGGTAACTCTCTGTTACATGCAGAGAGCAACCATCCAGATAACCTGAAATGGAGCATCCCCTATGGGGAACTCCTAAGAGCAAAAAGAAATTGCAGCAACAATCTAGACTATCTAACAGAAGAAAAAACGATGACACAGAGATTCCTCCATCGAGGATATCCGATGTGGGTGATTAAGAAAGCCATCAAAAAGGTATCTGAAATTGAGAGAAAAGACCTACTAATCACTAAAAACAAGAAAGAAGAGGAGGATCCTAACATCACCAGAGTAATTCTTACTTATAATGGGAATTCCAAACAAATACACAAAAGCATAGCTAAAAACTGGAATTTATTGACATCTGATCCCATAATTGGAGACAGTTTACCCAAAAGCCCTAGTATAACTTACAAGAGAGGACGTACTTTAAGAGACCTATTGGTCCACAATGACATAAGCAACACAACTGTCCCCAGAGGTATTGATCTACAGGGTTTCTACCCATGTGGCCACTGTAAAGCCTGTGCTAACAGCCACATGAAAAAAGAATTTTGGAACCCCAGCATCAACAAGATGCAACAAATTAAACAATTCCTCACATGTACCACTCCATTTGTCGTCTATGCATTACCCTGCCCATGTGAATTGATATACATAGGGAGCACGACACACATGGCGAAAAAACGAGTACTGGAACATACTCGAGCTATCAGTAACCTGGACCAGCAATATCCGATAGCACGCCATTTCGAGAGTCACCATTTCTCTGATCCTAAAAAACTCACCTACTATATACTTGAGCAGGTTAACATTGGCCCAAGAGGAGGTAACCGGTTGTTGAAACTAAGACAAAAAGAATCTAAATACATTATTAACCTATGTACACGTTACCCCAAAGGGCATAATATGGATGAGGAATATAATGTACATTTTACAAAAATGAATTACTGTATGTTTATGCAACTTATGATTCATTAATATGCACTTGTAATTTAAATTGTTGCAATACTGATCGATACCAATCATATTCTAACTATGATATCTTTTCCATCTCCCCTCCCCCTCTCTCTCTCTTTTCTTTCATCTACAGATCCTAAAGGGGTGGAGATGTCAAGACTGAATGACATGTTTACCCTAAACCTTTACTGTGGTCTCCTCCTCTCATCCTCATCCTATGCGAAAGTAACATTTTATATATTTTAATTTGCACTTTATGATTTATTGTATGGAATTGTACCAAAATACCGCACTCCTTTTGCTTTTAATCAGTACAGGTTGTTAATGAATAGATACTTGGTAGCTTTAATTAGAGGTTTAAGTCCCTTTCCACTAACCAGGAAGTACCATAAGACATACATGTAACCTTATGTATTTATGGTAGTAGGATAAGATTATCCGAAAACCCTGCCCCCTCGTATCTCACTAACAAGAGATGAAAACCGAATATTACATCTATTACATGTTCAATTGCAGGAGACTCACCTTCCCTTAGTAATTCGGGGAAGAGCAGCATTAGTCCCGTGTCACCATGACTACACGACGTAGCATGACGCGAAGTCAGGGACGAGTCACGTTAGACGACGCACTCTGATCGTCCTTGACCGGTAGATCTGAATATAAAGAAAAGGGTGCATAACAACCTCTCCTTCATGTTATAACTCATGATTAAATTCAAACGCTACTCCAGTACACAGCTCCATGTATATAATTGAATATGAAGATATGTACATATGTATTGAGTATTATTGCAGTCGGGAATTTTCTAGATATATTCACATTGGTGTTCTAAATAGTATTAATTCACTATGATATATGTCTAAACAACAAGACCCTTACCATTCCAATATGGCAACTTGATATACAACTCTGTACAACCTGTTGATAATGCAAGTCCATCATTCATGTTTATTACTTTGTTTGTTAACATAAATAATGTGTGGCTCTTGGTGCAAGTTGTGTGATCAAGCACTCTGTGGAGTGCGATACTCGTCACCTGGATTTATGAAGTAATAAATCTAACGTTTGGATTACAGAGTGGATTGTGTTCGTTGTCCTTTACCTGAGTGCTCGTGAGGAACGCCGCTTTCACTTGGATATATATATATATATATATATATATATATATATATATATATATATATATATATATATATATATATATATTCAATGAAAAAACCATAGGTTATAGGCCATATATAGTTAGGAATTAGCATTTACAAAACCTTATTTTACTCGCATAAAACCATTGAAATTCCATATATAGTTAGCTAACTATAAGCGCTAACTATATATCGCGCACCCGCAATCCACTGCTGATGATGTCACATATTACATCATTCATGACATGGTCAGTGACATCACTGATGACATCACTGATCACAACATCCAATGATTGTATGTGTCTGTAAAGTTTAAATATGTTTCACATATTGAAGAATGAGTGGATGTATAAGTGTCTGGATGAAGAATTTAGTAGGTGCATGACTGACTGTATGAGTGAGTGATTAAATGTGTCTCACTGAGTACATGGGTTAGTGACTAAACTGTCTTAATTCGTGCATCAGTATGTTTGATGTTGTGTAAGCTGCTGCATGTGTTGATCAGTAGCTATAAGAGTGGCCATATGGGTTATTGATTGGTTGCCCAAATATTTGAATGGGAGGCTGAGTGTGTGTGTGGGTGGCTGGGAGGTGCGTGACTCTGTGCATAGATGTGTAAGCAGTTGATTCACTAGGAGTATGAGTTCAAGAGTGCATGTGGAAACAGCTATATGGGCGGTTGACTGTGCATGGGTGTGTTGGTGAGTGAATGGATTTCTCATTGCTACATGTGCAAGTAAGTACGTATGTAAAACACAATACATGTGAGAGTTGAGATATATAAATAACTGAACATAAGAGCCAGTGAATGTGTGAGTGGCTGTATCGATCACTGTGAGCTTGTATCAGGGATTATATAAGAGAGTAAATATGTGTTATTATATGTTTGAATAAGTAAGATGTGTATAACTGTATAGTTGAGGAAATGGAGGTGTGATTGATTCTTTGCATGACTGACTAGGTGTGTAAGTAACTCCATGGATGAGTGACAGTCTGTGAGTGTCTGTTTATACTGAGTGTATGTAAGGTTATATTAGAGTCTGAAGAGGTTCATTGTATTATCACATGAGTGATGTGATCAGTGATGACAAATGAGATGTCATCAGTGATGTCATTTGAGTTGTCATCAGTGATGTCATTTGAGATGTCATCATTGATATCATTTGAGTTGTCATCAGTGATGTCATTTGAGATGTCATCAGTGATGTCATCAGTGATGTCACTGACCATGTCATGAATGATGTAATATGTGACATCATCAGCAGTGGATTGCGGGTGCGCGATATATAGTTAGCGCTTATAGTTAGCTAACTATATATGGAATTTCAATGGTTTTATGCGAGTAAAATAAGGTTTTGTAAATGCTAATTCCTAACTATATATGGCCTATAACCTATGGTTTTTTCATTGAATTTTCAAGGTTTTGTAAATGCAAATTCCTAACTATATATCCACTATAACCTATGGTTTTTTCTGTGAATTTCATTGGTTTTTTAATAGCAAATATGAAAAGCTTTAAAATGTCAAGTACGTGATAGATAAAAACATTTTCGTATTTATGCACGCTGATGTGCTTTGAACGCTGCCCCCCCCTCCCCTCCGTTGTAATCCGTCGTACCTCCTTGTCTCTCCATTTGATTGATTGTTGTCCAAGCATTTACTGTTTTAGAATTGGTTCTCTTTGGATCATTCTCTATTTACAAACAAGCACAAAGTCGCAATACTCTGTTTAGTCTTTGCAGATAGTGAAAAATCGTGTAAAAAAAATAAAAGTAATCGAGCAAAATCAGTAGGCCACTAATTGGATCTCTTTTTGACCTCGCTAAAATAGAAATATTAGGAACAACCCTTCTTGAGAAATACGAAAATAGTGACATGAACTGAGCTCCACACCATGAGGGCTGCAAGACAGCTCGGCTCCATCACCCATCCCGCACAAAATAATGACAAACCCTATGCAAATATTAAAATTATAGACAACACACCAGCAAAGAAACAGGGTAAAACATTTTATTAAAAAACTATTTACATAACGTTGGTTTATAAGATGATGTCAGTAGTGGACCGATGTGTGAATAGATCGAAAACAGCACAAGGCTCCAAGATCCGGATAGCAAGCTCCTGGATGTTGGGTGCCATAGTTTAGAGTTCTGAATTTCAGCCTTTTTCAATGCCTGTGCTTTGTTGAATCAAAATGGCGGCTTGACACAAAGCTGACTCAAGCGTTGCTACTGATGCTATGCAGACCAAAACTGGTTTTCAGTTTGTACATTTTTCTAGATTTTTCAATCCAAGTTTGGTTGACTTTGTAGAACGATGGCTTCAGATTTTCAACATACGGTGTGGTGGCGCTGACTGGGAGGGGGCGCTTCGCTCCTGCCCCCTCCCCAAGTAAGATTTTCATACGTGAAAGTACGTTAATGGTTTTGGTCCCTGAGATGCTTCGATGTCACTACCATTCTCAAATAGCATAAGTTCTAGATGTTGGGTGCCATAGTTAAGAGTTCTGAGCAGCGCTTGTAACACTGTCTGAAGCTTATTTCCACCTACTGCAGCTTCACTATTCTCAAAGTAAGTGAGTGTCGTTTGTGGACCTGACTGCATTAGAAAACAATGTGATATGTTACCTTCCTAAACAGCTTGACGGAGGCCCCTGAGGGACGCTGTGATGGCCATGGACTCGGAGAAGACGCTTGGCTCCGACACCCTCCCCAAGTCTTATAGCACTGGTGTAGCCTGAGATCGCCCCCGACATAGGCGGCCGGCTCCCGGCGGTACTTTTTGCCTTTTGATGACTCTTCAATTCTGGACCTTGTCCCACAATCCGTTTGACCTGAAGACAAGCTGTAGTGGGGCGCCCCTTTATCGTTTTAGTTGCCATTCCGCCCGCTTTTGCTACACTGTGCCTCTTCCGCCATTCAGCTGTTTTCCGCCCGCTCTTGCGACTACAGCGTCTCGCTCACCATGTAGTTGAGATGCGCCCGCTCTTGCGGTGCAGCGATAGGCGGCTGCCACAGGACTCTCAAAATGGCGGCCGGCTCTTCGGTTTTGGGCCTGGTCCACTAAAATGGCCCTGGGACACCTTGGAACTCGGACGCTTGTCTGCTAGGGCTTGGGTCCCATTCTCGAAAAGCGTCCCCTCAGCCGTGAAGATTCTACAAAAGTCTTGGGGGCCTCCGACTCCCGCAGGCTTCTGGTGGGGAGCGGCTGCCATGATTGCTCGTGGAATGGCCACGACGGAGCTACGAGATGGTAGTGGTCTCATGCTGACGCCAGCTTTAGTGTGAAACATCCAGAAACACTGTAGACTACCAATTCGATCAGTTCCGGTAGCGCCCCAACATGACCCGGAAGAGAAGAACTTGCCCTCCCCTCTTTGACTGATGGTTCTTGTTGCCTGTCCCCTCTGTTGTCATTTAACAGAACTTTTTGGACTGCTGAAAGGGGTTGTGTTCTGAACGCTGGTTGGTGGAGACATTTAGACTATATTCTTGACCTACGTTGTCGCGTAATGCGTTTTATGACACGCCGCGTTAGCGCACCCGGAAGTGATCCGAGGCGCGGCGCGCAGCGCGTAACGTAAGCATAACAGGTCATGTGACTTGTTAATAAAACTTTTCATTGGTTCATTTTACTTTTGTTAATTTAATGATGAAAAGCTTGGTCTTATGACCTAAAAATTACGCTTTTTATTATTTTCGAACAATATTTTTTTTTCAAACATATGTTATAATATTCCAGGCTAATGTACTTTCCCGGAAAATTTACAACTGTCTTGCAAGTAAAATATATTCCTTTTTCGAGAAAAAGGGCGTTTCTTCCTTCCATGACGGAGCCGTTGAGTAAAAGAGATTCGGCCTGCTGTCTTAGTCGCCGATACGCCTGATTATCAGATTCTTATCGATCACTTTATGTTGCAGACATGAAAAACACAACTGCCCTTGACCATTTATCTTTACTGCGTTCCTACATATTATACCTTTTATCCGTCATGTAATTGGACTGCTTTATTTCACTTGCCTTTTACTGATTCCAAAACAGTCACTAAAAGTAAAAACTTTACAAATGAAAATACTACTACCGTGTTTTGTTTTAAAAACCTTTATTGTGAAAATGTCAGTATACAAATACGGGCCTATAACCACGTGGGCCGGCCACGGAGCAAACTCAAATCGTATATGATGAGGAGACATTTACACTGTAGAAGAACGTAACGAGCGGGCCATTAGGTGACAAGAACAAAGGTGTCTAACAGTTGCGGAATCGGTGGACGTACATTTTGTAATTAAAATACGACAGGGCCACTTACAATAACATTTTCTAGATATACATTTGCGGGCAAAGAGTTACGAGTCCCATTTATACCGGCGCCATTTTGGGCGAGGCCGGGCAGGTCCAAGATATAGTCAAAATGTCTCCACCAACCATCGGCCAGACCAGAACCCCTTTCGGCCCTTTATGTTACAAGATGGTGTCTTCTATTCAGAAAATATTGGTGGCAGCATTTTGAAAGGAAACAGAAACAGCCGTTCTCCTAGTGAGTTTCACATTGTTACATTTAGGAAGAATGTTGAAGAGTAGTATGTGGAAAATCTGAAGCCATTTTTCTACAAACTCTCAATCAGACTTAGATGGAAAAAAAACCTGAAGAATGTACAAACTGAAAACCAATTTTTGTCTGTATAGCACCAACAGTAACGCTTGAGTCAGCTTTGTGTCAAGCCGCCATTTTCATTCAATCAATAGCGTCCCCCTGCACACATTCAGGGACCTGGTCGTGTCTTTAGATGAAACGCATTGTAGGAAAAGAAGCAGAAAGGAAAAGGAAAAAATTTCCGCCGGACCTAGTGAAGCTGCAGCAGGTGCAAATAAGCTTCAGACAGTCTTACAAGCACTGCTCAGAACTCTCAACTGAGGCACTCAACATCCAGGACTTGCCATTCGGATCTTAGCGCCTTGTATTTTTGTTTTGTTCTTGATGGAGGGGAAACAACAAAAAACAGGCATTGAAAACGGCTCAACTGGAGCAAAAAAAAAATTACTTCTTGGGTGCATTAGGGCATTTATGATTTTCGAATGCCGTATTCATCAGGTTGATGCTCATGTTGCCATAGGACAGCATAGCACCACAGTGTATACAAGTTAACTTCATATGTTCAGATGAGGCAGGTGGCATATTTAGCATTCACCTTCTTTGATCCAGGAGGGATGGAGAAAAACTGCCAGATGAAACTTGGCCATCCAGATCTCGGCGCGTTCGACTCACTGTACCGCAACAGTGACCGCAATTCAGCTGGACACGCCGTCTTTCGGCGCAGCATTGTAGGATGGCCACACCAGTGCGGCAATTTGCTGGACACCACCTCGGTGCCATCCAGATCTCGGCGCGTTCATTCATTCAATAGCGTCCCCCTGCACACATTCAGGGACCTGGTCGTGTCTTCAGAAGAAACGCATTGTAGGAAAAGAAGCACAAAGGAAAAGGCAACAAGTTCCGCCGGACCTAGTGAAGCTGCAGCAGGTGCAAATAAGCTTCAGACAGTTCTACAAGCACTTCTCAGAAATCTCAACTGAGGCACTCAACATCCAGGACTTGCCATTCGGATCTTGGCGCCTTGTGCTGGTTCCGACCTATTCACACATCGGTCCGCTACTGACATCACCTCATAAGCCAACGGGGCACCCCACGCCGACTTCCGGCGCAGCATTGTAGGATGGCCACACCAGTGCAGCCACTTGCTGGACACCACCTCGGTGCCATCCGGATCTCAGCGCGTTCGAGTCACTGTGCCGGAAGAGTAACCGAAACTCAGCTGAACACGCCGTCTTTCGGCGCAGCATTGTAGGATGGCCACACCAGTACGGCAATTTGCTGGACACCACCTCGGCGCCATCCGGATCTCGGCGCGTTCGAGTCACTGTACCGCAACAGTGACCGCAATTCAGCTGGACACGCCGTCTTTCGGCGCAGCATTGTAGGATGGCCACACCAGTGCGGCAATTTGCTGGACACCACCTCGGTGCCATCCGGATCTCGGCGCGTTGTGCTGCCTTCGGCCTATTCGCACATCGGTCCGCTACTGACGCCGCCTCACGTGCCAACGGATTTTCTACGCTTTTTGTAGCCCTATGTCGCATAACAGGTCATGTGACTTGTTTATAAAACTTTTCATTGGTTCATTTTACTTTTGGTTTCCTAAAGATGGAAGGCTTGGTCATATGACCTAAAAATAACACTTTTCATTGGTTTAGAACATTTTTTTTTCCCAAACGATGAAAGCCCCACCTTGTTTCTGGATCATTCAGACTGAAGCTGGCGTCAGCATGAGAGCACCACCATCTCGTGGCTCCGTCGTGGTCATTCCGCGAGCAATCATGGCAGCCGCTCCCCACCGGAAGCCTGCGGGAGTCGGGGGCCCCCAAGACTTTTATACAATCTTCACGGCTGAGGGGACGCTTTTCGAGAATGGAGCCCAAGCCCTAGCAGGCAAGCGTCCGACTTCCAAGGTGTCCCAGGGCCATTTCAGTGGACCAGGCCCAAAACCGAAGAGCCGTCCGCCATTTTGACAGCCATGTGGCAGCCGCCTATCGCTGCACTGCAAGAGTGGGAGCAACTCCACAACATGGTGAGCGAGACGCTGTGGCCGCAAGAGCGAGCGCAACTCAGCTAGATGGCCGCCACCTGGGGAGACCCGTTCACGCCGCCTCCCCCCCCCCCCCCGGGCCGCCGCACGCCAATTTTCGGAGCAGCATTGTAGGATACCAAAACCAGTGCGGCAGTTTACTGGACATCACCTGGGTGCCTGTCGTACATGTTGTGTCAGCCATGTGACACTGGACACAGACCGCTACTGACGAGGCCTCCCCCCGCACCACCCGGGACGCCCCACGCTGTTTTTCTGTGCTGCATTGTAGGATCCCTAAACCAGTGCGGCACCCAGGCGACATCACCTGGGTGCCGTCCAGAACTCTGCACGTTGTGCTGCCTTGGGACTATTCGCACAACAGACCGCTACTGACGAGGCCTCCCCCCGCCCCACCCGGGACGCCCCACGCCAATTTTCGGAGCAGCATTGTAGGATCCCTAAACCAGTGCGGCACCCAGGCGACATCACCTGGGTGCCGTCCAGAACTCTGCACGTTGTGCTGCCTTGGGACTATTCGCACAAAAGACAGCTTCTAACCATTGTTGCTTTTTGTGTTAATAAATGTTTAAATGTTTTTAGTTTTTGTTCTGTTCATTATCGTTAAAAGTTAATAAAGTTTTATAACCTTAATTTGTTGGAGTGTTATCTATTTTTTGAAAAACGGGTGAATGGGGCCTTGAATCGGGTTATTGTCATGTGTGGGCTTTGGAAGTGTGCTGCTGCAGGATCGGACATTTCAAACTCAAATGCACGTTCTTTTTCTTACCTTTCCGAAGCATGGAGCGCAATAGCAAGCAGAGAAAGGGTGATGCACGTGTTGAACACTACCTGACCTGGCAAGTTGCTGGCAGTGCCCCCCCGCCCGCTCCTGAAAGAGGGCACACACCGCCGCCCCGAGTACTTCAGAAATCTTTAAAAGACCATGCGCTTGTTCATGAGGCTTAAATGGTTTATCACCTCTTCTAGAACCCCTACATCGACCCTCTGACGTTTCATGGAAAAATTACCATGTAACACAATACCAAGCCCTATCAGCTGAAACCCCCAAGGAATCGTGGGGCATATTAGCAAGGGGGTTTATCTCCCCTTTTTTGGCTTTAAAAACCATGAAAGCGGAGATAAAATTATTTCCCTATTATCAAGCTGTCGCTAACACCAGTTAGTGACACCTAAAAGGAGATAGCGACCATCTTGGGCCCGGCTTTGCATGTCAGTGATACTTATCACTAATGACATGCAAAGTGGCGTGCCAAGATGTTAGCGACTGGAAACAGTCCCTAACATCGCTACCTTCTATTACCAACTTTTGGAGATATTCGCACTAAGCGCGAATATCTCCAAAAGCTAACACCTGCCCTGAGCAGGTTTTAGCCATGTTATCCAATGGGAGGTGGATAACATGGCTAAGAGCATTAGGTCGATAATACATGAATATCGCTGACTTTTCTGCGATAATAGCAAGGTTTATCTGCGATAAAAATCGCCGATGTGCGGCGATAATTTTTGTCTCTAAACAAGTTATAGACAAAAATTATCGCTAGTTGTTAGTAATATGCCCCCGGGTTTTTGCTTGCAGAAATCGGGAGGCGGGAGACTAGCACTGAAATCAGTACTCACACGCCTGAATCAGGAGGATTGGCATGTCTGAATTCTCTACAGCTGGGGCCATAAACTACATCCGCAGGGGTAGGTGATAGCCTGGGACCAGCCTGGCATCTAAAATGGCTGCCGTGCACGACAAAATTGTGACATTCGAAAAAAGGCAAGATGGCGCAGCCGCTGGAAGAGATGTATCAACATATATCAGCCTCCTCAGCCACCCTCAGGAAACATAGGGGATTAGGATACGTCTCCCGCACCCCCTTATACCTAGTAATTTAATTTACGAAGCACAAAATGGCGAATTCCCGTTTCGCTACCAGTTTGCGGCCCAGTTCGCGGCCCGTGAAGCGCTTCTACCGTGAAAAATCATTTTTTTTTTATTTTCCCCACGGGACCCTTTAATAACCCCAACAACATTCCTAGGGGGTCAAGAGGGGGATACCTTGCCCCCTTTCATTAAATTCCCCCTTAGTTTTTCACCTTTTCTTCTCTCTCGATCCTACCGAGAGACAAGATGGCGGCCGCTCCGGACTGTCACGCAGCAAAAAAAAAAAAAAAGCTCACGCACAGCCGCTGGAAGAGATGTATCAACATATATCAGCCTCCTCACCCACCCTCAGGAAACATAGGGGATTAGGATACGTCTCCCGTACCCACTTATAACTAGTAATTTAATTTACGAAGCACAAAATGGCGAATTCCCGTTTCGCTACCAGTTTGCGGCCCAGTTCGCGGCCCGTGAAGCGCTTCTACCGTGAAAAATCATTTTTTTTTTCTTTTCCCCACGGGTCCCTTTAATAACCCCAACAACATTCCTAGGGGGTCAAGAGGGGGATACCTTGCCCCCTTTCATTAAATTCACCCTTCGTTTTTCACCTCTTCTTCTCTCTCGATCCTACCGAGAGACAAGATGGCGGCCGCTCCGGACTGTCACGCAGCAAAAAAAAAAAAAAAGCTCACGCACAGCCGCTGGAAGAGATGTATCAACATATATCAGCCTCCTCACCCACCCTCAGGAAACATAGGGGATTAGGATACGTCTCCCGTACCCACTTATAACTAGTAATTTAATTTACGAAGCACAAAATGGCGAATTCCCGTTTCGCTACCAGTTTGCGGCCCAGTTCGCGGCCCGTGAAGCGCTTCTACCGTGAAAAATCATTTTTTTTTTCTTTTCCCCACGGGTCCCTTTAATAACCCCAACAGCATTCCTAGGGGGTCAAAAGGGGGATACCTTGCCCCCTTTCATTAAATTCACCCTTCGTTTTTCACCTCTTCTTCTCTCTCGATCCTACCGAGAGACAAGATGGCGGCCGCTCCGGACTGTTTAGAATGTTGACAGACACCGGAGAGCCAATCAGCTTTCTGCGCGCAAAGTTCCGATAAGCGAAAAGTAAGCGGACCGGATCGCTGCCCAGAGCGCTGTTACAGATATATATCTTGATTTAAACGTTAATTTCTCAAAAACTACTGGAGCACATATATTGAGACCTAGCAAAGGCACATCGGGCTAACAGTCCCTACAATTTTGCCAAGTTTCGTGCAAATCCATTCAGCCGTTCGAGCTAAAAGTGAGTCCAACCGCCCTATGGAAAACTCAATGCAAAAAACGCGTTTTGGGACCCCCCTTTTTTCTCAGCCCCCCCTTGACGAAACCCCACCAAATTTTCAGGAGCTGCTCAGAAACAAAATGTGCCATTTTCCTGAAAATTTCAGCCGATTCCATCCACAAACGCCAAAGTTATTAGACATAGAATTTTCAAAAGTCCCATAGGGAATTAATCCTAACTATATATACCTACTGGCGATAGCCAGTAGGTAATTTATATATATATATATATATATTCACTAAATAAACCAAAGGTGACAGGGATACAGGGACGTTATTGTTATATGGTTAGGCTCATTTTTCACTTGTACAAGACCATAGAAATTCAGCAGTTTTAGTTACCTCAGCTAACTATAACTCACGCCCCTGCAATGTACTGCTTCTGACCCCACATATTAAATCACTCATGACATGGTCAGTGACAACACTCATGACATAACTATTGACATATCAAATGACATCACTGATGTCATCTCAAATGGCATCACTCATGACATCATCCAGTGATTTTGAGTGTTTTTTAAAAGTTCCTGAGAGGTAAACATATATACTATGGTATGTGGCTGTGGGTGTGCCTTATGGGTGAGTGAGTGGGTGTGTAAATAGTGTATACATGAGTGAGTGGGTATTTGAGAGAATGTATACATGTGTGAGTGGGTGTCTGAGTTTTTTTATGGGTGAGTGAGTGGGTGTGTCAGTGGATGTATGAGTGAGTGAGTGGCTGTGTGACTATCTGTATGGGTGAGTAAGTGCATGTGTCAGTGGCTGTAAATGATACATGAGAAGATGCATGGTTGGAAAAGTTGAAAAATGAGCAGGCATATACGTGTCTGTATAGGTTAATGGCAGGGGACAAGAGAGGCTGTGTGGGTGTAAGAATGAGTGTGTAAGTTGGTATATGGGTAAACGAGTGGGTATGTGAGAGACTGTATGTGTGAGTCAATGGATATGTGAGTGGGCCTATGGGTGAGTAAGTGAGTGTGAGAGAGGTTGCATGGGCGAATATATCATTGTCTATGTGAATTAGTATGTGTGTTAGTATATGTATGAGTAACTGAGTGTGTATATGAGTAACTATATGAGTGAGTTGGTGGTTGTGTATTTGACTTTATGGGTGAATGAGTAGGTGTGTGAGTGGCTGTATGGATGACTGATTCAGTGTGTGAGTGGCTGTATGGGTATTCAAGTGTGTGTGTAAGTGTGTCTATGGGCCTAATTATGACTTTGGAGCAGTTGCACTGGCTCTCCACTAACACAGATGCGCCAAAGCTGCGCAGGGACTGCCCACCTTATTACAAGTTGAACTTGTGTGAGGCAGACGGTCCTTCCTTCTTCCCATGGCGGTGCTTGGAAAATAGGCACCGCAATGGGAATGGCAAAAAAGTTCAACCATGAAATGGACAGTGACATCCATGCCATGCTAGAACATTGGGGGAATAGAGATGGGAGCACATGTTGTGCCCCCATGAATGTATTCCCAATGAGAAGGGTATGGGGGCGCTGTAGGGCCCCCTTTGTTCCTCCATCGCCAGCCATAAAAAGGCTGGCGGTGGCGGATCTCATATTATGCTCAACAGCACTGCACCAGTTCCGCTCAGCATGTTACATTGTGGCACATCCCCGCCACTGCCAGAGAACAACTGGTCCCTGGCACAGCTGCTGGTTCACTGCTGCAGTGACTTTTGAAGTCGTATGTGGCGGACGGGTCACCACAAGTCTGGTGGCTTTAAGACTGCCAGACTTTTAATCAGCCCTTATGTCTGTGTGCCAGTATGTGTGAGTGGCTGTCTTGGTAAGTGAGTAGGAGCATATGTGGCTGTGCATGTGAGTTAGTGGTTGCATTAGTGGCTTTATGGATGAGTTGATATGTGAGTGGCTGTATGGATCAGTGAGAGCTTGTATGAGTGTATGGGTCTGTGAATGGGAATGTCAGTGGTTGTGTGGGAGTAGGTGCATGAGATGTAAAGGGATGTAAGTAGGTATGCGAGTGGTGCTCTGGATGATGTCATCAGTGAATTGATTTGAGATATAATCTGTGATGTCATCAGTAATGTAATCAGTTATTTCACTAACCATGTCATGAGTGATGTAACATGTGAGGTCACAAGCAGTGCGTTGCGAAGGTGTGAGTTATAGTTAGCTCAGGTAACTATAACTGCAGACTATAACTATATGCCTAACTATAACATCTCTGTAACCTTTTTTTCAGTACATTTCTAAAGTTTTTTAATACTATTTCCTAACTATATTGTATCTGTAATCTTAGTTTTTCAGTGAATTTCTACCATCACATTCCAAATGTATACATAAAAATCTATTCTAACCCTCACACTATATACATTTCTAACTAAATAGGTGTAAAACATATATAACCCTCCCAACGACTCTCTCTGAAATGACAGTTTGAGTAGCAAGTGTGAATTGGTGTATAAGTGTTTGAGTGGGTTTTGACTGTGTACATAATTCGCTGCATGCGTCTATGAGTGGGTGTTAGTCTCTGAATGGATATCTGAGTATGTGCATCACTGTCTCAGTGTCTATCTGAGTGGAATTTTGAGTCTCTCAAAAGCTGTATGAGTGCATGCATCAGTTTGTGCATACATCTATGAATGGGTGTCTCACTCTCTGGATCAATCTGTGAGTGCATGTATCACTCTCTGAGTGGGTCTGTGACAGTGTGTCTTCGCCATTGAATAGCTCTGTCAGTGGGTGCATAAGTGTCTGAGTGTGTCTGTGGCTGGGCACCTTAGTGTCTGATTGACTCTGTGACTGGGTGCATTAGTGTCTGTGTTGATTTGTTAGTGAGTGCATAGATCTGTGGGTGGGCGGGTATATGAGTCTCTAAGTGGGGGTGTAAGTGAGTGTGTGAGTGTCCAAAGAACACTGAGGGTGGGTGTGCGAATATATATATATATTTTAAAATGTTCACCAATATTAACGAAGATGTCACAACTTCATTGTGGCTTTTTAACTGGGAACCACACTGACAGTTGCGGCATCTTCGTGAATATCATGCATGATCAAACAAAGCATTTTCGGGAACATAACTTGTGTCATTAACACCTCCATTTCTCAAACATGGGGTCAGAGTACCTCCATCCTGACCCCTTATACCACCTTCCACACAAATGTTCAGCCCTGAGAACTTTTCCCTGATCCATAAAATGGTGTCTGCAACTTTCTCTGCAGCTTGTGGGCAGCCAATCACATTATTTGTTTTGGCTCACATCGTCGTGATTAACCACACATTCGCTACGAAATAATCTAGACCACAGATATCAAAAACTTTTTCTTCTTAAATTTTCCAACAAATACCGAATGGATTTACATAAAAAAATTGAAAGCATGATCTGCGTAACAAAATCTACTTTTCTGCCAAATTTGATATAATTATGTTCAGTTGTTCATGCTGCATGACAGGTCCTATAGAAATAAACATTCAAACACACCCTTTTTTTATCCCATTTTTCCCAGCCCCCACTATACGAATGAACCTGAAACTTTTCGTGCACAACAAGATTCACCTTTGTCCCTTTTGGGAAATTTTTGTGCTGATTCGTCAAACAGCACCACAGATAAAGGCAAGCCAAAAAAAAGATTCCAATGGAAACATGGTCCTAACTATTATTATCTACTGGTGACTGCAAGTTACCTACTAGTGGTCGTCAGTAGGTAGTTATAGTTAGGACCAAAGTTTCCATAGGAAAAGCATTTATTGTTTTGCCAATAACTTGGCGCTGCTTGACAAATCTCCATAAACTTTCCACAAAACATTGGCTTTTTGGATAAGCTGCTGTACTGAAAGTTTTGAGGTGATCTGTCAAGCGTGGGGCAGGAAAAAAGGGTGGTACCAAAACATATTTTACCCATGTAATGTCTAAGGGGATTTTTCATTATTTGAAAATAACTACAGCCTGATTTGCTGAACGGAATTACACTAAATTTGGCAGAGAGCTAGACATTAGTCCAGAAAGTGTGTTTTTGTGATTTAGTATAAATCCATTTGGTAGCTTTCAAGATATCTAACTTTAAAAAATGTCTGAGAGTGCAAGTCTTTGCAATGGATTAATAAATCCGACTAATAGTCAATAGTTCAACCAGGAAGAGTTGGCAGCCATCTTGAAGCTGAGTCCCACAAACAAGGTTAAAAATAAAGGGGCAGGGTATGAATACCCTGACCCCTAGATATTTATCCCCCAAGCAACAGTGCACAGGAGGCGTGTTTCCAGAGTGGTGGAGGAAGAGGGCATGGCCTCTGATGAACTCAGAGCAATCCAGCTGTGTGGGTCTTGATGGAGGTAACAGGAGGGCTAGTTGGCCTCCAAGGACCCACTAGAGCCAAGAGGACTTCATCCCTTAACCAGTAGTGTGCCGGGAGGCACATTTGCGGAGTGGTGAATAAAAGGGACATGGCCACCAAAAACCTCTCAGCAAACCCACTGGGTGGGACTTGCTGTTGGTAACAGGAGGTGTATTTGGTCCCCAAGGACCCTAAACAGCCAAGAGGATTTCATCCTCCTACTAGTAGTGCAAGGGGAAGTGCTTGTGTAGAGTGGTAGAGAAAGGAGGTTGGTTTCCTACCAGGTCTCAGCAACTTGCTGTGTGGGACTTGCTAGAGATAACAGGAGGGGTAGTTGACCCCAAGGACGTCCTTGGGGCCAACTACCCCTCTTGTTATCTCCAATAATCCCCACATAGCGGGATCGCTCCGAGGCTTTCAGTGACCACGCCCCCTTTCTCCACTACTCTGAAAACGTGGCTCATGGTGCAGAAGTGGTTGGGAGATGAAGTCAACTTTACTCCTAAGGGACCGTGGGGGCCAAGAAACGCTCTTGGTACCTCCTGGTACCTTCTGCAAGTCTTATATAGCAGGATTCCTGTGAGCTAGTTGGAGGGGAGCCCCCTTTCTCCACCACTCTGCAAATGCGTCAACTAGTTAAAAAAACATAGAAATTCACTGAAAGAAAAGAAGGTTACAGTGCTGTTATAAATAGGCACAGGTGCCGCTCATTCAAAACCATAGAAATTCAGCCAATATAGTTAGTGAGCTGACTATAACTCACGCCCCCACAATATACTGATTATGACCTCACATATTTACATCAATCATGACATGGCCAGTGAGATCACTGATGACATCACTGATGACTTCATCCAGTGATTGTGAGAGCTTTTTAAAAAGTTTATGAGTGTTAAATATATATATACCAAGGAGTATTTGTAAATCAGTGGGTGTATGATTGCTTAATTGGATAATTCAGTGGGTGTAGGACTAACTGTATACATGAGTGATTAGGTGTCTCAGTGAATGTATGGATGAATGACGGGTTGTATGAATGTCTGTATCTGTTTGTCAGTTGGTTTCTAAGTGGTTGTATCAGAGTGTGAGCTTCTGTATTGGTCAGTGAACACCTCAGAATTCAGAACACATAGAAGAGGAAGAAACAAGGACAAATAGATATATTCCTCCTCGTTACACCTCCCCTGGAAAGGTGTAAGATTTGGGTGCATTCCTAGTCCTACATGTTCTTGTAAATGTGGGACTGTGTCAAAAACAATGGGAGTTACATAGGAATACCCACTCAATGCTCATGGAACGCCTTCCTAAGGCAGAGTAAAGCCAGGCTACGGTTTGTCCTGCGTTGCTCCTGAGGCACTCAGAGCCACGCATGTACCACATTACGTGGTGCGATTGCAATGCAAAACTCTCATAAATATGACCCTTAGTTTTTAGGATGTTATTCTTCATGCTAAATTCTTTCAGCTTATGCAACAGATTTTGCAGTCCCACAGGGGTTCTCAAACTAAACAATGTGTCCTACACAAAGAATACGCCTAGGATTGGTGTGGCATCGAGTTTTGGGAAATCAAGTGTACAATCGCGGCAAAATGTTTAAATATTTTTAATATACAATGAAAAAGAGTTTGTACAAGGATGCAACATTGTAGCATGCCTCCCATTATAGGTAACCAATCAGTAAGCTCTCGCTTCTTGCCCCTTCGGACTTGAGCATAATTGTGCTCAGCGAGCCTTACCATGATGTGTAGCAGCCCAAAAACTTAAGGGAGTACACAGATTCTGTCAGGGAATGAGATCAAAAGTAGCCCTCAAATCTACTGAAGCAACCTAGAGGGAATCTTATTTTAACATAGTATATTACACAGAAAGAGGGCTAATCTGAAAACTTGGTCTATTGTACCTACTTTGCCCCTAAAGCCAGCCTGAAAAGGTGATAGTATCTTGTCTCCCTAATCCACAGTTGTAGCTTTTTCCAGTACCTGCCTGCAGAGCACCTTCTGCAAATTATCCTGCAGACTGATGAGCCTGTAATTGCTTCTATATCCTTTTTTTTAAGTAGTGATTACTTCCACCCCTCGATAGGAATCAGGTATAGGGGCAACAACGTTTATAGCATTTTTTAATAAATGTTATATTATGCAGATTTGTAGAGTGCACTATCACCCAGGAGGGTGTCTCGAAGCTGAGCAGGTGTGAGTAGAGCAACACTTAGGACCAAGTGGGACTGCTCAAAAAGCCTGATCTTCAGCTTCTTGCAGAAATCCCAAAGTGAAAATAAAACTATTACATGTTGCGGCAGATCATTCCATGCTTTAGAAGTCATGTAGGAGAAAGCTTGACCATCAGATATATTCAGACACTAAACTCAGACCACTGTCTCAGAACGTAAAGTGCCCCCAGGAATTTTTGTCAAGGCCAGGAGTCTTTCCCTCTTTCAATGACTCTATAGCTTTCAAGATATTGGACATAGAGTACAGGAGTATAAGTGCATGTAAACATTTTCTCAACATTTAATAGCTTTTAAACTTTTCCATATATTTTATCATCCGGAGATCTCTGCTACTAGGGTGGGAATCTCTCTGTGGTAAAATATAGTGAACTTTTCCCGATCGGTTACCATATAGTGATCTCCAACCTTATGTTGAGTCTCCCTATGGTAAAGTATTGAAAAAGTGAAAAAGTTTATTAAACTTGAAGAAAAAAAGTACATGTATTTATATGCTAAATATTAAAAGCCCCCTGGGATAGTTTTCAGATCTTGCTTAGGGTTGAATGGCGTAGCTGGTGCCCATCAGTCACTGGACGCTCACTGCAAGATCCTTCAACAATGCATATGAGTGGCAGATAAGTTTCCTGCTTGTGTTAGCATTGTTGGACCAAATCAGGTAATATTTGGCTTGTTTTTTGACTCTTCGTACACTCTATCCACTGGCATGTTCTTAGGAGGCCTCATGGCCTCTGCAATTATTGTTGATTATTTTTAGAAGGTGGCTTACTGTTTTCTACTACCCTTTGAAATGCTGGTTATTCCTTCATCTGGCAGCAAAATGTTGAATGGGCCTAGGAGCTGCCCTGGTGTTCAAAAATTTGTAATCACTTGACCTGGGTTCTTCCAGCAACAGCAGCCCAAGGTCAGTAAATCATCCTACCTACACCACCCAACCACTACGGTCTCCTGTAACTTGTTGTGTCCTGCAGGAGTTTTTAGCCAGAACTGGTTCACAGAAGTGCAGGGGATTCCACTTCCTCCAGCATGAATGGCAAGTTCTTCCTCAACTACCACCAGGATGTCGGTGGGAGGCTAGTCGCATTACTTCTAGAGACAAAGTCTAACTAATTTTCAAGGATACATGTTTAGAGTGTCTGCCAATTTGAAATGTTGATGCATCCAAACTATGGGTATGTCTTCTTTATCTACTGTGGTTCTCTTTCTTCTCAAATGTACTTCCCTATGAAGTTGATAGTACTGAAAGGTGGAATCTCAGACCCAATCAAGAGACTGGAAACAACCTGTCCTCTAATCCAGAATCCTCCAAGGAGGATTGTGTATTCCCTATAAGACATCAAAGGATGCCCCCGGTAGTGACATAATTTAGGAGTCACTAGAGGTGGCAGCAGCTAACTCTAGCTTGCACCTTGCAACCCTTGTCTTTTGGACTCACAAAGCTGAGCATAGAAAAAATAATCCTTTACCTCTTATCATCTCATTCTTTACATAAAGAAGCAAGAGGATGGGCTCACTGCAGACTGTAAACAGTTTCAGATTGAAACGTATAATCTGTTGGATCATCTAGCTGGCTGATGTAATTATTGTGTACAACATCCAATACAGTGTGTTAATTTTAGGGACAAATAATTATAGCCCTGGCAATGCTTACATAGTATTTGTTTAACACAGAGATAACACCTGTGTGTAAAATACTCTATGAACATGAGTAGCTGTCTTTTCTGGCCCATGTTTTTTTTTATAATTAACTGCTTTCAGTACAAAGTTCTGGCCTAGGAACTAAAACTCAAGACATATTGGATTAAGTGTCACTTCACATGTTCACTGTTCAGAGCGCCTGGAGGGCATGACGGGCCTAGGATTCAATCGAATTACATGCAGAGGAATACAGCCACGAACATAGATGATTTAAATTACTCAAAACATTTGGATTAGAATGCCAGGAGGGGCTGAGAGCAGATCACTTATGAGGAGAGAATCCAGGCTGATGCTGTTTGCTGCTGCAAGTTGGTCAATGTTCATTGAAGTCATAGGTATGTAGAGGAGGTGAGTTTGACTGACTGTGGTCAGGTACTCCATCTTAGCCTTCTGCTTGAGTAAGTCTCCAATCATTTTCAGGGTGGGTAAGGGTTGGATAAGACTTTGTCAAATAGATAAATGTACGTGTTTGTAGGTGTTCCCAAACCTCCAAGGTAAACCATGTTTTGAAACTTATTCTCCCTACTTCTTGTGTGAGATTTATGGCTGCAGAGGGTACACAGACAAAATATCGATTTTTAAATATCGATATACAAAAATATCGAAGTTTAAATATCGATATACAAAAATATCGAAGGTAAGTAATATCGACAGTCTTAATATCGATATTAGTATGATATCAGTAATATCGAAGTTGTAAATATCGATGTCAATAATATCGAAATTAATAACTTCGATGTTACTAATATCAATTTTTAAATACATTTAGTGTATATTATATTGTATTTATTATGTTTTATTATTTATTTTTAATGTAATTTAATTAAATATTGTCTTTTACTACTGTAGCGGGTTGTGGGTTTATAGGGGAATAGGGTGGGAAGTAATTTAATTATGTTAAATTAATTATTAATTAGTAGGAATTATTAATTAATTAATTGAGAAATAATTTTTAATTATTTTTAATTAATTGATTAATTGATAAATATATTCTGTAGCGGGTTATGGGTTTATAGGGGAATAGGGTGCGAAGTAATTTAATAATAATTAATTAATTGATATATGTTTGTACATATTTTAATTAATAATTAATTGGTAATTACTTTCTATTAATTAGTTAATTAATTAATATAATTTTGTACATATTTATAATTATTAATTAGTTGGCAATTAATTAATAATAATTATTTAATTACATTAATTATAGTAATTTTTTTATATATAATTTATTGTTATTCTTAATTAATTAATTGGGAAAAATATATTAATTATTAAATTAAATTAATTACAGCAAATGTGCTAATATATTTACTTTATTGTTATTGTTAATTAATAAATAATTGGTAATTAAATAATATTAATTAATTTTGGGTAAAGGAGTATTTTTAGGGTTCAGGGTCAGTTTTCAGTTTTTGGGTAAAGGGGTATTTTTAGGGTTCTGGGTCAGTTTTCAGTTTTTGGGTAAAGGGGTATTTTTAGGGTTCAGGGTCAGTTTTCAGTTCATGGGTAAAGGGGTATTTTTAGGGTTCAGGGTCAGTTTTCAGTTTTTGGGTAAAGGGGTATTTTTAGGGTTCAGGGTCAGTTTTCAGTTTTTGGGTAAAGGGGTATTTTTAGGGTTCTGGGTCAGTTTTCAGTTTTTGGGTAAAGGGGCATTTTTAGGGTTCTAGGTCAGTTTTCAGTTCATGGGTAAAGGGGTATTTTTAGGGTTCAGGGTCAGTTTTCAGTTTTTGGGTAAAGGGGTATTTTTAGGGATAAGGGTCAGTTTTCAGTTTTTGGGTAAAGGGGTATTTTTAGGTTTCAGGGTCAGTTTTGGGTTTTTGGGGTACAGGGATATTTTTAGGGTTCAGGGTCAGTTTTGGGTTTTTGGGGTACAGGCGTACAGGGTAAAAACAAAAAAATATTACATTAAATCAAATAAATTATATGAAAAAAATTAAAATTACATTAAATTATTAAGGGCCCGATGTAGGTAAATCCCATTTACCGATTTTGAAATACCGAATTTTACCGATTCGGTATTTCAAAATCGGTAAATGGGATGTAGGTCCCAACATCTGGATTCTTTTCCGAATCCTTAAAATTCGGTATTTACCGATTCGGTAAATACCGAATCGGTATTTGCTATTGAATCCTATGGGCCTTTGAAGCCCATAGGATTCAATTCAAATACCGAATCGGTATTCAACGATTCGGTAAATACCGATTTTGTCAAGGGTGCAGGGGGTGTCACTTTGACACCCTCTAGCACCCCCAAAACGGGCATGTGTGCAATGTGGCACACAGACATGCCCTAAGGGCACGTCTGTCTGTCACATGGCACATGTGTACATGCACAGATGTGCATGTACACAGGAATCGGTATTTTACCATGGATTTGTATTCCATGGTAAAATACCGATTCTGTAAGCCATTTGCCAATGTAAAATTGGCTACCCACATAGCATATTCGGTAATTTTACCGAATCGGTAAATAATACCGAATCGGTAATAATTATACCGATTCGTTAAATATTACCGAATCGGTAAATTTACCGATTCGGTAATATTAACGATTCGGTAAAATTACCGAATATGTGCACCTACATCTCCCTAGCCCTTTATCGATCGGAAACGGCCGAAAATCGGTATTTTCGGCCGTTTCCGATCGGTAAAGGGCTACCTACATCTGGCCCTAAGTGTTTGATTTATTTTAAATGTATATGTATTAGTTTTAATTTTGTTTTAATATATTTATTTTATATTTGTAAAATTATATGTATTTTAAAATTATTTTTACATTATTATTAATACATTTAAAAAAACGATATTTTTGATTCCGATATTTTTGTACTACGATATTATTTTTTCGATATTTTTGTACTTACCTTAATGAAGATAGGATTCCGATATTTTTGCTGTCGATATTTTTGCTCCGATATTTTTGCATTTCGATATTTTGTCTGTTGATATTATGTCAGACATTCCAGACGAGATGGGAAGTTCAAAACATGGACTTGCTAGGAGTCCCTTTTGAATTCCTGCCAGGTGTAAAAAAGGCAAATTTCGTCATAATGTGTATTTATCACAACATTTACCTTTGTGAAAACCTAGGGCCAAATTATGGTGCACCCTCAGAGACCTAGGGCTTCTTTGTCCTCTCCAAGATATCATTATCTGGCTCCATTGTGATAACTTTGCACAAATCCATTGGGGACTAAATGAGAAAACTACAGATCCCCTTAGGGCTGACAAGGGAGTATGGCAAGGTTGTGTCCTTGCTCCTACATTGTTTCTGTTATTCATTATTAGCAGTATTGATTACTTATTGAGCTGCATCGATGATTCCCTGATACTCGAGGTAATCAAAATACCAGCTTTGTTGTTCGCTGACAATACCTTGTTAGTATCTAAAGCTCCCAAAGGGCTTGAGACCACGGCCTAGTAATCAATGTAAACAAAACCAAGCTCAAGGCCATCAACCCTCACAGAGGATGTAGAGGAGTACTAAGGGGAGGAGATAGAGGGAGTGTGTGATGTTTGACTATCTTGGCATTTCTTTATCTAGCGCTAATTCCTGGATTAACCAGGTAACAAAAAAGCACTCTCATATTGAGCCACACCGCAGACGCTATCTTAAAATCTCCCCCATTCTCAAAGTTTGGAGGGACCAAGCCATAGCAACCGCAGTATACGGTGCAGAACGTTGGGGCTAGTGTAACCTAAATGCTTTGGAAGTAGCTGAGAACAAATTCTTGAAAGTGGGACATAAATTCCTAAAGCTTTCCAGTAGTCTTTAAACAAAACCTAGGTATTTGGTCCATAGTTCCCCTATTTAACCTGAAACCTATTTTATATTGGCTGCAAGTCTGGTCCACTCCTGAGTTGGCACATTATAAGGAGGGTCTAAGAGATGCTTTAGACAGGCTATAGGATGAAGCTACTGTGGCTGGATTATGTAAAACAGTTCCTTGACTCAATGGGCGTTGCCAGAGTACTGGTTAGATACAAATACTATCACACCATCTGTAATTAAAAAAAACTAAAAGCTCACCTATTGAAAGTATGAAGAGTTCAAAATGACCAACCAGGCATGCTTGGGGCACACAACTGAGCACTTTTTAGACTTCAAGCCACTTCCTTCCTTTGGACGAGATCGAACCTCCTTTCACAAAGCCCCTTTACTTAAGGTTTAGGTAGGGTACACTCTGCTGTGCATTCTATAGACACTAATAATGCATCATTAAACAAAGTTTAATCAATCGATAAATTCCTTTATTCGATCTTAAGCATGAGATAATAAAAGTACATACAGTAACATTTGTAGAAGGAAACATGATTATAAATAGACATAAGTCCCAATAATTAAAAGATATTCCAACTCAATTTATCGTAAAATCAATGTAATCTACGTATATTGTCTAGTTACTAATTATTTAAAACATTAAACATTAAAAAAGGTTACAATTATAAAAAGACAATCTCGGTTCTAGTTATGGGCTCGCTTGCTTCCTTTTTTTCATACATGCCCATAAGAATGATGATACTGAAAAGCATAAAAAACGATTCTGAAGGGATTTAAGAAAGTACAATGCTACGAGACAAAATTTAAAGCTAGAACGTTTACAAATCGGTACAATAAAGTTGTGTCTTTCCTGACGATAAAAAACACAAAAAAATAAAACATGAAGATCATTTTATGGAGATTGGTTATCACATGGGCACAAGGAAATTTCAAACTGTTTGGATTTCTTCCCTGTGTATCCTACCATCAGCGGACTCAAGTTTAAGCAAAATCTTAATAGAAAAAATGTATGATGTGGCAGTGTGACATCAGCCAGGTAAAAGTATCCTCCCTCATCCAGAGCTGGAGTTCATTCATACAAATGAGCTGACTGACTTTGGTAATTTCTTTCCCTTCTCAAATATTGGGCCTGCAGAATAAATATATCAGCCAGTTTCCGTTTCGTTAGGTTCTTGCAGGTGGATAGATCCTTAAAAAGGTGATTTAAACCAATAGCCGTTAATTCCGACTCTATGTACTTTAACCACCTAATCCTGCTGATTCACTTCCTCCAGAACTATATGCATAATTGGACCAAAGTTATTGTTATAATAATTTATTAGGAGGCAAAAGTCTTGGTTAACCAACTCTAGGATGAGAAGATGGAAGTATTGGCAGGTTTGTCCGAACATCTTTACTTTTAGTGCCAATGTATTGGTGATCAAGGTTATTAGGCCCCCTTTGGCTCTTCCTGAGGAGGACGGGAGAGCTCTTGTCTGGTATGATCGGTTGCCATTTAGGATGGTCTTTTCTTTTGCCCAAGTCTCCTGGAAATATCTCAGTTCTGCCATAGTTTGAGCCAGTGGACATTAATCAGTTTATTCAAAATACCTGCCACATTCCATGATACTATTCTTAATACGTCTGAATGCCCCCTATTGTTCTTACTGTGGGTAGTAGTCGCTTCTCTATCACTATCAGTCACAGGAACCGCAGTGGACCTCGGAGCAGGCCCCTCCTACCGAGTCGCAGGTAGTCAGTTGCACATCTCTAGACTGAAAGGGGGAAAATCTGTTCTCTTGGGGAATTCTCTAGGGAGAGTGCTGTGATCTCTGTCCCAACAGGTGGGACACTACGCACATAGTCAAAAAGGAGTCTTGGGACATAAGAATTATTAAAATTTATCCCAATCACCCTTTGTCACTTTTGGGGAAACCCCCAACCACCCTACCCTTCTAACCATGATGATTTGATCGGCTAGACGTGCCCCCCCATAGCCAGTGCCCACTGCATGACAATTCAGCCAGTTAAGGGACTTATCCATTAGCTGAGTAATTGTTTCAACTTGAACTTCCCTCAAGGTTGAGATATTCCTCAAAACTATGACAAGAGGCAATGCTTCCATTGGAAGATAGAGGGAGTGATATTCCTTTAGGGTTTGCCTCACTCTGTTAGCATGTTGCCTAGAATTGTCTACATTTTCACCACCCTCTTGATGCTGTTTGGAGGTAAGTTGGAAGGCAAGTTCTATTGATAGGTGCTAAAGAGGAAACGTTCCTAGGATCCCTCATACTTCCTTGGTGATCAACTTGTGGCACAGTGGGGTTTTGGGTGTTAGAGGGGACTCTATAGTTAGAAATACCCAGGGTCTGATGCTGCTGAGAGATGTTGCCCCCCACATCCGTTATGGTTATAGCAAACCTCCTCAACTGTGCTGGGAGCCCTGGTACCTGCTGAAGAGTGTGGCTACCCATTTCCTTAGTTGATGCCCCGTGACTGAGCTGGCAACCCTGCTAACTCATTTGTCTGATCTCTATTTACTAGGGTATGGTGCGATCTACACGAGGTCTCCATAATAGTCAATCTCTCGTCAATTCAGCATAATTTATAGAGACGGGGATTCAATAACAAGGTCTCTACCCTCTTCAGGAAGTCATCATCAGTCAAGTATATAGGTGGTGTCACAGTGTCCGTTGACCTCACTTGTACAAATTGTCCCAATACCAGTTCATCTGTCCTGATACATTTCCCAGCATGTGTCCCTTTTGTGGATTTTTGCTTTTGGGGTCAGCTTCCCCTTCTTCTTTTGACTGGAGTTTCACTGTTACTGTTCTCTAGGTGGGGTGACTCTGTCTTGGCCCGGGTCACTATATTAAAGCATGATGTGGCGCTGGGGGGTGTGGAGATGCAGCTTTAGCCAGATGAGGGGCAGACTGTTGTGTAGATCTCAAAGGGGGAACAGCCATACTGTGAGTGCCGAGAGAGGAGTGTTTTTGTGTAATAAGAGGGTCCAAATAAAGCCTTCGCTCTGTTAACTCTATTTCATGAGCTAAAGCAGTCTCTGCCCTCATTAAAAAGGCATCCAGGGTACTTACAACATCATCCCCCGGCCGTTCTGTGCGTCCTTTCTGTTTGCTCATTGTGAAACGAGAATACATTTTAGTATTCCCCCAGACAAATCAATAAAAGTAAAGAAATTAAGGGAAATCACAGCACCTTCAAAATGAGACAGATGTTAGGGAGTGTGCAATGCCCAGCCTCCTCTGGGCTCCGACGGGTGTGGACAGGCCCTCCCTTGGCCTGGGCTGTGCCCAGGCGTGGCCCAAGTGCTTCCTCGCGCGTGTCCCAGGCCAGAAACCTCTTTTAATGGCACCTCTGCGCGCTGTGTCTCCTGGATGTTGTGATCCTCCGGGACCAAGTTGCGGGCTCGGGTATCCCACGAGGTGAAAGTAGCTACACGCACCATGGGCCAGCAACGTCCTTTAATAGTTCCTCTGTGTGCTGTGTCTCCTGGATGTTGTGGTCCTCCTTGACCAAGTTGCGGGCTCCGGTGTCCCCTGAGGTGAAAGCAGCTACCTTTACCTATTTATGCAGTCACTTATACATCTATTAAGCGAGAAAACAGCGTGCGCGTCTGTGTAAGCATTGCGATTTTTGACACACGATGAAGACCGCCTTTACAGGCACAGCCAAACCCTCGTGAGCCCCCATTAAAGAAAGTTATTTGTTTTTAAAATAGTATTCGAAGCCAGCTTTTAGTTTATGTTGAAGAGACATTGCTTCCTAGCATCAAACTTATTTCGTAGAATGGTTTTGAATACAACAATGGTACTGAGGGGCGCCACCCCACTTAAGGGGCATGGCACCTTTAGTGGCAGCAAAGGGCCCTGGCAGTGTAGGAATCCCTTCCGGGTAGGGAGACCCGGAAGGGGGGCACAACAACCAAGCAGACTGGACGCGCGTCAGGGAGGAGGAGTAGAATGACCCAGGAAGTAATTAACGTTTGGCGGGGGGTTTTAAAACGCAAGTCGCCCTTTTTGTCCACTTTCCTGCTCGGGGTCGGAGGTCGCGTTGGAGTTATAGCGGGACCGAGTGCGGCATCGGCGGTCTGAGGAGGAGCGTCTGCGTGACTCTAGTGGCAGGTGAGTGGGCCTCACAGTGTTCGTTGTGGTGGGTAGCGAGGGTAGTGCAAGGTGGTGCGATGTGCGATTGAGGGCATCTCAGCGTATGCATGGGTTGAGAGTCGCTGAGTTGGGGTACGTGTTGCGAGAGAGCTGTGCGTAATGTATGGGGCCGAAGCGTGTGGGGCAAGACAGGGAAGGTCGTGGCGTACACTCTGAAAGGTACGAGTCGTACGGAAGGGCGCGTGTGCGGGAATGTATGTGCAGGATTACGCGCCTAAGGTACGCGGGAAGCGAAGGGCGGCCGAAGCGAGGCGTAACGGCGGGAAGTGCGGGTCGCATGAAGGTCGGGTGCGAATCGGAGTGTGAGAGGTATGCCTGGGTGCGAATGAGGCTCACCAGTAAGCGCTCGAAGTATGCTGTAAGGTACGAGGCGTAGGGCGGCCTCCAAAGCTATACCACGGCAAGGGGTGTGAGGGGTATGGAGAGAAGGTACGCAGGAGGGTGTTGCCAGGATCAAGCCTTTGCAAGCATTGAGGGGCACGTAGTTGGTGCGCGGCCATTATGCTGAATTCGGACCCGCTTCCATTATAATCGAGCCTGGTGCCTAAATATACCTAGTATGAAGCTGATTATAGTGAGGAACAATTTTAAAGAAGAATGCGCAGGCGCACAGCACCGGCAGAGGGCACTTGCGCAGTTATCAAATGTCATGGAAGTGCGAGATAGTTGCATTGGATAAGGAGTGGTGAGTAGATGCCAGAGGGGAGAGTGAGTGAATGGCAGCCCCCGAACTCAGGTGGGGACCATTTCAGGCACGGAAATGGGGTGCAGAGAGGGGTGTTCGTCAGGTTCCAGGTCACAGGGGATAAGGGAGTAAAGTTGGATGTTTAAAACTTTTTCCGTTTTACTAAGTGCAGAATGCCACCAAGACGCGCACGGAGGGAAAAGAATCCCAGGCAACAAAGGACGACTACCTGGCATTGACTGAGCTGTTTGAGGTCACTTAGGAGAAAGGCGCGGATTGGGAGCCAAAGACTTTGAAGGAAGGGGCCGGTACGAGTACACAAGAGCAAACAGCGCGGCGCAAGCAGGCACGGCGCACACCGGAGAGGTTTAAAGATGCGCCAATTGAAAAACTCAACAGAGCAAGTGACTCCCAAGCCGCATCCTCAGGTGAGGTAGGGGTGTTAGATACAGCAGGCTTGGGGTCGGACACAGTGCAAGCAAGGAATGTTCGACGCCGGGCTCGAATGGGGGAGCCAACACAACAAACAATGGTTCACAGGTGGGGGGTACCCGTCTCAACCGTGGAAGTGCCCATGACGCAAATTGTCCCGCAAACCACGCCAACAGTGGTTGCACATCCAGGCAGTAGTATGGCGCAAGTGTGGGTTCAGTCACGGGTTGTGGCGCAATCCCCAGGGTAAGTAGCAGCAACGTCGCAGGGGAGGCGCTTAGTAATTGCGCAGCAGGTTTAATGGTTCCCGCAATGGCCTATCCTGGGGCGTCAGGGCCAGTAGCTGTGGGGCAATCCACAATGGTAGTAGCATCGACGTCACAAGGGCAAATGCTCAGCAATTGCGCAGCAAGCCCAGGGGCCCCTGCGAGCTCCTATCCTGGGGCGGTGGGGCCAGTGGTGATGGGGCAGCCAACATTAGCATACAGCCCTTTAATTTATGAGTCCACGTCCACAGCGTTATCGCCCTCGGCCGGTATCACATGGCATGTGCCCATGGAGACCAAGGAGAAGTTTTTGAAGGGCGAATTCATAGATGTCTTTGATCTCATAAATGCCGGGGTGGTCCCGGGGAAAACCAGGGTAGGAAAGGAAGGGGAGTATAAGCAGAAGAAGGTATGGGTAGACTGGTCGATGAAGAACTGGATTACGGGGTTCGCAATCTATGCGGCTATCATTGCTGAGAGGTACCCGCAGTGGCACCCCAATTAATTAGCTACATATCCTTAATTCATGGGGCGGCGTCTGAATTCCCAGGGACAGGATGGCTCCAATACGACACCAAGTTTAGGCAAATGAAGGCAGTGCACCCAGCGGTAGAATGGGACCAGCGCGAAATAATGTACGGCACACAGTATTTTACTCAACATTACCCACGAATAAGACCAGTCACCCCTTTCCCAATCAGTCCTTTCGGGGTGACAGGGGGGCAGGAGATAAAAAACTGGCCTGCTGGCAGTTCAATAAGAATGAGTGTACTCGTGGCACAGCATGCAGATTCAAGTACTGTTGCTCCTTTTGTGGCAGACCGGCACACCCAGAAATTAGATGTTTCAAGAAGTTGTGGAGGCCAAAAAAGCAGCCTGCCCCTACCCAGGCTAAAGGACGGCCCCCACAAGCACCCTAGAGGCTTGCCGACGCCCCTTAGACTGCACATGCTAACACACCTCCTTAGCAAGTATGACAAATTGCAAGATGCCCTGTTTTAACAAAATGGTTTTCTGTCCGGCTTTCGCATCCCATCTTTGGCTACCCCGTCCACTGCTCCCCGCGCAACCAATGCTCAGTGCTCCAGAACATGGAAGTGACTAAACAAAAAATCGCAAATGAGGTTGCGCTGGGGAGGGTGGGCTGGGCCCTTCAAACAGTTGCCGAGGCCCGATCTGGTATGCTCCCCAATGGGGTTGGTTCAAAAAAAGGAGAAAGGGAAATTTTGTTTGATTCACAACTTATCAAGCCCACCAGGTTTATCCGTCAATGACAAACTTGACCCAGATCTGTGCACAGTGCGCTACACCACCTTTGACACCGCAATCCAGATGTTGCAGGTGCTGGGTGAAGGAGCGTTGATTGCTAAATCAGATATCGAAGCAGCCTTTCGTCTCCTGCCAGTACACCTATTTAATTAACCTTTGCATGCCATTGGGGTGCTCGATCGCGTGCGTAGTGTTTGAGACTTTCAGCAGGCTCTTGGAGTGGGCAGTACAGCAATTCCTAACGTCGATTGCATCATACGAGGTGGTAAACTACATAGATGATTTCTTGTTCTTGGGACCGCAGGGCTCCCTAGCATGCAGGAAGGCCCTGCTGGGCTTCGAGCATCTGGCAAGAGTACTGGGCGTGCCACTGGCCGCAGAGAAGACGGAGGGGCCAACTACTCGTTTAACATTCCTAAGCATAGAGATCGACACTAGAGAGGGGGTATGTAGGCTCCCCCAGGAGAATGTTTCAGCTGCCAAGTCAGCTATTGAAGCCTGTTTGTTGGCCCGAAAGGTGATGCTGCTTCAATTACAAGTTTTGGTGGGGCAGTTCAACTTCGCACTGAGAGGTATACCAATGGGCAGGGCCTTTTCTAGGAGTATAGCAAGGGCAATGTCAGGGCTGCGCGCCAAACATCATCATACTAGGCTCTCAGCGGAAATAAGGAACGACTTATCTATTTGGAAAGATTTTCTGGAAAATTTGAATGGGACAGTGGTCTGGCAAATGCCGAGTCACCCCAACGTAGAGTTGGAATTATTCACAGATACAGCGGACAGTGTGGGTTTTGGGGCTGTGTTGGGGCACAGGTGGTGCATGCAGCACTGGCCGGAGGAATGGGCACTATCAGGTCTCACACGGAATATTACCTTTTTAGAATTGTTCCCAATCATTGTGGCTTTGCATTTGTGGGGGGACATTTTGGCAAACAGGCATATCGTGTTTTGGTCTGACAGCATGTCAGTGGTGATGGCAATTAACAATCAGAGAGCGAAATGCACCTGGGTTCTTCGCCTGTGTTGCAATGTCTACAGCGCAATGGACATATTACTGCCAGACACGTGCCTGGGGTAGACAACACAGTCGCTGGCACTTTGTCCTGTTTTAAGTTGGCAGAGTTTCGCATCCGATGGCCACAAGCAGACATAGAGATGACGGACTTCCTGGCGGGACTATGGAAGCATGGTGCCCCACAGCCCCTGAGTTGATAACAGCGTCCCTGGCCCCCAAGACCAAGAGAATGTATGAGAGGTCATGGCACACATATCAGGCTTGTTTGAAATGGGCACGGATAATGGAGGGGTTCTCACCTTTAAGTGTCTTAGAATTTATAATTCATCAGAAAGCGAGTGGGAAGTCATCAGCAATGATGAGAAGGCAACTGTCGGCAATAGCATTCTATGCCGGGTTAGGGGGAGTGGCAGACCCAACAAAGGACCTGAGGCTGAGAAGAGCTATGAAGGGTTGGGAGCGACTGACACCAGGGGTAAAAGACAGTAGGAGACCCATAGATGCGAGCAGGTTAACTAACATCCTGGAAATACTGCCCAGAATTTGCTTTACACCGTACGAGACACAATTATTTAGAGTAGCATACCCACTAGATTTTTTTTCGGGCATTCAGGATTTCAGAGTTGCTACCAGCCTCAAAGGCAGACAAAGAAAGGGGCATACGATGTGAGGATTTGATTCTGACTGTGGACTCTCTACAGGTCAGGGTGCATAGATCAAAAACCAGTTAAGATCAATGGTAGGGGTGACATGTTGCCCTTTAAGCCTGGCAAAGAATTTTCTGCATATCAGGCCAAAGCGGGGCGACAACAGAGTACTATTGCATGACGATGGTGTTCCCCTCACCAGATTTCAGTTCACTAGGGTGTGCAAGCTTGCGCTGGTAGGCCTGGGGGTAGACACGACTCATTTCACATCCAATTCGCTCCGCATCGGCTCAGCTACGACAGCAGCGGCCTTAGGCCTCCCAGATGAAACTATTAAGAGGGTGGGTCAATTGAAATCAACATGCTTTGAGAGGTATGTACGCCCCCAGTTAGTGTAAGTACTCTGTATTTCTGCCCCGTTTCTGCTGCCTCATGTTGATTATTTCCATCTTCAATTTGCTCTAGGTGTAACATCCCAGAGGGCCCAAATATGCTGGTGTGGCCATTCTTTTATTCGCAGGGCAGGGCTTGCCTTCAAGGATTCAAGTGAGGAGAGAGCACAGAAGGCAAAAGGAATTGACCACCATTGGGTGGGAATAGGCGGACAACGTTTTGGGGGGTCCCTAATGATTTGCGGGGTGCCATGGCCAGGGGCATGCCTATCCCCAATCTATTAGTGATACATTCAGGGGGCAATGATATGATCCCGGTAGGAAGGAGGGGCGTCAAGGAGGCTCTGTTCTTAGTACTGGCAGCGGTCAGGAACATGTTGCCCAATGCGATATTACTGTGGTCCAAAGTTATACCACGGCAATTATGGCCGGAGGGAGCGCCTCCAAAGGCTGTGAATAAGTCAGTGAGGAGGCTGAATCAGTCAGTGGCAGAAATTCTAAAGAGATCCAGCATCCGGACCATTAGGCACAAGTTGATACAAACATCAAGGGTAGAACTGTATGCAGCGGATGGGGTACACTTGTCCAAGGCAGGTAGTGAGTTGTTCATACAGACAGTGATGGGAGCCATCGCAGAGGTGTTAGATTGCCGAGGGGGGGAGGTCGAGTCTGCCAGTGAGCGCCTCGCCCTGTGGTGGTGTCCTGGGCAAGAGAAATGACAGGGACTCTGTTTGTCGGTGGCACTTTTGGCCCTGGGACAGGTTTTGAAGTCTATCAGGGCTCCTGGCTGGCGAGAGAGGGGTGCTGACCTGCTGGTGGCTCCGGACTCTCTGGCTCTACCCAGGAAGCCAGTGGTTTGCAAAAGAGGTGGCAGATTATTTACCTGCTGCTCTGTTGACCGGGGGGCGGTCAGCCTAAGGAGAGCAGGCTATCTTGGTTGTGGCCTACTGGCACAGCCCGAAGGTCAAGCATGAAAATGTATATTCTTTACAGTTATTTGGAGTGCTGTGGTGTTTTGAAGCAAAATATATTAAAGGATGGTCACAAAAAAGTACAAAGAGGCCAATGGAGTAATTGGCCGGATCTGTAAGTTAATAAACGTTTACACTGTGAAGACCAAAACTGACTCTGGTGTTTCTATGAGAGGGGGAATGGTGGTGGGGGACAAGTGCACTTTGTATGCCATCTATGAGGGGCGCCACCCCACTTAAGGAGCGTGGCGCCTTTAGTGGCAGCAAAGGGCCCTGGCAGTGTAGGAATCCCTTGCGGGTCGGGAGACCCGAAAGGGGAGCACAACAACCAAGCAGACCGGACGCGCCTCAGGGAGGAGAAGTAGAATGACCCAGGAAGTAATTAAAGTTTGGCGGGGGGTTTTGAAAGGCAAAGGGGCGGTAGCTTCGCCCGCTTTGTCCACTTTCCTGCTCGTGGTCGGAGGTCGCTTCGGAGTTACCCACCCACCCATCCCTGAAGGCAGTGCTTTGGTTAGGCGGGGTCCTGGGCAAGAGAAATGACAGGGACTCCATTTGTCAGTGGCACTTTTGGCCCCAGAACAGGTCTTGAAGTCTATCAGGGTTCCGGGCTGGCGAGAGAGGGCTGCTGACCTGCTGGTGGCTCCGGACTCTCTGGCCCTACCCAGGAAGCCAGTGGTTGTCACAAGAGGTGGCAGATTATTTACCAGCGGGTCTGTTGACCGGGGGGAGGTCAGCCTAAGGAGAGCAAGCTATCTTGGTTGTGGCCTGCTGGCACAGCCCGAAGGTCAAGCTTGAAAATGTATAATCTTTACAGTTATTTGGAGTGCTGTGGTGTTTTGAAGCAAAATATATTAAAGGATGGTCACAAATAAGTAAAAAGAGGCCAATGGAGTAATTGGGCGGATCTGTAAATTAATAAACGTTTACACTGTGAAGACCAAAACTAACTAAGGTGTTTCTATGAGAGAAAGAATGGTGGTGGGGGACAAGTGCACTTTGTATGCCATCTATACAAATATCCTGCAAAATGCAATTCACAAACTATGTATGCCTGTGCTAATGGTGTGTGAAAAATGGCCATTTCATTTTGCGTAGTTTTGTGGGAAAGTTCAGTAAAAGTATGTGAAAGTATGAACGTATACATAATTAGACATAATGCAAATCCATCATCTGTATATTAATGTGATATGCATTATAGTGCCAATTTTTGGAGTGAAATTGCTTTTAATCATGCTCCACTAACAACAGAAACTCATAATCTGTTGTTCATGTGCGTTCACAGTAAATTTACATTATTAGCCAGCTGGGTCTGCCTAGGGGACCACCATGATGATTGCTCTGTTGAGCTATTTTCTTAAAATGTTCCCCTTGGATGTGGGGAATCTACAGTTAGTTTTCCACAGGGATTTCCCAGGCCTTTCAGGCTGAACCCTGCTTAGAAGGGGGTCCCCAGGCATAAAGTGTGCAAATGCACTTTCCTCTTTGCTCTCTGTTTGGGAAAGAGGGAGCGGGAGACTTGCTTACTGCCCGCTGCCCTCATACAGCTGATTGCTGTGCCAAAGAGTGAGTAGGAGAAGAAGGACGTGCAAATCATCCTGGGACCTGTTGTGCAGTCAGTTAGTTGATCTTTGCGGGAGCACCCCAGAGACAGGGAATCACCACTGGCAGATGCATCAGTCATTTTCAAAATGTAACACGAAAATCATCCTTCATCCCAGTAGTTGCATCAAAAGCTTAGGGAAAGCCATGCCCAGGCCTGAGGGAGAGCCCATAAGGCTTTGCAAATAGCTAAAAAGCAACATTTGTGTTTGTGGCGACCTAGAAGGAGTTGAGAAGTTTTCGGAGGTTCAAAGAAAGAGGCAGTCCCCACCCCACTAGAGTCTCAACATTGTTTTAGGGAATGTTGTCCCCTTCATCTCTTGAAGGTCTTGAGATAATAAGACCAGGAGAGGTTTTATCAGGCTTCAAGTACTCCCGGAACCGATTTTTTGATGGGGCTGATATTTTGGGTTCTGTAAAAGTACAAGAACTCATTGAGCTTCCGGGTCTTCTGTCACTTGTAGGCAGCTTGGTTTAATGGCACAAATCAGACCTTCACAAATTTTGCTGTTTTGCTACTGTGTGCTATTGGAAAGGTAAAAGCTCCTAGGTGTTGCTTGTTAATAGGGAAGATTTATATGTGTGAATATTTGTTGGAAGATTCTGCAGCATTGATATCATGTTTATTTACTTACTGTAAAATGTATGATAGACACACTTCGGCAAAATTGGTTGATCAATAATCATTAAAAGTGTCGCTTTCAGCGGGGGATGTTTGGCATTTAGGCAGTCAATTGGCGACTGCGATCTTCTCCCTGAACTTTGGAAAGCCTTTTTGACGGTGTTCTTATTGTTTCTTTCCACTTTCTATCTTGCACATATGAGTAATTATGTGCATAGTATTTAGTTTTGTCTAAATTAAAGTTCTTTTCTTTTTAAACATGAAAAGGATATGGCTGGATATTGATTTATGGAGTGTATTCCCCAAATTACTACATTTTGAGTTTCAAACTCATTGCTTCTCCGTGTGAGTACCTTGGGGTGCTGTGCCTTACTACCCTGAGAGTCAAGTGCTAAAAAGGCTAGTTGGTTCATAGTTTGGGGTCTATTCACAGGTCCTTAGTACTCCAGTGAAACATCCTTTAAATTCTACAATTATATATATGTGGCCTACGGAGCCTTCAGATTACCCCCAGACCCTAAACCCAATAGAAAATAGAAGACCAGCAGTAAAATCAACAAATATATATGTGGGCCCAGACACCTGCAATACTTCCAGTAGAAGGCACTGCAGAGTGGTAGGACAAGCAAGAATATTAATCGACCAACACACAAACACACGTCTACAAAAAAAAGGCATGAGGATGAAGGGAAAGATAACCACTTGACCTGCAACCCATGCACCATCAAACACATGCGAGGCAAGCATTGCACATAATAGCCAAATATGGCATAAAATGTAGACTCATCCACTGGCTGCAAAACTTTCAGGTCTGCAGCATGTGGATGTGAAAAATGAATTACCCAAACAAATCACTGGCCTACAACAGCCTAATACACTAGATTTCACACTAATATATCACCAAAGCAATATCAGTTAATCTGGACAAAAACACAAAAGATAATGACTAAATATATGTTCAGGCCCACATCAACATAGTGCAATTGATGGTACAATAGATCAGACTCTCTTGTTCCGTACACCCCGCATGGGTGTACCATCTGCCTCTATCCCCATTTCTCCAAGACCTCTAGTCCTAAATAAAAAATGATTCATACTGAGGGAAAATATTCGTGGTGCCCCGTGTATATTTCTCAACAATCAGACAGAAAGAGCCTATTTTAATGTCTTAAATAATGCAAGGATTGATGCAGACAAAGGATGAGTGATTCATTCCCTCGAGTAATTCATAATAAGCATAGCAAACACACACCAGGGAGCAGTAAGGATGACAGGAAGAGGAAGTTGCCGCTGTATTGTCAGTAGTGCAAAGCATTTCTAGTGTAAAAATATGAAATACATTCTGTCATTCATCACTTCCTCAAATCTCAACAGGAAACTACAACACACGAGAAACTGATAATCCTTGGAAACATAAATGCAAAGTAAATCACAGTGACTTCTTCCGCACACACCATCAAATCTGTAGTCAGACACAACATCAACTCCATTCAAATACTCAAGTCACTTGGGGAACACGTCCTCGAAAACCAACACATTTCTGTCAACAGAGAAAAAACACATTAGTGCAACTACCATGATGTGGAAGCAAAGGGAAAGAAACATATGTTGCTATAGAAATAGCTGCTAACTTGACAGGCATCCTCCTAATCAGGATGCTGTCAGCTGTTGTAAAATTCAAGGAAGTACTCTAAAGTCTCTTAGTAATAGAAGACGCAGTCAATTAAATGATATTCATTTAGAAACACTCACTGACCTAAACTTGTATTTGTCAAGAAGGTGTTTCAGCTTGACCTTTGTTCCCCAGGAAACACTAATGATGACAATAGCTAAATAGATCAAATCCACAAAGGTTTGTAGGAAGTCCTAGGGTCGCCATGACAACTGTTGATATTAGAAATAAATGTGTGTGTTTAAAGGAAATAATCTGTGCAGAATTTAAGAACAATCCAGTTACTTACACATAACTACATTAATCAAGATGTAATTGGAAGTTTGCCATATAACTAATTGTTTCAGTTCAGAATGTTTGTGAAGCACAACATACATTAATGCATGTCAGGGAAATACTAATACTTGAAAGTACTTAGAATGTGAAATCATTTTTTTTTTATCTTTGCAAAGTATCTTAATGTGTTTTAATTTTGCTTCTGTTAAATAAAGTCGCTATCACATGAAAAACAGGCATAAGGAATTTGATGTGAGATACGATTCTTATTCTGAATCGTTTGTTAAGAGTTTTGTGTTGAATATAAAGGACTGCAAAGATCCAAAGAGTGACTCTCCCAGCTTCCTGTACTTCCTGCAAATACTGTTATGATGACTAGGCTCTGCCAAAATGTAAATCACTTTGGCGTAATTTCGAGATGTTTAAATTATGCTCGTTACATGAAATGCCAGAAATTAAAACATGTCAAATAATTATGTGACATCCGTAGAAAAATTATAGACAGGAGCAATGCGAATGACCACAACACAAGTAGCTATCGTTCATGTTAGCTATGCTTCTGAGACTATTTTTTAGCGTGTAATATGAATTCTTATTCTAAATGGACGTGATTCGTGCTAAATTAAGAAGATAAATGCCAGATTTGGATTTCATAGAATTAAGCATAATTTTTGCTTAATTATAGGAAAGCAAATTATGTGAACTATACACATCCCTAATGATCACCCGTAGATCAGACGTTTTTCTGTATGTTGCTTTTTATTTTTTAATTAAAACACTTGCATCCCCTTTGAAGTAGTCTGAAAGAGTAGAAAGATTGTATAAAGCATGTTATCCCCCCCGAAAAGAAAGTGTTGATTTGAAGAACACATAAAATGTGCCTCCAGTGGCCAGATGTACTAAGATCTGATCTTCAAAAAGCGAATGTGTACTGCGTGTTTTCAAATCAAATCAGATTTTGCAAAGTGACGTATGTACTAATAGGTCTGTTCACGCCGTAGAGTATGGCAGGGGGGGGGGGGGGGGGGGGGTCAAAAAATGATTTTCCAAATGAACATTCATCAAGCTGGCCATCATTTGCGACCCGTTGTGATTGGCTAAAATGACAGGGATAGAGACACCAGAGCACCATCCTTTTTATTGGATTCCAAAACAGTGCTTTCTGAAAGCATGTTGGCAAACTTCAGTGAAAGTAGGCACTAGACCACTTTCCTACTACTCTCCACCCCACAAGCTGCCATCCTGAGGATAGAGTCTCAAAGGGGAGGCCTTCTACTTTGCAAATCCGTTAACTCCCTAACTTGGGAGTCGAGGGGTAGATAAGCAGCAGTATGTCTCTCAATACAATGCTCCAAAGTACCCTCTTGTTTTCATGCTAGATTCATATAGGTTAGTTTGCCTTGCTTACTTGTGTGGTGAGTTATGGTAGAATAAAGCCTCAAATGTTTTGAGAGGTGACTTTAAGTACTAACTTTTGTTTTGCAGAGAGAATGCGAGGAACATTTCCACATTCCAACTAACTGCACATTTCGGCTAATTAGTACTTCGGTTCGAGCATTGAGATTGGTGTATCCTGTTACTTTCATATGATTTCTTTTCATGCATTTTTAAGAGTTTTTTTCCCTTTTAATGCTTCCCCGATTAACACAATCATGCTCATTAATATTATGGCCTCATTTATCAAGGTTTCACACAGCATAGCACAGCACAGCAAGCCACCTTGCCAGAAAAGTCCTGCGTGAAAGGGAAAAGACAGGAATGCTCCATATTTAACATAATATGACGCATTCCTGTCCTTTACTTGCACTGGTGCCCTTTTGGCTGCCCAGCGCCAATGCAGACGAGGGTGCCTGTGTAAGCAGGATTGTTGTTGTGCAGGAAGGGGCACCTTCCAGCACAAAAACATTTCCATGAAGAAGTATCCTCTTTCTGTTTGTGCTGCAATGCAGCACACATAGAAAAAGGAATTATTGGGGAGAAAGAAAGATATTTCTCCTCATTAAAACTCACCTGGGAAGGTGCAGCATTGTGACGCATTCCCAGGTTTATTACTGATGGTAAATCCAGGAATGATTCAAAATCTATGGGTGGATACTGGTAAACAACCATGCTCCACCCATGGAATGTCTCCCTGGGGCAGAGCAAAGCAACACAGCGATTTGTGCTGCATTGCGTTACTATGTCCATATCAAGCCTCGAAAGGGCATGCTAGGTAGCCTGGCATGGCTTAATAAATCAAATGTAGGAGTTGCGTTGCTCTTGCACCCTACGGCATGGCGCAAGGGTGACGTAACTCTTACATAAATATTCCCCTAATATTAGTGTACTGCACCACCCCACACCTATTTTACCAAGTAGCCAGCAGTGGTTTGCAATCTGAGAGTTGCTGTCCCAGTTTTCCGAGATAATATGACCCTGGACTTGCCTGCACATATTGATTTTGGGGCATGGAGTCCATCTCCTTATGATCTGTACCTCATTAAAGTATTTATAAAAATGGCCCGGAGCCCTTTATTTTGCCAGATTAGAAATAGCATTATGTGCCTTATCTTCTTTTCAGGATTCTTCCAGAGAGGCCTTCATCTGGAGATGATGGTGAAAATTACCACACCCCTTCAATGTTTTTAAGATGTGATAATATTGACCTTGTCATTTGGTCCATAAAGGGTGGAGAGTATTTTGCTGCTTGGTTACCATTTAAATCAAATAAACTACTTGCATGTCTCTGATACAGGCTGCTCTCCTGCCTGGGTCACTTGTGTCTCAACTCACACTTTTGAGGTTATCAGTATTGGCCGAAAGGAGATGGGGGTGGGGGAATAATGAAAAAAGAAAACATACTTGCTGGTGCTATCACCAGCCATTGCAAGTCGCTGCCTCTCCTCTGCAGGTCAGGAACCCAGAACAGGAAGCACCCAGACTCCCAATATCAATCACAACGCTTCTGATAGCAGCAACATGATTGGTCTTAGTGCCATGGTTCGGCACTAAGAGAGCCTAGGCATGTTCTCTAACCAGGCTGTAATGCAGTCTGGGAATAGAACATGCAAAGTGTGCGTGACTGTTTGGCCGGCCTGAGTAGGCTGGCCAAACAGTCATGTGCATTTTAAGTTCAGCAGAAGGAGCAACTCTTACTCCCTTGGATGCGGGGAGTCTAGCCCCGCCCGCCCTATCCTGGCGCTGCGGCAACTGCAATACAAAAAATAAAATGATAATAATGCTCCATAATTATCATTTCACTTTTTCTTTTGTATTGCTTTGAAGCAGTGGGTTGACGCTCCTCGGCCTTAGCAGAGAAGCCATCTCTGAAAGTTGTGGTGCTTAGGATGACCCCCTCAGTGGGCACATCTCTGCAGTGTCAGTCTATATTGTATCACTCTTCAAATACAGTGTGGTAACTACAGTCTTTGTAGTGTGTAATCAAAATTCGAACACACTGAGCAGGTTCAGGTGCTCAACTTTTTGTCTGCAGCCTCCAACCCATCCCATTCCAAACTAGTCAGAGGATGATGTGAGGTCAGTGATGCTCTTGACCCCACCCATCCTGTTACGTGTTATGAAAGGGTGTTGTGTTGTGACTCCAAGCCCTCAGTGATGTGGTGCCCCTGATAGTGCAGGGCTTCAGCCAGAAGTGCCTGATATTAACATTGCCTCCACATCTTCGGGAGGTGGAGCTTAGCCTAGGCTTTGCCAAAGTGAGGACCTCACAGGCGTCAGGCTGTGATATCTTCAGCCCAGCAAATGATGATTGAGTACAGCTGCCTAAAATTTGCACTCATTGCAAGGCCTGCGAAAAGGAAGCACATTCAAATGGGTTGAGTGCTGCCATTAGCTAACACGTGTTTCTAACATTTATATTTCTTTGCTTTTTTAAATTAAAAAACGTACTTAATAAAACAATTTGCAGATAAATTATAGGGTGACGATGTCCACATTAAGGAGCTGCACAGAAACTAGATAAAGGCATGAAGCATGACATTGTCCTTTAAAATGCAAACTGATGTAGGTCGTAGAAGCAGTAAACCAAATTTCCTGACATAGAATTGCTGGAATGAAGCCCGCTGGAAATGCAACATACATCACAGGAGTTACTATTGCTCATGTGAAAATTGGCTAATATTTTGTCTCAGGTGCCTCCACCATTCCCTCACCACCATCTAACTTGCCAGCATCTTTTCCAGCCAGCTGTATACTCCTAGTCCAGAAGCTAACATTCAAATTGCAACAATCCAGACTGTCTACTCAATGTGGTATTCTTAGCTCAGCCACCCACCTCATCACCTCAGCACAGACCGCTGTAACTCAAGCTTGTACCTGAACCTGAAAAAGCTTTTTAAGTAACTGGTATAGAGTTGATCTCCTTGAATGAACACAAGTTCGTGCTTGGGAGATGTAAATAGATTGTACAAAATGTGGGAAGATAATTGAAAACATTACCTTTACAAATGAACACACAGAGTCTGAGTATGGTTTAAAAAGAGTAGAATAATAATAAGAAATTAAACAACCAATTGAAGAATATTCTTGTATTCTGTTTATTCAGAAAAATGCTGTCTGAACAATGACTGATTGAGGGGCTTAATACTGACCACTAGATCTCCACGGAATTGAGCTCTCTAATCTCATGGCCATCATTTTGGATCTAATTTGAGACTCTCTATCTGTGTACGTTTAGACTATTGCAGCAATTCTACAATTATACTGGAATACTTATCTATTAATGTACTGAGGTGAGATGCACAATCTATGGGCTGAAAAACACGAGAGAGCACAATTGATTTTCAGATAAGTAATCTTCACATTATGGAGTTGCCAGACCTGGTATACACTGCTTTATGGTTATGCAGTTCTGTGAAGACCCTCCTGCAACAACCCACAACCATTTTAAGAACACTGCACAACAAGGAGCTATACGTTTGCTTTCCAGTAGCAGTGATCAGGGGATCTTAAATATGCAGAAGATCCAAAGGTCTAGGTACGTAAACTGTGAGTCATCACCATATCATAGTCAGAATATAGCTTGTGTAGGAAACTAGATTATTATTTAGGGTGGGTGAGTTCCCACCTCAAGGAACAATAACAATCTTTGTCAGAGGGAACCCTATAAGTCGCACCCTTGTAGCAATGGCAAAGAGCAGACAAACTTAACTTAGGACAATGTATAAAGTATGTATGCAGTATCAAAAGAGTAATAAAAACGAAATACAAAAGAATAAAAAACAAAGAAAAATAGAATAATATTTATTACGCAGGATGACACCAAAATGACATAAATTCAATAAGAGAAACCGGAGATCTGACTTTTTAGAAGTTTAACAAGAAGCCCACCAAAAATCATAAAGCAAATTAGTAAATGGTTGAGGTAGACTAGGAACTGGGTGCAGTATGAGGGTGACCATGGTGGAGAGTGGGTTGGATATACCAACACGATTTGTTCTGTCAATGATTTTACCTTGATTTAGATCTTGGCAGAACTACCCTTCTGCCACGAAGTTTCCAAGTACTCCATCTAGCTGACAGAATCCAGCCCACCCTATTTAGAAGTAATCAGGTTGAATCTCCATTTACGTCAACATAGTGTTTATCGTCACAGCTCATCACTGCCAACACAGCAGACTCCTCTGCTGGCGAATAGTACTCCATCGCTGTCAAGGCGGCAGGGTTGCACCACGCCTATTTGGATTTCACAGTTATGCAGGCAGTTTCCTAGAGCCAGTTTGCCGATGGAAGGATTCCGTCATGGGATGCGGTCAACAATGTACCATTACTGTGACCATTGGATGGATGCCAGGATTACACACCTGATGTTTTTTTCTAATTGTTTGCACCTGCAGACCACCATATACAACACACTCCATTTCAGACCATGATCCTTTGCTATTCCAGTACAGCACAACATTTTCCTATAAATGTTTTGTCCGAGTATTCTGGGTATTTTTTTTGCTCCCTCTGTTACTTGTGCATTTTACCATTTATTTTCTTTGACTTGTGGCTTTACAACTTCATTTGATTGAATAACATTATATTGGCTGGGAGGATACATTCTCATTTTACAGAGGGATACATTTCAGTCACAGTGGATGAAGTTATTAGATTAGGGCCACAATTGTTTGGAGCCCAAGTACAAAATGCAACCTTATCTCAGGAAAGGCAAATGTGGGCCTGGATAGTTGACACAGTGAATGCTATAGCAAACAACCTGAGCACACAGGAGGAACTTAGGAAGAGGTGGAACGACCTATAAGGGAAAGTGCATTCCCTGGCTTCCAGGCATTACCTCGAGGCCCTGAGGACTGGTGTTGGTTCTCTACACCCCCCCATAAAAAATGTCCCTGGAAGGAGAATATCTTGCAGATCCTACATCCTGAAGGCTTGGCAGGATTCCCTGGTGGAGTGGAGACTGGTATGTTATACTTTAGAATATGGATACTAAATCAAAATGTCTTATTTCATTTTAATTTAGCAGTTGCTAATGTGTTTTGCACCTTTATTAAACATATTAGCCTAGATATATCAGCATAATTTCTCTTGTCTTGTTTGTTTGATTGAATGTATTTTATTGTAATTAAGATTACAGGTTTTACTCTCCAGTGCAGTTCACATGATGTGATTGTGCTTTAACACCAAATAAAATATCTCATATATGTATTGTATATTCTAAATGCCAGTCTTGTGCATTGTTATATTCCCTAGTTAGGCCAATGTAGCTATTTTCCTAATTTTTCCCTAATTTTTCAGCAGTAACCTTTTGCACGTATTTGCGAAGGCAACAATGTTGGATTTGTTTCCCTGAAACTAAACTTGTTTACACATCTAGCTTCGCATAACATTATCACAATGCCCTGAACATCATACACAAGTTCTCTTTTCGCACTATATACAAATGTCATCTCTATCTTCAACCATGGAGTGACAGGGCTATCTACATAACCATTACATCACTAATCTATACACACATCACAAGGCTGCTGTCTATCATAAAAGATGATCATCCCAATAGATTAGCAGATGAGGCACTCCAGCAGACACCAGAGGTCCTTACATGCTGAGAATTCACCACGCAATGGTTTGACATCTCTTAAGGGGTGTCCAGTTCGTGACCAAGACGGGGTCATTCATTCTCTCCCACCAGGTAATAGGTAATAGGTACACTTAGAGTAGGGTTTGCATAATAGGAGTACTTTTGATTACTGTCTTTTTCTATAAACAAGCATATATACATTGTTTTAGCACCATGGTATAACTATATCTACTATTCATGCTTTTGGTGCTTGTAATCACTTATATTTGCTTCTGTCTACTAATCATTTTAGCACATGTATTCTATACAAGAATAACTGTGGTTCAATTAATAAATTGATAACTTTCCACTGTGTATTCTCTGTATACTTCAGTGAGCAGGAGTGGCTGAGCGAAAGGTTCTGTAATGTTTACACGATCCCTGAGGGGTCAGTGTTGTCATGATCAGTGGTTGCCAGAAACCCTTCACTGCCTGGTAGTTTAGGGTGGCTTAAGGTGGTATTGTGAGCTAGCTGGTCTATAGGCCACATTTTACGGTCAATCTGAGTAGTTCAGTGGTGCTTCCTCAGAAACCCCTACTCACATTGAAACAAGAGACATCCGAAGTGGGAAGGGAAACAAATCCGTCTCAGCTGAGTAGGTATAACCTATGTATTGGATGTAGGTAATTAAAGCTTGGAGTATTAGAAGTTCCTACATTGTGCGTACCATTTCCCCATAAAATTAATTTAAATAAAATACCTTTTTTGTTCACACGATGTCCATAACTGAGAAATGGGAAAGGACATTGATGAACAGGCAGTTGTGCTAAATATTTCAGAACATTTGCAGACAGGCAGTTACTATTAAATTACTAAAACATGGCCTCCCGGCAACGGGTAGAGATGTTACCATTCATGTTTGAGGCACATGAAGCATTCAGAACAGAGGTACTCTATTCTTGGGGTTAAATTCCCACCTGTAGAAGTATGCACATGATTGTTTCACACTTACATTGAAGTTAAACCACCTGATGAGTATTTCTAATGTGTGGACTTAAAAGTCCTATTAACTTACTAAAAGCACATTAATTGATTTAAAGACACCCTACCCCATACCATAGAAAATATGAGACTTGGTCTGCTCAGCATTGAATGAGCGATCTGACCTGCCTTAGCTTCAAACACGCCACCTCCAGACATTTCTGCTTTATCAGCAACAGGAATGCGTACACTCTACAGAGATTTAGTAAACGTTTATAGAAATCTTACTCAATATTTAACAAGAATATTGACAGTACAACCTGCGAGGGCTACTCAGGCTGCACAACCTCAGTTGGCTACAGCAAGTATTTTTCCCAAACATTCAAACCCATTATGGGAAGGATACCCACCAGCCGGGGAAAAATCCCCTTCTGGATAGCACAGAAAATAGCACCGCTTGAAGCGGTTTATCCCCATACAGGCCCACAGAACATTAACAATTTTCTGGCAAATGGGAATGACTCCCCGATAGAAAATGGTGTCATTTTGGTTACAATCTTCGCTGTTGTTTATACCAGAACACATGATACCCCTTTATATGGCAGTTATACAAGATGTTCTGAAACAAATACAAAATGAATAAGAGTCAGAGCTTGCCCTAGTCTGGGGATGAAATTGAAGGACAATTTTGCCCACGTTTCTGCCATTATGTTACGTAACATAGAAGGGGAGGCAGCAGCGGTGGCTATTCACCAACACCCGAGGGAAATCACTCCTGCACAGCAGAAGCGAGAATTGCTTAAGATTATCCCAGAAATATATGCTTCACTTGGTAGAGATAATCTGGGATTCAGACCTAGGCAACCAATAGTTAAGAGCAATTCTGAAAATTATAACTCTAAGCAAGCCATGATTCTCCAAAGATGAAAAGGGACAATTAGCAACAAAAATAAACAAAACAAAATACAGTCGCTGGGCAGGTCTCCTAAACAGGCACATACAGAGATAAAAACACAATTTGAGAATCTGTGACAATATTAGGAAGCCTGACAGGTATCAGTATACTGATACACGTTCTTCTCGTTCCTTTTAGGAGTAACCAAAAAACCTTTTGGAGAGAGACAGACAGTCAGAACACAGATCGTTAGAGCGAGTCAAGCCGAAGCAGGAGGCACATCGCACTTCAGACTACAATATTAAACAAGAAGAAAATCAAAAGATTCCTAAACCACAATTTAAAAAGAAGAACGTAGCAAGGACTAAAATTAGAAATGCCCAGGCTACTCAGGACTCTGCTTCTGACTGGGAAATGGGCGGTGATGATGCTAGACAGCGCAGCAGAAGTCACAATAGCTTGCTGGAACCTGATATAAGGGTAGGGGGCCACATCGTTTATAAAAAATATTGGGGAGGGGGACATACGCCGGCAAGTAAAGCGTCTCATTTGGTAGAACCTTACATAACGTTACAACATTCTTTTGGCAGAAAAGGATTGGCCACCTGATTTTGTAGTGAATTGCCTAACGAGGGAAGAGGTTATTTTACCAGCTTTCTCAGATCTCGTACCAGAATCAGTTAACAATTCATACGTGCAAGAGTGGGCATTAGCACTAGCTCCTGCACTTTACTGCAATCATGTTCGTCACCTCATCACAAAATCCCTTAAAATCGATTCATCAACCACAGAGACAATACCCAATAAAGCATGAAGCAAAGAAACAAGTCAGGGAGATCCTAGATCAACTTGATTACCAAGGTGTGATTGAGAATTGTACCTTACCTATGAATAATCCCTTGTTTCCGGTAATGAAATCCAATCATTCACATAGTCTAGTCTTAGATTACAGACACTCGACTGCATCCACACATATATTAGCGGTAGAAAATGCACATAGTGCCCCACTGATGAATAACATCCTTCAGAAAACATACAAGGCAACTCTTGACATCTCTAATTGATTTTCTGGGAAAAATATAGTAACTGGGAGCAGGTATTTAACAGCATTCTTAGTGCTAGGTTTTGATGCCAATTTTGTCGATTACCGCAGGGATATAGGAATAGTCCTGGGTTATTGTCAGGAGGGTAAAAGAGTTACTTCAAAATTTTGATGAGGAGGCATTGTCTTTTGTAGATGCTTGATCCTGGTCCAGGGAAGACATGGCTTGGCAGTTCGGGCTGGACTGTTCCCATGAGACACAGGGTCAAGGCTGATTTGCATATGGCCATGTCTGAACTGGGGTGGTGTGGAGTGCAAAAAAAATGGATTTAGGCCCAGATCTCTGTACTGGTGTGAATGTATGACATTGTTCTGCATTCTGTCCATCAACTGTTGTTTTTGCATTTGTCACCCAGAGTGGGACGGGTATGCTCAGACGTGAGTCTTGTGCTCTCCACACCACTGGAGTCAAGCTATCGTGGCTGATGACGGCTGATAGCCAGAAACCGGTCCTAGGATGCTTGATTCCGGTCCAGGGAAGACATGGCTTGGCAGTTCGGGTTGTACTGTTCCCATGAGGCACAGGGTCAAGGCTGATTTGCATATGGCCATGTCTGAACTGGGGTGGTGTGGAGTGCAAAAAAATGATGGATTTAGGCCCAGATCTCTGTACTGCAGTGAATGTATGACTTTGTTCTGCATTCTCTCCATCAACTGTTGTTTTCGAATTTGTCACCCTGAGTGGGTCCGGTATGCTCAGACGCGAGTCCCGTGCTCTCCACACCACTGGAGTCAAGCTATCCTGGCTGATGACGGCTGATAGCCAGAAACCGGTCTTAGGATGCTTGATTCCGGTCCAAGGAAGACATGGCTTGGCAGTTCAGGCTGGACTGTTCCCATGAGGCACAGGGTCAAGGCTGATTTGCATATGGCCATGTCTGAACTGGGGTGGTGTGGAGTGCAAAAAAATTATGGTTTTAGGCTCATATCTCTGTACTGGGGTGAATGTATGACATTGTTCTGCATTCTGTCCATCAACTGTTGTTTTTTCAGTAGTGAGAGAGCATTGGTGCAGGAGAAATGCATAATTGTCGTGACCCCGGTGCCAAACCTAGAGGCCCTTACAAAAGCAAGCATAATAATAATAATAATAAATAATAAAACATTTCTAAAGCGCATGGCTGCACAAACTGTGTGTCCCCGCGCTAACTGCTAACTGAAACTGTCCGAGGCCGAAAGGGGAGAAGAAAGGGAAATTTATTGAGGGAAGAGGTGTGTTTTTAGTCTGGCTCTAAAAAGCGTTTCCGAGGGTTCCATTCGCAAATGAACTGGTAGTGCATTCCAGTGCTTAGCTCCAAGGTACCGAAAGGATCTTCCTCCGATTCTGGCTCTGTGTATACGGGGCAGTTTGAATTGTGTCAATCCAGAAGATCTCAGGTTTCTAAGCGGACGATGAATTGACATCAGATTTCTCAGATAGCTGGGTCCTTTATTGTGGGCGATTTTATGGGCAAAGCAGAGGCTTTTGAACCTGATTCGTTCCCTAACCGGGAGCCAGTGAAGTTTGGAAAGGGCTGCTTTGGAGGATGTTCTTCTGGGAAGGCCTAAAACCAGGCGGGCGGCAGCATTCTGTATACATTGTAGCTGATGTAACTGTTTTTGGTTAAGGCCTAGTAGGAGAACATTTCCATAGTCTAAATGGGGAGTAATGAGCGCGTGTACTATGGTTTTTCTGGCCTCCGTGGGGATAAGGTCAATGATCTTACGTAATGTTTTTAGGGTTCCGAAGCATTTGCCCGTGATTTTATTGACTTGAGATTTTCCTGACAAATCTGCGTCAATCATAACCCCTAAGTTTCTCACCTTTTCCACAGGGTGAGGGGGATCGCCCAGAACCGTAGGCCACCATGCCTGGGACCATATGGAAGCATTGTTCCCTATCAGCAACACCTCTGTTTTATCTCCGTTCAAGCGGAGGCAATTATTGTCCATCCAGGTGGCTACGGCTCTCATGCAGTCTGAGAAATTAGAGGCATATTTCTCGCTGTCTGGGGTGAGCTTGAACATGAGCTGGGTGTCGTCAGCATAGCTGACCGTGCCCACCCCGAAACTCTCTATGACGCGTGCCAGGGGCTCCATATAGATATTGAATAAGGTGGGGCTCAAACTTGAGCCCTGAGGAACCCCATAGCTAACGCCGCGAGAGGATGATTTAAAGGGTGGACAGTGCAGCTGGAATGATCTCTTAGAAAGAAAGGATTTGAACCATGCCAGAGCGTGGTCTTTCACTCCAATATCTGAGAGTCGGGACAGCAGCGTGGCATGAAGCACAGTATCGAAAGCTGCGCTGAGGTCTAACATGACCAACGCTGCTGTTTCTCCCTCGTCTGCCATCTTGCGGATACATTCTGTTGAATACAGTACCGCTGATTCCGTAGAAAATCCAGGTCTGAAACCCGATTGAGTGGGGTGAAGTATATTTTCCTTTTCAAGTAAAGCCATGAGTTGAGAATTAACTATTTTTTCTATGGTCTTGGCACATGTTGGAAGGAGGGAGATAGGTCTTAGGTTCTGAAATTGAGTGATGGGGACGTTTGGTTTTTTTTTAAGAGGGATAACTTGCGCTATTTTCCAATCCTCTGGAACATAGCATTCTTGGAAAGAAAGAGTTATCATATTTCTTATGTGGTCTATAAGAAGACTTTCCAAGATGTCTTTACTTTTATCCAGAGGACATACATCAGTGGGGGAACCAGAATGTATGCTGTTAATGATGGTAATCAAGTCTTTATTTCCAGGGGTAGTGAATTGCGTAAGGGTGGGGTTATGAATATGTGGGGTCCTGGTCCTAACCTCATTTACGGATATAGAGGATTTGGGAAAAGTGGCGTGGATTTTCTCGACTTTATCAATGAAAAAGTCGGCTATTTGTTCGCAAATGTCGTTTGAGTATATGTCCTGCGTATCTAAACACGAGGTGTCTGTCAGCTCTTTATAGATACGGAATAGTTCCTTAGAGGGATTGGTTGCCTCTTCTATTCTGATTTTGTAAAATGCGCTTTTTTCCTCTCTTACCATTTTCTGATATGCTTTTAGTTCCGACTTGTAAATTTCCTTAAGCTCAGGAGAATAGTTCTTTCTCCATCTGCGTTCTGTTGTTTTGCAATGGGATTTTGCTATTTTTAATTTTTCTGTGAACCACGGTTCTGATTTGGATCTTCTAACAGGGGGTTTCGAGGTCCACGGGGCAATGTTGTCTAATGCTTTTTCTAGCCATCGTTCATAATTGTTCCATGTGTCTTGTAAGGACTGACCGATCTGAGGGGTATGTTTCACTAATTCGGTGATCAGGAGATCAGGAGTATACTTTTTCCAGTTACGGCGTTTAGCCGACAAGGGTATATTGGGAGCATTCTTAGTAATGATAGTAGGGATAGAAAAAATATTGATGTAATGGTCAGACCATATAATAGGGACCGGGGGGAGCATCTCAATCCCTTCCCAAGTAGCAAATATCGGGTCAAGAAGGTGCCCGTGCTGATGCGTTGGATTAGCAGATAGTAATTTTATTCCCAGTGCGTGTAGTGCTGACCTAAGTATTTGTGCTTCTTTAGCATTATGGTCTTCAAGGTGAAGATTTAGATCACCTAAAATCATAAAGTTGTTGTGTCTAATGGCAAGCTGAGTGGCTACTTCTAAGAGTTGGTTACAGAAGAGTGTAGCAGTGCCAGGGGGGCGATATATGAGAAGGCCAGTAATGGTGGTATGTGGAGATAGTTTGATGGAGAATGTACCACATTCACTATTAGTGATGGTCTTATTAGTGAGGGTACATTCAAGTTCCTTTTTGAAGATCAGAGCAAGTCCTCCACCACGTTGTATAGGTCTATCGATTCTTAGGAGACTGTAGTCCAAGGGCACTGTCTCCAAGATATCGGGGGAGGAGGATTCCTCTAACCAAGTTTCCGTCAGGAACACAATATCGAAATCACGGCTTTGAAGCAAATCGTGGATTTCAGTCTTATGTTTTATCATAGACCTACAGTTGAGTAGCATCATTTTTAATTTGGTCTTAGAGGCAGCTGGGTTCTGAAGAGTAGGGAGCGAATGGTTACATATACAACAATGTGACGGTATCATCGTATTGGGGTCAATAGTATGCAGACATGTTTTATTAGAGGTCTTACTTATTTCTAATAAAGTTGCTCTGGCATATTGAGTTCTAAGCAGGGATTCTTCCCCGGCATTTCTGGGGGTATAAAGTCCTGCCCCGTGCCACGGTCGTTCGCGGACTCCGGCGCGCGATCGGCGCGCCCGCCATGCGCGTCCGCTGCGCGGAGCCATGAACGTATATTTTTATAGCGTCGTCCGAGCGACGTTCCCCAGCGCGCCCTCACAAAGATGGCCGCAGTTCTCGAGCACCGAGTCCCCGCAGATGCCGGCGTTTACCTCGGCCACACCCACAGACAGGAACTGGGCAAGTAATCTGCCCGAACAAGGTGACCCACGGGAATTAACTAAAGTACCCACACTTTAATCGTGAATAGGTGCAAGGCAATGAAATAGGAAGGTGTCAGATAAAACGTAAGACGTTTTAGTATTGTAGCGTGAGGGAGGGGGGCGGACACATAGGAAGATTCAAGGCGATTCAAAGTTTAAATTTTAAAAGAGCAGCAAATAAAAAGCGCACCTCCCGGCTCAAGCCTCAGGAGAGCAGCAAGCAGTCATACCAAATGCTAAAGCGTTACATCCACAATTAATTAAATGGACTGAAGAAGAATATCCTGTGCCGAATACACTTATGCTTCTAGATTGATATGAATGCATCATTTATACTGATGGTTCTGCCCAGCCAGCTGTAGGAACTAAACAGTAATATTAACAGCATGCACAATTGTAAAAGGGTGCACGCATGATGGAAAGTTCCGTCTTGGCATACACACAGCCAGTCCCTAGGGGACTGTATTGGGCTGCCCGCTGAACTAAAAGCCCTGATACTTGCATTTCAAAATAGGGATCATGAATTCCCCACACTAGTTGTGTGTGATTCATTTTACTGTGTCCAGTCCTTTAAAAAATATTTACATTCTTGGGGCAACAATGGATTTAGGGATTCCAAAGGTTGCACAGTAAAGCACAAGATTATTTGGGAACAGGTGGAAAAGCTGAAAGAAGGCCTGTCACAGGCTCTTCGTATTCATACATTGAATCATACACATGTTGGCGTTCCCATAGAAGGAAATTCAAGTTCAGAAAGAGTTTATTGAACAATAGGAGGTGTCAACACAATATACATAGGTGATATAGAAAAAAAAAACATTCTAGAAAACCATTGCATGAATAACAAGAGGCAGACTGGCTGTAAAGAAATAAATGAGGCTCTAAAATAAAAGAATGAAAAGGCAACAGTAATACAATCTGTTAAAAGGTAAAGTATTTAGGAACAATAAGGCAATCAGGGAGGTTTTGAGACTTCTTGCTGAATGGGTGATAAATGATTTTTTAGCACAAGCATCAAGGTGAAATGATATAGGAAGCCATAAATTGGTGCGTTTCATTGCCATATGAAGAAGAAAAACAAAGGCAGTATCTAGCCTATGGTTATGACAAACATTATACCACCATGCTTTGAAAGAGATATTTGTAAAGTTCTTCCAATTAACAGTAATTTGTTGGAATGCAACCACTATCAGTAAATCATTGATTTGCACATCAAAAGTAACATGATCCCAAAAAGGAGAAAGACTGCCTAAAAAAATGTGGGTAAAAGAAAAAGGAATTTGAGTATGAATGATATCATTGATTTGGTACCAAATTTGTTTCCAGAAATCATGAAGGATATTGCAAGAAAAGAGCATGTGGAATAGAGTTGCATTGGGTGAAGAACAGGACCAACATAGGTCAGGGACAGAAGAGAATTTCTTACTAAGCAAATGTGGTTTAAAAAGAAGTCTATTGTAGATGAAAAATAGTGTCTGTGTTAAAGTGGCAAATCAAGAGGATTTGCAAATCTTGGTCCACAACTTTTCCCACAAAGGAATGGGCCAAGGGTGGCACAGTCGCTTTCCCATTGTTCCGTACCTTAGACTTTGGACGAGGAGAAGGTATGGCACGAAGGAATTTGTAAATGAGAGAGGCTTTGGAGGTGGCAGTTAATAAGGAATGTAGTTGTGCGACGAGGTTAGGAGATGTAGAGTGATTATGAGAATGCTGGATCTGGGAATAAGTAGACATAACCGCTTCTTTAAGTGTGAGATATTTACGGGCAAAGGAAGCGGGAAGATTAAAAGATTGGCGTAGTGTTGAAAAAGGTAAAAAAGTGGAGTGAGAAAAGAGTTGAGAAACCCAAATTAAACCCTTCTGCCTCCAAGATTTCCAATAAAAAGGTTTGTTAATGATAAGGAGACTCTTATTATGCCAAATGGTAGTGGATAGAAAATCATCATCAAAGGAGGAGGGAGGGGCTGGAGAGGAGGCTAAGAGTACTTGAGAGTAAATTTGTGTATGGGAATGGATGATAGCTGTGGTTTACGAGAAAAAGATAGAAATTCAGCAAAAGTAAAGGGGGATAGAGAGAGACGTTCTACCGTAACCCATAGAGGGCAAGGCTCATCAGGGTCTCATAGCCAAAGGGAGGCCTGGCGCAGAAGGAAGGCCTTGTGATAGGTAGGAAAGTCCGGGAAGTTGACTCCACCCTCTAATTTAGGACGTGTTAATCTTAGGAGAGACATACAGGATTTTTTTGCCCAACCAAAGAAAAGAAGAAAGAATGGTGTTAATCTTCTTAAAAAACTTCATGGGAATAGCAACCGGAATATTAGAAATAGTATACAGGACAATAGGGGATAACATCATTTTAATGGTATCGAGGTGCCCCCACCATGAAAGATACAGTGGATGCCATCTGGTGGTGAGATCAGAGAGTTTCTGGGTGCATTTGTTGAGACAAAGTGAGACCGTGTCTGCAATAGAGGGAGTGACATGTAAGCCTAGGTATTTGATGTGGGAGGGACTCCAGGTGAAATTAGAGGCAGCAAAATCAGGTTTGAAGGTATATTTTGTGAGAGGTAGAATTTCGCATTTATCATTGTTCAGCTTGTAGCCAGAAATCTGCGAGTACTCACATACTTCAGCAAGGAAAGCGGGAATAGAGTCAGTAGGGTTGGAGATAAAGAGTAAAATGTCATCTGCATAAGCAGCAAGTTTGATGTGAGAATGTGATGTTTGAATGCCCTGTATGTTAGGATTTTGTCTAAGTTTGGAAAGAAAGGGTTCCAACCTAAATTAAAGAGAAATAGGGATAGTGGACATCCTTGCCGTACACCTCTACCCAAATCAAAAAAAGAGGAATCCAGACCATTTTCAAAAACTGCTGCTCTGGGATTAGAATGAAGAAAGGAAATTAAGGATATAAACTTAGGGCCAAAACCAAACCATTTAAGGGCAGGAAAAAGGTAGGTCCATTCTACCCTATCAAACGCTTTCTCTGCGTCTAAGGCAATAGCCGCCAGAGAATTTTGAAAGCGTGGGGATTTAGATAAAACATTAAAAAGAAGCCTAGTGTTGTCAGTAATAAAGCGTCCCTTAACAATCCAGATTGCTCGGGCCGAGTAAGTCAGGTAAAAAGGGGTCTAATCGAGTTGCAATTGATTTAGCATAGATCTTATAATCAATGTTGATGAGGGAGATTGGTCTGTAATTTTTACAATATCGAGTATCTTTCCCTTTCTTAGGGATAATACAAATATGAGCATCAGAAAAGGTACCCAAAGAGCTGCCAAGGGTAACAAATGAACCTATGAGGGAGTGTAATTTAGGCATTAGCAATTTCGAAAAATTAAGATAAAATTCAACTGTGAACCCATCGGGTCCAGAAGCTTTATCTTTTTTGAGAGATTGGAGAGCGGAAAGTAATTCTTGTTGGGAAATGTCCAATTCCAAAGAGGCTAAGTCAACAGGGAAATGGTCTGGTTGGTGAATAGAAGAGAAAAAAATAGAAAGAGATTGAGGAGTGGAATGAGTCTCAGAGGAATAAAGGGTAGAGTAGAAACGGGAGAATTCATCTAGCTTATCATTGTCTTTATGTTTAAGAACAGCATTATCATCAAATAAAGATTCAACGTTCATCTTATTGTGTTTGATTTTCAAGTAATTAGCCAGAATTTTCCCTGCTTTATTTTTCCCACCATAACATTTCGATCTAGATTTCAATAGGTAGAGAGAAGCATCTTCTGTGGATTTTTTGTTAAATTTCCATTTGGCATCAATAAGTGCCATTAAGCTTTCCTTCGAGTGAGAGGTATAGTAGGAGTGCTCCAGACCCTTAATTTTCTGGAGAAGATCGCTTGTATACATACGAGCGGTCTTCCGTTTCTTAGCCACATAATTGATGATGAAATCCCTAGCAGTGGCCTTGAAAGCATCCCAAATAGTTTGGGTACAAATAGAGGGGGTATCATTAATGGCAAAATATTTGTTGAAAACATCAATGAAGGAGGCGGTAAATTTAGGATCCAAAAGCAAAGAATTGTTGAAACGCCACCACTTAGGCCCAATGACCTTGGGTAAGATATCAATATTAATAGAGATTGGGGCATGATCAGACAATAGGATAGGGCCAATTTCTGCACTGGTGAGAGATTGGGAAAGATGATGGGAAACAAAAATGTAATCAATACGTGATTGGGAATGGTGAGAAGGGGAATAAAAGGAAAACTCCTTGGTCGTCGGATTACATAAACGCCAAGCATCAATAAGTTTATGCTGCGAGATTGCTTGAGTAAAAAGTTTATGAGGCTTGTTCGGAATGAAGGAAGCTTTAGAGTGTCAGTCCAAAAAAGGATCAAGAGGCTGGTTACAGTCTCCTGCCATAATGAAATTATCATCAATGAGATTGGTGATGCGAGTAGCCATCTCGCGCCAAAAAATTGGGTCACCGCCCGTGGGAGCGTGAACATTTAGAAGAGAGAGTGGAACACCCCTTAAGGAAAGCTTGACATATAACCATCTACCATCAATATCAGATTCATTAGCCAGCAGGGAATAAGAAAGAGATTTACGAATTAGAATAACAACACCATTGTGTTTACCATCTCCAGGAGCAAAACACACCTCTCCCACCTAACCTCTCGTAAGCTTAACAGATTCTGCTTCAGATAAATGAGTTTCTTGTAGGAAAGCAAAATCTACATTCAATTTGGCAAGGTGAGAAAGAATTCCTTATCTCTTGATGGGAGAGTTAAGACCTTTAACGTTCCATGAAACAATACGTACTGACATTAAAAACAATAAGATAAAGGATAGCAAATACAATAAGAAAAAACCTCAGGACAGAAGAAAACAAGAAGAGATGAAAAGAGGAAAAGTAGAAACAGGAAGTTAGGTAAGATATATGTACTAACATACATCATGTAACAAGACAGAATATAGAAGTCAAGAGAAAAGAAAAGTCTTGATTTGGTTAGGAAAAAAAACGAAGAAGTGACGAGCCATGTCTGCAATACGAGATAAAGCAATGAAGTAAGGAGAACAATGAGAGTAAGATGAAAGGGGAAGAAGGAATGACACCTGACTGAGAAATACTGAAAAACGAAGAGGAAAGGGGAAAGCCTAAGCAAAACCAAGAAGGGGTTGGGCGGTATAACAATGGAGAAGAAGACATACTTACAGTTAAGGGAGAATGGGGATATACGGCCAGGAAAAATACCAGGAGACTAGGAAGGAGGGATGGGTGGAGCCACATCTGGCAAGGCAAGACTTCAGGGCAGCACGTGGACGACCGGGAGAGCACCACGGAATACAGAGTATTCCGTGGTGGAAGGAAGGACATTAGAAAAAACAGAAGTTATGTAACAAATGCAAAACATTGAGTAACAATGAATAATATAACAAGTGTAAGATAGGAAATGCATCAAACATAAACAAGAAACATAGGAAATACATCAGTCATCAAAAACAGGGAAAGGGAAAAGAACAAGGCCATTCAGAACAATTAATTCAAACAAATATTCGAAGGCCGCAATATTCAAGGAGGGAATGAAGATGAAGATCCAGAAAGATCCATATCAGAGGAACCGCATGAGTTCAGGAAACTTCGAAGGCGAAGGGGGTCCTCATAGGTCGTCGTTGTTATGAGTAACCCTAAAAAGGCACGGATGAAAGAGGCCATACCGGGCCCCAATGGAGCGGAGCTCAGGTCGCATGTCCAGGCAAAGCTTTGCGTCGGCTAGCAGTGGCCTTGGCGTAATCTTGCGCGAAACATAAGGAAGAACCAGACCATGTGAGACGAGGAAAGGCCCTAGCTGCCGACAGGACCTTTAGAAGGTCTGTATATTCCAGAAAGTAGATGATGACTCCTCTCGGCGTAGGTGAAGGTGAGGTGGAGGAGAAAGGTCGGCCAAGTCTATGAGCGCGTAGTATATTGAGCACTGTGCCCTCTGGAAGTTGCAAAAGCTTGGGGAGGAATGACTTGAAGAAGGCAATGGGGTCAGTCCCCTCGCTTCCTTCCCCAAGGCCATAGATACGCAAATTATTGCGTCGATTGCGGTTTTCAAGGTCCTCGACTTGACGCTGAAGGGAGGAAACTTGTGACGACAGGTAAGAAACCTTGGCAGGTGACTCTTGAAGAGAAGAGACACTTTGCTCCGCTGAGGTGACTCTGGTATCCATGCTCGACCAATTATCTGTTAAAACTTGAAGTTTGGCGTTGGTCTCCTCCAGAAAAGGATGAAGAGCCCTGATTTCCTCCAATAATAACTTCACAGAAACCAGAGATAAGGGCTTGGGTGGGGAAGGATGGTCTTTTTTCAAACTCTTGGCATTGAGTTTTCCCGTAGTCGCGCTAGGCTGCTCCATTGCCGACATCGAATCTTGAGCAGTAGAGAGGTGAGAAGCTTCAAGTTTACCAAAGGCAGAAAACAGCTACGAGTTTTTAAGCAGAGCTTGTGAGGAGGTTGCAGAGCTAGAAGACTGCCTATTCCTGCCCATGAAGCAGAAATAACATATAGCAGAGGCAAGGAGCGTGAATGGAAGGAGGCAGCGTTAATATGCAAACTTGTCCAAGAAAGAGACCAAAAAAGGTAAAAGGAGCATAAAAAAAGTGGAGCAATGAGGAGAAGCAGATCGAAACTCCAATGCTTAAAATGGCCACCACTGCTGAGGCGAAGGAAGTCTCTGTGAACGTCATGAAGGCAAAGAAGGGCAACAGGGCTACAGAAAAGTAAAACGATGGACCAAGGTGCGAGAGATAGTCATTATTCGGCCTTTAAAAATGATAAAAGGAGATAGGATAGTCCGTGGGAAAAGAGGAGAGCAAAATCATCACGCTGACGCGAGGAGGAGAAGAGAACAAAATGGCTGCTGCGGCCGTTGGAAAGCCGCGACCAGACTTACACCACCAAATTCGGAGTCTAGACTGCTTCAAAAGTCGATGAAGTGCTCCTCAGTGCATTCTTGACACCTTCCGACTGCATATCATGTCATCCGTGATGAAAAACGATGACAAGAAAATGTAGGTCTCACTGCCGTCCTCGGAGCGCTCACCCTTCAGCCGCCATCCCCGTCAAGCCACGCCCCCATTGAAGGAAATTCAATGGCGGATGTAGCCAGCAAGGCAACAGTTCTTACTGTTGCATTGCTGCAATAACTCGCTCAAGTACGAGGACAGAAGGAACAACTATGGTGGCATTTAATGCCATGCATAATGGAACAGCCCCATCAAAGGGCTTTCAACTCAAGTACTCCTATAAGTTAGACGTGCAAAGCATTCTGTATACTCAAATTGCAGGAGTGGAGGATAGAGTTTTAGCAAACAATGATCGCAGATTAGGACTGATACTAGCTGGTGGTCCAGTCTTACCAAACAGATCAAGGACTTTGTCCTTAAATTCAACATCTGCCATCAGATGAAAGGCTCCACCGTAGCACGTCCAGCACAGACCCTCTACATATCTCGAGCAAGCCTTTGGCTTGTGTTTATTTGGATTACTGTGACCCCTTACAATCAAATGGGGCTTACAAGTACATCTTGGTGGCAGTCTATTCATGCTACATATTCATGTGGGTTTGGGCACAGCGCTTGCCTGCTACTCAAACTGTTATAAAGGATTTGCAAGTCTTTATCAGGACATACGCAATTAGCACACTACATTCTGAGTAGGGCTTCGTGTTTAGCTCTCACGCTTACAAAGAAGCCATGGAAAGTTTGAGTATGGCCTTCAAGGACTCCTCCCCCTACCATCCTGAGGGAAATTTGATCATTGAGAGGAAGAACCATGATTTAGATTAATCCTTAACAGCTAGGTTACTAGGCTCGGGTGGCAGTAGAGTAAATCACCTATATGGGGCCCAGAGGGCACATAACATGCCAAGAAAATGCCATAGTGGTGATACACTTTATGAACTCTTTTTGGGGTGAGGATGTGGGTACCTGACCTCAATAGTGTCAGCACAGTGGTAGCTGAAGCCCCATTTGACATCAATGAACGTTTGGCTGTTTTACAGGAACTCAATGAATTCTGGGCCTCACAAGGCACAGTCCAAGTAGTCCAATTAGGTAATCCCGGCAAGGCAAAACTGAGTGGACAAAAAAGTATTTGAGCTATCATACAGAGCACCTGTCCTGTCCTGGCTGTTGAGTGTACCAGAACTGTACTTCTTCCGCCCCTTGTTGGTCACTGAGACCAAAGGTATGTCTCAATTAATCCGATCTATCCACACTATGTGGCCGATTCTCAACAGGAGACCATGTGGGCTCCTGAGTAGCCACTGACCTCCTTCGCTACTGTATGGTAAGTCTAGATTGGAGCTTTAATATTGACTTAAGACTCCAGTCTCCAAAGAGGAGCTATAAACAACAATGAAATTATATTTTTCCCTGTTGAAACAACTACGACTGTACAATCAACAAGTACAAAAATTTCAATTTGAAAAATTGGTGACATCTACGTAAACATACCACAGATCGAGTTATCTACCAGTTCTATAAAACCTGCTGAGCTGCCAAGAATCGACCGGATGGGGACTGGCTACTTTGTACATTATGATGATTTCTCATTGGCTCTAAGTGAACCTGAATTGCCAAACCATTTCAACTACAAATGCATGCTCTCAATCATTGGCAAAAAAAGACTTACTTTGTTCTTCCTTCTGTATTACAATTGGATTACTATTCCTGTTAATTTGGCTTGGTAAAGTGACTGCCTTTTTTCTACTTCTACACTTTCTCCCAGAATTCCTCACAGTACAACTCGTGAACTTGGTTCTTAAACCACATGCATCGCGCCATGAACTCAGGGACCTGTCCCTGATTAACATTATAGCAGTTCCAGTTCCTGAAGGAAGTGTATGGGACAGGGCATTGAATGATGATTACGGTCCTACTGAACTTATGTAAATTCCTTATTTGGTTAGAATTTTTTTTAATTACATCATCACCTCTATTACTTTCTATAATGATCGGGACATTGAAGCTGTGCATAATTTGCTTGCAGACCTAGAGCAATCCGCTGCATTTTCTAATGATGAACTGTATGATGGTACAAGTAATTATGGAGAAATGTTTTGCTTTCAGCATTATGGTCACCATTTTTTACACAAAGCGAGTATCCTGCGTGCTGTGTATAATTACACACAATGGAAACACGGCCCAACACCACTGAAAGGTAGTTTAAAGACTTTTGCACAAAAGTTTGCCTTTTTTTCAGTTTTTCATACATCAGACCCAGCCTCATAATATTATAGGATTGCACCACACCTGAAAAGAAAGAAATGCTTACAAACACCAAGCTGATATATGTTGCTTCCTTCATGCCCCAACTATCTATACAGGGTTTCATCTTTTGGAAAGACAACATAGACACAAAATCTGTCTGGGGACAAGAGATTGGGAGGTTCAGGGAACATAGGCTTTATTTAAACCATGCCTCATACCACATCAAATGATTTTCATGAACAAAACAGTGCAACAAACTTCATGCCATGGTATAGCAAAAACTAAGGATTTGATTTTGAACACTCTGTGTTTTCCCGCATTCTCACGCTTTGAGAATTGGCAGCCTTTAACACACTTTAGTGAGGATACACTAGATACCATGATACACAATGGTTCCTTTAATTCATCAGATCCCAACTGGAAGTGATGGTTGGTTTGGTCGATGGATGCAAACAGATGTAGGTCTAGATTTGTTGGTAACACCAAAGGACTTAGGATCAATAGGCCTCATCAGCGATATGTACAAGCAGAACATTCATGGTTGGTGACTCCTATAGTGTTGGAAAGTTATGCCTAAACTGGCTAAAGACCTCAACACTTTCCCAGCTGAAGCAACATTTGTCCTTTCTTTCTGATGACATGGATCTCTGGGATTTCTTAATTAGATCCCCGGGACCCACATCAAAAGTGCTTTTTGAACGGTGTATACAACGAGCTGTGGAATATTTCTCAACAGGAGACTGCTAAGAGATTGTGCTAGATCGACTGGTTAGTTTAGAAAAGGCTTTGGCTGTGGTTGACGATGGTATGACCACATTATCATCTAGGATTTATTCACTAGGCAACATAGTGTCTTCCACAATGGACATACAAGAGCAAGACATGTCTATTTTACAACATTGACAGTCACAATTACATTTAATCATATTTAGGGCTCCTGTTTTTATGGTATTTCTTTTTTTGCCATTTCCGTCTGTATTTATCCATATTTATTTTTTGGGCATTTTATCTGTATTCATCCACATTTATTTTTGCGACAAGCAGAAGGCAACGCTGCAGGTAGTATTTTTCCACATTTATTTAAATTGACAATACATTCATCGTAAAACTTTGCCATTCGCAGAATGTCCCAAATACGCTTAAAAGTGCTATCACAAGCCATTTGTCTCAGAGCGTTGCAGTTTGTCATCAGAAAGGAGTGCTACATCCTTTCCCCCACTGAACACCATCCTGCCCCACTGAGAGAAACTCACACTCCCTTCAGCTACAACCCAATCGTGTCCCTCTATAAACACCTAGAAGCAACTCAATTCAAACTATGCACTAGACAAGAGTAATTTGCTGCCTGAAAAAAGTAACAACATTCAGGCAATATTAAACACTCATAGGTAATACAACTTAAAGCTTTTACACTCATTATTTAGAAAGCTAAGGACATGAAAAGAAAAGTAGTGCTTGACTGGAAAACTCTGCAAGGTGGCGCTAATGTTTTTAGGTGTGAATAAAACCAATCTGGCCACTTTGCAACTACTCTTTCTTGTTTTATTTAGATATGTATTTATTGCTTGAATATTTAAACCCTTTTTCTCTCCTCCTGAGGCCGCGTTTCGGAAAAGAAAAATGTCAGGAAAAGACTTTTATAAGACAAGTGTCCTTTTTTTTGGATCCATTTCACTGGGGAATGAATGACAGAAAGGAAAGGAAAGAAAAGTCACGGTGTTCTGCAAGTAAGGAACGTGACAAAAAGAGGGAGTAAGAGGAAGAAAGAGGGGGGGCAGCAGAATTGGACACTGTCCTTCTCATGTCCGGGCAAGAAGGAAAAGACAGCAATAGTTATGGGCTATGCATTCTGGTCACAAACTCTGCAAATACTCTCTTCTGAGTCTCACTTAGTTACAACCTCTTCCCTGTGTGTGTCTGACTGAGCCCCGCCTTCCACCGCAGCCTGGGCTGAAAAGACAAGAATTGGGTTTCTTCTCTCTGCTGCCAACTTCCCCCTGTCCACCTGTTATGACCAGATTCTCAGACCAGATAGAAATAGCTCACCAGAGCAACACCAACCTGGCCAAAACGTAACCACCTCCCTCCTCAGGACCCATCTATCCAGGCACCTGGGTACCTACATGAGGATGGGGAACTCGCAATATACAAGCTCATATCATTAGAAACACCACTAAATCTATAGGGATTACTAGGAATACTCACTGATGACTAAGGACGTCCATGCCCTACACCACACTCATACCTCATAGTCTTGCGACCACATGGCTCCAGACTAATCTACCCTGGGGCAGTTCTGATTATTTACCATTACACACTGATCACCATCAGTGCTCACTCGACACGCAATCCGGCGTGTCTACACACTAGGCTGCAGCCCTAGTGCTCTCTTCCTACCAATCCGGTCCACAATCCGGCTGACCTACACATCAGGCTTCCACCTGATGCTCTCACTAACGCCACTTTCCCTAGAGGCGATCTCATTACACACCGTATCCCCCCGGTGCTCTCTCAAGCCACAATCTTGCGGGTATACACACTGACCACAATCAGTGCTCTCACTAACGCCGCTACACAACGACGATCGCTTTCCTATGAATACCTTCAGCTCTATCTCTCTCTCTCTATGTTGGGAAGTCTCTCTCACTATTCACTAGAGGTTTGCTACTACAATATTATTATGGGATGGCCAAATCACTCAGTATACTAATGTTCCTCTAGCCCAAGGGCTCCTCTCTCTCCCTAATTATTCAGTGGCTACTTACTGGATCAGGGGCAGCATCTGTTCTGGCTGTAACACCTGACTAGAAGGAAAGGTTACCTGTGCTTTAAGAACAAGAGACACACACTGTATGCAAGAGTTATTTAAACGCTCTCTATCATAAGAACAACACATGCACACTGGTTCACTAAGAACTGGGGTATCTTTATTACAATAAAAATAGAAAAGGATTCATACACAGATCTGCGGGTCTCTGTAACTAACAGGAACTGTAACACACCGCTGAAAGGAAAGGGATTAGACATACAGTATAAGGTCAAGGTTATCTGCGGGGTCTCTGTAACTAACAGGATCTGTAACACACCACTGAAAGGAAAGGGATTAGACATACAGTATAAGGACAAGGTTAATATTTGAAAAGTAAGGAACCATATCACCCAGGGAGTATGAAGTCTTGCTCTAGCTGTCATCTGGGCTTCTCTCTCGTCTGTGCCTTAGCTCGTCTTAGATCCTCTCCTGCACTCTTGGACACACATCTGCGCTGATCACTCTGCACTGGACTCTCTCCCCCACGGACTCTCTCCACCTTCCAACTTCAGTCTAATGGTTTCTGCCGCTCTGATAATCGTTCGTTCCACTAGCTTCTTCACTCTATCTGATTGTCTCCATGCCAATGTCCAATTCACTCCAGCTGCTCCCACAGATTAATCCACGATATAACTTCAGTCTCTTCTAAAAGGCATTACTTCAGACTCCAGCTATTCACAACTCCTCCTGATAAGTAACTGCTTCTGACTGCTTCCTTCAGTTCCAGCTCACTGACTGTTTGTCTGTCTTCTCTCCGTTCCAAGCATCTTCTGTCTCTTCTCCTCCTGCAACTCCACTCCTCTCCTCTGCTTCAATTCAGCATAAACTCTTTCCAGCTCAACTCTCTGCAACTTCAGCTCAGCTCTTTCTAGCTCGAACTCTTTCTGCAACTCCAGCTCGACACTCTCCGCTCCACAAACTCAACTCTCTCCGCTCCTCCAACTCAACTAACTAACTCCACCTCTGCACTTCACTATTATGGAATGCTATTTCCTCATGGAAAGTTCCAGCCATCAGCCTCCTCCCACCAGGTCCATGCACCAGGCTCCTTGCTCTAGACGCTCCCACAGTGATCAACTGCTTGTTTCGTCTAGAGACCTGAGCCCAGGGACACTTCTTGATTAGATTCAGCTCTGGCCGGTTCTCTCCAGTTCGCTTAGGACGAACAACAGCTCAAAACCAAAATATTACCTTTCCCCTTCAAGCATCTCAGCTCTGCAGGGACAGAAAGCAAAATGGAGTCTCTCTAGTTCTGGGCCTTGTAGGCCTGAGAAGGATGAAATAACCCTTAGCTCTGTCAGAATACCTACACAAACCATACCAGTGTGTAATATAAAGTCAGGACCACGGGATCCACCCTCTACTATAGGCAGGATAATGAAAGGACACATAATTATGTCAAAGCCAATAGGCAATAGATGGATTAGAGTCAAGAATAAGGGATCTATCATCATATAAAGCAGCTATCCTCTTCTAGGTCTGGAAAAAGGCTTAAACGGGCCAACACAAGGTAAGAATACAGACCATAGGTGTGAGCAAGCTTAAAGTCAACATCACTCCGAAATAGAGCCAAAAAACCTGTCAAGACATTCCACCCTAGACTTTATCTTGCGAACATCTATAAACAACAACAAACAAATAAACAAACATCAACATAATCTATCAACAAAACCAAAAACCAAAAGACTCTCTAAAATAAATGACAACTTAAGGAAATTCCACCTGAAACTTGATGTAGGGAATACAAATCTAACAACCAACTGAAAACAAATCAAAGCACCCTTGACCTGAATGCTGAAATGTAACTAAGATTGATCTGATAACAACAGAAACTAACCAAAGCACCCTCGAACTAAATGTGCCTCAACTCTATTTCCAGCATCGATTTGTTGTGTTGTGGCACTTGATCAGGCGCCAGGACGCCCCTTTGCTGGGGCAGCTGTGCGCCTAATAAAAGTTATTAACATAACATAACATAACATAACATAACATAACATAACATAACATAACATAACATAACATAACTGATGAAATCTATTGATGTAGGGACATGTTTGTCGAATAAAAACAACAAGGGGCCTAAATGAGGCCTACCTACTTTGGTCAACTTAAGAACTAAATGTGCTTCAACTTCTAATGATAACTCATGAAATCTATTGGTGAAGGGCCATGTGTGTGGAATAAAAATAACAATGGGCCTACCTACTCCGGTCAACTTAAGAAAGGATTTGGTGAAATCTAACAAATAAACATGACAAAGGGTCCTCAAGGTCTGGGCAAACAGTACTAATAGATGTAGGACATAACCTTACTAAAAGACACACCTCCCAGGACAACTTAAAGTCTAGGATGACCACCCTTGGAACTAATCCCACTGTTCTAATTAAGAGTTGATGAATCAAAGTGAAAGGTAATAACAGGAAAATAAGGATAACCCCATTCCTACAAAATAGCTGGTGCAGCACTATGCATATCAAGCAATAAGTCAAAGAAAATTATCTAAGTGTGGTGCATATATTTTTTTTTAAATCCCTATAGCAAAAATAGCTAAATCATAGACTTAAGCTTGGGAAATTGAGTAATAGGAGACTATGCCAAAGGCAATAGACAAAAGTCATAAATCATCTAACTCAGAAAACAGTTTGTACCTATTCCCTCTGTATCAATCTGTGGAACACATGTGTGCACCATCATGCAGAACATTGCTTTCCCTTCATTGGCAAAACTGTTTTGCACAAAACAGGAAAACTATGAAATAGGTGAAAGATAAACAAGTGTATCAATAATGAAATGGCATAGCATACTAAAAGCAAAATATATATGAATTATTTCATTCATGTGGCACTGCATAAACATCAAAACCATGAACAGGACTGTGAGACTTTTTTGTAAGTGGGGCCTGTATATGGTAACTGCAAAAGTGGCATAATGTCCATCGGAAATAGAAACATGGGAAAAAATGCAAGGCTCAAGAATGCAGGCCAAAAAATTACATTTCAGACTCCTTCTGTTGGAAACATAATTATAACTAAATAAAAATGGGTTCTTTTAAATCAGTAGTTCATCATTAGGGATCATAGCACATGACTCGTGCAATACTGTAATTTAGGGTTCAAAAATATATCAGAAATTCAGTTCATTTTTTTTAAAAGATCAAAAAAGTTCAGGAAATCCAGATCATCGACATTCTGTCAAGGCAGTCAACTGTGGAAAGACAGTCTGTTGATTCATCAGTGTAGGTCACCACCCTCCATCTTCATCTGTATCCTGTGCCAAGGAAGCACTTCCTCCGATCTGGTCATTAGTCACCAGCTTCCGCCGTTCATCCGCCATCATCCGGTCTGGTCTGGTTCCATATTCCAAAAACAACAAACTAACATAAAAATAAAAACAATAAACTAAAATAACAAAGGGAGTGGGAGGGGGGTGGGCCGACGCACACACCAAACACCACATCCCAACAACCTGAAACGAAAAACAAGTATCATTAATCTAGCAAAAATACATTTTCCATTTAAAAAGCACCCCAAGTGCTTTTTATTGTCGAAAGAAACCTCCTAATTTATAAAAGGAATTCTTCTAGAATTCAAGGAATAATTTAAATCATATTCTTTTAAATTTGTTTGGGCAAAATCCAATCTTGTCATACACAGCCAGAAGGGCTGGGGCCTAGCTACTCCTTACTCATCTGAGAAACAGCCCCTCCCTTCAGAAAGATGTTCGCGCTCAGAGTTTTGAATCCGCTCCAATCATAATAAGCTACAGTGCGATGTAATTTTGAATCACTGCCAAATGCTGATCTCATTGCAGGAGCAAGGCTACTGCCAACCATTCTGTCCAAGTATCTCTAATCTCTAGTCAGGGAAGCTCACTTAGGCCTACTGTATTTATCGACCTCCAAGGGCCAAGCGTCTGCCAATTATTCTGCATGTGCAAGGATCCCTTATCTGAAGTCAATGAAGCTGTCTGCGCCGACAGCAAGGAAGAGCGACTTGACCCCCCCTTACATAAACATTTCTCCGCGGAAAGAAATTGAAACATAGCCAAGAATAACAAGCTGGCTCTCTGCTCTCAGGGAGCCTCCACCCTTTCAAAACTCAGAGCGCGAACAGATGCAGGGCTCATATCAGTCAAGGTCAAAGTAGATGCCTTGAAACTGAAAACATTACAGCCTTTCCCAGGGCAGAAGCACTGACCATTATTTTCTAACTAACTGAAGCAGATTTAAACGTGGTAAAAAGCAAATTAATAAAGACGTATTTTTTGTAACTAAGTCACACATGCTAGCATTTTAAAATAATTCTATTATAAAATACTGCTACTGGCTGAAAGGGAAAAATATTAGATCAACATTGCATGCAAACACATTTCATTTTTCTTTTTTTTTAAATAACATGTCAAATTAAACAAGGGGCAACATGTAATTTTGCATTGCATAACCAAGAATTCATAATTTAGTGTGCAAGCTTTTCTATTCTACCTAATAAAAAGGGCCAGATTCATCATCATTTTATTTTAAATAGCCATTTTTTCTAACTGAGTGGGTAAACTGTCACACGCTATTCTAAAGGGCAGCTTGCATTGGAAAAAATAATCATGTATATTTTCTAGAACACATTTTTTTTGTAAAAGCACACGGTTGCATTTCACTAATTAAAAGCACATTCTATGATGGGTTTGTTTCATTTTATCCTTCACAACCGAACGCACTAATTCTAAAACACTGGTTCGTGTGCCATCCACAGCTGAAAACCCTTATCATAATCCGACTGATTGATTTACAACTTTCCGACTCCGAGTCAGACACATTAAATCATGAGTTCCAAGGCAAACCCACACAAATTCGTGGACGCATTTCAAATAGAATGTTAAATGAACACTGCTTTTCTCTCCATGCAAGATGTTACCAAACTGTCAGCAAGCTGACAAAGCACATAGGCAGAACCCAGTAACCAATGAAAAAGTCAAATCAAACCACCATCCATCTAAACCATCACGGACTTTTAGCGTCAGCTCACATAACCATGCATGTTAAACAGCATGTTAAAATAAATACAGCCGTCTCAATCTAAGATATTAACCCTTTGGCAGCTCAAACACAATCATTCCCCAATGTCTGCAGTACATGGCAAATTCAAGAACTTATCACTCCACGTTGTCAAATAACACGCGCGCACATTTACAAAACATTTTCCCCAAGCATTTGAAAGAGATCCAGCTCTCTCCTGCCTAACGCAACAATAACATGCTCTGTACAAGCCATATCCACATGGAGCTATTCACAAGCCATATTTACAAGAAAGTCAACAAGTCCAAATAATGACATGCTCTTCTCAAGGAATATATTCAAGACGCAATTCACAAGGAACACAGCAAGTCAAAATGAGAACACGCTCCTCACAAGCCAAATTTACATGGCGCTATGTACAAGCCATATTTACAAGAAACTCAACAAGTCCCAAAAAAATGACATGCTCTTCAAAAGGCATATATAAAAGGCGCAATTCACAAGGAACACAGCAAGTCAAACTGAGAACATGCTCCTCACAAGCCACATTTACATGGCGCTATTTACAAGGAACTCCACAAGTCATATTACATTGAACACATTTCACATTGCACAGCATAAGCAAATGCCGCAAGCAATTTAATGTGCAATTTAAAAGCATTTTTCATACACATATATACAATTACATCATCACAAAGATAGAATTGGCTCCCTCATGTAATGTCACCCTTCAAGCTTGACAGTTCAAACACCAAGATGAAAAACATTTCTTCCACCCTGCATAAGTCAAATGCCATGATGTACTGCAATCTCCTTACACTGCAACCGTTCAAGCCCATAGGCCAATTTTCGTGCCGAGTGCCAACCAACATTAGAAAAACAATACAGCGGACACGTAAACAATTCGTGACGCCAGATGTTATGACCAGATTCTCAGACCAGATAGAACCAGCTCACCAGAGCAACACCAACCTGGCCAAAACGTAACCACCTCCCTCCTCAGGACCCATCTATCCAGGCACCTGGGTACCTACCTGAGGATGGGGAACTCGCAATATACAAGCTCATATCATTAGAAACACCACTAAATCTATAGGGATTACTAGGAATACTCACTGATGACTAAGGACGTCCATGCCCTACACCACACTCATACCTCATAGTCTCGCGATCACATGGGTCCAGACTAATCTACCCTGGGGCAGTTCTGATTATTTACCATTACACACTGATCACCATCAGTGCTCACTCGACACACAATCCGGCGTGTCTACACACTAGGCTGCAGCCCTAGTGCTCTCTTCCTTCCAATCCGGTCCACAATCCGGCGGACCTACACATCAGGCTTCCACCTGATGCTCTCACTAACGCCACTTTCCCTAGAGGCGATCTCATTACACACCGTATCCCCCCGGTGCTCTCTCAAGCCACAATCTTGCGGGTATACACACTGACCACAATCAGTGCTCTCACTAACGCCGCTACACAATGACGATCACTTTCATATGAATATCTTCAGCTCTATCTCTCTCTCTCTATGTTGGGAAGTCTCTCTCACTATTCACTAGAGGTTTGCTACTACAATAATATTATGGGATGGCCGAATCACTCAGTATACTAATGTCACTCTAGCCCAAGGGCTCCTCTCTCTCCCTAATTATTCAGTGGCTACTTACCGGATCAGGGGCAGCATCTGTTCTGGCTGTAACACCTGACTAGAAGGAAAGGTTACCTGTGCTTTAAGAACAAGAGACACACACTGTATGCAAGAGTTATTTAAACGCTCTCTATCATAAGAACAACACATGCACACTGGTTCACTTAGAACTAGAGGTATCTTTATTACAATAACAATAGAAAAGGATTCATACACAGATCTGCGGGGTCTCTGTAACTAACAGGAACTGTAACACACCACTGAAAGGAAAGGGATTAGACATACAGTATAAGGACAAGGTTATCTGCGGGGTCTCTGTAACTAACAGGAACTGTAACACACCACTGAAAGGAAAGGGATTAGACATACAGTATAAGGACAAGGTTAATATTTGAAAAGTAAGGAACCATATCACCCAGGGAGTATGAAGTCTTGCTCTAGGTGTCATCTGGGCTTCTCTCTCGTCTGTGCCTTAGCTCGTCTTAGATCCTCTCCTGCACTCTTGGACATACATCTGCGCTGATCACTCTGCACGGGACTCTCTCCCCCACGGACTCTCTCCACCTTCCAACTTCAGTCTAATGGTTTCTGCCGCTCTGATAATCGTTCGCTCCACTAGCTTCTTCACTCTATCTGATTGTCTCCATGCCAATGTCCAATTCACTCCAGCTGCTCCCACAGATTAATCCACGATATAACTTCAGTCTCTTCTAAAAGGCATTACTTCAGACTCCAGCTATTCACAACTCCTCCTGATAAGTAACTGCTTCTGACTGCTTCCTTCAGTTCCAGCTCACTGACTGTTTGTCTGTCTTCTCTCTGTTCCAAGCATCTCCTGTCTCTTCTCCTCCTGCAACTCCACTCCTCTCCTCTGCTTCAATTCAGCATAAACTCTTTCCAGCTCAACTCTCTGCAACTTCAGCTCAGCTCTTTCTAGCTCGAACTCTTTCTGCAACTCCAGCTCGACTCTCTCCGCTCCTCCAACTCAACTCTCTCCGCTCCTCCAACTCAACTAACTAACTCCGCCTCTGCACTTCACTATTATGGAATGCTATTTCCTCATGGAAAGTTCCAGCCATCAGCCTCCTTCCACCAGGTCCATGCACCAGGCTCCTTGCTCTAGACGCTCCCACAGTGATCAACTGCGTGTTTCGTCTAGAGACCTGAGCCCAGGGACACTTCTTGATTAGATTCAGCTCTGGCCGGTTCTCTCCGGTTTGCTTAGGACGAACAACAGCTCAAAATCAAAATATTACCTTTCCCCTTCATGCATCTCAGCTCTGCAGGGACAGAAAGCAAAATGGAGTCTCTTTAGTTCTGGGCCTTGTAGGCCTGAGAAGGATGAAATAACCCTTAGCTCTGTCAGAATACCTTCACAAACCATACCAATGTGTAATATAAAGTCAGGACCACAGGATCCACCCTCTACTATAGGCAGGATAATGAAAGGACACATAATTATGTCAAAGCCAATAGGCAATAGATGGATTAGAGTCAAGAATAAGGGATCTATCATCATATAAAGCAGCTATCCTCTTCTAGGTCTGGAAAAAGATTTAAAAGGGCCAACACAAGGTAAGAATACATGCCATAGGTGTGAGCAAGCTTAAAGTCTACATCACTCCGAAATAGAGCCAAAAAACCCGTCAAGACACCACCCCACGCATGTCCGAGAGTGAGATTGCAGCCCGAGACAAGGGAAGGGAGGGGGGCTGAATGCGGTGTGTGTGAGAGTGATTCCCCTCTCAGAGGTGGGGCTCTCAGAACAATGCAGGCCTCCTGGCGCTGGCAGCCGCGGTTCATCTGGGAGCCCATGGCACTGTGACTCCTGTCACGACCCCCCATTGAGCAGGCACTTACTGAGCGCTAAACTAATTAACAAGAGTAGCAGGCATTGTGAGGGTGAGACGGAGGGGGGTTGCACACAACACAATCTGACAAGCTGAACAGGACAAACACAGCACCAGAGTGAGGTATTTAAAGTAGCATATGTTATTACGCTCGAATCTGTGTGCCTCCTGCTCAGCTCTATGCGCTACCTTCCGATTCCTGCTTTTGCCACCCCCCAAACTGCATACGCCACTAACTCAAGCCCAAATGTACTTGCCTTTCATTTGAAATGGCTGACCAGGTTCACTCGAGGGGCGTAGCGGAGCCCCAGACATGGCTGGGGCAGGTAACAAAAAAGGCCGACAGGAGCGCAAAAAGACGGATAATTGAAAGAAATTTCCAGCAAAACTAAAGCTGGTGTTTCGCTTTACTGAAGGCAGCCACAGCCCTAAAATCAGCAAGAGGGCGTGACTAGGCAACTCTGATAGAGCACAGCAGCGCGCAAAATGTGCTAGTATTTTCCTGTTTTTACATATAAATACAGATAAAGGAAAATCTGTCTGTATTTATATGTAAAAATCTGTTTAAACGGAAAACCGGGAGCCCTAATCATAATTCTGAGCTGGATGTTACAAACGTCAAGTTCTGGCCAGATGCCAAGGCTTTACATCAATAATATAAGTCTGTTTTTGGGATGCGATCCAACAGAAAGCCAGATAATAATGGGACGCAGAGATGCAAAATATACCATGTTGCACATTAAAAAATTAGACCAATTACCTTTTACTGTGGCTGAGACTTCATCCACTGACTGGATAATACATGGTTACATCACCCTACCGGTCATGAGGTACCAATTCCAATAGTGTCTGCAATACCAACAGGTAGGCAGATACAAAGCACTAGAGGAAGGGTAAGTCTATGAGTTTTGGGAATTACTGTTCAGGTTTAGATACAGGAATGGGCACATAGAGGTTTTCCTTAGCGGTTCCGATTGTGAGGATGTTTTAAATGGTTCCTTAGTCTGCAAGGACATTTCTCTTCACAAGGCCTACAATGCTTCAGTGGCAAACTTGTCTTATTATCTGAAGGGTTCTCAAGCTGCCATGATTATCCAGTGTTTAGGCTGGGCTCCAATGGGAGCTATTTGATGCTGAATTGTCAAGGTAGCTGTTGAATGGAACTGGGCATTGATTGTCTAGTGACGGCTGATTCAAAAGTGACTTGTTATACACAAGTACTGTTTCCACCTGCCCGCACAGTTAGGGAGGCAGTGTTATGGCCTTTGATAATTGTGTCCAACATGCAGTTTGATTCTCTGAGAAAACTGAAAGCCATGCTATTTCAAAAGGATGTGGCCTTAACTTCGGCCAAAGAGACGTTTGATCTCCAGTTTGCAAAGTCCTCGTCTGATATACAAACACTACTCCACACTAACTTCCCCCTGCATTTTGGGGAGCTGGTCCACCGTATCTTTAACAGTCTGATTTGAAGGGAATAGTGCACTTTTTTAAATGTATCAGCTCTGGTTTGGTTAGCACATTTCAGAGTTTTAACATCTTTCATATATTCCGTGTTGGGAAGTGTTTTTTTAAGGCTCCTGCTTGTCCTGCTACTTGTGGGGGGAATTCTAATAAAAATATATCTGCTCCACAATGGACATCCCAGTTCAACCCTGAATGGAGACAGCACTGCATGTCCTGTGTTGCCGTGAGCACATGGTATACTGCTAAATGAATGAGTGACATTAGTATTTTCCATATGTAAGCAAACTAGATATTATTTTGAGTGGTGGTGACACACTGAACATTGACAAACACACTATTTGACCATCTAAAATGGAGGAGGCCCAACCTCCTCATCAGGACCCAGCCTATTTTCCCTATGACACCATCTATTTTGCTGCTGATGGTGGCACTCTGACTTTCTCTTGTCCATGGAGCCACCAGCATCTAAATAGAGTGTGTGGACTGCCTAGTAGGTGGTCAAGGAATCCGATGGGAAGTGACAGCAGGACCGTTGCGGCCAAGACCTACATCAGGCCCTTCGTCCTTTAAGTCCCAATCCACCACAGGAATACACTTCTCAAGGACCCCAGGAGAGGCACTTTGAGGCTCATAGAGTGGCAGACTGAGGCCAACAGCAGAGTACATTTTAGGGACCGTTGCCACTGGTCAGCTGGGTACTCTCAGCAAAGGGCCATTTGTAACTTGTTATAACCCTGTAGCCTATGCAGGAGGTCAGACAACTGACCCTTGAAGTCCACTTCTTTGTTTTAGATACAAGCAGGAGGATGTAAAGTCCCTAAAGGCTCCTCTGTGGTCACAGACAGCAGGCCAAGTCCTCGTCTGTTCTTCCTCAGATCCAGAAAGTACTCTGATGAGAATACTGGAGATGCAATATTTATGCCTGGCACCAGCTTGTGTATAGCGGTGACCTTTCCCTAACCAATGGAGTAAAAGTTCTCAGCGGTTACCCTACCTATTTTTGCAACATTTCATGCGTGTCCCAATGAAAACAATCCCATAGTGCCCCTTCCTTACCAAAAGGGTAATGAGCAGGTATTCATCTGAGGTCACTCCAAACCAGTTCTGGTGCCAGCTCCCCTCCCACTGAAAGTGGTGCCTGCCTGACTGGAAAACAAAGGAGGGAGCGTGTCAATATGCTGTCTGACATCTACCTGTGATGGGAAGGCCTCTTTGGAGTAAATTAAGTTTCTGGGCAGAGACAGAGCTGTAATAAGGCCAAAGGAACAAAACACCCCCCATCTTCAGCCCTTTGCTGTTTAACATTAAATCTCTACATGTTCTGCACTTAAATACTATTCACCCCACCTTCTGGGCTAAGATTGCTTACATAGGGGTTTTATATCAAACACACAAAAGGTGGTGGGAGATTACTTGCAATAGGTCTAACCCCTGACAATAGCTTGGGTCAGCACTCCTTCCCATTGTTATTTTGCTCACCATGCCACCTTAGTTTGCACCCAACCATAAGCAGATCAGTCTTGACCCTGTTCCACATAAGAACAGTCCAGTCTGAACTGCTAAGCCAGTGGTTAAAAAAATTGCAAGCATTCCTTCCTTCATCTTTTGTGTGTTTGGCTTACATTGGTGTGACATTCTTTTTTTAAAATAAGGTTTGAACCTGTCACAAGCATTTATTTCAACAGATCCAATTGCAGTTTTTACACCGCTAGAATGGTATGCCTGAAAGCAGATTTACATAATCACTGTGGTTGATGGCACAATAGAGGCTGCAGTTCACTGGTGACATTTAAGATACATGCTGTAGGTACACTTGTTATCATATACTTGGGGCTTGTAGGCAAAGAAAATCTGTCAATTACAATTATGCCAACTCAACCATATTTAAAGGGGGGGCACAGGCACTTCACTACTGGTTACCAGGAACAAAGTCCACAGAGGTTTAGAGCCAGCCAAAATAAGTAGGGCAAAATTCTGGGGGGCACATCACACATAAAAATACTTTTTTACATACTGACATAAATATGTTTCTTAACTATCTTTTACATAAATATTACCCTACCATAGAAATAAACACCCAATGGACCATATTTTCATACACAATATTAACCCCTTCGCTGCTGGGCCTTTTCCCCTCCTCTGCTAAGCCTTTTTTTGGCGATTTGGGGTAGTGCGCGCTTAGGCCCCTGTAACTTATTGACCACATAAGGTAGCCACGCCAAATTTGCGTCCTTTTCTTCCAACACCATGTGGATTCAAAAGGTGCCCAGGGTTTGTGGATTCTCATGGAGGCTCCCAGAAATTAAGCAAAATACAGTGAAATGTTAGTTTTTGTCAGAAAAATGGGAAAAACGGGCTGCAAATGAAAGCCTCTGGGTTTTCCCTGCAAATGTTATCAAAAAAGGGGTTGTGGGGCTGAAATTTCCATTTTCTCAGATTTTAGGGAATGACAGTCTTTTGTCATAGAACCAACATTTTTCACACAGTTTTGGAATTTTTCTGGGACATAGCCTAATTTTGCTATTTTTAGAGCTTTCAATCTCCTTCTAGTTAATGGTAGAAATGAGTTTGAAAGCAATATAGGGTCCTGAAAATCTATACATTTCCAAAAAGTAGACAAAATACTGAACTCAGAAAGGGGTCATTTGTCTAAATCCATGAAGGTTTCTTGATAGAAACTAACAGTTAAATATTGGAAAAATTGAAAATTTGTTGAAAAAAACAGCCTTTTGTCTCAACGTTTTCACCTATAACTTCTTGTAATTTTGACAGTTCTTGGAAAGCAATATATCGGTATATTTGTTTGACCTTCCTGGTTGTGGGGATATATAGGACTTGTAGTTTCACAAAGAACCCGACGAACCCAGAGCCAAAAACTGAGCAGAAACTTGCAATGGTATTTTATTATTTACTGGGTATAGAGCACTTATTCTTGGAAAATGTATACATGGAAAAATCGGTATGAAAGACACCTATGTATTTCTGAATTGGGTACAAATTATAGAGTTTAGAAACAGTATATATTTGCACATTTTCAAAATTGGGAATACTCATACTAGCATGAGAATTATTGGTCATTTTTCAAAAATATTTTTATTTTACACAATGTCTTTCATTGGGAAGGGAGAAATGCATAAAAAGTCAATAGGTAATTACAGTTGATTTACAAATCTGAATTTCCCTAAGTCTCCCGATAAAAATGGTACCTCTCTTGTGTGGGTCGGCCTTCTGCCTGCGACAGGAAACGGCGCAAAATGCAACGTGGTCACACCACAATTTTGCAGTTAAAAATTGACCCTTTTATGGCAAAGTGCCTAGCTGTAGTTTTTGCACCCTAGCTCTGCTGGCACCTAGGAAAACCTAGCAAACTTATAAATTTTTTAAAACTAGCAACCCAGGGGAATTCAGGATGGGGTGACTCGACTGCCTCCCACCAGGTTCTGTTACCCATAATCCCTTGCAGAGCTAAAGAATTGACCAAAAAAACGCATTTTCCTCACATTTCTGTGGTGGAAAGTTCTGGAATCTGCGTGGATCAACAATTTTCCACCGATCCAGCGTTCCCCCAGGTCTCCCCAAAAAAATGGTACCTCACTTGCCTGGGTCTGCCTAGTGCCTACGACAGGATACAGCGGAAAACGCAACGTGGTCGCACCTCAATTTTGCAGTAAAAATGTGCCCTTTTTTGGCAAAGAGCCTACCTTTCGTTTTTGAACGCTAGCTCTGCCGGGACCTAGGGAAACCTAGCAAACCTATACATTTTTGAAAACTACACACCCAGGGGAATTCAGGATGGGGTGACTCGACTGCCTCCCACCAGGTTCTGTTACCCAGAATCCCTTGCAAAGCTAAACAATTGTCAAAAAAACGCATTTTCCTCAAATTTCTGTGGGGGAAAGTTCTGGAATCTGCGTGGATCAACACATTTTCACCCACCCAGCGTTTCCCCAGGTCTCCCAAAAAAAATGGTACCTCACTTGCCTGGGTCTGCCTAGTGCCTGCGTCAGGAAACAGCGCAAAAGGCAACGTGGTCGCACCTCAATTTTGCAGTGAAAACGTGCCCTTCTTTGGCAAAGAGCCTACTTTTTGTTAAAAATGGCACCTCACTTGCGTGGTTAGGCATAGTGGCTGCAAGAGGAAAAGGCACAAATCGTATGGTGGAGACTTAAATATTACCTTTAGCAAAACTACCTTGTTTTTGGGGGGCCACCTGAGATTTTTGCCCGGGGCTCAGTGGCCATCTTTAGAAACTACCAAACCCAAACAGTTCTGCAAACTAGACACCCGGGGGAGTCCAGGGAGGTATGGCATGCATGGGTCCCCCAACGTTTTCCTACCCAGAATTCCTTGCAAACCTTAAAATTAGGTAAAAAAAACATTTCTCCGTGCCGACACAAATATCCTACCACCATGCGTTCCCCTTGTTCCCCCAAGTAAAATGATACCTCACTTGTGTGGGTGGGCCAAAGATTAACAGGCCAAAAATATAGCTTTAAGAAATTGTAGTTTTTGGGGCTGTCAAATTAAGCACATAGAATTCTACTGTTTTAGGGTTATCTTAGTCACAGGCCTTAGGCCCACCCACACAAATGAGGTATCATTTTACTCGGGATAAGAAGGGGAACGCTGCGCAGTAGGATATTTTTGCCGGCACAGAGATCCCATGCAAAAAAGTTTGGAAAAGTGATTTTTTTACCTATATGTAAGGTTTGCAAGGAGTTCTGGGTAGGAAAACATTGGGGGACCCACGCATGCCATACCTCCCTGGACTCCCCCAGGTGTCTAGTTTTTAGAACTGTTTGGGTTTGGTAGTTTCACAAGTTTTCCACCCAGCACCGGGCCAAAAACTCAGGTGCCCCCCCAAAAAAGAAGGTAGTTTTGCTATAGGTTATTTTAAATTCTCCACCATACGATTTGGGCCTTTTCCTGTTGCAGCCACTATGCCTACCTACGCAAGTGAGGTACCATTTTTTCCGGGAGACCTTCGGGGAACGCGGGGTGGGTGGAAATTTGTTGATCCACGCAGATTCCAGAACTTTCCGCCACAGAAATATGAGGAAAACGCGCTTTTTTGTCAATTTTTAAGGTTTGCAAGGGATTCTGGGTAATAGAACCTGGTGGTAGGCAGTTGTGTCACCCCATCCTGAATTCCCCTGGGTGTCTAGTTTTCAAAAATGTAAAGGTTTGCTAGGTTTCCCTATGTGGCAACTGCGCTAGGGCCCAAAATCCACAGGTAGGCATATTGCTAAAAACAAATCCGTGCCTAGTCGGCTTTCTGCTGCCCTGGGGGAAGATTTCGGGGCTGGGGTTGCCACGATATGCTCCCAAGGGTGGCAGAAACATGCATTGTGGCTATATTTTTTGGGGGGTGGGGGCATTGGTATGCCCATTCTGGGTAGCCCCCACCCTCATACATAAAAAAGCCAGCGTAATTGGCGTCAAGTGGGATTTTTGCCCCCCCTGGGGGGGGGCAGATTCGGGGCTGCTGCCCCCATCCTCCCTCCAGGGGGGGGTAGAAAGGCTGTCATTGTTGCGGGTGGGGGGTGGGGGCATTGGCATGCCCGTTTTGGGCAGCCCCCAACCTAAGAAAAATGTGCCCAAAAATCCTGTGTGTCTGGTGGGTTTTTGCCCCCCCAGGGGGGGCAGATTGGGGCTACTGCCCCATCTATCCCTGGGAAGACTGTAATTTTAGCGGGGGAAGGGGTGGGGCATGGGCATGCCAGTTTTGGCCAGCCCCACCTTATTTAATATTTGCCCCCCCAAAAAATCCCTGGCGTCTAGTGGGCTTTTTGCCCCCCCCGCCCGGCAGGGCTGATTGGGGGGTAATGCACCCATCTACCCCCAGGGGGGTCAGAAAGTCCACTAGACGCCAGGGAGATTTTGGGGCCAAATTTTGATTAGGGTGGGGTCTGCCCAAGACAGGCATGCCAATGCCCCCACCCTAATAAAAATTTGCCTAAAAAATCCCTGGTGTCTAGTGGGCTTTTTGCCCCCCCCAGGGGGGGCAGATTGGAGGCTACTGCCCCATAAGCCCCCAGGGGGGGCAGGAAGGCTGTTATTTTTGTGAGGGGGGGGTGGGGGCATCGGCATGCCCGTTTTGGGCAGACCATCCAAATTTAAATTTGCCCGCAAAAAATCCCTGGCGTATAGTGGGCTTTTTGCCCCCCCCCCCCCCCCCGGAGGGGCAGATTGGGGGGTAATGCCCCCATATGCCCCCCAGGTGGTCAGAAAGTCCACTAGACGCCAGGGAGTTTTTTGGGCAAATTTTAATTAGGATGGAGTCTGCCCAAAACTGGGCATGCCAATTACCCCAACGTAATAAAAATTTGCCCAAATAAATCTCTGGTGTCTAGTGGGCTTTTGCCCCCCTGGGGGCAGATTGGGGGCTACTGCCCCTTCTGCCCCAGGGGGGGCAGGAAGGCTGTAATTGTTGCAGGGAGGGGTGGGGGCATGGGCATGCCCGTTTTGGGCAGCCACACACTATTTCATATTTGCCCCCTCAAAAAATCCCTGGCGTCTAGTGGGCTTTTTGCCCCCCGTGGCAGGGCAGATTGGGGGCTAATGCCCCCAACTGACCCCCAGGGTGGGCAGAAAGTCCACTAGATGCCAGGGAGTTTTTTGGGCAAATTTTGATTAGGGTGGGGTCTGCCCAAGACGGGCATGCCAACGCCCCCACCCTAATACACCCTAATAAAAATTTGCCTAAAAAAATCCCTGGTGTCTAGTGGGCTTTTTGCCCCCACAGGGGGGGGCAGATTGAAGGCTACTGCCCATTCAGCCTCCAGGGGGGGGGGCAGGAAGGCTTTTATTTTTGTGGGGGAGGGGGTGGGGGCATAGGCATGCCCGTTTCAGGCAGCCCATCCAAATTCAAATTTGCCCGCAAAAAAATCCCTGGCATCTAGTCGGCTTTTTGCCCCCCCCCCTCCCCCAGGCGGGGCAGATTGGGGGGTAATGCCCCCATATGCCCCCCAGGGGGGTCGAAAACTCCACTAGACGCCAGGGAGTTTTTTGGGCAAATTTTAATTAGGGTGGTGTCTGCCCAAAACAGGCATGCCATTGCCCCCAACTTAATAAAAATTTGCCCGAAAAAATCCCTGGCGTCTAGTGGGCTTTTTGCCCCTCTGGGGGGCAGATTCCTGCCTACTGCCCCATCTGCCCCCCAGGGGTGGCAGGAAGGCTGTAATTGTTGTGGGGAGGGGGTGGGAGCATGGGCATGCCCGCTTTTGGGCAGCCACACACTATTTCTTATTTGCCCCCCCAAAAAATCCCTGGCATCTAGTGGGCTTTCTGCCCCCCCTGGCGGGGCAGATTGGGGCTAATGCCCCCAACTGCCCCCCAGGGTGGGCAGAAAGTCCACTAGACGACAGGGAGTTTTTGGGGCAAATTTTAATTAGGGTGGGGGCTGCCCAAAACAGGCATGATAATGCCCCCACCCTAATTACCATTTGCCCAAAAAATCCCTGACCTCTACTGGCCTTTTTGCCCCCCCTGTGGGCAGATTGGGTGCTAATGCCTCCATCTGCCCCCTCGGGGGGCAAAAAGGCTGTAATTTTTGTGGGGGAGGGGTAGGGGCATTGGCATGCCCATTTTGGGCAGCCCCCACCCTAATTCAGATTTGCACCAAAATATCCCTGGCGTCTTGTGGGCTTTTTGCCCCTCCGAGGGTGCAGATTGGGGGCTATTGCCTACATCTGCCCCCCGGGGGGCAGAAAGTCTGTAATGGTGTTGGGGTGGGGGCATTGGCTTGCCGGTTTCGGGCAGGCCCCACCCTAAAAAAAGTGCACACAAAAAATCCCTGGTGCATAGTGGGCTTTTTGCCCCCTGGGGGGGAAGATTGGGGGCTACTGCCCCCACCTGTCCCCCAGGGGGGGCAGAAAGTCTGTAATGGTGGAGGGGGGGTGGGGGCATTGGCGTGCCAGTTTTGCCAGTTTTGGGCAGCCCCCCCCCCTATAAAAAAGTTAACAAAAAAAATTCCTGGTGCATAGTGGGCTTTCTGCCCCGGGGGGTGCAAATTGGGGGCTACTGCTCCCATTTGCCCCCCAGGGGGGGCAGAAAGGCTGTAATGGTGCCGGGGGTGGGGGCATTGGCGTGCCCATTTCGGGCAGCCCCCACCCTAAAAAAAGTGCCCCCAAAAAAATTCCCTGGTGTATAGTGGGCTTTCTTCCCCCCTGGTGGGCATATTGGGGGGCTATTGCCCCATCTGCCCCACAGGGGGGGCAGAAAGACTAAATACTATAAATGTATTTATGGGGGAGTAAAGGCCCTTGCCCAAGGGGCCGCTCCCCCCTCCCTGGTGTCTAGTGGGTGGATCCCTGCTTGGGGATCGCCCTCCTGGGGCAATCCCCAAGCAGGGACCCACTTGGGAGGGGTACCATTGGAAAGGGGAGATTCTCCCCTTTCCAATGATACCTCTCCTGTCTTTCTACGTGCTCAGGGGGCTGAGATAGCCCACTGCGCATGTAGAAAGTGAAACTGAAATGAGCATAAAGCATCATTTTAGTTTTGATTTGTGTTCAATGACGGCAGCTCGACGTGCGCGCTGATCGTCATTGAACAGATACCAGGGAGGGGGCCTCGGGAGCTGGGGAGCTCTTCCCCAGCTCCCAAGGTCAGAGGGGTGAAAAGGAAATCCCTCTGCTGTCTGCAGCAGAGGGATTTCGTGCCCCTGGCCTCATGACGGAATGGTTCCGTCATCAGCACAGGAGCACCGATGCTTATGACGGAAACATTCCGTCATGAGCATGGAAGGGGTTAAGGGTACGCTATTTATGTATAACAGTTATTCTGGATATGATATTCTGACTAACAAAAACTTGAAAAGATGTCACTGTGCAGACTAGTAAGAGCTCTGAGCAGGAACACAATTTCATTTTTGGAAAATGACCTTGATGCAGATAGGATTTTTGACTGTGTAGATATAGTTTTCATAAAATCTTTCTTCCCAGTCACTGAGAGCACATGTTTGAAGATCACCCCTTTCTGGTGAGAAGCAGAAAAATGACATGTTTGCTTACATTTGAGATTCAAATGCCTGGGCCTCTTTAAATATATTGCAGACTGACAATTAATGATATATGATGCTGTCTACCCATAAAATCTTTTAAGTTGGAGTAGGATATACATTAAGCCTATTTGAGTCAAGGACAAAAATAATTGAAACCAGTCCACAAATCTGGCCAGTTTGATACTCTGTTTCACCAGGTGAGCATGCACAAAGCAAAACTATTATCAGAGTGATCCAAACCATCTAAGAAGATTCATTCTAAACACATGTCTTTCTCTAGTTAGCCACATCCTCCAGAGCGTTCCTGGCAATCAAGTAATTTGCCTCAATTAAAAATTGTCAGTAGGATGATAACAACTGCTCATCAACCAACCACTAATATGGATTAGCAAGTAAAACCATCACAAGTTCCATCACTGACAAGAGTCAACAGTAAGAAAGTGCTTTTGTTTTCATTATTGTACCCACATTTTGCCTAATGCTGATGTATTTTGACTGAGTGTACCCTGACTTTCTGCCAACCAGGTACCCAGGGCCTATGCTCTTTCCCTAAAACTGTACTGTTGCAAACCCATTTGGCAACTCACTGGCCACCTCTAAGTCCCTTGTAAAAGGTACCATAGGTACCAAGGACTTTGTGACCAGGGAAGACTTCTGAGGGCGGCAGCACATATTGTGTCACATCTAGAGGCCCTTCACCTTCACACTCACACACTGCCATTGCAGGCTTGTAGTCTTAGTGCAGAACAAAGTGAAAAGTCGACATGGCACACATCCCTGTGTGCCATACATACAATCCACTACCCTGGCATAGGTATGCACACAATACCAGTGGTGAGGGTGCAGGCACATGAGCCCTGATCCCCTACAGTGTCTAAGTCAATTATTGGACATTGCAAGTGCAGTATTGCCATAAAAAGTATATGGTCAGGGAGTTTGTCATTATGAACTCCACAGCACCATAATGGCTTCACTGTAAACTGGGAAGTTTGGTATCAAACTTCTCGGCCCATTAAACCCACACAGATTTAATGACAACTGCACTCAGAGGGCATCTTAGAGAGGCCCCCTGAAAAATGACCTCACTCTAGTGTGGCTGCTAACCAGCTGCCACCACCATACATGTTTCTGGATGCCTGGGTCGAGAGCATGCCACTTTGGGGTCCTGAAACAAAGCACATCCTAGGACAACTAGGACAAGGTGTCAAGCCACCTCCCCGAGGATAGGGAGGGTCCACGAAGGGGAAGCTTTAAAGGCTTGATGCTTTTGTGAGCTACCCCAGCCATTTGCTGCTCCCAGCAATTGGCCCCTACCAGTTCAGACTCTCACTTTGTGTAGAAGAATTGGCGGGAAGACCAAGTTAGGAGGAGAGGTGTGCCTACCTTTGCCAACCCCACCCCTCAGGTGGGGAAGATGAGGTGAAGCACCACTCTCAGTCGCGGCCATCTTGATCTTGACCCAGATAACCAGAGTGAGATTTATACCTCCCTCCCACTGGAGGGTGTTATGAAAGGGGGTGTACCCACCCCAAGAATGTGACCTATTGGCCCAATCCATACCTAACGGTAAATCCCCAAAATCTAGTATTATGGGGCAACCCTGAAGCTTGCCTCCTCAGACCAGCGCTGAATAGAAGAAGGAAGAAGAAGAAGGACCGAACAGCCGTGGGAAAAGAAGAAGAGGAGGACACCAACTGACTTGGCCGCAGCCTTACCGGCCTCTCCCGACCTCAGACTCCTCAGACAAAACCTCAATGTGTCCTGCAGTCAGCCGTCCTCAAAAACCTGGAGAACCTGCACAGCTTTGTGATTAAAAAGTACGTTGTCTCCCATGAGCACCGAACTTGCTCAAAGGTAACCGACTCTGACTCCGGCTGACTCTGGCTAACTCCGCTAGTCTCCACCACTCCGCTCCAAGCACCCTAAGCCTGAGTGACCCAATATCCTAAGGAGGTCCCCCCAGTTATCCTAGCCTGGATCCCAGTGGCCTCTGAACCTCCATAAGTTCCTAAATCAACTCTGCAGCCAGCAACTGGAAGGTCCCCTAAACCGTGACCGAAGGCTACCCCCTGACAGACTCCATAACCAAAGCAGTCGAGAAAGAGCAACTGCAACCGTCCAATCAACTCTATCCCTGAACGCTTGCAGTCACAGGACAGCTACTCCCAAATACCTAATTTGTCAACAGCAGCTGACTGACTCCGATAGAACCGCAACCAAATCTGCAGCATCAGCCAAAACCTCATCCTACACCCGTCTACCTCTGTGCCGCTGGTGAAGTAGTCCTTGTGTAGACCATGGGGTCTTCAGTGCTGACCTCAATCCCAGGAGCCTTTGCTCCCCAATCTGGTGGCCTGCTTGCGACAGTCCCCAAGCCCAGGACCGTGCTTAGCCTGTTTGCTCATGTGTGGTCACTGCACTCTGCAACCGGCCACCTCTGTGCCGGCGTCGGTGCGACTTGAGTGTCCATTTGACAGAATCTTACCATTGGATCCGTAAACTCAGTTCTGCCTCAGGACTAAATGTGGCTTGTGAGTAGTACTGTAAATCTGTATTAAGTTTGCAAAAGTCTTGCTTCTAGAGATACCTGGATGTGTAAGAAAAGTAATTGCAAAGTAATTCTGACTATGTGCAAATACAAAGTAATGTAACTGTAAGCTAAATTCATTGCATCCAATCTGTATTTAAACTGTATATGCTTTCAAAGTATCTTGATACTGACCTATACCTGGCCTGGCTTGGTTCTAGAAAATAAATATAACCTAATACTATTTTTATACAAACCCATTGGTCACAATTCAGTCCTTGAGTGTGCGAAATAATTTGTTGCCTGAGTCATACAATAAATGCTTAGTACTACCCTCTGATAAGGCCTTACTGCTCGCCAAAACTACCACGAATAGAGAGAAAGTTATTTTCTACTTTAGCCCCTGCCTATCTTTGGGTATCCACTGTACTCTGTGCACACCATTCCTTACTTTGGTATAGTGAATACAGACAGAACACAGGGTGGATTAAGGGTCTCAGGGATAATTTTAGAGGCCTGCATGGACAAAATCCCTGATACAATTCGTAAAAAACAGCAAAATCTGCAGGTCTAACACACTCTCCAAAGGATAGGTCACAAGCACAGTCTGTACAAGCAAGTGATCCTACATTAACATGGAGGGAGTCCTATTTAGGAGGACGAAATCCCATCACCCACTGAGGTGGCATGCTTCATCATCTGGGATCTCCTCCTGGTTGCAAAACCTAGTGCAACCAAGGACTGCAAATCCCTCACTATGAGGGAGGAGCTCACAGATGTTTTAATTGAGTCAATTGATTGGATCATATAAGATCTGTGAAGCATGAAATTGTTTTCGATGTGGGTGTTTGAAGTGCAGAAGATAGTGATGTTGTGAAGTGATCCTAAAATTGGCTACCAAGCAAAAAAAATGAATTTTAATGGTTAGCTCTTGGTGTCAATTGTTAAAAATAGTGGAAGCGCGGACTGAAAAAATAGTTGTGCGTGCTGTTCTAAAGAGAGAGTCTACATGTTTCAGCCATAGTGATCGAAATTCGATCTTGGCCTTCCTCAGTACCTAGATGGTAATGCTACTGCAAAATTATGTGTTGAAATCCAATAAGATTAAATTTAGTAAGTAGAACGATACCACCTATAATCACCTGTGGTCCCTTTTACGATGGATCTACAGGATTGTTGTTGTCACCTGTGAAAAGAAAAACATAGTGCCATACTGTACCATGTTGAAAATAACTATAACATGCTTGGACTGTGAACAAGGAACAATAACACTATTAATGTTCTTAATATTAGCATTAGCGCTTGGAAATTTTTATGAACAGAATTTCCTTACCCATATGTGTACGGGTGGACTCCCCACTGCTCCTGGCAACAGCTCAGGGCGTGAGGCACAGGTCTGTTGGGAGGAAAAAGCTGAAATCATGGATACTGTAAGTGTACCATAATCAGTTCTTCATAAATAAAAATCAACTCTGAAAATTGATTCCAGACAAAACCATAAAGCACTTCACTGGACTATATTGTATATAGTATCCACTAGTCTAAGAACCATGTGGAAACCATCTTATGTGTAATAAAGTGTTTAACAAGAGTACAGTCTTATCATCTGGCTCATCTCGCTGTTCCCATGTTTATATAGTAGTCAGTCAAATAACTTTATTTGATTCAGGTGAATCATAATAGTTTGCAGAAAGATCATCCATTCATTCAAAATACATAAAATACTTAAAATGCGGGGGCGTGGATACCTTCCAAGCATGGCAGCCGCACCCTAGTGGAGCTCCCGGTCGGGACTCGATAAATTCTACTATCCTGGACAGAAGCTGAAGAAACTTCCCTTCGAAAATTACAAGGGTGTGGCAAGGAGGCACCGGGAACATCTCCTTGCGGTAGGGACCCTGATAGTCCCTGCATTTGCTGTGAACCGGGAACAAGATCTGGACGCCGAGGCCTGCTGCCGCTGTGAGAGTGGGACATCCTATGAGGCTGTGCCTGCTGACCCACAACCAATTGTGGCTGGGTTGTTCCTGCGGCGGCATCGCTGTTGTGCTGTGATGAGTGCCCCGAGTACTATGAGGTGCGTGCTTTTGCTTTTCTTATTGGAAATATGCTTTGACATGCTACGATCCCTGGAGTGCAGGCCCATGACACACTTTTTTTCTAATCTGAGTGCGCTAACCTGCTTGGGGCTTTGAGTGTTGCGGCCGCCCCACACTGAGTGTCCTGGAGGACTGCGGCTGGCGAGCATGCCTACCTCTCCGGCAGACTAGCGGGAGTGCCGCCGACCAGATCTGGCACTCATGCGTCATTGGTCCCGATGCTGGAGACTCTAGCCCTGCTCTGCGGCACTACCATAATTGTACCGATGACGCCGGAGCACTGCAGGGGCTTGTGAGCACTCCTTGTGCCTGCGGACTCGGTCCAGCGCTGCTGGTGTGCTGGGCCACCCCTAAAGACACTCATAGCGGACCTTTGTTGTTAAGGTGAGGAGGTGGGGGTGATTAATCTCTGGCAGAGGCTATCTAACGCCCAGGGGTTACCTCCCCCTCCCATCCCTACTGACGGCGATGGCGGGAGCTTGGAAAGCTTTCAATTCAATTGAGTACCTGCCTTGCTTTGTCTGAGAGCCCCAGGCCGAATGTATTCAATACTGTAGCGTGGCGCGTATGCAAGTGATCTGCTTGCATTTTGTGAGAGCAGTCATTTGTCCTTCAGAGACTTTAACGTTCCGGGGGTCCTACCGGACTCTCTATTTCCCTTGAGTGGCTGCTTTATTTGAAGTTTGCACTGTCCACGCTACATGCTCCCTGCCTGATTACATTACCCCTTTGACAACAACACAGACTTGGGGTGTGCTAATATCTGTAATAGAGGCTGGCACACTGATCACAGAGGGCCCTGATGGTCCAGTACATAGTGCCTCTACTCTCACATGTATGCCTTACCCTGACTAACCAACACTCCCCCTACACATGGCATATCTGTTTGCTTCTTACTTGGGATGAATGTCCTTTACCTGCTCATCTGGGGCTTTCTCTGGAGCGGGCTATTATTCTTTACCTACTTGCTGCACCCCGGATATGTTCCCTTGCCTCCTGCGGGACAGGCCTGGATTAGATACGAATTTGCTGCCCTGCCTTACTTCTGAGACCCTCACTTGCTGCACTCTAGATCCGCACATCTCATTTTTCAATGACTGGGCTACTTGGTGCTTCGGGCCGGCACCCTGTTCCCTCCTTGAGATCACAAACACATTCTGCATTGCTCTACAGACCTCCTAGGGCTGACAGCAGAGTCCCAAGATCACACCTGGGGGTCATTAACGCCTCGTGCAACAGTAACAAACATCATAGTGGGGCACACGAAAGGGAAGCAATCAGACATGTCTTCACACGGAGGCACAGATACAAGGAGACTCAGACTCGGTCTCCCAAGCGTCTTCCATAAGTTGCGTCCCGCCATCGGCCTTGACACCTCCCCTGAACAGTTGGATCTAATACTTCAAGAGATTAGGGATTTGCGACAAGCTATTGAACGGCAAGTGGGTACCCTCATTGCTAGCCTTACCCTTCTGCGAGCTGACCACACCAAACTCTCTGATAAGGTTAAAGAACATGCACAAACACTAGTTGACCTGGTACCCCAGCAGAAAGAACAAACTGACCAGTTGTCTCACATGCAAGCAAAGCTAACCACCTTGAAGGATGGAGTCGAAGATGCTGAAGGGAGGGTCAGACATAACAATGTTCATAATATTGGACTGCCGGAGTGCTCAGAGGGATCCAACACGATGCAGTTTGTTGAAACATGGCTCCGAGCCCACATGGCCCCAGAAGGTCTTTCTACTTTTTTCTGTGTAGAGCAAGCGCACCGCATACCAACGGGTAGGCCAACAACAGGCCTGCCACCAAGACCGCTGATAGCCCACATTCTTAACTATAGGGACTGGGAATACTTATTACAAAAAGCCAGAGAAAAAGCCCCTGTCCAGTACGAAAATAATCAGATCTCACTTTACCCGGATTATACTATTTAAGTACAACGTCAAGGGGCCTCTTTTCAGCTAACAGAAAGGAAGCTCCAGGCTCTGAATTTGAAATATGCCCTGTTATTTCCGGCATGATTGAAAATTCTTTACAATCTGAAGCAGCAAATGACTGGCTGGAGTCCACCCTGCCCTCCCAATCATTGGACAATATTGACCAGCAGCTACGCCATGTGCCACAGTGGTATGACAGACCTAGATCCCCTCGCAGAAGGTTAACTCATACACTTTCTGTGAAAAAACCCACACCGGACCAAGGACTTTTGGGTCAGGGATTGGCACTAGTGGTTGCCGCATCCATGTGCGACCCCACAGAGGTCACAACCCCGGAACAATCCAATGACAACGCAATACCATAGCTCTCTGAAAGCAACAACATCCTTTTCCCCTCGATTACCCCGCAGATTGTGAAGGACTTATTTGGATAAAATATCCTGTTGGTCTCTGTGGTTTCTTTACAAGTATAGAAGTGTTGTTTTTCTCAGTTGTGGGGGTGCATGTAATTATGACTGTATATTTAACACATGCCTTTTTCCCCAGGTTCTCGCTTGATCTACGTATATTGCAGGGTCCTGCCTAGGGTGCTGCTATGTTGTTGATTGCTCAGTCCTGCCCGGTACGGGGCCTGCCCCCATTGTAGTTAATGTATTGTATAACTGTGTGAACGCAGTTTGTTTTTGTGCATGTTTGGACCGACATATTTTTATTGTTGGCCCTAGTATCAGGTTTTTTGTTCTTCAAAAGGGGTTTTGGTCACTGGTCCTTGTTGTGATGCTGAATGTATTGTGTCCCCTGTATTTTCCCTTGGCACCCTATTGTGATTATTCGACTTAGTATGGCTGTTTTGGGTAAATATAAACTTTTGTCATGGAATGTGCGTGGGATGGGGTCGGTCCACAAGCAACATCGTATCCACACCCAGTTAAACAGACGCGAGGCCCACATAGTTCCCATTCAGGAAACCCATCTAACTGACTCAGAAGTTGATAAATTACGTAGGAAATGGAATGGACAATTTTTTAACACTTCTTACTCTGTTTTTACAAGGTGGTCCCTGATCTGGATTGGGGGTGGAGTGCCCTTTGTTTGAATGGAACAGTGCATAGATCCAGCGGTACGTTATGTTCTTTTAAAGGGCAGATTAGATGGTATTTTAATTATCATTAGCAGTGTCTACGCCCCAAATTATAAACAGTCCATCTACCTCGCTAACCTGAATACAGTGTTACAGGATTGGGTGACGCTCCCCTGGATGATTGCTGGGGACTTTAACTCTGTCCTGGATGTTCGCTTGGACCGTTCTCACCCCGACTTCTTGAGGTCCTGGGCGGCGGGTTGGTCGATGCAGGATGTATGGCATACACATTATCCTAATAGTCTTGAATATTCCTTCTTCTCTCCACCACACCTGTTACACACCAGGATTGCTAGAATAGTCTGCTCAACATCCTTGGTGCCCCAGATGATCGAGTACACTTACCTTGGGAAAACATTGTCCAACTACAATCCACTTGAAATCATATTTGAATGGGGGAGGATTCCTACCCCTGTTCCAACTTGGCGGCTCTGGCCACAAACCCTGAGTCACTACAACACATGACCAAATAACCACCTTTCTTAGCGGTCTCACATTCCCTCAGTTGTCACGGGATGGTCAGTCTGAACTGGATGCCTCTATAACTAAAATTGATATTAGGGTAGCCATCAGAGATTTACCCAGAAAGAAGACCCTTGGCGTTGATTGTCTACCAGCTGAATTTTACATACTTTACGCAGAGAAACAGGCCCCATGCCTGGAGAGCCTTTATAAGGAGGCCCTGGAGAAGCATCCTTTAACATTGACAACTATGCTGGCGCTTGTGGCCTCTCTTCCCAAACCTAACCGAGATCCTGTGACAAGTCAGTTTACCGACCTCTTTCATTGCTAGCCACGGAGCACAAAATACTCAGTAAAATACTAGCTAAATGACTCCTACCCTACCTCCCGAAACTGATTCATATTCACCAAAGTGGTTTTATACCGGGCCTTAACACAACCCTGAATATGAGGCGCTTTTCTTATATTATGGAAACAGCAGCGGCCCTCTCGTGTACGTCTGGATGTATTTCCTTAGACATGCAACAGGCGTTTGACACTCTTGACTGGCATTATATGGTAGCATCAATGGAAGCATTTGTTGTTCCCAAGGGTTACATAAAATTGGTTAAGTTGTTATATACTGTCCCTACAGCACTGGCCAGAACTGGCTCACATATATCTGCAATTTATTGCATAGCCAGAGGCGCCCGTCATGGATGCCCTCTATCACCACTGTTGTTTGTTCTGGCACTAGAGCCCCTACTCCTTAAACTACGCAAAGAGGCATTAGGTTTGGGAATAGTGATTAACAAAACTAGCCTATGCGGATGACCTTCTCCTTTTTCTTAAAGACTTAACCACGAATCTTGAGCCAATCCCATCTATTTTTACATAGTTTGCACACATTTCGGGCCTGGAAATTATTGCAACCAAGCCTTACTCTTACGATATGCGGCATAATAACACCTCAGACCCTGTTAGGTTCGACAATTTAACCCTGATGACGGCTCCAGACATGTTTACATACTTGGGTGTACAAATGTATAGAACCCCTCAAGACCTCATATATGGTAATTTACTGAAGACAATAGGATCACTCCATCTGCAGGTCTCTTTTTGGACTTCATTACCTTTATCTGTGATGGGCAGAGTTACCATCTCCAAAATAGTAATGCTCTCCCGCCTTCTAATTTATTTTTTACTAATATACCTGTTTTTATTCCGGCCAAAATTTTTAATACACTGAATACTCTTCTAACTGAACTTATTTGGGGTAAAGGACAAAGAAGAGTGAGTCTTGCGAAACTACAGCTACAACCGGAGGAGGGGGGTCTTGACGCTCCGGATGTTCAAGCCTATTGTATGGCCAGCCAGTTGCAGTGGCTATCCTACTGGCTTGCGGGGCGCCATACAGATGTACTGGAAAACATTTGGTTATACTGTGCAGAGAGTTACTGGCATGAATGGGTGGTCGGTGCCAGAAAGTTGTCTGCTGGGGGTTGCATAAGCGTTCTAAACAACAGAAGGTCCAACATAGATTTGTAGACCTAGCTATGCCAATAGCTAAAGGGGCACTTACAATGAGGTGGAAATCTACTCCCCCCCTACACTACTTACATGGCACTCAAAGATGTTCAGATCGGGCACTGCAGAGAGTGCAATTATTAGGCAAACGGAATTTCAGGGCCTGCGCAGGATCCCTATCTCACTGGAGTGGGATCAAATGCTGGAGACCTTTTGGGCCATAGAGAGCTTCACTCCTCGACATCTCAAGCTGAAACCATGCCAATAACTTCTCTTGTACTCTCCCCGACTCATTCAAGTGTGTCAGTATGAAACTATATCATTACGTCACCCTTATTGTCCAAGGGAAATAAATTCACCAACATATGCCAATTTAAATGTATAAGTGGGCGTAAAATTCTGTTGCTACTTGCATTAGTTTGTGGGACTACAAGCTCCAACCAGTGTCTAGGGGGGAGGGGGGTCTCCTTAGTTTCGTGCTAGAATAAGTAGATTCAAGTTACATAGATAAGTGCTAGTTTCTTCTACTTTACCATGTTTTGCCTCATATGTTAGTTTGCTCATGAGATTCACCAAATGTTTTCTTACCCCCCCCCCCTCTTTTTCTGTAACTCTTTGCTATTTATTACTCAGGCAACTTCTTACTTACACTCTATGTATATGTACTTTCATGTGAATATTGGTGCTATCTGAGACGATACTTAGAAAGCAACACATATCTGTTCCCGAAATATTACTGTGGTTTTTACCATTGTACCATGTATGATATTAGAATCGAAACTCAATAAAACTATGTTTCAAAAAACAAAAATACATAAAATGCAGTGCACAGAAGCTTATTCCAGATAAAACAGGTCAAAATAAAATAGTTCACAGTTCATAGTGTTTACCTAATTAAAAATACAGTTTTAATAAAGCAAAGTACAGAGCTGCACATAATAACAGTAGATAGCAACCTCAGATGATTAAAACCCTCATTATAGGAACGCAGACCACTATGTCTTAGGAGAGGCTTAATAAAGCATGCCCTTGGATCTTTATAAAGTTTGCAAAAAAGAATGAGATGCATTGTGCTCTGCTTTTCTACATTGTACACAAACAGGGGGTCAGCATCTCACACCATCCCCCCTGTTTTGAAATAGCAACAAGAAAATGCAATGTGCTTAAATGAAGTCTGGTCATTAGAAAGCGTGACTGGACCTGGGTAGTGAATTACAGATAAAATTGTTGCTGATTTAAAAGTGCACGATCTACTGTATTATTGTCCCGATTTGACAAACTTAAAAACTTATAATAAGCATTTTTAATAACCATTTTCACATTAAGTTGAATAGATTCTGGATTTTTTTAAAGATCTTCAAGGCCCATCTTACAAAAGGTTTCTTTCCCATAACGAAGCCACGGATTTGCCATGGCGTTATCAAGATTCATACAGTCCCTTAGAATGCCTTTTGAGAATAATAAGTCTTCTGATGTCCAGATTTTCCCCCATAAAAGCAAGGGGGCAATATTGATTCTGTCAGTCTCATATTCTAGGCCCCCCTTCAAATGGCAAAATGAGGTAGGAGAACTACCGGGGAGTAGTAAGAGATGTTTTAAAAATGTGTTTTCTAATGTTTGAATCTGTGCACTTTTGTAATATCCCCATACTCGTGCCCGAGTTTGTTTATATCGTAATGTTACTGAAAGTGCAAAATATCTATGACTATGAACAGTTATTGTGATCTGCAAATAATTATTGTAACATTTTGGTGTGGAAACATCTGAACATCGAGATGAACCAGATGATAAGGCTGAACCTTTCTCATGTAGACCAACATCTAACTGTAATACTTACACTTGAGGTTTATGGCTGGGATATATGCACGGTCGATTGCCCGCATAGTCACCCGATATAATTGATGTGTTGCATTTCTCAATTAATATCAACAATATACGTATAAGGGTGTACATCTCCTGGGATAATTGTTGTTTCTAATTGTCAACACTAGAATACGACTACACTCCCTATGATTCTATGAGCATTGAGTAGTTTGATTGTCGGCGATGGCTAGCGACTACATTTCCCATGATTCTCAATGCTGTTTTGTAGTTCGCTGACGGATGTGAAAATTAAGTGCTGCATTTCATAATAATCGCAGCCCCCTCTTTCTAACAACATTAAACTAATTCACGATGGACATGACTTCACTTATCAACATAAAAAGACAATCGTACTTGATGGAGCAAGGTTACGCACGTAAAGCGACTTGCTTGTATTCAGCCCTCTCGAAAATAATATTAATGTACTAACTAACAGGTTTTGTCATATTAATATTGCATTACATGACATAGCTAGTATTAAGAGGAAGATTACCTATGTGCTTTTACTAACTGTAAACCGCTTCCATTAAAATGGTTGCTGCTACGTTGTATTTTCTACTGCGCATGCATCTGTCATACTCACATGACATGACGTATTACTCTGCTTGGTGGGAAACTTTTTGCTTCTGCGCACTAAAGATGGCTGTTCCGTGTCCTAAATGTCCAAAAAGCTTGCATCGCTGCTAAGCTGTTCGTTTTGCTTAATCCCTAATGCAATAGTTTAAATAAAGTAATGGGAATAGAGAAGAGATAAGTGGTATACAGTGCATTCATTTATTCTGTATTCTAAAACTGTTTCTCTTCTATTTTTCTCATGTATCGCATTTGGGCCTGAAATGTACTTCTGAAATCCATCTTTGGAGTAAATGCGTCTTCGCAAAGAAACTCAAGGTATTGAAGCTGTGGCATTGAACCAATGCCAGCATCAGACATGAACTGTGAAAACTATGAGAAAATGACCTCTTAACCCTGCCAGAGGTAGCTGAATTTTACAATGTGTTAAAAACATTGTATTTTATTGATACATTCACTGGCGGGTGGAATAAAAGTGCATGGGAAAAAAAAATTATGGGAGGAAACGTAATTTAAATAGAGAATGTTAGTTACCTCATATTAATATGGTGTGATGATCTCTCCTCGTCTTTTGACCAACCAAATTGTGAGATTCACACATTTGCAACATTGGGGGGTGGTACACTGCCCTGGAAAATAGTACATCTAAAGTAGGCTTAGCTAGTTAGATTGTCCGACTTATCCGAATAGCTGACCTGTCACTGATGCAATGCACTCAATAGGCGATCGAAAGCAGAGGTGCTAGCGAAGCACTCTGTCAGAAGATTCGATAACCCAATAGGGGTTCTGGAGAGGAGTTCGATAACTCAATTGTGGTTCGACTGTTAGCTGCTGAGAAGGCTTACAACGCTGATGTTTGAACTTTTGCTGTGGTGCCGGTCTTAACCTGTGGTGGTCCTGTCCTGATTCAATTTGGTCCGTACCTGTCCTGTTGCTGGTCTGCACCTTTTCTCTCTTGCTTGCACCTGCACTTTGGGGATCCTATCCTTTATCTCAGCCCGTGGCCAGGGTTGGTCTTCACACCATTGTAGGTAAATGTAAAAAACGTAAGGGTATGTCATTGTGCTGTTTCCCTTTTCTTACCCTTCCTATATTTCAATATTTAAAGAACGTTTCATGATAAATCCCATATCATCCTGCTTTGATATCATTTTTTTTGATTGATCAAGTTTTGTCTAATTTAGTACGGACATTGACATTAAAAACACATTTTTAAAGTCTGTCATTATTTATGAGTGCAATGTTTAAAGCTACCTACTATTTTCTTGCTAACTCCCTTGATCCCTTAGAACTTTAGGTACCGGTGACAAGGATTGGTAAGTCAAGGTATAGGTCCTAAAAGGTTAAAATTAAATAACTGGTATAGCGTAGGTTTACCTGTTCAAAGTGTGTATGTGTTTTATGGGCCCAGATGAGTACGGTAAAATCCTGGACAGGTGAACCTGGCTCTAACATACTTGAATATGACTACTTTTCCCAGGACCCTTAGGGTCCTGAGTAGTTGTTTCGATGACGGCTAGTGATAAACTACATTTCCCATGACTTGTAGTTCATAATAGGTTACTATACTGAATTGATGACGTGCAACATAGGCGACGGAACCCCAGGCTAATGACACACAGCGGGTACAATTTAACTAATTATGTAGAGTAAATAAGGCGCTTGCTCTCTTTCGTCAGTTTGCGCTCGTGACAGCCAGAAGAAGGTACCAACGGAGAGGTCAGTAGAATGGCACAGCTCTGACAATTTGTTTTCCAAATGAGTTAGTGAGCTTGCTAGGAAAAATAGATTTCTCTACAAAGTGCACTGGGTATTTTCATTTTAGGCTTTCATCTGCCTGTTGCTTTAAAGATGACTCTTGCATATACTGTGGTTGATTTTAACAAGAAGGCGTCTTTACTAAGCGATTGCTATCTATTCTTTTAATTAGTATTCCCCTATTTTTGACAACAGTTTTACCAGTATTTCGGATCTTAGTACCTCTTTGTGCTCTATAAACAGTCTTTTTTATAACATCTGGTAGATAACAATTAACATGATGGCATCTGGTATAACAACACGCTACATTTAACTACCAGCAAACCATTTATCAAAGATGATAACTCTTGTTAAACACTTTATTACATATAGGATGGTTTCCACATGGTCTTGAGACTAGTGGATGCTATATAGTCTGGTGAAGTGCGTTATGGTTTTGTCTGGAATTAATTTTCAAAGTTGATTTTAAAGTAATAGAGAACTGATTTAAGAGACTCTTACAGGATCCATGATTTCAGCTTTTTTCTCCCAACTAAGCAGTGCCTTCCGCCCTGAGCTGTTGCCAGGGTTGGTGAGGAGTCCACCCATACTCATACGGGTGAGGAAATTATGTTCATAAAATGTTCAAGTGAAAATGCTAATATTAAGAACATTAATAGTGATATTGTTATTTTTTCAGAGCACTTAGTACAGCCCAAGCAAATTATAATTATTTTCAACATGGTACAGTATGTCACTATTGTTTTACTTTTCACGGGTGACAACAAAAATCCTGTAGATCTATCATAAAAGGGACCATAGGTGATTGTAGGTTGTATCGTTCTACTTATTAAGTTTAATCTTATTTGATTTGAACACATTATTTTGCAGTAGCATTAAAATCTAAGTCCTGAGGAAAGCCACGATCGAATTTCGATCACTATGTCTGAAACATGTAGACCCTCTCTTTAGACCAGCGTGCTCGACTATTTTTTCAGACAGCACTTGCACAGTTTTTAACAATTGACACCAAGAGTTAATCACTAAAATTCCTTTTTTTCGCTTGGTCAACAATTTTAACATCACTTCACAACATCACTATCTTCTGCACTGCAAACACCCACCTTGAAAATAATTTCAAGCTTCACAGATCTTATAGGATTCGAACAATTGACCCTAATAATACATTCTGTGAGCTCCTCCCTCACAGTGAGGGAGTAGCAGCCATTGGTTGCACTAGGTTTTGCAACCAGGAGGAGATCCCAGATGATGAAGCATGCCACCTCGGTGGGTGATGGGATTCTATCCTCTTAAATAGGACTCTCTCTATGTTAATATAGGATTACTTGCTTGTACTGACTGTGCTTGGGACCTCTCCTTTGGAGAGTGTGTTAGACCCATGGATTTTATTTAATGAATAGTATATACAGAGCCAGCTTCCTTCCGCAACCCACAACAACCCCAAGTCTGACCGATCATGTCATGAAGGTCAACTTCCAGACTAGCTGCCGCAAACCAGGCCCTTCAGCTTTCACAGCAAAATGGGACACACTGTCTAAGCAAACGTGCAAAGTACTCAATATTAGCCTAATAAATGTATTCATGGTAGTGAAAAGCACTATAAAAACTCACAGGATAATAAGAAGAACACTGTTCTGCCCCTGGGGTGACCAATATCAAATTCTTTATTAAGGTACTTGTGAGAAATTGGGATGTTGGTTGAGTAGAGTTCTAGCCTTGCTCAAGGAACAGCCACAAGCTCTGTCGAGGGAAACCACAAAATTCAAGATGGCCACAACCATGTGGACCGCCTCGTGCTGTTGGCACGTGATTTGGAATGCAAAAACGACAAGAGAATTGAGATGTGCTGTTCATATGTAATTTAGAACATGAGAATGCACGCCACGTTCCCACTGTAATGCAAACTGGCGTGCCCGCAAACTCCGCCCGTCAGAGGAACTCCGCTTAGCAGGGTGAAGTTCTATTGCATCTTCACGGAGTTCCATGTAGCACAAATCTGCAAACTACGCCCAGGCCTAAAATATATGTGAGCAGTGAATGAAGTCCTCACAACCTGTACAACTGATACATCTACATGAGAAGTAGCAGAGAACATAAGCCCATATCAACCAATCAGATAGAGACAGAGAGGTATAACTTTACTGTGGCTGAGAACTTTCAGAGCAAGTTCTGAAAGTAGTAAAAACAACCTTAATTTTGTAGGAAGGTTGTCAGTGGCAACCATAAGGCGCTTAGGGCCAGATGTAGGAGCCAAAATACCGGTCGGTAACGTATATATATATACATATCCAAAACCATTTCCCACAGGGGAAACAACGGGTCGCACAGCCAGCTCGGATTTAAAACAGCAATCCTTTTATTTTTTGTAATTTCAAACAGGGCAACAGCGCATTGATCTACGCGTTTCGGTGTCACTCCACCTTGCTCACGATCACCGGGTTTGCCCCACCCTTAAACATATATACACATTTTTTCAAAGTTTGGCATTTCCTGTCACATGTTCAACTAAGGATTATGGTCCTTGTAGTTTCACCAATTGTGTGTGACAAAAATCATAATTTTAAATGTGCACCGCACACATAACAAATTAATTCTATCAGTGATTATTGATTGTTCATAATCTTATGCGCCTTCCAATCGGCTGATGTCTCTGTTGTTGTACCGCCTCTTAGTAGGTATCATTTTAATTTCCGTTGCCTTTATATTCGCCAATGTCTATTACTCTTATGTTGTTTGATCAGTTTCAAAGGTGCACATACAATTCCTCCGATTGATTCAACACATTCGGGTGCAGGGTCCTCAGGTTTATAATGAATCTTGATTCAGCTTGCCTCAGTTTTTTGGCGCGATCACCTCCCCGCTCACCTTTTGTGATTGTTTGTATGCCATAAAATCTCAGTTTTTGCCAATCTCCCTGGTGTGATTGTTCCATGTGTTTGGCTATGGCATTTGAGCGGTCCTTGTGAATTGTGGCACGCATGTGCTGCAAAATGCGATTTTTTAGTTCCACAGTTGTGCTCCCCACGTATTACATGGGGCACGGGCATTCCACTACGTACACTGTAAATGGAGTCTTGCACGTAATGCATTGTTTTATTTGCCATTTCTTTTTATTGGCTAATGTGCTTTCCTTGGTCTGTTTCGCAATTTGGCACATTTTGCACCCATGACATTTGACGAATCCCTTGGTTTTTAGCCAATCATCCTGTCTTTTCTTCTGAAAGTGGCTATGTATTAGGTGATCCTTCAGGTTTTTTGCACGCCTGTAAGTTATTGTTGGGTGAGTTCCCATGAACTCCTTTACAGTGTTGTCCATTTGTTAGATTTTCCAATTCTTTCTGAGTATTTTGGATATCCTGTCACTTTCTTGGGAGAAGTCCATTATCAAATGGATTTTATCTGTTTCCGTATCATCCTCTTTATTTTTTCTTTTGAGACATTCCTCTCTTGTCTTTCTGCTGCTTTTTATTAGACTGTTTTTTACTGTTTGTACGGGATATTTCCTTTTTATGAATCTTTCCATTGTTTTTTTTGCTGTTCTTGTTCCATTCTTCTTGTTCACTGCATATCCGTCGGACTCTCAAAAATTCTCCGTAGGGTATGCTGTTAAGTAGTGTTTTCTGGTGGAAACTGGTGGCTTCAAGTGTGGCATTAGTTGATGTTAACTTTCTGTGGAGCGTTGTGTGTATCTGTTGGTCCTTAATATAGATTTATGTATCCAAGAATATGATTCTTTCCTTGCTCATGTTGTAAGTGAATTTTAGATTTTTCACGCTATTGTTCATTGTTTGAAAGTATTCTTGGAATTCCGCTTCGGTACCATCCCAAATGATCAACAAGTCGTCGATGAATCTCTTCCAACTTACAATTTTATTTACAGATGTTTCATTCACTGAGTTCCACGCTATTTCCTGCTCCCACCATCCCATTGTGAGACATGCATATGATGGGCTAAAGGAAAAACTCATTGCAGTCCCGCTGCATTGTTTGAAAATTTCTCCTCCAAATGTGAAGATGTTTTGTTCCAGACAGATTTTAATCATTTCCAGTAGCATCTGGTTGTGGCTACTGAATTCCAAGTTTCTCTCCTTCAGGAAGAAGTTGCATGCTCTTACACCCATTTTGTTGTCAATATTGGTGTATAACCCAATAACGTCCATTGAGATTAGCCAATAGGATTCTTGCCATGGTGTGTCTAGTAAGATTCTCTGTAGATCGCTTGTGTCCTGTATGTAAGAGGTTAATTTTGACACACATATATATATATATATTCTTCTTTTATAAGTGGCTTTTTAATATGAGTGAAAATCTGCACAGCTCTCCCACACATTTTTTTATGAGCTAAATCGGACATCCCAACCCCCATCTCTCTTAATTATTTCTCTTTAATTTGAAGAATTTACTAATTGACACCTGTGTTGGCTGCTGACCAGGACACGCTTTTACTTTAACTTTTTGCCTACCTCCTCCATTTTTCTGACCTTGTTTTTGCTGGCTTTAGGACTCCAGTGCTTGAGCTTTCTCTCCTAAACATGGTATTATTGGTTCATATCCTATAGGCATATTTAAGTTACTTTTAAGTCCCTAGTATAGTGCACTACATGTGACCGGGGCCTGTAGAGGAAATGCTACTAGTGGGTCTGAGATACTTATTGTGCCACCCACTTAAGTAGCCCTCTAACCATGCCTCAGGGCTTCAATTGCAAAACCTGTGTGTGCTGTTACACTGCCATTTTGATATGGTAAGCTAAACCTTTAGCCAGTCCCAAACCTGAACTGGATAGCTCACAGAGCAGGGTGCAATATATTTAAAAGGCAGGGCATGTACTTTTAAGTTTTACATGTCCCTGTAGAGAAATACTATTCATTCTTTTTTCACTTCTGCAAGGCCTATCATCCCAGTCCTGGACCCTTGGAAGTGGGCTGTGGGTTTTGCTTCAGCAAAACCCACGGTACAAAATGGGGTGGTGATGGACGGAGCATCTGAATCAATCAAACACTCACACCCAGTCAAAAGAACTGGGTTTAATCTATCACCGTTCTTTAGCCCACTCTGCCACCCCAGTTCAGACATGGCTATATGCAAATCAGTCTGACCCTGTGCCTCATGGGAACAGTCCAGCCCGAACTGCCAAGCCATGTCTTCCCTGGACCGTAAACAAGCTTCCGAGAACCGGTTTCTGGCATTCCAGCCGTCTTCAGCCCGGCTTGCTTGAATCCAGTGGCAAAGTGAGCAAGGGACTCACGTCTGAGAATACCCTGCCACACTAATGGCTGCCAAAAGCGGTACAAAAGGGGGTGGTGATGGACGGAGCATCTGAATCAATCAAACACTCACACCCAATCAAAAGATCTGGGTTTAATCCATCACCGTCCATCACCACCCCATTTTGTCCTGTCTCCTCCATCACAGTCGGCCTGAGCTATATACTTTGTTCCGCTCCGTCGCAACCATGCTTTTCACGTAAACGCTTATTGATACTTGGAGCTATTTTGCAGTTGTTTTTTTTAAATTCATATCTCTAGTTGTACCTATAGTATTTTAGTTGTTTTCGTTTTGTTTTATATAATTTATTATGTTCTATTTTTGTAAACTGGTGTGGAAATTTTCGTGTGGTTGTTAGACCTGTCATCTTTAGAGTCATGCCTTAAACTCCCCTTTTATTACACATACGTCACCCCTAAGGTAGACCCTAGGTAGCCCGTAGGGCTTGGAGCCTTCTAAGTAAAATGTAGGACATGCACTTTTAAGTTTTGCATATCCTGGTGGTGAGAACCCCCCAAATTAGTTTCTCCCTACCTTGAGGCATACTTCTCTCATAGGGTAATATTGGGAGCTTCCTAATACACTCTTAAGCCATAATTCTCAATTAGAAAGGAGTAGATGTGTCATATTTTATATCTTTGGAATTGTACTGCTAAATCTTTTTTACTGGTGAAGTTGAATTTAACATTACTTTTTTAGAAATGCCACTTTTACAAAGTATAAAGTAGATACATAATGTGACCATTGTGTGGAACAGCACGCACAATGCTATGAACGTATCAAAAAGTAATATTCAACTTTCATCCTTATAACCAGTGTATACAATACATTTTTCTTGTCACTCTTGTTTCAAACACAATTTTTTTTACATAATAGAAGTCAGCCTAAAGAACTGCTTTTTAACAATATCATACATATTCTTCATGAATATATACTTCATATGATATTATGCCCAATACATTTTGGAATTTGTTGATTCCTTCTTCAGGAGCCACTGAAAACAAAGTTAGGATGACAGGATACATTTATATCACAATTTATCGTGGTTCTACTTGTTTACCCTTAAAAAAACATTTGCTATTGTTACCTTTTAGCCCACACCAAAAGTTGTGTAATATAAGTAAAAGGAAAGAAAGAGCACTTCATGCAGCCACGCTCTGTGCATTTTCCTTGGCATTACAATCCATATGTTCATGTGATTTAATTGAATGCTGATGTGCTAAGATACTCCCTTGTGAACCTAGTGCTCACATCTACTAAAATATTGTTCGAGAAACTCAGGTTATGACCAGGGCCACAATATCAAATCACAGAAATGAGAAAGACACTCCTTCGTACTCTAATCACCTTGTGTCTACCTTATTGGAGACATAAATTCAAATCAATACATATTTTTGAGGTGTTGCCAATCTTGCCTATGGATTTTTTATGAGTGATACAACATAGCACTTCGTTATCAGGATGATTACAACCTCCATAACATTGTGCACACTGTTCCACACAAAAATGATGGATTTAGGCCCAGATGTCTGTACTGGGGTGAATGTATGACATTGTTCTACATTCTGTCCTTCAATTGTTCTTTTTGCATTTGCCACCCGGAGTGGGACGGGAATGCCCAGACCTGGGTCCCATGCTCTCCATGCCACTGGAGTCAAGCTATCCTGGCTGATGAGGGCTGAAAGACTGAAACCGGTCCCAGGATGCTTTTTTCCAGTCAAGGGAGGACACAGCCTGGCTGTTCGGGCTAGACTGTTCCCATTGGGTGCAGAGTCAAGACTGATTTGCATATGGCCGGGTCTGAACTGGAATGGCTGGTGAGCAAAAGAACGATGAATTTAGGCCCAGACGCCTGTCCTCTGGTGAATGTATGACATTGTTCTACATTCTGTCCATCAATTGTTCTTTTTGCATGTTCCACCAAATGATCATTGTATGGTTCTACTTCATATTTACACAAAACATGCATTAGAGAGTACACGTTTCAGCATAGCACGAGTACATAGTAAAAAACAATAGGAAAGTAATTGAGGCTATTAAAAATAAGAGTGCACCTTATACACAAATTGCAGGATACTTTCATAAAGTTTGCATTTCTCTGCTGTCACTGCTCTGTGTGCCTGTCTACAATACATGTCTGGGGTGGATGCGAACTACACTTTGTGCATTCTCTTTAGATAGCCACAAGCATGGGAAGGTTAGGTGTGGCTGCATACTCATCTGCATTCTGATGGCTGTTCCTGAGCAGGAATGGAGGAGGATCTAACACTTATACCTAGGCAATGTCCTTCTTCCCACACAAAGGGCTGATAGTCTGGAGCCAGGACTGGGAAATAAGGACTTCAGTGCAGTTCAAAGACTCTTCTTTGAAATTACCCCCACTTCAAAGGCACATTTGGGTATAAGCACTGGGTCTCTGACCCCACCACATCAGACACTTCTGGACCCACAACTGAACTCTGTCAGAAGAACTGTTGTGCTGCATCAAGTGTTGACACTCTGATGGAGTGCTAATCTGACAGGGCTGCTTCATTCATATGCTGTCCTGCTGCCTGCTGCTCTTTGACCCAGCTGAGGAGAGCTTTACTCTGCCTTGCAACTGAAGCAATCACCAAGGGCGTGTTGGCTTGCTTCCTGTGGCTTAAGATTCAGGTTTATCAAAGTTTCTACCTCTGCTCTTTTACCTGGTTCACTGGAAGTGGACCCAGATACTTGCACCAGAGAAATCGATGTATCTCCAGTCTGCGTGTAGTAGATCCAGTACATTGACCCTGCTGTGGGAGTAGAACCCGGTGCATCCCACTCAGAACTGCTGTATGGCATCTGGAACCACCACTTCAGAACAAACTCATCCCCACCAATGCGTCCATCATACCTGCAGCCTGGGATAACCCAGCATATCATCCTCAGAATCATCACACTCGGAACAGTGGTTTCACTCGATGGACAGATGCATGAAGAAAGTCGACTCATCACCTCGAATGCGGGCCTGGCATGGACACATAGCTCCTATGTACTCAGCATCTCGCTGTTGTGACAAGGATCAAGGTACTCTATTAACCTGGCCTGTGTGGCTCTTGTCTCAGGCTTGTACTCCATCCTGGTCGGTCTGAACTGTTGACTTTGCTCCAGTCCAGCACAATCATATAATCCTAATAGGCGCTTATTGCTTCTAAGCATTACATTCTTTTTTTAATCTTTAAAAATTAATATCTCAACTTCTACTTTTTGGATTTTTGTCATTTTGGTCTTGATAAATTTATAAAGTTATTGTCTATTTTTCTAATCCAGCGTGGAGTCTTTTTGTTATGTTTTCATTGTGTGGCTGTGTGTTGCATCAATACTTTATACATTGCATCTTTAGATAAGCCTGACTACTCTGTGTCAAGCTTCCAGAGGGTGAGCAGAGGTTATGTTTTAATGTAGGGGTCTCCAAACCGGTCCTGGAGGGCCGGATCCATTCCAGATTTTTTGGATATCCCCATTGAGATACATTTAGTATTTTTAAAAAATCTGGCATGGATCCGGACCTCCAGGACAGGTTTGGAGACCCCTGTTTTAGTGTATATCTAGCTTACCCTGACTAGAGCGATGGTCTCTGCTTGGACAATGTGCATTCCTCTGCCAACAGAGACCCCATTTCTAACAGTGGTGTTTTCCCTGCTTTACTATTTGAAGTGTTGCACAAATACCTTACACATTACCTCTACGTCAAGCCTGACTGCTCTGTGCCAAGTCACCAGTGGGAGAGCAAAGGTTAAATTAGGGTTTGTGTACTTCTCACCCTGACTAGGATTGTGATTGCTGCTTGACTAGGCAAATAAAACAGGGACTCCCTATGTAAAATATTTGTAATATTATGCACTAACAATACAAATAGGTTTGACCATTGTTCAGTTATTGTTCACACAGTGTGTGGCCACTGAATATTGAAGACAGAATATTGTTGTATTGAAATTTCGAGAACAAAATATCAAAAACAAAATATCGAAAGGAAAGTATACATTTTGCAAATCTAAATCCACATATTTGTGCTTTTCTGATATGTATACCTTTTCAAGGTACGTAGATAGGAGGTAAGAATAGTACATCTATACTTTCTCTATATGCACTTATCATTCAAAATGTTGGTCTTCGCTATTTTGTCCATGATGTTCTCATATGACAATATAACTATGTTTGATATTCCGTAGTACAATCTATTAGAGGTATACAATGAGCAGGAACACGGGCAACATACAAGCACCCACCCAGACAAAGCATTACAGTTCTAGGCCTTCATTCACAAACATATTGACAAAGAAACAGGCATGTATGCCCACAGTTCCACACATGCATGTATCCATACAGACACCCATGCATAGAGACAACACACTTGGATACACATACAGCTACATTTAACTCACATAAAGATAGCCATGCTCAACTGCATAGGTGCCAAGTGGCCCGCGTCCTGTATGCTCCTTCTGGAAGTCCTATGTTTTTGCCTGAAGCACTGGCAGGACATTTCTATTTGTAAAAGAAACAAAAGGACCAATTTACAGTCATGCACATGCACAAATGACTGATGGATGAAAAACAGAAATACTATACATTTTGTGTGGCGTTGTGTGGGGACTATGTGATTTGTTTGCATATGTGTTGTCTCCTTATTTTAAATATGATTCCTAAGTTGACAATTTATTGTAGTTTGTGCTAAAATGTGCTTATTTTGTCTCCTATATTATCAGTAAATAAAGTGACCTAATAATCTCAAGTAGATTTTAATGAGAATCTTCTAGTCTAATTCTGCAGACAAAACGTACATTTTCTGTTCATGTTGGTTACAATGTTTGTCAATTCTCCTAGGATAAAATGTGTTTTGGCATTCTGCAACTAAACAGATGAATAACACAAGCTTCCTACAAATGTTCTTCGGTTGTTTTGCTGTGCTGGATTATGCTAATCTGCTCAAATTTCAAACTGTGCTTCATTGGAAACTTTTGTTCAGAAAGTAGACTAAAATTATGATAAAAAGAAAACACAGGAGACAAAGTACAAGGGGGATTCAGAAATATAGAGAGAATAGGAACATCAATAAATAAAAAAGCAACTAAAAGTTAGTTTGTCAAGCGTTTAGAAAAGATTAGGGGTTCAAATAAATAGGTGCACACATTTATATAAATGCTTAGTTCAAGGAATGAAAAGAGACGTGTTAATATAGTTGATTACGCATTTTCCAATTTAAGTGTGCATTTTCTCACTAAGGTATTTTTTGTGTTCTAGTCTGCAACAAACAGTACATGTACATTGCATGCAACTATAACTATCATCTTGTCTCTGATATATATGACCCTGATTACATGACGTGTTCAAATGTTTCAACATGGGTAAGTGCAGTTTTGACAACATTATTGCGCTCATGTTACATGGGGTACGCCATATTTGTCATTTATAAATTGCAACAATGCAATCGGCTCTTCTTTCCGAAAATGTAATGTGGCCAAAGTCAGACTGTTCTAGTTTGCAATTTGTCGAAACTGTTGAATCTGAGTAAACACTTTATTTCGAAGCTGAAGTTTGATCATTCAAATTTAAAGGTAGAAAACTTGTAGCTGATAACAAGCGAGATTTTTTGTTGTTGTCACGTCATTTAAAACACAGTTCTAGATTAAAATAATCATTTACATGCTGAAATGTGGTAAATTTAAGATTTTCAAAATCAACAGCTGGACTTTGCTACTTCCACCCAGTGCTTAATTTGTAAAATATGAAGTGCAGGTGCTCCCAGTCTTTAACAAGGCCACACCCACTTCCCCACATCCACCCACTCCCTCCAGTGGCCCCACCCACTTGCCTTTATTGGCTCCATCCACACCCACAAGCCTCAACACATCGGAGTCACCTCCTCCCTTATTGAGTTCCGCAAGAAGATGAAGGGCTAGCTCTTCACAAAAGCAACTCAGACACCTCAGACCTACACTCCTGCCCAAATCTCTGGATACCCTCCTGGGTGATTAGTGTGCTATGCAAATCAATATAACATAATATACCATATTGGAAGCCTATGACAAAAACTTAAAAGTGAACTCAAATTAGAGAAATGTTATTTGAGGACTTGAGGCAGATTTGTAAACAAAAGAAAATGTGCTTGCACTGCTCTGTTTAACCCCTCCTGTACTCATGACGAGCTCAGCTCATCATGAGGCACAGTTGCGCTGTGCTGATGACGAGCTCAGCTCGTCATGACCCGAGCGGCGCTCACACGCGGGGATAATTCCCCTGCTGTGCTGAGCGTTCCACGAAAACGGGTGTGGTTATGATGAGCTCAGCTCATCATGAGCACAGAGCCACCGTGCAGTGTGACGAGCTGAGCTCGTCCCAAGCACCATGGCGCTGCGCCTGCCTCCCTCCCCCAGCGCCGTGGGTTAATTAGCCCCATGGCGAAGAGGTTCAAAGAACGAAAAGAATGAAGAAGGAATACAATAAAGAATGCAGTGACAAATATAGGCAGGAAGAGTAGCACTGGAGTAAGGAAATAAATAAGTAATGGATGAAAAAAGGTGCAAATAAGAAAATATCGTGAAAGGAAGAAATTAAGGGATTGATGTAGAAACACATCATGTATGATTGTAAAGCACATATTCACTAGAGGGGGCCTTGACATCAAATTAAAAATGTTGTTATCCAGCTCAATTGCACTAATTTTATCTAAAGATGAAAGATTGAGTGGCCACACCAAGATTTTAATGTATGACCCTGAGACAGAACGCAGATTCCTGGAGTAGATATAAACATGTGCAAAAAGGAAAAAATTAAAAGGGAGAGTGAGGGAGGAGGAGAGGTCTAAAGGCAAAGATAGATGCAGTAGACAATGTGAAGAGAAATGTGGAAAGCAGAGATTGGGATTGCAAGATTGGAGTGGAACATGATGAGGAGGAAAAGTGAAAAGAGGAGAAAGGCAAGGGAAGAAAAGCGAACAGTGGGGAGCGTGTGAGACTAGAGTGGATGGGAAAGATGAAAAGGTGAACAATGAAAAGCATTTAATAAGGGCAGGAAGTGAAGTAAGATTGGAGAGAAGTGAAGGAGTTAGGTGTGAAGGGGAGGACGAAAAGCAGATACTGAGATAGAGCAAGCAAATAGTACACCTCTGCTTTACTAAATATACAGTCAATAATTATGCAAAGTTGAGAGGTGACAGTAGTGTATCATTCTTGGCCTGTCTCATCAATGCACAGCAGTGTTGTCCAAGACACACACTAGCGATTCTTTAACCGTGTTAAGTTTTATGCCATAACAAGATGTTTTGTTATGTCACAATAGGTATTCCTGATAAAACATAATAAAGTGTCAGTTATACCATTGGGATTACGCCTTGATGGAGAACCACACTCTCAAGCTCTAAACAAATAGTTCTATTACACAATCAGACTATAAATCGCTAAATCCCACTGCCACTTATTTTCAAATAAAGTCAGACATTCAACTCAATTAAGGCAGTCTTCTACACATACTTTTTAACTAATAAAGCACAAAATTCAACTGAGTCTGCCGCCTGTGATGTATTAGGAATGTAATTTATGATCAGCGTGTAACAAAAGAATGCCTGTGACAAAAAACAGAAACCCACTGAGCTATCAACATAATATAGTCCTGTCATCTGCATGGTACAAGTTCTACAATACCCCTCTGTGCTACAGTCAAAACCTCAACTAAACAACACTCTGATCTCTCTCCAACAGGGACATAAGGCTGCAAGTATGCAGCAGGGGTTTACAGGACATGGGTCTTTGGAGGTGAAGAGAAGGTGTGGGGTGATAGATCTCAGCAGGCTTGTGGGGGTGGGGGGAGGGACAGAGCACCCAACAAAGCCTAGCCCCTCTGAAAGCACGTTTTGAATCAATGCTATTTTTCTTCAGGTCAAAGCTGAGAAATTCCCTGGGTATCCTCTCTCTGGTTTGGGGTAATTGGGAAAGCCTCCTGGTTCGAGGACCAAGACTGAGAAGGGCTTTGCGGTCTCACGTGCAAACTCAAAGTATGGATACTCAGGGCCAAGTACCTGCTTTAATACAAAGCGATGGTGGGGAGGGGTGATCTGAGAGTGAGGGAGGCAGTCAAGGGGTACTGTAACAAGAGTGAGCGAGTGTTGTTGCAGGGAGGGGCATTGTGATACAGAGGGGAAGGGGACTGTAGGCAGAGAGGCACTGAGATACAGGTGATAAAGGCACTGTGGAGAGACGGGCACTGGGATAGTGGGAGAAGGCCACTGTGGAGAGAGGGGCACTCTAGGAGGTAGCGGTGGGGCACAGTCACAGTGGCAGGGATGGGAGGTGTTCTTCAAGGTGCTTGTGGCTGCAAATGTGCCCATTGCCGAAGGAAGAGGACGGGTCTGATAGAGACGAGATGATACTGGGACAGGTAGGAGCATGGTACTAATGCACTGACTGGCAGGAAGAAATGTTTTCACTTTCGGACCACCCTCAGCTGCTTCCCGTATTTTGTTATTATGCTGCAAGGCCTTGCCTGGGCTCCTGAGGCAGGCAGCTACTGGGCAGTTTCCTGAGGGTGCCACTGTGCAGGAATTTATTGATGGTGTCCCACGGCTAAGCACTATTCTGTCACCTGTAGGATAACAGTTGTGTGTAAAATAACGCACAGACAACTCACCTAACCTTGCAGCTTTGGCTACACTGGAAAGCGCAGACTGCTGGGTAGCGCAGCTGAAATTATGCTCCCAGTTCATCGTTCGTGCAGTTTATACTGCGCATGACTCAACACACCTGCCCTTCCCCCACCCTGAAGACCAGGCACTGGTGCACGCCACAGGAAGCACACTAGCACCATGCACCAAATCTGAACGTACAGGTGCACAAGCCTCGTTCGAGGCTGGAGCTTTTTAATGGCCTGTGCACAGTGCTGGCTGTGCAAAAAATCAACTTACCCGACCCTGAGAAATAGGTGCCGGTGCTCAGCACATGAAAGCACCTGCACAAATTAAGCAGTTCTTCAACCTCTGAAACTTTTTTAATGCTGCCACTATTAGAAAGATTTGCCTGTCACCTCATGTCGTGCAAAATGTGTCAATTGTGTATAGAGCGTGTTGGCCAAACATTTTTTCACAACTTGAGTTCCTTCTCGAGAAAAAACCTTTTGGGACTTTAAGGCCCAGGATTTTCATATGCCTATGTATGGAGAGCTTCATGACAAAGTAGGTCAAACGAGTGCATGCAAAACCCAATAAAGGATCAAAGTTGAGGTGAGTGCGGTTCCAAAATGTTTTGTGCTATGGACAGCCATTCCTCCAGCAATGTATGCAAAGTGGGCATAAAAGGAAGGAAACAAGGCGAGTAGCCGTCAGATTAAATGCAATGACATTAAACTAAAAAAGCCTGATTGCTTTGAAAGAAAGCCTACTATCAAATCAGAGGAGCCACAAACCAAGGGGAAGTGTAATATCAGGAGATATTCTCGGGAAACAACCTTTACAACGCACCATTTACACCGCACTACCATTACAACGAAACTTTTACAACGCAACATCCATTACAACGCATGCATTTACAACGCAACTATTACAACGCATGACACTACAACACACACCACTACAACGCATGCCATTACAATGCAGTCATTACAACGCATACCATTACAACGCATAGCATTACAACACATAGTACCCTTACACTATCCAACACTTACCCTACTGTTGCACCCCCTGGAGTTAGAATAGTAATTTTAACCCCTACACTATTCAACACTTACCCTACTGTTGCACCCCCTGGAGTTAGAATTGTAATTTTTACCCCTACACTATCCAATACTTACCTTATATGCAATGTAATGTTATGCGTTGTAATTTTATGCATTGTAAATTTAGTATGCATTGTAGTGGAATGCGTTGTAAAGGTAGTTTCAAAGAATTTGTTGTAATGGCATGCGTTGTAATGGTATGTATTGTAATGGATGTTGCATTGTAAAAATTGCGTTGTAAAGGTAGGCGTTGTAAAAGTATGCGTTGTAACGTCATACATCCGATATTCTCATGTGTAATATGCACAATACATCGCACATTTCACATTGTTTACTCTTTGCTGGGTGTCACTTATTTGGAATTTGTACTTAAGGGTTTATCGCTACACCGAGTTCTAGTCTAGGGATCATTGCCTCACCATTGTGTAGCATATGCTTGAGTGCCTATTTTTGGTGTGACTCCATCGGCGCATGACTTCTCTTTTTGATATTTTGATGCACATTTTTCCGTGTTCGTGCCGAGCAGCGCTGACATTTTTCGCTTACTGCTCCATTGTTTGACCGCACGTAAACCTAGGCCCACATTCGGAATCAGCATTGACACAACTTAGGACAGCATATCCGTGAAACTTCGGTTGTGCTGTAATCCTGTACCGAAGACAACTCATACACCAGCAGGTTCTTTCCATGTAGGAAACAAAACGGTAATAAACTTTGATTATTTTTTTTAAGCTTTAGATTTATGTTTTTTCAGACCTGATGATGATTTGAGGTCAGAACATGAAATCTTCATCTCTGCGTTGTCTATTTTTATATTTTCTTCATTGCACATAAAATGGTTTCCAAGCACAGGGCGGATATTACCATATTTTGATTCTAGGCAATGGCTTGCAAGTGAAGGGATAATTATTACCTAAACTATAAACAGGAAGCTAACCCGAGGGGAGACTGTTCCTGTTGACAGAAAGCACACATGAAAGGCTGAGAAAAATAATTAAAGCAATTTGCAGATGCGAAATGTGAAAATGGACAGCAAGTTGGCAATGCGCATCAAAGAAATGAGGGAACATTTTGTTTTTTCTGCGAGTTACCCACCCCATGGCACACATAGCTAGTTACTGTGGTCGAAAATGTCTAACCAGTTATAATAAAAACACAGAATTACGTTACAGTACACCATGTTATAACAGACAACAGTTTTTATTCAGCAACCTCCAACTTTATCATTCAAGGATGTTTTAAATTTTTGTTTAAAATGGTGCGCATGGAGCTAGTACACTCTTAAAGTGTTTCCATCTGCTAACAACACGGTAACCAATCAGGGCAAACCAAGGGTACCTAATGCTATGCCTGGCTTGACCTTTCACACCCTTAGTACAAGGGAAGAAGTAGGCAGTAGGAGGAATCGAAGTGACAGTGCCTGGGACACAGAATCAGTGACATCTTTCTGTAGCTTGATACCGTTTGCTTTTCCAGTGTACCAGTGCCTGTGGTTTGGTACTTCCTTCCAGCAGTGGAAACACCAAGGCTCGATACTCCGGGGCAGATTTACAAACCTTTTGCATCAAAAAAGTAATGCAAACCTGCCCCAAATAGTTTTTGTTGGATCAACTTTCCAGCGAAAAACTTGTTTTGCACTGGAAAGTTGCTTAAAGGTAACGCAAAGTAGTGCAAAGTGGTGCTTTGTTCTAGTCCGCATCAGCGGGGTTTTACATCGGTGGTACATGTGCCTTCCTGTGCTACCACGATCTCGTTATGATGCAAAACCCTATCTATCAGTGATAGTAGACGGGATTTTGTGCCACAAAATAATGACACTTTGATATACAAATATGAAACGTTTTGCAGTTTGTCATATGTATAATATTTTGCCCTGGGAGGACACCCTTCCAGCACAAAGCCTGTGATAGACTCACACAGGCACCCTTGTATTGTGTTGCAAAGGTCTGATCGTGGTGCTCAGCAGCCTAATTGTGTGCCAACTCTACGGATTTGGAGTAGAGTGTCATATCTTTGTAGAAATGTCACTTTCTTTCTCTCTCTTGGTCACGCAGTGCAGCAACTTTGAATGCTGCACTGCATTGTGTGATAGGGTTGTAAATCTGACCCTTCAACTAAGATTGTTCCTGTGATCTTACAAGCTAAAATTCATGCTTTCTTCTCACTAGCATTTTCTGTGTACTTGCAATTTCAACTTGCAGCCTGCCCCAATCCCTGCCATTGTCGGCGACCCAACCGCGGACAGCGCCAAGACCCCTGGTTCTCCGAGGCCTCACTGCTATGACTCAACCACCCTCCACGCACTCAACCCCCCGGAGGACACGCAGACTGCGCAAGATCCTCGCCAAAAACCACCCATGGGCAGTTCTCATGCAGACCCTGTCGCAAATCCTTTACCATCGACAGAGCCCCCGACTACCACCGAAGGAATATCCGAGGCATACACCATCAAAACCCTGACATGCATCCTGCTCAACCTGCGCTCCATGCACCAGCATGCCATTGAGATCTTGGACTTGCTCGACACCCTCTCGCCCAACGTCATCTTCTTCACAGACACCTGGACCAACGCCACCTCCAGGCCTTACCTCGCCTCCGCCATACCTGATGGCTACAAGATCTAGAGAAAGGACTGTCCATACAGCCCAGGAGGAGGACTTGCAATTGCACACAAGAACCCCCTCCGCCTCTCCACATCCAGCACGATTGTCCCCCACTCCAACACAGAACACCTCCACTTCCAGATCCAGACAAGCCCCAGGACCATGCTACGTGGCACCCTCATCTGCAGACCGCCAGGACTTCACACCCACCACACAACCACCATTGCCGAGCTTGCTGCACCCCACACCATCACCTCCACGGACTACATTCTACTCAGTGACCTGAACTTTCACCTCGACAATGGCACCGACCCAGACTCCATTACTCTCCTTGACAACCGCGCCAACCTAGGGTTGAAGCAGCTTGTCAACACGCCCACCCACAGAGTGGGTCACACCCTCGACCCCATCTTCACTGGAGGAACAAACATCTGCTTCTGCCACACCATTCAGCCCCTCTGGACTGACCACCACTGCGTCCACTTCACCTTCAACACCACCACTGCACCCAAACCCGCCCTACACCTGCCACGACGGAACTGGAGCAATGTGACAGAGGAGCACCTAAACACCACCTTCCCGCAATACACCACCCATCGCCATGACCGACACCAACGCCGCAGCCAGGGAATTTCACTGCTGGGTCTCCCGCTGCGCAAACAAGCTCATGCCCCTCCACTCCCCCTCCAAACAACACCTGCCAAAATTCACCTCATTCACCACTGAACTTCAAGAAGCCAGACGCTCCTACAGACGCATAGAGAAAACCTGGCGAAACCTGAAAACCAGAGAGGCATGGAACAACCACAAGAGCGCCCTGAAAGAATACCACCAGCGCATAAGAGACACCAAACGGACCTTTATAAAATACAAAGTCCAGACCAACGCGACAAACGCCAAGGAACTGTTCAACTTCATACAGAAGTTCACAAAATCCATCTGCCAAGCCACGGACATCACACCTTCCCAGGAACTCTGCACCAAGCTCTGTTCCTGCTTCCATCTGAAGATCAAGGCCCTCTATGACAACTTCAGAGAACCAACGATGAGCACCAACCCCATACCTACCGCCGCTGATAAGCCGACCATCACGACCTGGGATCCCGCTACAGTAGAACTCATCACAGAGACCATGAAGAAAACCCACTTAGGAGCCCCAACAGAGCCCTGCCCACTGCACATCTTCCACAGGGCCGCCACTGTCATCACACCCAATCTAGGACCCACCATCAAGGCCTCCCTCAGATCAGGCATCTGCCCAGATGACTGGAAACGGGCGGAGGTAAAACCCCAACTTCAAGAAACCATTGGACGACCCAAAGGACCTGAAGAACTACTGGCCCATCTCTCTCCTCCCTTTTGCGGCCAAAGTCACAGAGGGACTCGTAAATGCCCAGATGACCGCCTTTATAGAGGATAACTCCATCCTGGATGCCTCCCAGTCTGGATTCCGCAGCAACCACAGCATCTAGACTGGCCTTCTCGCCACCGCTGACGACATCCCCATGCTACTTGACAAGGGACACACCACAGCCCTTATCCTTCTAGACCTCTCCGCAGCCTTTGACACCATTTCACATCGCACTCTCGCAGCCAGACTGCATGAATTGGGAATGCAAGGAGCGGCCCTTGACTGGATCTGATCCCTCCTCTCCGGCAGAACCCAGAGGATCTGACACCCTCCCTTCTTCTCAAGCCCACGGAGATCAACTGCGGAGTACCCCAGGGATCATCACTCAGCCCCCGCTATTCAACATCTACATGGCCCCCCTCGCTGCCATCATCTGACAGCAAGAGCTCAGCATCATATCCTTTGCAGACGACACCTAGCTCATCCTCTCACTCACAAAGAATCCCGAAGACACCAGACTCTGTTTCCAGGAAGGTATGAAGAACATGGCAGCCAGGATGAAGGACAGCTGCCTGAAGCTAAATTTAGAGACGACCGAGGTCCTCATCCTTGGCCCCTGCACCTACGCCTGGGAAAACACCTGTTGGCCCCCTGCCCTCGGGAGCCCACTCAACTCGCCCACTCAACTCTACAGACCCCGCTCTGAACCTTGGCATCATCCTTGACTTCTCCCTCTCCATGAACCGCCAGATCAACGCAGTCGCCTCCAGTAGTTTCAGATACCTTTGCATTCTCTGTAAGACGTTCAAGTGGATCCCCCCGACTGCAGAAGGACAGTCACCCTTGCACTCATTACCAGCAGACTGGACTATGGCAACACCCTCTACGCCGAAATCAACAAAACTCTTCTGCACAGAGTCCAGACCATTCAGAAAGCTGCAGCGAAACTTGTCCTCGGGAGACCGCGCCATGAGCACATGACCCAACACTTATGAGGCCTCCACTGGCTCCGCATCGAGAAAAGGGTCACCTTCAAACTCCTCACCCACACCTACAAATCCCTCCACAACATCGGCCCCAAATGCCTCAATGTTAGACCTGGCATCATTGGCACGAGCCTCCCTTTCATTTTGACAGATTGCCTCCTCTGTTTTGATATGTTTTGCTGGTTTTATGCTTTGGGCACTGTACCACTGCTAATCAGCGCCACAGTGAAAGTGCTCCCTATGTTAAATTGATGTACCTGTCAGCCCCTAGTACACTGCACCATGTGTGCCCAGGGCTTGTAATCAAATGCTGCTGGTAGGCTTGCAGCACTGGTTGTTCCACCCACTGAAGCACTTTTAAATTTTTTCTCAGGCCCGCCATTGCAAGGCCTGTGTGCAGTCTAGCACTGCCATGTCGACTTGGCCAAGTGCACCCACTTGCCAGTCCCTAAGCCTTCCCTTTGCTTCATATTAGACACCCCTATGGTAAGCACAAGGGCAGGGTGCATTGTAAGTATAAAGCAGGACATGCTCTGATATGTGTAGCATGTCCTAATAGTGAATTACAGCCATTTTAGTTTTTCACTATTGCAAGGCTACCTGTTCTCCATAGGCTAGAATGGGCAGTTAGATTATTACATTCTTATAATCCTAACTTACTCAGGGAACATGGTAGAAATTCGAATTTAGTATGCCAGAACTCAGAATGATAAAATACAACTTTTAGTAACGTTGTTTTAATATTCGGTGTTGCCTAACTGTCCAGGCCTGCCTCTGCTAGGTTGTTTATTCCTTGTCTGGGTTTGTGAGTGACAGGGCTGGGGGATTCCAGGAGAAAGGCTGGGGCAGTCCAGTGGTGAATAGAGAGATCTGCATCTAGATGGGAGGGAGGAGTTGCACCTGGGTCCTGAATAGGGCTGGGCCTTCCCTATACAATGCTGGCTCCACCTCCTGTGGCTTGTCTGATGTCTCTGCCCTGCACTGTGAAAGGAGAGGAGTCATGTCAACAAAGTGCTCCAGAGCTGTATCTTCCCTCCCCTGTGCTGGCCCCACCTCCTGTGGGGTGGCTGATGTCTCTGCCCTGCACAGTGAAAGGAAGAAGAGAGTCATGAATACAAAGTAATTAGGAACTGGTTTGGACTAGGCAGATGCCTCTCTGCCTACAGAGAACAATGGATTTTGGGGTATAAATATTGGGACCCTGATCCCAAGAAATTAGACCACTTCTGGAACAAGAAACCTTTTGCCAAGGAGAAGAACCAAGGAAGCTGCAGGAGTTTTACTGCCCCTCTGCCAGTGTGCTGTTTGCTGGGTTGGCCTGCAGTGGTTGCTTCATTGCCAAGGAAAGGAGAAGGAACTTTTTATGGACTTTCTTCATTTACAGAATATTCTCCATGGGCTTGAAATGTGCTTGCCCCCTGCTGAAGTCTCAGGGACAAAAGACTTCATCTCCAGCCCCCCTCCAGACATTTGCATGTTGCTGGGAGCGGAAAGCGCGACACATCGAGAAGAAGTGTGTCGCGCCGCAGCGGAAATCGACGCATCACGGAGAAGTGAGCCGTTTCTGCATCTCCCTGGAAGTGTGTGTTCATCGAAGCTGCCAGCTGTCTCATCACCGGAGAGGCATGACACCATCGAGAGAGTCGCCATCGCATTACCGGAGAAGCATGTCGCAGGGCCTGTCGTGGCTCCAAAGTACAGAGTCATCACAAGGCTGTCAGGGCGTCTACCCATTGTGGTCGCATCGCCGCAACAAGGGCGCCATCTTCTCGCGTTGCAACCGGATCATCGCATCAAGGCACCTTCTTGTGCTCCACAACAGGCCGCAGGCCGAAAATCTATGCATCACCCCCTCACCAGTAAGGATCACGAGTCATCCCCTACTCTGTGCATCATCTCCGCTGGATCGCGGAACCAACGCATCTCCCCTTTTGCAAGCCTTTTGTTTACTGTGCGTTACGCATCCTGGTACTTTGTTGCGAACTTTGTCGCATTTATCATCAACTTGAACTAAGCAACGTTTTATCATCTTTAAGCAATCTTAAGTGTAGTATTGTGGATTTTTGCCGTTTGTGGTCCTGTGTTAAGTCTATATAAATATTACTTATTTTTATAAAACCTGTGTTGTGTCCATCTGTAGTGTTTTTACTGTATTACTGTGTATATTCACAAATGCTTAACACACTGCTTCTGAGATAAGCCTGTCTGCTCATGTCAAGCTATCAAGGGGGTGAGAAGGGGTTATTAAGGAGTGTAATCCACTTATCCTGACTTAGAAGTAAGGGTCCCTATTTGGACAAAGGTGAATACCATTGCCAACTAGAGACCCCCAGATCTAACACTCAACAAGAGAGTATCCTTCCACATACCCAAGAGGAATCTTTGCTCTGCCAACTTTGAAGTGGCAGAGATCCCCTGCATCCGCAGAAACAGAACCGTTGGGAGAGCTTTTTCCTACCTCACAGCCAAAACCTGGAACGAGCTCCCTTTGAAGAACAATCCTGATGGCTACCTCGTCGACTCTCAGTGTCAGTTCACATCTTATAACGCTGTTCTGATGGCCTTATTTGTGGATGCACCCAGCTCCTTTCTCCCTGTACTGCTAGCTCCTACATTAGCTTGGATAAGACTGAAATTACATGAAGAACTGTGTGACTTTTATTTGCACGGAGAATTGGCCTAGTCTTTTCTTCAGACTTTCTCTGTAGAATTCTTCACACTACTGTTCAATACTCGGGCTGAGGAAACAGAAATTTTTAGGTAGTCAGTGTGTCCCCCCCTCGCACCCTATCCATGTACCTATGTCCCATGTATGTCCCTGTTATCATGTAATTCCCTTCCCGTGCCTGTCATAATAATGCCTCTGCATTTCCGTCCAATGTTAGCATGTCAATTATTAGGCCTTCCATGTATGTAATGTTAATTCCGCACTGAGGCCTCCGTTTCCAATGCATTTACATGGTGCATTTTTACAGATCACGAAGCACATGTTTTCATGGCTCAGCCGAGCCAGGCCCTGAATTCAGGCTCCGAGCCTCTTCTGTCTCTGAAAGCTGCAGTTTAGGTATGCATCCCTGACCTCTACCTTACACCCTGCCCAGCCGAGCGGTGCCCGGCCTGGCCTGCCTGCCAAAACGGTATTTTGCCTACAGTTATCTGCTCAGCCGCCGCAAAAACACATTCCAGTCTAGTGAAATAGGTAAACATATTTCCGCCTGCAGAGCATAGGGCCCAGCCTTCCTGTCTCCATGCAAGTGATTTACTGAACCCGTTGCCATAGTAGGCATACGGCCCCTTTCATTGCACGAAGAAATATATGCACTCACTAGCATTCAGTGATGAACGGCCTCTGCCCGAGAGACCTTTTACTTTTAGATAATACATCCTCCAAACACAAGATATCAGATATGCCAAAGGTGCAGGTCGTACTGACATCCCAGACTCCAGGCTCCTCTACTAGTGCTAAAGTCAAGCCCCCCAGCTCTCCCCAGTTACACGTCAATCTCACGTCATGTTCAGTTGCGCGCACATGTAGGGAAAAGGTTTCTGCTGACCCTGCAGATTTTCGCTATGCATCCACCCACCTATGACACCTCTGTGACTCATCTGGTACACACCTCCGTGTACGCCTCCTTACACGCCTTCTTTTACGCCCATATGTTCTTATCTCTCTCTACTTTCACTTGTTACGCCTGAAGGACTGGGTTCTTTAAGACCCAGCGGTGCCAGGGGACAACACCTGAAACCTTCGTGGGTTACCTGCTCCGGCGTACGAATAACAGAGACACGGGACACTTCCTTCGGCGTCAACGATTCAAGGTTTATTTACTGCAGGGAACACAGAAGTCACGACAAGTACAACACGTGCAACTTGGGGAGACTGCTTCAAATTGGTTCTGTGGATCGCTCCTTTTATACAGAATTTACCCATAGGACAACATGATACACAAAGGTTTACAACCCGGTTCCCACAATTATCCCCCAGAGGGGTCGCTTTGGTCACTTTGTTACACACAAGGTCCGGAACATAAGTGCGGAAACATTTGGCGGTTCCCAACTGTAAAAACCCATCTTCCCACCATTAGTGCATTCTAATCGGCAGTAAAACAGATCGAACATAGGAACAAAGACAGGTGCGGGGAAAGATGGAGACAGTGGGGAGATTGGGAAGGGTGTAAAAGGGGAGGCATCGGGAAACACGAGATACAGGCATCAAAGGGACGTGCCTAATGAGATGCACGGCTGAGACAATAAACCGGCACGACAAGATGAGCCTCGATCGGGGCCATCTGCCTTACAGTATCATCCCCCTCATCATAAAGACACTTACAAAGAACATATGTCTTCCGCAAGTATCTTGGGGAGTCCCTGGGTCGCGAAGCGGACAACGTCCGTTCGCTGGCTACTTGAGGGCAAGAGACAAAATGGATGCCGTATCTAAGATGGAACCCGTGGGTACAGATGAAAAACCCACATAACAAACGAACGGAGTAAGTTAGCACAGCGAAACTGCGCACACTTACTAAACTCGTCATTTGCGGTTCGTAGATACCAGACTCGACCATATTCGTGCGAGACGAGAACACCACTTACAATTGTCACGGAACCTCAGATGCTCCTTTTGCCCTCATGTAGGCAAGCACTAGTCGGAGTCATACTCGATATTCATCAGACCATCTAGATGCTGCTGTAGCATAGCTCTGTCCAACCGAGTCCCCTTGGTAACAGGTGGCTGTCTCATACACATTGTAGCACAGAGGCCACATAAGGCAGGACCGCACTGCACACAAAGGCAACACGTGAACAGGAACGCCACAACGACTCCGATAATCATCAGAATCTTCCAACCCCAAGTCGACATCAGGCCCCAAAACCATCCAAGTAGCGTCCAATCCCCTACATCCACGTGTATGGATTCGGAGATCTTATGCAACCTGGAGATGGCTTGATAGACAGTCGGAGCGTTATCAGGAATGAAAATACAGCAGCTCGAATGGATCACCTTACATACCCCACCTCGATCTGCTAAGATCACGTCTAAAACCATACGGTTTTGTAACGTCATAAGTCTATCCGCCTGAAGTTCTGTGGTGATATTACCAAGGGCACTGGCAGTAATATTAGCTGTTGATTCTACCACTCGAGTCAACTGTCTTAGGTTCCTACTATTAACCATAGGTCCCCAAAACGGGAGGAAACCCTTGAAAAAGTCTCCTGCCTCTTGACCGGCAGTATCCTCTTCGCTAATTACGCCTCTCACAACTCTAGTCTTGTGATAATCTGCATCTACAGTAAACGTCGGAGGCAACAAGTTTGCGATAAAACATGAGCCCATGAAGTCAGAGGGCAACCATGCATACGCACGATCATGACAGATAAAGTATGTACCCTTGGCAGCCAGAAACACAGGGGACGAGACCATTGGCAGAATGTAATTTTCAGTGCAAGCACTCTCTCCAAGTCGGGCTTTCGATCTTCGGCCACGACCTATTAGACAAAAATTACCAATGTGGGGTACGACCCATATCGGAGGCGAGCTTTTAAGCTGTTTTTCACTAGTGAACACACTATATTCGCCTCTACTTAGGACCCTATAGGCTTGTACCTCTTCTTCAGGAATAAGCGAGGGATCATAGATATCGCTATCTAAGTCTTCAATTGCTATAGACAAAGGTTTTTGGTACGAGGTAGGACCAGAGTAGGGGGAACGTGGTTCTCGAATGGGGTGGAAACCTAGTGCGCTTCGAAACATTGTTTGAAATGCTCGAGCAGACCCTTGGGAACTATACGGTAACACCAGATATGGAATTCCCTTATCCGTAGTATGTGGCATCAACCCACACACCCAACAATTAGTAGCGTTAACCACTAACTGATGCTAGTGAAGGAGCTGAATAAAGGAATTGTTGCGGAATTCTGCACGTCTAGCCTGCTCGTGTTCAGGTAAGATATGAAAAGAATGAGGAGAAGCAGTGGAGGTGAGTTTAAGGTCAGGGGTAGGAGTAGGTATGGCAGAAGGTAAGAAGTAAGACATCGTGTCATACACCCCATCCGCCAATAATGCAGAAACAGTCACAAACAATACGAATATTTGGAACATAAAACATTTGGTACGACTGAGTTGCTGCAGCTTGAATCTCTGCGCTTGAGCTCCTTCCAAGTCCATCAGCTTTGAAAATGCCATTCCCTACGACCGTCCGCAACGTTTCTTGACGCACTTCGTTCTGTGTAGCAGTAGTCAATCCCTAGGAGTTCCCAGGAACCGACGGTCTTTAACCTAGTGTCAAGACCTACTAACCAGAAGGAAGTACACGCGCGGCCCTACGGCCTTTATTCACAATTATATATATGCGAAAACAATGTTTCTCAGCTGTGGAAGCAAAAAAATGTAAGGAATGGAACTCAATGAATATATACAAAAATAATTACAACGATACAATGTTCAAACTGATCGTGGAAAACGGGATAATGCAATTGTCAAAAGACAAGACAGAATTTTATTAGTCTCTGGTGCTAGATCGCAAGAAGTATCGGGTTTTCCCAGGACGTGTCTGTTCGCCAAACAAAGGATCCGTCAAAGGGACAGCGTCCTGTTGATCAGCTGAATGTTCTGGTCTTGAGTCTTTTGATGACAAATGTTCAACAGTGTCTTTTTGCTGCACTGAGGATTCTCCGACAGGTTGTGCGTCACTGAAAGGTACAAACGCCGGCAATCCTTCGGTTTCAGTTGATGCAATGCCTCTCCTCACCCATGAGTCTGCTGGCAACGGAATAGGGACTTTTTTCGTGTGGGTGGCATGCACCCAATTCTTCCGTCCCTCAAGACGAACTGCAGTTCTCGTGGCAAGGAGGACCTGGTAGGGTCCAGTGAACCTGGGATACAAGTTGTTCTTGCGCGAAAAGTTTCGCGTTACCACCCAATCTCCGGGCTGGAGCTGGTGGCCTGGACCCTCCGTCTGCGTCGGCAATGCTTCGTGAACCTGTTGGTGAATTAACCTCAGTTTAGCAGTCAAGTCATGAAGATAATCGATCAACATTGGATACTCAAGATCACAGAACGCACCTGGCCTAGGAACCCCCCAAACATTCGCAGGACGACCGAACACTATTTCATAGGGACTGAGCCCTACTCGGGAGTGTACGGTTGCCCTTGTTGACAATAATGCTAAGGGTAAGGCGTCAGGCCACGAGAGACCAGTCGTAGCCTGAATCTTTGCTAGCTTCAGTTTAAGGGTGCCGTTATACCCTTCAACCAAACCAGCTGACTGGGGATGATTGGCGCTATGGAATTTCTGATTAATTCCAAGGCCCTTACACACACTCTTCATCACACTCCCCACGAACTCACTTCCGTTATCCGACCACACAACTCTAGGCATTCCGTACCGAGGAAAGTATTCCTTCAGTAGGATTTTCGCAGTTGACAATGCAGTGTTGTCCTTAAGAGGGTAGGCTTTGATCCATCGGGAGAACGCGCAAACCACAACTAAAACGTATTTCAGGTTATTGCATCTCTCCATATGGATGAAGTCCAATTGGATCACCTCAAAGGGACATGAAGGGGGAGCAAAACTACCAGGAGGAGTTGGGGTTCCCTTACCAGGATTGTACAACATGCACACCATACAGTTCTTAACCAAGCGTTCAGCACATTTCGTGATACCATCATTCTTCCACACAGGAGACAACAACTTGCAAATACCTTTCGCGCTAATATGTGCTAACCCATGCGCCATTGTCACAACAGCTAGCACATACGCATCAGGCAACATCCATCTTTTCTGATCCGATAAGTCAATCCAACAACCATTCGCATCCAACTTTCCCGTGCTTTCTTTCCACTTCATCTTTTCAGTCTCGGTGGCCTCATTCTGAATTACTTTCACACTCTCCATAGTGTCTTCACACATACTCGATTCTGTAGGCCACCTAACCGAACTCGTCACATACATTCGAGTGCTAAGGTTCCGGGCAGTCTCCTTAGCAGTCTCATCCGCAAAAGCATTACCACGACCAACATCATCCGTCACCTTACGATGCGCACTACATTTAACAATCGCCACTTGCTTAGGCAACGTAAGTGCATCCAAAAGATCATTCACAAGCTGACCATGCTGAATCTTCGTACCATGCGATGTTAAAAAACCTCTCTCTCTCCACAACCGTCCAAAACTATGTGCGACGCCAAAGGCATATTTGCTGTCGGTAAACACATTCACACGTTTCCCTTTCGCTAACACACACGCTCTAGTGAGAGCGATCAGCTCTGCGGCTTGGGCAGAACTCTGATTTAATCTTGCAGCCTCAACAACAGTATTCAATGTTACAACAGCATAAGCAGTAGTCACATCGCCATTCGGCAACTTGAAACATGACCCATCCACATACAGTGTTCCATCTGGGTCTTCCAATGGGGTGTTTTTAAGGTCCACTCGACCTTTTGTTTCCTCCTCTGTCCTCAAATAACAGTCATGTTCTGTTATTTCATCTGACTCTGAGCTAATTGGTAACAAAGTTGCCGGGTTCAGGACATTACAACGTTTTATCTGGATGTGACTTGCCAACAGCGTCAATTCGTACCCAGACAGTCTCGCACTCGCCAAGTGCTGAGTTTTCGTACGATTCAAAAGAGTGTCAACTGCATGCGGAACCATCACCGTAAGCATATTATCCATGACCAATCCTGCTGATTGTCGGATGGAGACCGCAGCTGCCGCCGTTGCTCGTAAACAACTCGGCAATGCTCTAGCTACCGGGTCCAAGGTCGAGGAAAAATATGCACATGGACGTTGCTTACCACCAAAAGGTTGCGTTAAGACACTCAACGCACAACCTTCCCTCTCGTGAACATATAATGTAAACGGCTTACTGTATTCAGGAGTACCTAACACAGGGGCCGAACACAATGAATCACGTAATTCAGAAAAACTTTTCTGACATTCTTCCGTCCATGGTAAAGGAGTTGAAACATCCTTGCACGTAAGAGCTACCAATGGTTTCGCTAGCAATGAAAAATTTGGAATCCATTGCCTGCAGTACGACGTGATACCTAAAAAGGCACGCACATCTCTTTGGGTTGTTGGCACAGCCATTCGTGCAATCGCTGCAATTCTCTCTGGGGTCAACCGTCTTCCCTCCTTTGACAATAAGTGACCTAGATAGGTTACTTCTTGACAACAATATTGGAGTTTAGAAGGTGACACCTTGTGATTTAACTCGCAGAGATGTTGCAGGAACGACACCGTAGCAATTTTGCAAATGTCCTGAGTATCTGCAGCCACCAGTAAGTCATCGACGTATTGGATTAAGGCCGCACCAGCCGGCAACGTAAACGCATCCAGTTGACCCTTCAAGGCTTGACTGTAAATGGATGGACTTTCACAGTAGCCCTGAGGAGCGCGTTTGAACCGGAAGCTGCGTCCACCAAGAGAGAAACCGAAAAGGTCTCTGCTCTCTTCTGCAATAGGAATGCTGAAAAACGCGTTTTTCAAGTCAATCACCGAAAACCAAGATGCAGAAGCTGGAATCAGAGTCAGTAGTGCCGTAATGTCAGGCACAACGGGGAACTGAGGAATCACAATTTTATTCACCTCCCGTAAATCGATAACAAAACGATAAACAGGTGGCTTCGAAGGATCAGTACGTTTTAGAATGGGCAGTACAGGGCTGTTGCACACGTTTCCCCGTGTTTCCTCAACAACGTCTTTCTCGATCAAATCATAGATGATCGCTAACAATGCTCGTTCACCATCAAGAGAGATACGATACTGGGGAATACGTGGCAACCGCACGTTAGATTTCAACTGAACAACATAAGGGGAGATGTCAAGCAGGCCCACGTCATTGGGACCTGTTGCCCACAAAGATGCAGGAAGAGAACTCAATTCCGGTGGAAGCTTATCGAGAGACAAGTACATAGGAGAGACAACCCTCTCTCCCAGCGTAAGCTTTACACCCACAGGAGAACAATACAGAGTTGCATACAAACGTTTAAGCAAATCCAGACCCAAAAGATTTTCACCACAACCCGTGGTCAAAATCAACGGAGCTTCTAGCTCACGAGGCCCAATTGTAAGGGGCAAAGGGCGCGAAACTGGATTGCTAACGGGGGCGCCAGAGAATCCAACGGAAACATTTGTTAAGCCAGACAAAGGTGCGCCAGGGAGTTTCGAAAGCTTTATGGAACTTTTCGCTGCACCAGTGTCCAACAGAAAAGGCTCAACGAGGCCCGATGTAGCAACTGCGACGTAAGGCCCTCTCTGATCAACCGGAACTGATACCACTCCCTCTCCTTGTCTATGGCTGTCCTAGTAATTACTGTCGTCAGTTCCTTGATCGACGTAATAATCGTCTACATTGTACTGCGCAGATCGTCCTTGCGACAATCCACGTTGATCAAAACAATTATCGGAATTTGATGAGTTATCTGAAATGTCATTCTGAGCACCAGGACCCCTGCCGCGTGATGTCTGCTGTGAACCACCACGACCTCCTCTAGATCAATTACCGCTATTACGTTCGTTCAGAACAGGACAATTGAATTTGATATGACCCTCCTGTCTACAATAGGCACATTGATTGTACCCTAACGAAGATCTTTGGGAAGAGGAGTCATTACGAGTTTGTGATCGGTTCGATTGCGGCTGCGATCGATTTTGTTGCGAAGCAGTCTGATTCGAACGTGGAGGCTAGGCTTGCTGCAACAACACTTTAGTTTTAAGTTCTTTCGTCTTTTTGTCAGCACGGTCGTTCTCTTCTTTCTCTCTGTTCTCATAATACTGTGCCGTGGCCAATATCTGAGCCGAAGTAGAAACGGCCCACGCACTTTCTGAATTCTTTAATTTATTGCTCAAATCGGGCAATAAGTTCGAAACAAATTTATCCACGAACAACCTTTGACCACCCTCAGTGCTCATATCCTGACCACTATGATCAATGAATGCCTCCTCGAACCTCGTAAAGAAGTCGGAGACACTCTCGTCCTTCTTCTGTTTGCAAGCCGACAATTTGTCCCAATTCACCCTCACAGCTGGCATAAGAGTTTTCATTAACGTCATTATCCTTTGAGGGAGAGCAGTAATAAGTTGTTCAGGCTTAGCCCCACCAACTTGTCGCGTATCGGCCGCAATAAGAGCAGCCCAATCGCCACCTAATTCATTTGGGTGGTTTTCCTGACGAATCTTAGCCCATACCGGTTGCGGTACGACATTGCCAAACAGCATGTCAATATCGGCTAGATTCATTACCGTAGCGTCTACGAGCTGCGACAATTCTTTATAATACCCTGCAGGATTTTTGCGAGGGTCGGGCAAGGATTGCTTTACCTGCAACACCTCCGAGCGTTTCCATGGGAGATGTATCCATACTCTCTGGAAATGTGGCAAGATCGGGGGTTGAGCATTAGCGTCGCCTGGCATCCACACTGGTGGAACTTCTCGCATAGGAAATTGACCAGACTCATCTGGCTGTCTTTCGACATCCTCAACAAACAAGGCTTGCGGTATAGGAGTGGGACGAAAAGATAGCAACCGTTCAACAGCTCGGCGAACGTTGGTATCCACTATCAGTCCAGTCGAGAACTGAAGCTGTAGATCAGACAAAGCGGTCAGCACCTCGTCAGGTGCATCAGCCGATATCTGATCGCGAAGGACCTTACACATTTCTTCGAACACAAATCTTTGGGTTGGTATGTTGAATTGACAAAACGTGTCGAGTACAACACGAGGTGGATTTCTAAGGGGATGCGTCATCCAACCCATCGCCATATTATATAGCGAAGCGCGTTCCCTGTTACCAGGAAGCTGACTACGTCTCTGAGGACCATCTGAACCAGCGGACCCAAGAACAGGTCCGAGCGAGTGAAAGAAACTAGCCGCAAGAGGAGAATTACGACTACGAGTAGAGGGAGAAGTATAGGACACAGGACTAACAAGTGAAGGAGTAGAGACAGAAACAACAGCAGGAGTTAACAGAGCAGGAGCAGTAGCGGGAGCAGGAGTATGTGGAAGCGGAGGAGCAGTAGGGATAGCAACAGGCAAAAGAGCAGGAACAGTCGGAAGAACGGGTGCAGGTTGAGGAACAGGCAAAGGGAGAATAGGTGCAGGAACAGGTACAGGGGGAATCACAGGAGCTGCGACACCCTGTACATACGGAGGTGGCGATTTCATAAGATAGGACATTAAAGGATCCTCAACTGCCTCTTCCTTCCTTTCCGACTCCGTAGGCAAAGTAGGATAGCATTTATCTATAGTCATACGCTGTAATCTATCAAACACTTCCTTTTCCTTAACCTCCTTATCATGCTGAAATTGCTCTGCTTTCTTTACAATAGTAGCAACACTATCTCTCTGATTTCGTTTAGTCTGTCTGATTTCTTTCTGTCGGGCTTCTTTGCGCCACAACCGAAAGGCATCAAACATGGCCGGCCTTGACTTTTTCTCGAACAATTTAGCCTCAAGATTATCTAAAATCGTTGTCTCAAAACTACCATGAGGTGGCCAACTAAGGGCACCGTCCTTCTTTGTATAGCGAATCCAATAATTATTAAAGGTAATCGGGCCGAGCCCGTGCTTACTGTACAGTTCATAAGTCGGAGTTCCAACCGGAGGTATCGGACACGAGTCCTCCAGTCGGGAATCCACACCACAAGGTCTGAAACAACTAAACAAAGTACTACGACCAGGCATCTTGCACACTAGCTGAGTTTCACAAACTTCAAGAGTTACGGGATTTACCAAGTCCCAGCAAAGAGCAAAAACCCTCGGTTTTTGGCGTCTGCAGTCGTCAAATAACACAACAAAGTACGCTAGCAAAGTGTCACCGACAAAAACACTCACACAGCGTCAACAACAAAAACACTCGCTAAAGTGTCAACAACTAAGGACTCTGGGAGCGACCCACAAATACTTAACTCAAAGATCGATGGCGTCACCAGTAAGGCCCGTCAATCGTCTCGCTATACCAAGGCCTACGCCAGGCGCCAAAACAGGTCTACAGTCAGGGCAGCAGTCCGTCGCAGCCGTCAGGAAGCGGGAATCTTCGCGGGAAAAGTCTTCGGGCCACTTATTTCGACAACAGGATCGATGAAGCGGAGTGCACCTTCCCTCGGAGATTTCACACGAAGTTCCTCACGATCGTCGGGCTTGGACCGGTACCACTGATGCAGCCCCACGTTGGGCGCCAACTGAAGGACTGGGTTCTTTAAGACCCAGCGGTGCCAGGGGACAACACCTGAAACCTTCGTGGGTTACCTGCTCCGGCGTACGAATAACAGAGACACGGGACACTTCCTTCGGCGTCAACGATTCAAGGTTTATTTACTGCAGGGAACACAGAAGTCACGACAAGTACAACACGTGCAACTTGGGGAGACTGCTTCAAATTGGTTCTGTGGATCGCTCCTTTTATACAGAATTTACCCATAGGACAACATGATACACAAAGGTTTACAACCCGGTTCCCACAATTATCCCCCAGAGGGGTCGCTTTGGTCACTTTGTTACACACAAGGTCCGGAACATAAGTGCGGAAACATTTGGCGGTTCCCAACTGTAAAAACCCATCTTCCCACCATTAGTGCATTCTAATCGGCAGTAAAACAGATCGAACATAGGAACAAAGACAGGTGCGGGGAAAGATGGAGACAGTGGGGAGATTGGGAAGGGTGTAAAAGGGGAGGCATCGGGAAACACGAGATACAGGCATCAAAGGGACGTGCCTAATGAGATGCACGGCTGAGACAATAAACCGGCACGACAAGATGAGCCTCGATCGGGGCCATCTGCCTTACAGTATCATCCCCCTCATCATAAAGACACTTACAAAGAACATATGTCTTCCGCAAGTATCTTGGGGAGTCCCAGGGTCGCGAAGCGGACAACGTCCGTTCGCTGGCTACTTGAGGGCAAGAGACAAAATGGATGCCGTATCTAAGATGGAACCCGTGGGTACAGATGAAAAACCCACATAACAAACGAACGGAGTAAGTTAGCACAGCAAAACTGCGCACACTTACTAAACTCGTCATTTGCGGTTCGTAGATACCAGACTCGACCATATTCGTGCGAGTCGAGAACACCACTTACAATTGTCACTGAACCTCACGCCTACTGTATTCATTACAATTGTACGATTTTACTATATATAATGTGTGATGTTAATAAAACGTTAGATATCCCTTCCTGAACCTTAGTGGTGATGGAACCCGATTCTCATTGACTCGAGTCATCTTAATTAAAACCCGTATGACTCAGATACCACGGACTCTGCCTCTCATTTTATGAGCTTTTCTTATTGTTATTAATGTATACAAAAATAGTCCCGGTAATTTTATTTATCACATAATCTGGCGCCCGAATAGGGACACCTGACCGCATTCAGTTAATTGCACATCTTCCACAGCCCAAGACACAAAAGGAAGTACGGGCCTTCATTGGCCTCACTTCTTACTGCAGACAATGGATTCCTCAGTATGCATATCTAGCCAAACCACTCATACAATTGACAACACAGGAGGCAGCGACTTCGACTGTCCTCCCTTGGACTCAGGAACATACACTTGCTTTTGATGAACTGAAAAAAGCTCTATGTCAAGCACCAGTTTTAGCGACACCATGTTACAGCAAACCTTTTCAACTTTTTGTCACTGAACGCGATGGCACAGCATTATCTGTTCTTACACAAGATCAAGCGGGAAAACACAAGCCTTGTGCTTACTTTTCTAGTACATTGGATCTAGTGGCCCAGGCTTTGCCTGCGTGCCTGAAATCAGTTGCAGCACCAGCTCTAGCTATCAGACAAAGTGACTCCATAGTGCTAGGACATCCCCTGACAGTACAGGTTCCACACTCCGTGGAAGTTCTCTTAAACAGGACACAGACACAACACCTGACCATAGCAAGACTGACAGGATATGAATTGACACTGTTCCAGCCACACATAGAGATCAGACGTTGTAACATATTAAACCCTGCTACACTGTTACCCTCAATTACAGCAGACCCTACACCACATGACTGTGTGGAAGTCATTAACACAGTGACGAAGCCAAGACAAGACTTGGCAGACATCGCATTGCCCGACCCAGACCTGACACTTTATGTGGACGGTTCATGTATGAGAACAAACACAGGAGAGTTAGTGGCCGCGTCTGCAGTGACCACCGATACTGAAGTCATAGAAACACATCGTATTGACACCTTGTCTGCTCAAGCAGCAGAGCTCATCGCTCTGACCCAAGCCTGCATACGAGCTAAGAACCTGAAAGTAAACATATACACAGATTCACAGTACGCATTCGGAGTCGTTCACGACTTGGGTGTCCTCTGGCAAGAGAGGGGTTTTTTGACCTCTCATGGAACCAAGATACAGCATGGTCCCCTCATTCAAGCTTTGTTAGATGCAATACACTTGCCTACAGCCATAGCCATCATGAAGTGCAAAGCACATACGAAAATCACTGATATTATTTCCCAGGGTAACGACCTGGCAGATCGAACAGCCAAACTTACAGCACAGACTCATACAGACATTCCAGCTGACACGACAAAGACTGAAGCACCAACACCGACGAATTACATGACAGTCAAGGATCCCACACAAGATGTACTCGACATACAGACACATGCCACTCCAGACGAAATTAAGAAATGGACTGAACAAGGAGGGGTCCAGACAGATCAGGGATGGATGACAAAGGGAAAAGTCACATGGTTTCTCCCCGATTCTATGGTTCAAGCTATTATTAATACAGCACATAGTCCAGCTCACCTAGGAGAAAAAGCCATGTTAGACAGCATACAGAACATCTGGTCCAACAAACATTTACGTGCAGGAACGAAACAGAAAGTACGTACCTGTATGATTTGTTGTCAGTTCAACCCAGGCAAAGGCATTCCCGTGGAACAAGGTGGATTTCATCCTCCTGACCACCCTTTTGAAGTCCTCCAGATGGATTATATCCAGATGGACCGATGTCGAGGATTCAAGTATGTCCTCGTAGTTGTATGTGCCCTATCCAGATGGACAGAAGCGTACCCAGTACCAGATTACACTGCTGTGACCACTGCCAAACAGTTGGTCCGTGAATTCTTCCCGCGATATGGTTTGCCCCGTGTCGTGTACTCGGATAATGGACAGCCATTCTCCTCTGAATTAATGAAACAAGTATCTCTTCTGTTAGGGTACCAGTGGAAGTTCCATTGCGTACGACATCCAGAGACAGCAGGTCTCGTAGAGAGACACAATCAGACTCTAAAAACACGGTTAGCGAAGGTCTGTGCAGAAAAAGGCGTGATTGGATGGTAGCCCTGCCGGTTGCCCTCTTTTACATGCGTATGGTAGCCCATTCCAGAACCGGACTATCTCCTTATGAGGTTGTGTTCGGTAGACCGCCAAATATGTGGGGTACGCCTATGCCTAGAAAAATTACAGATGTTGACAGTAATATGCTGACAGATTACCTGGCTTCCTTGATGTCTGCACTACTCTCTTGTCGTTCACAGGTTGCCGCCTCTTTTCCAGACAACACCCAGGTTAAAGATCACGCTATTGTTCCAGGTGATCTTGTCCTTGTGCATAATTTCGACCGGTCAAGCCCCTTGGAGCCGCGTTGGAAGTCTCCAAAACTTGTGCTACTGACGACGAGGACGGAAATTAAAGTGGAGGGACGGAAGGGCTGTATCCATGCCCACCACGTGAAGCGATTTCATTGACTTGGCTCAGATTCCAAAGACTGTTTTGCGAAAGTTTCTGAGAACATTCCTGATACTGACACTAAACTCCCCTTTCTAGAAAAAACTCCGCAACAGGAGTATCGTTCTAAGCTACGGTCTAGTAAGTCAGGCAGCGTTTAATTGTTTAAGTCCCTCTCGGGTGAAGCGGTTAGACAGGTTCCTGATATGTATGAGACTGTAGACCCAAATAGTGAGAGAGATAGACAGAGACAAATGAAAGTCAAATATTGCAAAAATCTACGTAGTCGGTGCATAGTCACTTTGCTCATTATGTTTTTTCTGAGTATATCGATTATATGTATAAGCTTGATGCTACATGTTTTCTTTCCTCCCCTTGGTTCACATGTACATTCTTCTTTCAATGATACTGTAGAGCACACATTCAGTGACCTGCCACCTCACGAACTATCCTATCGACTAGCACTGCGCAACAACACTTTCATCCGTATGTTACATCATTCTCACCAGACCAGCAATGTCACGAATTGCTGGGTATGTGGCCGACTCCCACCCTACCAGAAAATGAAGGGAGCTCTGCCCCTTTTTCCTTATCCGTTTTCGCACAATGGTTCGTGCGGAGCATGGTTTGCTTTAATGTCATCATTAGACAGTAAGTCCACAGTTTCCCAAGGCGATTGGATATGGGGAGACCTAAACACAGTTATGAATAAGGCATGTTTCCCAGACAAGGACGGTCTTCCCCAAAGGACAGGGACCGATCTAGAAAATGAAGTGTACAAATTAGGAAATTTTTCCCTTAACCTCATGATCCTGAACGTCCAGTCTGAGACTAATACAGATTTGCCGTTTATAACCGTCTTACCAGTGAAAGGTGAATTATGTGATTGTAATACTGTGGTTGAATTCAGTGATAAAGGAAAATCTACTTTCAGAGCTCCTTGCCATTCCTATTTTATTTGTGGTCAGACAGCTTATGTACGTCTGCCCTTGGATTGGGGTGGAACGTGTTATATTGCGTTCCTACTGCCACCAGTTTTCCGAGCCCCATCCGATTATCATCGAGATTCCCGACTCGTACATGTAAGACATAAAAGGGAGATCGAGTCCCCAATTGTCGATCAGACTGAGACCACATTGGAGCAATATACAGATTTCAATAAAGGATTTTTTTTCTTCATAGGTCCCATTCAAAATAGTAAATGAATGCGTAGATTAACCACAACTTTGGAAGCAGTAGTGAATGAGACTACTTCTGCCTTAGGTAACTTAACGGAAGAGCAGTCTGCTATGAGACTTGTCGTTCTTCAGAACCGCCTTGTTCTTGACGTCATCCTGGCCGATAGGGGCGGAGCTTGTAGAGTGATCGGCTCCAGTTGTTGTGTGTTTATTCCTAATAACGCACCGTCAGTGTATTCAGCAATAACAAGACTCCATAAAATAGCTTACCAGATACACCAGAATCCTGGCACCTGGACTTGGTTCGGTTGGCTCTGGAGTGTGATATCAGCCTGGGGATGGAAAGTATTGTCATTCCTAGTAACAGTACTGCTCATACTATTCAGTTGCTGACTCTGTCTACAATGTGGCCCAGCGATTTGCGGCTTGTGCGCCACTAGCTGTATTCCTCGTCCACGTTCACGTTCCCGTGCCCGAATGAAAAAAGACGAGCAAATGATGTTATATGAACAGATAGATGGTCTCATGAAAATAGATATATCCTAAAGGGCGCAGTAGGGGCCAAGGAGGGAATGAGGAAACAGACATTTTTAGGTAGTCAGTGTGTCCCCCCTCGCACCCTATCCATGTACCTATGTCCCATGTATGTCCCTGTTATCATGTAATTCCCTTCCCGTGCCAGTCATAATAATGCCTCTGCATTTCCGTCCAATGTTAGCATGTCAATTTTTAGGCCTTCCATGTATGTAATGTTAATTCCGCACTGAGGCCTCCGTTTCCAATGCATTTACATGGTGCATTTTTACAGATCACGAAGCACATGTTTTCATGGCTCAGCCGAGCCAGGCCCTGAATTCGGGCTCCGAGCCTCTTCTGTCTCTGAAAACTGCAGTTTAGGTATGCATCCCTGACCTCTACCTTACACCCTGCCCAGCCGAGCGGTGCCCGGCCTGGCCTTCCTGCCAAAACGGTATTTTGCCTACAGTTATCTGCTCAGCCTCCGCAAAAACACATTCCAGTCTAGTGAAATAGGTAAACATATTTCTGCCTGCAGAGCATAGGGCCCAGCCTTCCTGTCTCCATGCAAGTGATTTACTGAACCCGTTGCCATATTAGGCATACGGCCCCTTTATTTGCACGAAGAAATATATGCACTCACTAGCATTCAGTGATGAACGGCCTCTGCCCGAGAGACCTTTTACTTTTAGATAATACATCCTCCAAACACAAGATATCAGATATGCCAAAGGTGCAGGTCGTACTGACATCCCAGACTCCAGGCTCCTCTACTAGTGCTAAAGTCAAGCCCCCCAGCTCTCTCCAGTTACACGTCAATCTCACGTCATGTTCAGTTGCGCGCACATGTAGGGAAAAGGTTTCTGCTGACCCTGCAGATTTTTGCTATGCATCCACCCACCTATGACACCTCTGTGACTCATCTGGTACACACCTCCGTGTACGCCTCCTTACACGCCTTCTTTTACGCCCATATGTTCTTATCTCTCTCTACTTTCACTTGTTACGCCTACTGTATTCATTACAATTGTACGATTTTACTATATATAATGTGTGATGTTAATAAAACGTTAGATATCCCTTCCTGAACCTTAGTGGTGATGGAACCCGATTCTCATTGACTCGAGTCATCTTAATTAAAACCCGTATGACTCAGATACCACGGACTCTGCCTCTCATTTTATGAGCTATTCTTATTGGTATTAATGTATAGAAAAATAGTCCCGGTAATTTTATTAACCACAGGGCTACTCCACCATAATGTGCTCCTAAAACTATTAAGGGATCGTCTTTTTTTCAGGATCCATTCCCTTTACTTTAGGGCCCAGCTCATGGAGAAGTATCATTTCCTCTCTCTCATATGTACATTTCTGTCCAAGATGTTGCAAGAGAGTATTTAACTGGGTTCCGCATTGACTCATGAGACATGGGCAGAGGGCATTTTTTGTACATTATACATTTGTATGCCAGAACAGCTGTGGATTACTCCGTGGGTCACAAACAATAATTGTCAGTGACTTCCACCTACCCCTGCATGCTAGACAGACATGCTGCATTTTGTATTGAAGAATGTTTCCTGGACTGGTTGTTAAAACCGACAGATGGGACCATAGGCAGGTGAATGGGAACAAGTGTACTGTTGCTGGTATTTTTGGTTGTACCCCATTAGGTATTCAAATTTATTTAATGGCCTACTTCTCTTAATAGTTGTACTAGTGATAGTGTCTGCAGCAACCTTACATGCAGTAACAGTTCTATGTACTGTCAAAACACATTGAATGAGGTGCCAGCCTAATACAATGGAAATGTGTGTAATTTGTGCATGGAAAAACAACCTGACCAGTGCCTGCCAGATATGATCTGCTTTCTTAATCTGCTTGGCAGAAACCAGCTGAGGCAGGGCTGCAGCTTGATCTGGAGCAGACAGTAGGGACTCAGATGTTAGGAAAGTCACAGTTCTCACTTGGCCACATCCCTTCCTGTATGTGCTCGTACTCATAGAACCATACTGTGCTGGGGCGCTACTATTTTCTCTTGCGCTAACCACGTCTTCTCTTCACTGTGGGTTCCAGGCTCTGGAGGCATCTGTGACTCACCCTAAGGTACCCCTCTCTCCACTTTTTTGGAAAATCATTTACCACTCCTTCTGCACCCATTGAAATGTTGATCTCTGATCTTGCAGGTGTTGTAGTCGGTGGCCACGTTCAGATTGGCAAGGCGGGCAATTGGTCAAGGGCCAAATGGGCATGTGGCTGAAGACAGTTGGTGGGTCATTTTTGTGATGGCCCAAGCAGTCCAATCAGTCAGGGCCATGCCTGTCTCCACTGCAAGTGTGCAATGTGAAAGACTGTTGTTACAGTCTTTGCAGACGTATACTGAGCCTTACCCACGTTAGGCCGGCTAGTTGTCAGGAATAGTGACAATGGTCTGCTCCTTCTGTCACAGCATGGGGAGTGCCTGACACTGGCTCCTTCCAGTAGTGATAGAGGACCCAAAGGAGCTGCTGAGGGTAAGCCATTAGCATGTGCTTTGCAGATAGCGTTGCCACCTGACCATTTATTTTACCAGCACCACTTGTATTTTGATGCCTTGGCCAGCACAAAAATATGCAAAACCACTTGCCAGTATCTTTAGCCTTTATATGTACATACTTCAAACAGCAAATATAAACTCAAAGCACTTTTACATGTGTTCTAGAGCTGCCTTAATTATCAATGACTACTTCTTAAAGTAAACAGAAGTCATGTTAGAATAGAATATATATGATTTTGTTTAAAGTTCTATTTAGCATCAAGTTAAGGCTTTTGGAGATTGTTAGAACAAGAACAAATGGCCGGTATTTTTCTCTGGGAAAGATGGGGACCCTGTTTGCAGAGGACTGGGGTAGGGAGGTAGGAGACTGGGGAGGGCCAGCAAGGGAGCTCCTCAGGTTATTCAAGTCCTTCTGCCCTCCATGGAAGAGGGGGATAATTTAGTCTCTGCTGTTCTTCTTTGCCTGCCAGATATAAATTACTGCAGTCAACTGGGAGAGTAAGTGCCTTTAACTGACTTTGAAATTGAGAAACTAAGTTTGAGTCTCAGTTTCATCTCAACATCCTGTGATTCTGGGTAGCCCATTTAACCTTCCTGTGCCTACAAAAAGAATAACAAAAATTATTTTGTTAGAACTGGGGATCTCTCATTGGCAGAGGTTGGTACCTTTGTCCAGGTAGGGACCCTTGCTTTTAGTCAAGGTAAGGGGGATACACACTCTAGATAACTTCTGTTCACGCCCTTGGTAACTTGACATGAGCAGACAAGCTTATCCCAAAGGCAATGTGTAAAGAATTTGTACTCAAAACAAACAGTAATACAGTGATAGCATCACAAATGGACACCACACCAGTTTAGAAAAAATAAGTATCTTTATCTAAACTCAACAAAACCAAAATGAAAAAAATCCAGCATACATGTCGTAAAATTGCACTTAAAACCAGTTATTTCCAAAATAAAGCTTGCAGAAAACAAATAGCTCCACCTGGAGCTATTATGACATTGTGGCAGCAATAAATCAAAAGTACAGTGCAGACCACGAGGTGCACGGCTTCGAGCACAGAGTCACACAGATTCTCAAACAAACAGTACCTTGGAAAACGAAGTCTATGGTGATGCATGTTGTTGTGGAGGTGAAGCATCGGTGCTGAGGTCGAGGCCAGCTCCCAGGCTGCCAAGGGAGAGGCAAGGCATCATGTCCGGGAGGAGGTGACGTGTCGAATCCAGGACAGGGGAAGTCGGTTGCATCAGTGGTGAGGCATCGGTTCCGGTGAGGCGATGTGAAGTTGGCAAGTTCATGGAGTAACCATTGGAGGTTAACTGCACCACAATATCTGGATGTAGGTGCTGGCGGTGACGGAGTCGGTGTGAATGCTGGCGTCGGGAAGGCCGATAACTGCAGCCGGTGCAGGCAGTGCGGTGTGTCGTGCACTTCACAAGCAGTGCGCCTGACCTCGGTGCAGGTCGTGGTGTCACGGCGGCATTTCTGATGGCGTTGGAGATTTCTTTTCATGCTTCTCTTAAGTTTCTTCCTGTTCCCAACAGCAGGAACAACCTCAATAGGCCCAAAACTGGAACAGGCACCTCCTGGCAGGTCGGAATTCTCAGCAATAGAGATCAGGGAGAGCTGGGGGTGAAGTCTTTGAGTCCCTGAGACTTCGGAACAGGATGTCAGCACACACAAGCCCTTGGAAATTCGTCTTCAAGCAGATTTCTCAGCAAAGTTCCAGTCTTTGTCCTTTCCCTGGCAGAAGCAGCAACTACAGGCCAAACCCAAAGAGCACACAGCATGGTGACAGTACTACTTCCCACAGCTCTCCAGCTCTTTTCTTTGGCAAAGGTTCCTCTTGAGTCCAGAAGTGATCTAAAGTTCTGGGGTTTAAAGTCCACTACTTATACCCCATTATGTCTTTGTTTTCCTTTGTGCCAGAGTCTCTGAGCCAAGTCTAAATCAGTTCTTTCCTCACTGGTGTAGTATGACCTCAGGGGGTGGAGACAGCATTGTCCAAGGGAGACAGGCCCTATTCAGGTGCAAGGAAAACGACGTCTACTGTTCTAAGTGCAGCCAATGTCTATTCAGTTCACCCTCAACTCATCCAGGAAGGGTCAGGCATACCTCAACCCCTCCAGTGGCTGTTTATAGTGAATGTACATCCACAGCCCCTGTCACTCCAAAACCAGAGAGTCAATCCACAAGCATTCAGTTATCAGATGTAGACTTATAAATATTGTGAAAGAAAGCACAATAGATATCTAGTGGAAGAGTTTACTGTGGAACTGCACCTCATCTATGCCAGAATTTGGTTGGTTGTCTCGTCGTTTTGAAAAAAGGTGGAATTTCCAAGACATACTGGACTCTTCACATTCTAGGAATTACGTCACAAAGGCAATGCACTTATTGGATGAAGGGCTGAAGGTCGACTTATCAAATGGTGATCTTTTTTTAACCACTTCACCAAAATAACACAAGACATCCAATTGACTTTCATGCTGCAACACATAAATAACATATTGCTATGAGCCACAAGAACCTTTCAAATTGGGGTTGAATGACTTTGGAAAAATGCAGTTCTAAATGAGAGTAGGGAGAGATTACGATGGTGGCCACCAAGTGTTAAAGTTCAGAACTCAGCTCTTCAAATGAAGTATTCATTAAAACATTACCAGTAAAACAGATATGGTAGAGCAATGATGGAGATGAGGATTTACAAAATGGGGTTTTCTATAATGTAATGTATTTTTGGTCTAAGGCATTATTGCTTTTCATCTCCAACAAGACACCTTGTTACATTGACATAACAGTAGCAGCTGGCAGCACCTTTTCCCAAATGTAATGGCATCAAACATGGATCTCAGGGGTTTCCTTCATCAGTGAGCTACTGCTTCAGTGATAACGATTACATTAAAATAATAGATTAAGGGAATCTTTGCAAATGTAATAATTTGTGACAAAACTCTGGGATTTTTAGGAAGCAAAAGTCACAAAACCTAAGTGGTGGCTGTTATTTAACATAATAGATAAATAGATACTTTTTATTTGCAAAATTAATTAAAATCCATGCAATTCATACAAAAAAGCTTAAAAGCACTTTCTGTTCTCTATTAAAAAAGGGGTGTATCAAAAAATGGCTGTAGGGAGAGTGAATGATGTTTATTAAAGTCATCCCTCTGTCATTATTAAAACAAAGTGTGTGGTGCTACCTTAAGGGATATTATGTCCCTTGGTAGCTGGGTAACTGAGGGCCATATTACCAAGATGTGCGTTAAAAAACGTGCATCGCACATTTCCCTACAGCAGGATTTTATCGCCGTGTTAGCGCGTCATTATCAACACGTAGGCGATATTAAATCCGGCGATAGCTGGCGATAGGGAACATTAGCGCGTGAAAACAAGCATTGTTGTCACGCGATAATGTGTGCCTTGATAATATGGGGGGGGTGGATTAAGCTTTATGATCCACACCCCCATGTTATCAATGCCTAACACCTGGTCAGAGCAGGCGTTTGGAGACCTGCGATATATGAGTTTATTGCAGGTCTCCTTCTCTCAACGCCTGCCTTGGTAATAGGGTGTTACCACCTCCAACCACATTTTACATGTGGTTGGACGTGGAACGCCCACTTTGCATGTCATTAGCAAAGTGGGCTTTAGGCAGGCGTTAGCATGCCCTTGTTAATAGGGCGCTAGAAGAATCGCCGCTTACTCAGCACCATTCGCCGAAAAAGCGGCGATATTTCACCTTGGTAATATGGCCCTATGTGTCTCTAGTGGGCATGTTTCGCGCTTTAGTGGTCTCAGGGGGAGATCCAGGGTGCTTTGTCAGGACCGAGTAAGAAAGTAGTATCTACAGTGGCCCGAAAATTTCTGTACCTCAGGATAAACGAAGGGACTAGAACTTCTGAAACAACAAGAGTCAAGAAACAAAGATACAGTTTGCCATTAGGGTATCTATACCAATGGAAGTTTTGCTCCGGTCTGGGTTCTCCATTGGAGGGGCAGGTGCTTGTAGTTTGTAGCATGATAATTACTGCTAACGGTCCCGTTATATATATGTAAGGAAAGGTGCTGTGGTTATTATATAAATTGTTAAAAGCGAAGTTATAGCTAAGTGACAGACAGACAGACATATAAGATTAATGATTAGAGCTGAGAGAATGGTGTCAGGGTTGTTCTTTGTATCAGTATTTTTATTTGTAAACATGCCCTGGTCTTATCAAGTATACGTAAATCATATAAATAAAGTCAAAATTCAAAAGTGAAAAAGTTAAATTGTCCAGTAACCTGTGAACCTTTTAAATCTAGGTAATTAACCCGTTCACTGTGGTGGACATTCCGCTGTGTTGTGGATGTTCTAGAGGGTTGGCGGGGCTGCGTCGGCCAATGGTCGTGCGCAGCACTAGGCAGGGAGTGCTCGCGTCGGTTGTTGGCCGATGCAAGCACGGAACGGTTTAATACCGTTTGCGCCCAACCATTGATGGCAAACCTGAAGACTCTGTGTTTATGTGCAAAAATACGTAGCTAGTATATCTCCCACCTTAGTAGGTAGGATAAGATCCCATAAGATCAGTTAGGGGTTACTTGAGAGCTGTAAAGAAAAAGAAAACAGAAAACCACATGTGACATTTTGGAGGGCTTCCTAAGGCTCTAAGAAATATCCCACTGCTGGTTTTTCAAATGAAGGGAAGGGATGAAGCCTTGTGCAGGATCTGTCCTGGACCGATCTTACATCTTAGTTACTCACAGTTCTCTTGTTGCATCTGGGCTGTGTCACCTGTGTGCCTCTCACTGTCTCCGCCAGTGGAGAAGTTAAAGCCCTGTCTCCTTTTATAGGAGTAGCCTGATTCCGGGTGGGTGTTAATGGTTTAATGACTGGCTTGATTGGGAAGTTTTTGTTGTTACTATGGGTGCCATCTTAGAGTGGTATACTCTATATTAAGCTCGTATGAGGAATATTATCGGGGTGTTGGATATTTGTGTGCTGATAGTTTTTATGTGTCGCTGGCATGGTGATATTTTTCAAAGGGAGGCGATGCATGTATTGTGCATAAAGTTATATGTATACTTTATTTGGTTGTAGTGAGGTGCGCATGGGAAATGTCTTGGTCGCCACCTTGCAGTGAATTCTTTCGATAGATGTTGTTACGTAAAGTATCCCTGGTGGACTGATGAATAATAATAAAAGGTTACCACATTTATTGGTGTTATTTGCTGCACATCAGGGTCCTCTTCATCAGTTTTTACAGTTGGTATATCATTTTGCGGTGGGTGGTGCGCCTTGGATATTTTCATTGTGTTCTTAAAAGTTGAGAGGTGTGCTAACATAGTTATCACTATATTGTTAATGAATGTCGCACTGGTGAGGTCGATGTCAAAAGTTTGTTATCTATAGTACCTCAATCCAAGGTATTTCATTGTTAAGACAGTGGGCATTCCTTTGGAGGCAATTGACAAATATTTGCTCTTTTTGGAAAAGAGTCTTTATTGTCCAAAGAGGATTGGACTCAATGACGGTACAATTGACTTGGTCTGATGTATGTCCCTTGTCAATGTAGTTCCTGCTCATTTAGTGGTGTTCCTACCGCACCGGATGTTACTCCTGTGATCATTCACAGTTGTTCTTACAGCTTTAGAGGTCGTCCCCTTGCATACTAGGTTACAAGGACATTTCAACATGTATACACAATTTTTTGTATTGCAATTGGTGTGTCTCTCTGTTCCACTCTTGGTTCTAGCCACTATAGATACTACTTTCTTACTCAGTCCTGAGGAAGCGCCCTGGATCTCCCCTGAGACCACTAAAGCGTGAAACATGTTGACCAGAACATATGCCTACTAGGGACTTCTAGTTACCCAGCTACCAATAATACCCCTTAAAGTAGCACCATACACTTTGTTTTAATAATGACAGAGGGATCACCTTAACAAAAATGTATCACTCTCCCTCCAGCCATTTTTTAATACATCTTCTAGGACTTCACTGCCACTTACACCCACACATCCATACAGCTGTATCAACAGATTTCCAAAAAAGAGACACTTCTGGGCACCTGTAGGGCATTGCAGCCCCGGCCCGACAAGGACCAAAAGCCCAATGATGAAGCATGACATCCTTTGGGATATGGGAGAGCATTGCGATGAGGACACAAAGCCCTCCACAATTAGAATTGCACATAAAGAGAATACCTCTTACTTCCCTTCTAACTCTCTCTTCTTAGGAACGCTGGCTCTATTTTGGTATATGTTTAACTTCAGAAGCACAGGTCACCAGACTTTTTGAATAGCTCCTAGAGTTCCCCTGTTTTGATAAATAGGAACTCAAACTACTACATGAGGAAACACCTGTTTGAGCAGTACAGACTAAACACAGACTATGTCTTTGAAAAAAGATGGAACACAACTGGGCAAAGCTTGACAATTGAGATGGACACACAGGAGTCAAATGCTTGATACAAATGCAACTTCCTTTTGAGGTTGTCACATGGGATGTCAGTAAAAAAACAGTACAATGAGCCAAGCAATCCCGCTGTTGCATCTGCTATAGGACCAGTTTAAAAAGGTGCCACAAAGGTTTGCCTATGTGAACAAAGAAGCAAATGAGTTGGTTCAGAGTTTAATCCTTTGCTTGGCTATTAATACAAGGCTGCAAAGAGAGATTGTGTCCTCCAAAGAGCACACATGTGAAACAATAATTAATCCATGGTCTAGAAAATACTGGCCAGTGTCATTCATTTTTCAGAATGCGATATTTCATTTACAAGACTTGGACTGGTGCTCAAGGGAGAGGCCTGGAAGAATAACAGCTGTAAGTTAGAGGCCCGGGCAGAAGTTCTGGCATGCAGTCTTCAACTTCCAGAGAGGAGAGTGTTGTTGTCTCAGAGCCATCCCCTTTATCACCAGCAACAGAAGAAGTAGACCAACCCTCTGCAGTGGCTTGGTGCCAAGTGACAGGGTGTAATTCAAGTGCAGAGGCAAAGACAAGTGAGGCTATGCAAGTGGCATCTCCAATGACCATTCAGAGGATGGTCCAAGACTATCGCGATGGTCAAACAGAGGTCTACCTGGATCAGAGCATATTGGCCTATTGGTATGGGTAGATGCAACAATGGCCAGAACTCAGCAGGCTGGCAATAAAGTATCTGGCTTGACCGGTAGCCAGTGTGTCTTCTGAGTATGTGTTCAGTAGTTGTCACAGTTGTCACTGTCAGAAGAACCAGTCTCTTGCCTCAATATATTGAGAGATTGATCATGATTAAAATGAACCAACACTTCACACCACAAGTTTATATTGTTCCCGAAACAGCACAAGAGGAGGATAAGGCTGTGATTAGTCAGACTCAAGTGTGTTAGCTGATCAACTTCTGGGCTAACCCCCTGGTTTGAGGAGAAACTCTACTTCCCTGAATAAGTAGGCCACAATATAACTTTTATATATTATCATCAACTAGAAAAAAAGGGAGCTATAAAAGAACATTAATATATTTGGTATCTAACCTGTGGAGCCCCATTTATTCACATGTATGGAGTGGGCCAATGTGCACAGAAGAAACCTCGCCATTCTCTTAAAAGACATAAAGACAATGTCACCCACCCCATACTGCTTCTTTTCATTCCCTATCTGGACTGATAATAAAAATCATTAATTATATAAGACTGGCATTGTTTGTTGCTTCCATGAGAAAAGAGATGGTACAATAAACAAATGAGAACCACCCTTGGAAAAGATATCTGTGGCACCAAGGAGTGATATATTGAGTGATATATTATTGGTGTGGTGTCTGGGAGATTGTTGTTGTCATTAATTGGTAAACTTGAAGTGTAATGTTTGGCGCCCAAGGTATGATTCTGCCTGAATGTTTGCCTTGCTTTCACATTTAATTATACTTACTTAGATGGTACACACTTTTACTCTACTTCTTTTTTCAGGTTCTTCGGCCACAAGTCAGTTTAGTTAACTAATCTACACAAAAATATTTGAATTATTTTTTTCTTCTTGTTCATGAACACTACAGGTCTATTTCAATCGCATTTGAGTCGGGACTCAGAAAGTCAGGATGAGACAACTCCAACAGCCAGAAAAGGGAATTCATGAACAATTCCTTTCTACTTCATTCAGACACAACCTGACTCAAAAGCCCTACGGACTAGAGAGAGGTGCATTGATGTGGGAAATGCTGAGTAGTATGCTGACTCAAATGTCAAACTCTAATCAAGTAGTTGTGGTTTGGGGTGACTGTCACTGGGCACATGTCACATGATGGGTGAACACAGCTAAATGTTATTGACAACTGGTATTTGTGAGAGTGATCAGTCAGGTACATGCAGCTACTTATCTGGGGTTGGTGGTAAAAGATGGCTCTCACTTCTCAGTTAATCGCACATGTCTTCACCAACCTATGAAGCTTAACTTCTCCTTGCCTCTACAATATTAGTATTCACTTCTTTATATTATACTGGCCTTCTCTTCTTCTGCATGAAAGCTTGATACCACTCCTGCTTACCGTACCATCTATTTTGATATTTCTATACTTATAATCAGTGGTGGTGCGTCCATTGGGGCATTGAAGTGTTGCCCCACTAATGCCACGCACGCCACTTTCTTTATTGTCATTCTTCTCCTCGTTAACCGTCCTGACTCGTCCTGGTTGCCGGCCATGCCCGAGTCAGTCATGACGCCGAAGGGGGTGGGGCAGCACTCCAGCACATTACTTCAGGGTTGGGTCTGTTGTTTGAGTGACACTGCGACGACAGAAGGCCCAGTGCACATGTTCGGGTTTGGGCTGGTAATTTTTCTGACCAGCTCAAACATGCGCACTAGTAGCCACTCCCTGCAGTGCCCTGCACATTAGGCGTGCGAGCAAGGGCTGCTACTGGCCAGTGGCTGCAGCCCCCGGTCTCCTATGGGCGGAGACAGTCCCTGCTCAATGCAATAATGTCACTGCTGGAGCAGCGCCTGGATTGGCTGATTGGTTGCCACCAGTCTGCTTCATCGGCGGCCGGGTGAGCGCACATTTCCAGGGTCTGAAGGAGGGCCCCATCCTAAGCGCGTGCTGCAAGAGATTTTGAAGGACCATCAGTGTTCTCTCTGGGGGTGCTCCGTGTGAGCTCGAGGGTGGTCGGTGTATATGCAGGTGGTGTTCTATACCATGAAGTCCTTGGAGAGGTGTGCTTGGGGTAGAGGGGGTTGAGTAGTGTGTTGTGTGTCCCATGGCTGTGTTCTGAATTAATGGTGGTGCCTAGAAGCAGCAGCCACTCACACAGAAGACGTTGAAGGCATGGACCCGAGCACAGGAGCAGACAGCAGAGGCGGCGTGGGCCTGGTAATTTTTTTTACTTTATATTTTAACACCCCCCCACACCCGTGTGACTCCCCCCAAGTGATTCCCCCATGCGACTCCCCCCAGGCGACTACCTCCGTGCGACTCCGCCCGGCGCGACTCCCCCGCAGGACTCTCAACTAACATGAAGCATGTCTCTGCACATATATCACTCCTTTCCTAGTTATATTGAATATTTACCTAATTCTAACTTTAATACTATATATTGTGTATTTCAATATGATTGCCATGGCTCCCATTTCAGAGGCAGGATGGCCACAACCTGCATGGGTTAGAACAGATGTTCCAGGCTCACTCTTTGAAACTGCACGAGGGTTTGTGGTTGCCTTTAAATGTTTGCCAACTTTACCACATGTTAGAGTTAAGTGACCTCTTCCACCAAGCGGGATTTCCATAACGTGAAGTAGATAAGTGCATTTGGATGTAGCTTTGTAGTGCATTCTGTCATATTTAGATCAGTAAGAATTACACTACTGCTTGTTCACTGAAATCAAACATACCTGAATGTGGCTGAGAACAAAACTGTGAAGTAATTTATGGTGAAGCAGAAGTATGTACTCGGGTCATATAGACTGGAAGATGTCTAGCTGCACTTCTACCAATCTGTCCCTCTGTGCCCGTCTGTATGTCCGTCTGCTTTTTAAAAACATTTTTGTATATAACAATCTATTCATAGCTTTTTGTTTATTTGAATACCTACCTGACCTTATATCCCCTATGAATAAGTATGTATATCTATCCGGTAAGGAACATCGCCTGCAAAGCTCTTAATTTATCACTAGGTTTTGGCTCTGTTGCCGGGTCAAGCTTATGCACTTTTAATGGATTTTTATAAATTTTGGATGGAGGAGCTTAATAAAGCCAGCAGCATGGTCCAAGGAGCATTACTGCAGCTCTTCCGTTGGAAGTGATGATGCAGAATGTGTTCATTAATGATGCCGGTATCAGTGAATACTCTTGTTGGCTCCAGTGTGGCAGTCTCTGACCATTCCCCTACCGAAACAAAGAATTCATTAACCTATATCCAGGTCTCATAATTATGCAAGCAGGGAATAAAGCGCACATACGTTTGCACCATTTTGCCCAAGTGTAAAATCTTTAGCCAATACGTGGCACTTCAGCGAACCCCTTTTGTTCCCCTGTGTAATAACCAAGTGGTAAAAATGCTGCACATTCTAGTATTCTAGTATTTGTCAAAGGCAGGCACAGCCCCGTCACCTCAGGGTAGGTTGAAGGAGCATCAAGGATTCTGTCCAGACAGGAAGCGCACAGAAAATGTTCAGTACTGATTAACTTTGGGTGAGAATTCATTCTTAGGAGAAAAGTTAATCAGTTTTCAATGGGAGGTGGGTGCGGGGGCTGGCTCTTACCCATCCAAGGTATAGTCAGGACAAACTAATCGGTGTAGCAATGGCATCGTGCAGTATCCAGTCCGTCCTGAGAGAGTGCTGGGTCTTCAGTTTATGGAGTAAGAGTGATGTGTATTGTTTCCAAGAAGATAAGATGCAGACTGAGTACTGGTTAAGGGGTGGGAGGAGTATGCAGGAGGGGTGAGAGAGCAACAAGAGAAACATAAGGGAGAGAGTAGAGCATGCTGAGGGAGAGAGAGAAAAGTAGTGGAAGATGGGAGGAGAAAAAGTGTGAATTGCCTCAATAAAATGTCTGCCCTGCAGTTTTACACAATTTAAGGCACCTAACAGCCTCCTGGATAGAGGGATTTCCAGTACAGGGCAACTGAGACTGCAATTTCTGAATGGGGTATGTTGTGCGCTGCCTTCTCTTTGTAGGAGGCACATTTTCATTTAAAACATAACACTGATACCACAGAAGATAGAAGTTACACCACTTTGATTGTGTGTGAGGAAAGATTTATAGCGCTCACGTTTAGCAGCGGATAAAATCTGACTCTGCACGAGAATTCAGATTTTTCCGACTGTGACACACACATGACTAATTCTGTCTCAGCCCTGCCAGCCTTTGAAAGCTACGGCCAGGGCCTGTTGTGATTATAAATGGGACCTTGAGTGTACCCGTGGAACTGAATAATTATTGAGGGAATTTGTGACTCTGGGCCCTTTTCTGCTGTTAATTTGTGATTCTGGGCAAATAACTTAAACTCCCCATGCCTCACAAGAAACGTAATGTGTCCGTCTGTAACATAACTGGTGCTCATTTAAAGCCTCTGATACTTTTGGGTCTAGTCCACGATATATAAAACTAAACAGTTCAACTAATGCATCGAAAAAACGAGGTGTGTCTAATATCGATGAATAAAGCATAGTTGTAATGGATGATGGGGTCTGTATTGATCACTCTGGGTTACTATGAGGTTGAAAATAAAGGGCAATGCAATGATTGTTTTCAGGCCAGTGTGCTGGGGAACGAAAGCTCCATTATGGTATTTGTGTGCACACAAAATGAATAGGTTCTCCACTGAAATCAACCGAGTCAATAATGTAAATGATGAGGGTCTTGGCAAAAGTGTCTGAAACCGGTGACCTGAAGACTGAAGGTGGGGAGCTGGTTTCTGGCGTGTTAAACATGTAATACTCCCCTGTGTTTGGTTTCCAGTTCCCTGAGCAAGGCAGGTATGTGCGTAAAACATGTGGGTGCTGCTGAGCTCATGTCCTGGGCTGGGAAGCTTATGTTCAAGGGTATTTTTCAGCGTCTTGATCCTTTTTCATGTTTCCATATTGCCTCTTGGAGTCTTGGTACAGCACTGTGGGTAATAAAAAATGTGTCCTTTTATAATACTAAGCAATGCATTGTATCTAGAAGTCTGTTATGAAGCTCTGTGGTTATACCGAATAAGCAGCTACCTATGTTATATGGCATCTCTTTATTAATGTAATTACTGCACATTCACAATTACTTTATTAACCTTCTTGCTTTCTCAAATTTGCTTGAAAATGCACCATTTGTCCACTCTTTTTTCTAAATCTTCTAGGGGAGAAAACCACCCTGAACCCCCCTTAGGTTGTTCAGGCTTGCTCACTACGCTCGCTGCAGGGCAGCATGGCAATCAGTTTACGCCTCACCACTTTCAAATGTCACCAGCAACCACTTTTTATAATGTTTCTTTCATTAGCAATAACAATTTGTAAAACTTTGCAGGCAATCTATATTTTGTATTTTTAAAAGCTAGGAAACAGAATAACTAGATAACCTGGTACTCCTAGGCTGAAGGACTGTTTGCATTAAGTAACTGAATTGTGTCCTTCCTTCCATAACAGATGTGATGATGATATGCTGCTCACCGACTTATTGAATTTTTGTCTTTGTCCCACATTTTCCCAACTACCCCTTCCTATCAATTCATCAAACCCCAACTCTCCTCCGCCAGACTGTATGATCTATTGAGCTGTGACTTCATAATTTATACCATAAATATAACACACACTTGGTGGGTGAATGTGGTTAAAGCAATGGCAACTCACTGTTACAGGATATTCCTAACTAAACAATAGTCCACTCCAGACCTAGTCACCCAGTCATGAAAGGGACGTCATCATTATAGTGCAAAGTTTTAGAACAATGTATGTCCCAGGATAGATGGTACTAGTGTGTACTATGGGTTGATTTGAAAAAAGGTAAAGTTACACTTTCAATCAATCAATCAACCAGCACTTGGAAAGTGCAGCACTGTCACCCCTGGGGGTATCTGGGTGCTGGGGTGTAAGGTCTCCTTCGAAAAGCTAGGTCTTGAGGAAACAGCGTGAAGAGAGAAGAAACAAGCAAAATAATACAAAACAGAGGGCAGAAAAACAGGCAAACTGAAAAGGCAATACAGAGGGCAGATAAACAAGCAGAAAAGGCTAAACATAGGGATAAAAAGCGAGCAGAAAAGTCAAAACAGAGCAGAAGAGGGCAAAACAGAGGACAGAAAAACAAGTAGAAAAGGCCAAATAGAGGGCAATAAAAAAGCAGAAAAAGCAAACCAGAGGGTGGAACAATGAATAGGAAAGTAAAAAACAGAGCAGAAGAGGACAGAAAAATCACCAGAATAGCAAAATGGAGGGAAAAAAATGAGCAGTAAGGCAAAATAAAGGGGCTTATTTACAAGCACCTTGCGCCACTTTTGCATCATTTTCCCCATGTTAAAAATGACGCAAAAGTGGCTCAAGGGGCTTGTAAATAAGCCACAAAGTGCTAAAAATTAAGCAGAAAGCCAAAATGCAGCAAGAAATGAGTAGAGGAGGGACAAACAGCGGGTATCCGGTAGGAAGGCAGCAGAGGGTAGTGGACTGCGGGCAAGCTGGACAGCAGAACTGTTGGGGTGCTACTGGATTGAGGACTTGCTTAATTTTTACAGAAATTAAACCATAACGGAAAACACTAACATATATAAACATAGCAGGTGGCCCAACTGAAGCTACACATCTGTAAAGGACAAATGATCCTGAACTCCAGGGCTTGACAAAGGCAAAGTTTGTGTGTTTTCTTGGTGATTTCACACTGAAGGATGATCTGAAATGCTTCATGGAGGTAAATGTATTGTTGATCTATTGGAGCGTAGTGTGTAGTGACTGTGACAAGTGGGCTCTTTCTTATCCTTACCTGGTGAGCTCAAAAGTCCATTGTTCTCTCTTTAAATCACTAACAGGCACATGCATCAAGCGATTTTGGAATCCCAAACGTGGCGAATCGCAACAATCGGCCGTTTGCGATTTCAAAATCACTTATTGGGATGCATCATTTATTTTTCATGTATCGCAATTTAAGAATTCACAATTTTTTGCGATTTCTCAAATTGCAATAGCATTTAGGAAATCGCAAAATTTGCGATTTCTTAAATGCTATGCATGAATAATTTTATTTTGCGAATTCGGAATTTTGTAGGGAAAAATTACCATGAAGTATACCTTCATGGTAATTTTGCGAAAAGTGTAAAAAATGCAAATAAATGCATATTTGACACTTACATGTTACACACACACATGCCCTTGGGACATGTGTGTGAGTAAAATGTACTTACGTGACATTCCAGGGGTGTAGGAGGGGTTCCCTTGGACCCCCCTGCACCCTTGAAATTGCATTCTCATTTTGTGATTCCTTAATTGCGAATTTCGCAAAATGTAAATGCCTTCCCATTGATTCCTATGGGCCTCTAGGCCTCTAGGCCCATAGGAATCAATGTGAAGCAATTCCTTATTTGCGATTCGCAATTAAGGAATCGCAAATAAGGAATATTAAGAAATCGCTAAAACTTTTGCGATTTCTTGATGCATTGCCGTTTGGGATTCCTTAATTGCGATTCCTTCATTTTCGCAATTAAGGAATCGCAAACGGCACCAATGATGCATGTACCTATGAGAGTATACAAATGTGCAAAATCACTTGAAGCTCCACCTTAGTAGTATGCAATGGTGTCCCTGCCTTTCGCCAGGATGATGGTCAGCTTAATAGAAGGCCCCAAGTGCTTTTCTCGACATTTTTGGTGACCGGTTCCTGATATTGAGGAATATGAAGACATGCACATATAATTCTTTGGGATACTGTAGTTAAGTAATATAAGTATTTTATATGTTTTAAGTGTTTTTAATTTACCTAAATATACCTAAATCTGTGGTCAAGGTAAAACCGCAGTACACCCAAAGTATAGAGGGATGACAAGTCATTAGCTAATTGGCGACTGACAGCTTTTACAAAAGTTAAACGCAGACATGTTGTCTTCATTTAGAGTTTTCCAGTGCACTGCACAATCTGGAACAACAGCCCTAAGGACTTTGCCTGACTTCGCATGGAGTAAGGAGTGGACTCTCTAAAAGCAACAGGTTAACATAGATCCGCTTGTATCATCTCAGCCAAGAAGGACCCATCTGGAGTGCATCCAGTGGACTTTTAAAGATTTGGCCATGTGCATGGTGGGAACATAGTTTCAACTTTCCATGGACTATATCAGAGCTTCTAGACCGTTGGATTTGAGTTTTTGACACTTTGAACCCACAAGAGGAGCTTCAGTAAGAAGTTTTAGAAGTTTAGAAAATATTGAAGCAAACTTTGTAAAAAGCTCCATAAGTTGACTGACCCATCATCAAGAGTCAAGCTGCCGACGTCCAACCACTATCTGGCCTGGATTTCAGGTTTATCCCTCTGAAATCTCCGTAGCACCAGCCATTGATGGTACTTCCAGGACTTGACTGGGGCCTCACGCGAACCAAGCCGACAACATCAATGTGGATCCAGCCTGATGAAGTGCCTTGCTCGACAACGAGAGGAAAAGCTCCAAAAAAGTTTCTTAGTGAAAAGCCAAAATTTTGAGCCATGCCTCCAGCTTAGTGTATCCGACCCACAATCATCGCGGTCAGCCTTAAACTTTGACTTTATCCTGCTCAAGCACGACCAGATGTCCAAAGTGGGCACTTTTAGTTTTTAGGCACTAAAAAGTGTTCATTCTTGTAAAATTCATATCTCCTGTTCCCCATATTGGAGTTCTGTCATTTTGGCTTCTGTTTGTTCTTCAAAATAAAACCTATGTTTATAAATGAGTGTTAGATTTATATGGTGTGTTGTGTCTTACTTATTTAATGTATTGGTGCTTTTAAATGCTTCACACACCTTTTTCAGTTAAGTTTGCCTGCTCGTTGCCAGCTACCAAGGTTTGAGAAAGGGAATAATGTATTGAGACCTTGATTGACCCTTTTATTGTGTATGTTATGTTATGTTATGTTATTATTTCTTGTATAGCGCATGACTCACCCGGGAGCATCTCAGCACTTACCAAGGGAATTCCAAAAGGGGAACGGAGAAAAAAAGTTCTGTAAAAAACAAGCTTAAAACAGAAAAGTTTTTAGTTGTTTCCTGAAAGACATGTAGGTGCTGGATTTTCGCAGGGCCACAGGTAGCGAGTTCCAGTATTTAGGGGCAATATAAGGGAAAGCTCTGCCACCTTTGCGAGTTAACCGGATACATGGGATCTTCAAGAGAGCTAACGCATTAGATCTTAAATTGCATTCACGTATTTGTTTAGAGAGTTGTTTTGGAGGTAGCGGATCTTAGAGGTAGAGGATCTTAAAGAAAGATCTTTTTACCACCGGAAGCCAGTGCAGTTGTCTGAGCAAGGGGAGGGATGGGGATCCAGGAGGACGATTTGAGACCATTCTAGTGGCAGTGTTCTGAATTACCTGTAGTTTTGCCAGAGAAGTAATGGCTCCTTCGGCCAACTGGGTGTTATTCGTAGTCTTACCGACTAATTACCATTGCCTGAACTACAGTTCTACGGTGTTCAAGTGGTAGGTAGGGGATAATTCTACGTAGTAGGCGCAGGCTGTGATAGCAGGACCCTGCAATGTTCTTAACATTATCTTTCATGGTAAGCATTGCGTCCTGCTGGATTCCTAAACTTTTCAGTGAGGAGGAGTTGGGGCTTCACCCAATTGCGGGGGCCACCAGTCAGATGTCCAGGAATGGGCATCTTTGCCTAAGATCATGAGCTCCATTTTCCCCGGATTGAGCTGAAGACAGCGCTCCTTCATCCAGTCCGCGATTGCTAGCATTCCACCAGAAAAGCGTAGTTTCTGGTCAGTAGTATTTTGGCCTATTGGGAATACCAGCTGCTTGTCATCGGCATACAAGACTATCTCGAAGCCGAAAGGTTGGACTATCTTGGCCAGGGGGGCAGGTATATATTAAAGAGAGTGGGACTTAAGCATGAGCCCTGGGGCACCCCTTTGTCCAACAGGAATTTATTTGGGGAGACGAATGGTCCTAGTGTGGTAGTTTGCCATCTGTCTGTTAAGAAATTCCTCAGCCACTGTAAGGCTATGCCCCCAATGCCGCACTCGATCAATCTCTCCGTTAGTCGTTATTGAGTTTTCGTGTTAATGCTGCAGAGAGATCTAAGAGGATCAGGATCGAGGATCCTCCGGCATCGAGGGTGCGTCTCAGCGAGTCAGTAACAGCCAAAATGGCCGTTTCGGTGCTGAAACCGGGACGAAAGCCCGACTGGGTGGGATCCAGCATGTCATTAGATTCCAAATACTGACTGAGTTGTGTGTTTATTACGGATTCCAACATTTTTCCAAGCAGGGATAGCAGGGATATTGGCCTGTAATTGGTAAGCCCCTGGGGATCCGCTGATGGCTTTATTAGGATGGGACGAACATAGGCCTCTTTCCAGCCACTTGGGATAAGGCCGGTAGAAATAGCGTCATTGAGAATGTTTTGAATTATAGGGGTGCATGTTGGAGAGAGAAGAGCCATGATACTGGGTGCGCATAAGTCCGCTGGTGAACCAGATTTTGCTGTTAACAGTAAATTGTTTGTGTCAGCGAGTGAGATGATCTCAAACTGATTAAGGGCACCTACGGTAGATATGGGGAAATTTTCCAGATTCGTTTTTAAACTGGGGTTTTTGGATATAGGTGGCCGGGAAATTATCATAAATTTTGGCGATTTTGTCATAGAAAAAATTCGCTATAGAGTCGCATAATGTTTGGGATTCAAGCTGTGCTTGTGTGCTTGTTTACATGCTAGGGGGGAAGAAAAATCCTTGACAATGTCGAATAAGGCTTTAGTAGAGTTTCTGGATAGTTCGATTTGATTGTGTAAATAAGAGCATCTGGCAATTTTTATTGATTGATGATAATGAAATAATGACGCTTTATTGACTTTCTTATCCTCGGATAGTTTTGTCCTTCTCCATCTTCTCTCATGTGCTTTGCACGTGGACTTTACATTTTTCGATTCGCCCGAATACCAGGGGGCAGACGGCCGCCTCGAAGAGGAATTGATGGTTTTTTAAGGAATCACTACGTCAAATGTTTTAGTTAAGGCTGAATTGAAACTGGATAACATTGCTGTGGGGTCTTGGACATTTTGCTCTAAATTAGGGGAGAATTGGGTAAATGTTTTGTTAAAAGTATCCAGTGTTAATTTATGCCATGGCCTTTTATTTTTACCATTTTTTTGCATACGAAGAATCTTATATTTTGGTCCCAATTGGAGCAAAAGGTAAAATTGGATCATGTAGTGATCTGACCAGATAAAGGGAAGCAGACTTTTTACAAGTGGTAGGTCCCTACTTATCACTACTAATGAACCACTTTCCGACAGTTAGCACAACAAGTGATGCATACCCTCTAGTAACATTTGATGTACATTCCCAGGGTACATGAAGTATCACTTTACTTGAAACGTATCAGTATATGAAATATGTGTAAACCAACAAAGTGACCTGAGTTAATTTTATGATGGTTAGCATTGTTAATGGGCCCAGAGTCCCTACTTATCACCACTAATAAACCACTTTCCAACAGTTAGCACAAGTGCTGCAGGCCCACTAGTAGCATTTCAACCAAAGCTGAATTTGGCAAGGCTCTATGCGCAAGATTCTCAGTAATCCCCAAAGTCAAATGCAAAAATCTCAAGTTATGTGCTCCAAGGAAGAGCAGCCACTCATACCCACAAAGGCGGATTTGAGAAATCTAGTCCTACAACATCGCAACTCCCCGCCGAGAGCCTACTTATATGAATCACTCAAAGTTCTAGGCTTGACCGATATCTGGGAAACATCAATAGACCTCTTGTCTTTTAAAAAAGTGTCATTTCAGCGATTGTAGACAAGAAGGACCAAGCAAATAGAGCGCATTGATGGCTAACGCTGGGTGATTACGGAAAAATGCAGTCACAAGCATACCTCAACATCGCCATGAAAATAACAGTTAAGGAAAAAAAACTATGCCTCGGCGTCATTCCCATACTCCCACACCTTCCCCCTTGGGAGAGAAACAACCCTTCACAGTAGTGTCGCATATGAGAAACTGGCAAGGAGGACGGTAAACAGACAAAATATCAACTACAAAATATCGAATGGACATAATATCGAGTTTAAAATACAGACTGGACAGAATATCGAATGGACAGAATAAAAACATCAAAAATATCATTTTAAAGGTAAGTAATGTAATATCGAAATTTAAAATATAGATAGTCAAAATATCGAAGTACATAATAATAGTTGATAAAAATATTGAAAATGTAATAATATCGAATTTTTTATAGTGTATTTTATTTGTTAAACGTGTTTATTTATGTTATAATGTAATTTAATTAATGAATATAATGTTATTTAAATTTAGCGTAATTTAATTCTGTAGCGGGTTGTGGGTATATAGGGGAATAGGGTGGGAACTAATTTAATTATAATTATTTAAATATGTAAATTTATTTATTGGTATTTGTTTATAATTAATTGTTAATTAATTTTTATTTTGTAATTAACAACATTTTAATTGCCAATTAATTTTATTTAATTGATTAATTGATACTTATGTTAATTTAATTAATGTAATTTTTGTCGCAGGTTGTGGGTTTATAGGGGAATAGGGTGGGAAGTAATTTAATTATAATTAATTAAATATGTACATTTATTTATGGTATTTGTTTATAATTAATTGTTAATTAATTTTTATTTTGTACTAAATTACATTTTAATTGCCAATTAATTTTATTTAATTGATTAATTGATAATTATGTTAATTTAAGTAATTTTATTTTTGTAGCGGGTTGTGGGTTTATAAGGGAATAGGGTGGGAAGTGGGAAAAAAAACAGAAAAAGAAAACCAGAGGGTGGAAAAATGAATAGGAAAGTAAAAAACAGAGCTGAAGAGGACAGAAAAAACATCAGAATAGCAAAATGGAGGGCAAAAAAATTAGCAGAAAGGCAAAATAAAGCAGATTATTTGCAAGCACCTTGCGACACTTTTGCGTCATTTTCCCCATGTTAAAAATGACGCAAAAGTGTCTCAAGGGGCTTGTAAATAAGCCACAAAGTGCTAAAAATTAAGCAGAAAGCCAAAATGCAGCAAGAAATGAGTAGAGGAGGGACAAACAGCGGGTATCAGGTAGGAAGGCAGCAGAGGGTAGTGGACTGCGGGCAAGCTGGACAGCAGAACTGTTGGGGTGCTACTGGATTGAGGACTTGCTTAATTTTTACAGAAATTAAACCATAACGGAAAACACTAACATATATAAACATAGCAGGTGGCCCAATTGAAGCTACACATCTGTAAAGGACAAATGATCCTGAACTCCAGGGCTTGACAAAGGCAAAGTACATGCGTTTTCTTGGTGATTTCACACTGAAGGATGATCTGAAATGCTTCATGGAGGTAAATGTATCGTTGATCTATTGGAGCATAATGTGTAGTGACTGTGACAAGTGGGCTCTCTCTTATCCTTACCTGGTGAGCTCAAAAGTCCATTGTTCTCTCTTTAAATCACTAACATGCACATGCATCAAGCAATTTTGGAATCGCAAACGGTGCGAATCGCAAAAAATCGGCCGTTTGCGATTCCAAAATCACTTATTGGGATGCATCATTTATTTTTCATGTATCGCAATTTAAGAATTCACAATTTTTTGCGATTTCTCAAATTGCGATAGCATTTCGGAAATCGCAAAATTTGCGATTTCTTAAATGCATACATGATTAATTTTATTTTGCGAATTCGTAATTTTGTAGGGAAAAATTACCATGGAGTACAGCTTCATGGTAATTTTGCGAAAAGTGTAAAAAATGCAAATAAATGCATATTTGACACTTACATGTTACACACACACATGCCCTTGGGACATGTGTGTGAGTAAAATGTACTTATGTGACATTCCAGGGGTGCAGGGGGGGTCCTTTGGACCCCCCTGCACCCTAAAATTGCATTCTCATTTTGCGATTCCTTAATTGCGAATTCGCAAAATGAAAATGCCTTCCCATTGATTCCTATGGGCCTCTAGGCCCATAGGAATCAATGTAAAGCGATTCCTTATTTGCGATTTGCAATTAAGGAATCGCAAATAATGAATATTAAGAAATCGCTAAAACTTTTGCGATTTCTTGATGCATTGCCGTTTGCGATTCCTTAATTTTCGCAATTAAGGAATCGCAAACGACACCAATGATGCATGTACCTATGAGAGTATACAAATGTGCAAAATCACCTGAAGCTCCACCTTAGAAGTATGAAATGGCGTCCCTGCCTTTCGCCAGGATGATAGTCAGCTTAATAGAATGCCCCAAGTGCTTTTCTCGACATTTTTGGTTACCGGTTCCTGATGTTGAGGAATATGAAGACATGCACATATAATTCTTTGGGATACTGTAGGTAAGTGATATAAGTATTTTATATGTTTTAAGTGTTTTAATGTACCTAAATATACCTAAATCTGTGACCAAGGTAAAACCGCAGTACACCCAAAGTATAGAGGGATGACAAGTCATTAGCTAATTAGCGACAGACAGCTTTTACAAAAGTTAAACTCAGACATGTTGTCTTCATTTAGAGTTTTCCAGTGCACTGCACAATCTGGAACAACAGCCCTAAGGAGTTTGCCTGACTTCGCATGGAGTAAGGAGAGGACTCTCTAAAAGCAACATAACATAGATCCGCTTGCATCATCTCAGCCAAGAAGGACCCATCTGGAGTGCATCCTGTGGACTTTTAAAGATTTGGCCATGTGCATTGTGGGAACATAGTCTCCACATTCCATGGACTATATCAGAGCTTCTAGACCTTTGGATTGGAGTTTTTGACACTTTGAACCCACAAGAGGAGCTTCAGTAAGAAGTTTTAGAAGTTTAGAAAATATTGAAGCAAACTTTGTAAAAAGCTCCATAAGTTGACTGACCCATCATCAAGAGTCAAGCTGCCGACGTCCAACCACTATCTGGCCTGGATTTCAGGTTTATCACTCTGAAATCTCCGTAGCACCAGCCATTGATGGGACTTCCAGAACTTGACTGGGGCCTCGCGTTGAACCAAGCCGACAACATCGATGTGGATCCAGCCTGATGAAGTGCCTTGCTCGACAACGAGAGGAAAAGCTCCAAAAAAGTTTGGTATTGAAAAGCCATAATTTTGAGCCATGCCTCCAGCTTAGTGTATCCGACCCACAATCTTCGCGGTCGGCCTTAAACTTTGACTTTATCCTGCTCAAGAACGACCAGATGTCCAAAGTGGGCACTTTTAGTTTTTAGGCACTAAAAAGTGATCATTCTTGTAAAATTCATATCTCCTGTTCCCCATATTGGAGTTCTGTCATTTTGGCTTCTGATTGTTCTTCAAAATAAAACCTATGTTTATAAATGAGTGTTAGATTTATATTGTGTGTTGTGTCTTACTTATTTAATGTATTGGTGTTTTAAAATGCTTCACACACCTGTTTCATTTAAGCTTGCCTGCTCGTTGCCAGCTACCAAAGGATGAGAAAGGGAATCATTTATTGAGACCTTGATTGACCCATTTATTGTGTATGTTATGTTATGTTATGATTTCTTATATAGCGCATGAGTCACCCGGGGGCATCTCGGCGCTTACCAAGGGAATTCCAAAAGGGGAACGGAGAAAAAAAGTTCTGTAAAAAAACAAGCTTAAAACAGAAAAGTTTTTAATTGTTTCCTGAAAGACATGTAGGTGCTGGATTTTCGCAGGGCCACAGGTGGCGAGTTCCAGTATTTAGGGGCAATATAAGGGAAAGCTCTGCCACCTGTGCGAGTTAACCGGATACATGGGATCCTAAAGAGAGTTAACGCATTAGATCTTAAATTGCATTCACGTATTTGTTTAGAGAGTTGTTTTGGAGGTAGCAGATCTTAGAGGTAGAGGATCTTAAAGAAAGATCTTTTTACCACCGGAAGCAAATGCAGTTGTCCGAGCAAGGGGAGGGATGGGGATCCAGGAGGACGATTTAAGACCATTCTAGTGGCATTGTTCTGAATTACCTGTAGTTTTGCCAGAGTAGTAATGCCTCCTTAGGCCAACTGGGTGTTATTTGTAGTCTTACCGACTAATTACCATTGCCTGAACTACAGTTCTACGGCGTTCAAGTGGTAGGTAGGGGATAATTCTACGTAGTAGGCGCAGGCTGTGATAGCAAGACCCTGCGATGTTCTTAACATTATCTTTCATGGTAAGCATTGCGTCCAGCTGGATTCCTAATCTTGTCACTGAGGAGGAGTTGGGGCTTCACCCAATTGCGGGAGCCACCAGTCAGATGTCCAGGAATGGGCATCTTTGCCTAAGATCATGAGCTCCGTTTTTCCCGGATTGAGCTGAAGACAGCGCTCCTTCATCCAGTCCGCGATTGCTAGCATTCCACCAGAAAAGCGTAGTTTCTCGTCAGTAGTATTCTGGCCTATTGGAAATACCAGCTGCATGTCATCGGCATACGAGACTATCTCGAAGCCGAAAGGTTGGACTATCTTGGCCAGGGGGGCAGGTATATATTAAAGAGGGTGGGACTTAAGCATGAGCCCTGGGGCACCCCTTTGTCCAATAGGAATTTATTTGGGGAGACGAATGGTCCTAGTGTGGTAGTTTGCCATCTGTCCGTTAAGAAATTCCTCAGCCACTGTAAGCCTATGCCCCCAATGCCGCACTCGATCAATCTCTCCGCTAGTCATTATTGAGTTATCGTGTTGAATGCTGCGGAGAGATCTAAGAGGATCAGGATCGAAGATCCTCCGGCATCGAGGGTGCATCTCAGCGAGTCAGTAACAGCAAAAATGGCCATTTCAGTGCTGAAACCGGGACGAAAGCTCGACAGGGTGGGATCCAGCATGTCATTAGATTCCAAATACTGACTGAGTTGTGTGTTTATTACGGATTCCAACATTTTTCCAAGCAGGGGTAGCAGGGATATTAGCCTGTAATTTGTAATTACTAAGCCCCTGGGGATCCGCTGATGGCTTTTTTAGGATGGGACGAACATAGGCCTCTTTCCAGGCACTTGGGATAAGGCCGGTAGAAATAGAGGCATTGAGAATGTTTTGAATTATAGGGGCGCATGCTGGAGAGAGAAGAGCCATGATACTGGGTGGGCATAAGTCCGCTGGTGAACCAGATTTTGCTGTTAACAGTAAATTGTTTGTGTCAGCGAGTGAGATGATCTCAAACTGATTAAGGGCACCTACGGTAGATATGGGGGAATTTTCCAGATTCGTTTTTAAACTGGGGTTTTTGATATAGGTGGCCGGGAAATTATCATACATTTTGGCGATTTTGTCATAGAAAAAATTCGCTATAGAGTCGCATAATGTTTGGGATTCAAGCGGTGCTTGTTTACATGCTAGGGGGGAAGAAAAATCCTTGACAATGTCGAATAAGGCTTTAGTAGAGTTTCTGGATAGTTCGACAGGTGGCAGTCCAACAACAATAGTCATAATATGGTGGGTGGACCGCTAGTCTGGCGGTTCACGAAACACCACCACGATCACGGCGGTCCAGTGGACCACTGTTGTTGTCATAAAGCCCAAAGTAATCTCCGTTACTGATATACTTTTTTTAAAGTTGTCTTTATTGGGTTTTTCAAGTGCAAGCTACAATGAACAATATTATATTTTGAGCGGATCACATTACCTAGGCTCAATACAAAGTTATTTTCTCATCACATTCAAAAAGTGGAACAGCACAGCATGTATAGTGGGGAACCTGACCTGGTGGGAATCTGGATAGGGAGTAAACACCTAACAGTGGGCGGGATTGGGCGAGAGGCCAATCAGTAGTGTCTTGTTGTATAGTGTGTAGGCATGTGCAGAAGGGCAGCCAAATATCTGTTGGGGTGGGGGGCTTTAGGTTGCTATAGTCCAACAGTCTTGCATCAGCCCATATTCTCCAGCCACTCTGAGGGGGTGGGCGGCATGGCACTTTCCCAGCATAGGGCAATCTTCCTCTTACCCAGTAACAACTCCAGGGAAACAAGGCGATGGAACAGGCAGCATATGTTTTGTGTATAGCCCAGTAGTGCGATTAGAGGGTCAAGGGTCATCACCGTCTCAATCATGGCAGATATGTGCATGTAGACGGCTTCGCAGTAGACGGCCACCACCGAACATGTCCACATTAGATGTACAAAATCCGCTCTTGGAGCATGACACTTCAGACAGCTATCAGTTCTGGTATGATCGAATATGGTGACATCTAATGGGGAGAGATAGCATCGGTGCCAAGTAAGCGTTATATAAAAGTGCAAAAGTATAAATATATGAAATAAAACATTTTTACCTGGTAAATACCAGCTGATTATAAAAACAAATATCAAAGCACACAGTGGTGTGCTTTGCTATCTGGATAAATGGACAAGTTAATAACACGTTACTGTGATCTGGTGTGTGTGAAGTCGCTGAAAGGGACAGAGACATTGTTCACAACCCAATAAAAGTAGTTCCCTTGCAAGCCCAAGAATCTATATTAATGTACCGTCTGTTAAAACCCCAGTCTGACACAGCAGCTGTAACTCTGTGAAACATTTATTGGACAGTGACACATTTTAACAAGCAGCTCAAGTTTTATGCACAAGTATCTGTCATTGGAGACATTTTCAACATCCGTCCGAGGTATAGATAAAGTGGGTTTAAAGCCGGTTGTCTTTTATTAATACGGATTTTACATGCACTCCTCAATACGATTCCCCTTCGGCTCAGTTCTATTTCAGAAATTCATTTTTAGTGCCACACAAAAGTACCCTAAACTTCACAACAGCTTTTCATTTTTAAAATGTGTGAATGTTCTTGTCACAGTGTTGCGTGTAACACCTCCTGCTCAGTGCCGTTCGGAGACACCTGCTGAATTCCCAATTTGATTTGGTGAAATAAGCAACTCCAGTTAAAGTGCTTTGTGTTTAAGAAAAGGAGAAAATGGAAGTAAGCAGGTGATTGGCGATGCTTGTAAAAATACACGTCAATTACATAACCGTTTGGAAAGAAAAGATATGAGGACATGAAACAGAAGATTGGTTTCGCTTTTTTGCCGACAGAGGTCATAAAATGTTCCAATTACAATTACAGGAGGTTTGAATTTTCATGGTTTGTTTTCATTTGTATCTTACAATCAAACTGTCTCAGAACTGCAAAAGAAAAACTTGCGCCCATGAGACTCTTTTGGAAATTGTTTCACTTACTCTGTCAAATATTATGCCACTCATATGTATAAAAGTTATAGATGTAGGGCCTGCTGAAAAAAAGACTGGGCGCAATACATACACAAATTGTAAACCTATTCAAATTTAACAATAACAACTAAGAACGGTGCCTTTACAGTTTTTAGGTCTGGCCTAATGACAGTTTTAGCTGTCTGACAACCTCAAGTAATACAAAAAATCATAATTAAAAATACATAGAGACAGATGTGCTTTTGGTCAACCCTCTTTATAAGTCTGTTCAGCTGTCATTCACATTTTGTCCACAGCTTACAGTATGGTGCAACGGGCCGGCCCACTTCAGCCACTTGCTCTTTTACTCTTTGCGTTGTGGCATTGAGGGCGGTTGTTAATAAAAGCACACCTGGTAACAAAGTGAATCGTAAAATGCCTGTTTTTAAAGCCCAGGAAGAAGAGGTGTGTAAGCCTCGAAATGCGTCAGCTAAGGAAAATGATTGGCAGTTGAGGCGAGCTGCAGCGAGGCATCAAATTACCTGTTGGTAAGGGGCGCTGGTGAGTGCCCTTTCAATGCTGGGGCAGACTGTTGGACAAAATTTCTACAGGTCGGCCCGCCGTGGAAAGGAGCACCATTTCCTGAGTAAGTGTAAGGCTGTGGAAGGGAACGTTTTCTCCCCATGCAGCACAGCGTCCCTAATGCATACAGAGCCCGCCTCATCCTCATCTAACCTACCAAGGATGAACAATGCTTTTAATATAAACAGGACATTGAAACTGCTATGGGAGTAATTAATTTCACTTTGAGGGACTGCGCGTCCCATAATGCTTGGACAATGATGACGGCACTATACCCAACCCACTGAGGCAAGTTGTTAATAAAAGCACACTTTACTGAATGCATGGGTTAGTGACTAAACTGTGTTAATGTCTGTATCTGTCTGTCTGTTGGTGTGTCAGCGGCTGCAAGGGTTTGTGAATAGCTACATGAGTGTCTATATGGGTTATTGATTGGTTGTCTGAGTATCTGTATGGGTGCCTGAGTTTTTGTGTGAGTGGGGTGTGTGACTCTGTGCATAGATATGTGAGTGGGTGATTCACTGGGTGCATGGTTTCAAGAGTGCATCTGTGATGGACTGTATGGGTCGGTGAGTGTGTGTATGGGTGTGTTAGTGCGTTAATGTATATCTCACTGATACATGTGTGAGTAGCTACATATGTGAAAGGCAGTATATACGTGTGTTGGAGTATATAAATGGCTATAGGTGAGAGTGTGATTGTGAGAGTGGCTGTTTGGATGAGTTTGGGTTGTATCAGTGATTGTATTCCTTCGCTCAGTCTATCTAACTCTTTTAAGTATTCACCATAGACTGCACTGCCACTCCCGTTCATAGGATCCGTGGGAGCCTTGAGAAACAACTGTATTCAGGGGGATGGGGCACCCATCGAGGAGACCAGAAAACACCAGAGAGAGAGGTCCCCTCCCGCTTGTTGCTTCCTGCGGTCACCAGCTTGCGGACTTGGAGACTAAATAATAGCGCCGGGCCTGGCACAGGGGTCTACCCTCAGGATCCCTGATCTTAACATCTGCTGCCTCCGACGTGCTAACCGCAGTGGCGGTGAGGCATGCTTCACAAATCTTTATAACTTTAATTCAACTTGGATGCCTGACCCCAAAATGGCGACTCCTCAATGCAAATTGCACCGAGCACTGTCTGCTGACCGGCGAGCGCCCGTGAGGCTGTGGATGGTGTTCTGCCTCCAACGCTCAGACCGCAGTGGCTAAAATCTTCACTAAATATTAATCTCATATTGAAGTAAACTGAGTGGGAGGCGATCCTGAGGAGCCCTGCCTGCCCCTAAAATGGTGGCTATCTCTTCCTCATGAGGCCACATCATAGGGGTCTTGCCGCTACAGACTGCGGGCCAAACGTGACCGCCGCTTGTGAGTCCCCTTGTCTATCCACTGCTTAGCTTCCACCCACTTTCCTTCGGGGTTATAGAGAATAATGGGGACAGACTGAATTCGAACTTCAAGGACTCATACCCCTTGCCTAACCTCAAGATTACCGCCACAGTGAGACCCTCCTCAATGCTCTATCTCTCCTGGTCTAAAATCATTATTCAGCCTCCTGATCTTGATCAGCCCTCACCCGACCCTGTTCCTGCTCACCCACCAGGACATTTACTCTGAGAACTTTCCCTCAACAGCTGAGACTTAGCCATTTTGACTGCTCTCCAGTGGAGCTACCTTGCGAGCTAAAGTGGAGATGGCTATGGATTCCCTCCTTGACCATCACCTACCCAGCCGGTGTTTAGGCAAACTCTCCTGTGTCTCTCCTGACCTTATCTCCCTCCTCCCCCTTCACCCTACCCCCTACCCCTGTCTGCTCTACTCTCTTCCTCTTTACAGCTATTGACCTTTGCCCTCACCCACACTTGCTCATACTTCCCACCCTGTTTATCCACTGGACTTTCTTCTGTGAACTTTTCGTCATCAGTTGTGACCTAGCTGTTTGACTAATGCCTTATGGAGCTACCTTGTTTAGCTTTAGGGGATACGGGCTGTGAATTCCCTCCCCAGACGTCACCTACCCAGCTGGTCTTTGGGCAGACTTCCTTTTGTCTCTTCTGCCGTCTTTTCCCTCATTCTCCCTCCTCACACTTCAACCTCTTCCCTCCGCTCTAATTGTCCCACCTTTCTTTCCTCTCTCAAACATGCTCATTTTTGATGTAATGTGTAAATGTCATCATTTTCTGTAACATTGTGTAACCTAATGTAAAGTCCTCTGATATCTAGCTCTAGGTCTAGCTAGCACTATATAAAACACAAAACTCATTAAATAAATAAATAAACACAACTGGTGAGCTCTAAGAAACTGTCAAAGTGTTTATATAACTGTGTATACCGGGCAAATAATAAGCACTTCCTCAATCTTATCCTCTTGCATTTTGATCTAACTATCACACCAGATAAAAAATCCCATGTCATCCATTAGAAGGTTTTCAGGATTTTACAAAGGCTTGATTTTTTTCCAATCCACTTCTGCATCAGCGCTTGACCGTGTATGCTTCTATTATTTTAGTTAAATCTGTTTTTTCTTTTTTCGTATTTATATTTTTTGTATTATTTAATGTACACATTTGTAATATTTTCATTTGGAGATATTATGAAACCTAATTCAACAATGTCACACTGGGAGGTGCAGCAGATAGAACTTCATCTAAGCAGAAAACAAAAACACATAATAACTATATTATTCTACACTTCCTTACCACAGTTCATTTAAAAAAGATTCAAACATTCTATTCGAAAAAATGCTATAGAACGGGTTAAAGCTACAGTAGCAGGGAACTTCAAGCCCCAAGACTCATCGGGCAAGGCAGAGGGGGCCTACCAAATGCCCCAGCTGTGCACCATTAGCGCTATTAGGCACCTTCAGTAGTCCCCAAACGCGGGGGTGAAAGCGGCAGCAGTAGGTGACTTCCAGCCCTAGTACTCATTGGGGCCAGGCAAAGGAGGTCCATGCACTGCCCCAGATGTGTACCTATAGCGCTAATAAGCACCTCCAGCAATCCCGAGTGCGGAGTGAAATCGGCAGCAGTTGGGGACTTCAAACCCCAGGACACATCGGGCCTGTCCTATGTATGGTTTTACATCTCCCCTTCTACTGATCGTTCCTCCTCTAATTGTCTCACTGGGAAAGCTATTCTTGCGCAGATTTTAGCAGTGGTCTGAGGAACACAGTTGAGCCCGGAAGAAATTGGCAACAAGGCTCAATCGTCTAACTTTGGATTTTGTTTTTTGCCTACACTCAGTGGATACAGTCATAGTGTTACTGTCTGTGGTTACTGACTTAAAGTCAAAGAGCAGTTTCACGAATTCTGGAGCATCTCTGGAAATCAGCAGGGATGCGCCAGGAAAGATGCCACAAGCAATTCTCTCCGTGCGCCACCACAAATGCGTCGCATTTACAATGCGGCGCACCTTGGTGCATGGATAGGGTGATGGGTGTCGCATCCTGTGGCGTAAGGGCGGTGCATTGCTGGAGTCATGTCGCAAGGTTGACGTGGCTCCAGCAATTCTCAGGGGCGCCCTATGCCTAACATGCTGCATCACTCCTTACATCTGCTTCAAGCAGGCGCAGGGTTTTGACGTAGCATGTACGTAAAAGTGACTCAGTGAAATCTTGTAGATTTCACTGCGTCACTTTTACGAAACGTTCCTGCGACGGAATGCCCACCCTGCACCGGAATGCCACATGAAACCTAACGCAAGTTTCATGTGGCGCAGGGCTTTACAATGTGACACATATGCGTAGATTCATCACGTTGTAAATAAGGTGCCACGTGGCCCATGTTTTATGCCACCGCTGCTTCACAGAAGTGACTTTTCAGTAGTCATTTGTCTCAGTAATCTAGCTGTTCCTCCAGGTGTGATCTACTGCCTGTGGCCTGTCCTTTAGTTATCGTGTTAGCCGATGTGCCAATGTTGCAACCAGAGACTGTTCAGACTACGGAGGACCTAATTGACAAATCCATTCATTCGATTTGTGGAAATTTGTAATGCCACATAAATTATTTGATGATGTTGTCATGGCAAGAAGTGTAGGATGGGTGGAGAATATGCCAATGGAACTTATACGTGACTATATAGTTCTCACCTTCAGAAACCTAATTATAGCAGGGAGCTTTGTTGGGGCCTTCACTCGTGGGTATCATAAGCTGGACAAAATCAAACTCTTAAACTCTTGCCTCTTGGTTATTTTTATAGATCACTGGCTAACCAATCAGTAAGCAGGGTAGCTAAACATGCTGTTTATTTAGTGAAGCAGAAAGCGTTTAACATTCATGTTCATAACCGCTTTGCACCCCTTTGGGATTTGGATGAGATTTAACCCTGGGCGGAGAACTACGCTCCGTTCGCGGAGTTTGCGAATTTTCGGCAACTTCGCACTTCGTGACGAGCACGAAGCTGTTGACTACTTCGTAATCTACAGCGTACCGTAGTAGTTTTTCTTCCTCGCGCACTCAATCGCATTCTCGCGTGCGCGGTAATGACTTACCGTGGTTCTGCGTTCGCTTTCTCGCTTTTCTCTCCCGTTCGCATTCGCTACGATGTTTGGAATACAGCCGCACAATCCCACCCGACTGTGAGAATGCGATAACGTCATTCGGACGCCCGAACACGTCATTGGGACGCGCGATCTTCCTTGCAGCGCCATGTAGGTAAGATCGCACAGAATATCTCTCGAGCATGTTGAAACCTTCTCAAAAATGATCATTTTGCTCAGAAAAACCCCTCCGATTGTGATTTGGCTGTATTTTTTTGGGCAATGAGTCCTCTTTTTGTTTCTACTTTTTTTTCAAGAGAAAGGAAGTTCCCCTGAGTCTCCAACTTCCTCTTCCTGTCCACCAGGCTCCTCCCAGTGCTTTGTCCATGTGCTGTTCACTTTCATTTGGATTTGGAGCTTGAAGGATCACTCTTTGTGTATGTCTGCTGCATCATAGCATTTGATTGGATTTTTTGAGGAATTTTGGATTTGAACTTTTCTTTTACAAGTAAGTTTGAGAATTGGTGTACTGTAAATGTTTGTTTGGTTTGGGTTTTTTAACTACAGTTTTCTATGCTTCTCAATCTTTCTTAAAAATTATTATTGAGGGCGGCCTGTACTTTCATGAGGGGCCAAGTTGTATGTCTTTGAAATTTCGTCCAGTAGGCCTAGATGTACCCACGGGTCCAACCATGTTTCTTTGGTGTCTGTAAAACATCATGGATGGCATTGGATTTAATTGCAAACTCTGTTGTAGTGGAATTTCATTTTTATTTAGTAAAATTAGGTAACCCTAGTAGTTCATGTAGTTAGTGTAGGCCTGCTTGAGTTCATTTACTTTCTGTGGGTGGCTTGGCCAGGTGGTGGCGGCCATTTTGTGTTTTAAGCCACTGTGTTTTTGCCGTGGGCCTCTAAGCTTGTGGCCTACTCTGCCAGTAGGCCCAAGGCTACTACTAGAGTCATCATCTTGGGTGCATGAAAGTTGTTCAACTGTTATTGTGGTATTTAAGTTGTTGTAAGTGTAACATCATGTAGGTCATGGATGGCTTTGGATTGATTAGCAAAATGTGTGTTTGGTGTTGAATTGCAGGTTTTGGGTGTGTGTTGAATAATATGGCTATTTCTGTTCACTAGGTAACCCTAGAATTCAGCTCAAGTAGTTTTGGTAACTTTGCACAGTGTGACAACGCGACCTTACAGTTTTTGTCTTTTTCGCGTGCTCAATGTGCGTGCTCGGGCACGCGATGACGACGTTTTGTATAATTCGCGCTGCCGAACACGCCGATTTTGCAATCTCGCGAGCAATATGTCTTGAGTTGCATAAAACCTTCTCGAAAATGTTTATACTGTTCATTTTGCTAAAGAAACTCCTCAGGTTGCCATTTGGTTGTAGTTTTTGGAGCATGGACCACATACTGTTTCTGTTCTCTATGTACTTTGTTGTTTGAGGGTGGCCTGACCATGTGGGTGGCGGGGCGGCCATTTTGTGAAGCCGAGCATTGTCCTTTTGCTGTAGGCATGTATTGTCCGTCTTCTCTTTCTTTTTATGTTGTTGGGGATGGCCAGGCCATGTGGAGGCGGCCATTTTGTGTGACCTACCATTGTGCTTCAGTTTTGTCACAGACCTACAAACTTGATTTCTTCTGCCAGTAGGCCTAGAGTTCCAGAGGTAGTCAGCGCAGCGCGGGTGCTTGATGTAGTGGTTTCCGTTTTGTCTGTTGAATTTAACATCATTTAGGGCGCGGATGGCAATACATTGAATTCCCAAATGTGGTGTTTGGGGTGTAGTTAACTGTTTGGGTATGTGTAAAAAAACTGTAAATGCCTTTGTTGTTTGTGTTGTTGTTGTATAACTTTCAAACCTTTTAGCCATGGGGATTTTCTTTTTTGTGCATTAAGCTGTGATGTGTAACAGGCATCCTCCTTTTTCTGGCCATATAGGTATATAGGCCTGCTTGAGTTTATTTAAATTGTATGTACTTTCTTGTTGGTGGGCTGACCATGGGGCTGGTGCCCATTTCCATTTGGTGAAGCCATGCATTTTGCTTTTCCCATAGGCCTGCTTTGTCTGTTTCTTATTCCTTTCTTATTTTTTTGATTCCTTTTCTTATTTATTTTGTGATCGCCTGTCCATGTGGTGGTGGCCATTTTCTGGTGCTAGTAGCCACTGTGTTTTTGCCATAGGCCTCCAAGCTTTGGGCCTACTCTGCTAGTAGGCCCAAGGGTACCACTAGAGTCATCATCATGGGTGCATGAATGTTGTTCAACTGTTATTGTAGTATTTAAGTTGTAAGTGTAACATCATGTAGGACATGGATGGCTTTGGATTGATTAGCAAAATGTGTGTTTGGTGTTGAATCGCAGGTTTTGGGTGTGTGTTGAATAATATGGCTTTTTCTGCGTACTAGGTAACCCTAGAATTCCGCTTGCGTAGTTTTGGTAACTTTGCACAGTGTGAGAACGCGACCTTACAGTTTTTGTCTTCTTCGCGCCCTTAATGTGCATGCTCGGGCCCGCGATAATGGCGTTTTGTACAATTCGCGCTGCCGAACACGCCGATTTTGCAATCTCGCGAGCAATATGTCTCGAGTTGCATAAAACCTTCTCGAAAATGTTGATGCTGTTCATTTTGTTAAAGAAACTCCTCAGGTTGTCATTTGGTTGTAGTTTTTGGAGCATGGACGTTTTACTATTTCTGTCCTCTATGTACCTTGTTGTTTGAGGGTGGTCTGACCATGTGGGTGGCGGGGCAGCCATTTTGTGAAGCCAAGCATTGACCTTTTGCTATAGGCATGTATTGTCTGTCTTCTCTTTCTTTTCATGTTGTTGGGGAGGGCCAGGCCATTTGGGGGCGGCAATTTTTTGTGACCTTCCATCGTGCTTCAGTTTTGTCGCAGGCCTACAAACTAGTGATTTCTTCTGCCAGTAGGCCTAGAGTCCCAGAGGTAGTCAGCGCAGTGGGGGAGCTTGATGTAGCGGTTTCCATTTTGTCTGTTGAATTTAACATCATTTAGGACGCAGATGGCAATACATTAAATTCCCAAATTTGGTGTTTGGGGTGTGGTTAACTGTTTGGGTATGTGTAAAAAAACTGTAAATGCCTTTGTTGTTTGTGTTGTTGTTGTGTAACTTTCAAACCTTTTAGCCATGGGGATTTTCTTTTTTGTGCATTAAGCTGTGATGTGTAACATTTAACAACAAGGGGTGGTGATGGACAGAGTTTCTGAATTAAGCAGAATACTCTCACCCAGTCAAGAGATCAGGGCTAGATCCAACCCCGTTTTTTAGCTCACTGCACCATCCCAGCTCAGAACCTGGCTATATGCAAATTAGTCTGTTCCTGTCCCAGTGCATGATGGGAACAGGGCAAACCAAACTACCAAGCCAATTCTTACACTGGGAAGGAAACAAGCTTCCGGGGACAGGTTTCTGGCATTACAGCCGTCTTCGGCCCGGCTTGCTTGAATCCTGATGGTGCAATGAGCAAGGGACTCACATCTGAGTATACCCTTCCACGCTTATGGTGGACAAAATATTTAACAACAAGGGGTGGTGATGGACAGAGTTTCTGAACTAAGCACAATACTCTCACCCAGTCAAGAGATCAGGGCTAGATCCAACACCGTTTTTTAGCTCACTGCACCATCCCAGCTCAGAACCTGGCTATATGCAAATTAGTCTGTTCCTGTCCCAGTGCATGATGGGAACAGGGCAAACCAAACTACCAAGCCAATTCTTACACTGGGAAGGAAACAAGCTTCCGGTCCCCGGTAGCTTGTCTCCTTTCTGGTGAAGAATTGGCTTGGTAGTTTAGTCTGCCCTGTTCCCATGATGCACTGGGCCAGGGACAGACTGATTTGCATATAGCCGGGTTCTAAACTGGGATGGTGCAGTGAGATAAATAACGGTGATGGTTCAAGCCCTGATCTTTGGACTGGGTAAGAGTGGTCTGCTTAATTCAGACGCCCTGTTCATCACCACCTCCTTTTCTGAATCGTTTTTGGCCACTATAGGTGTGGCAGGGTATACGCAGACATGAGTCCCTTTCTCACTGCACCATCAGGATTCAGGCAAGCCGGGCCAAAGACGGCTGAAGTGCCAGAAACCGGTCCCCTGTAGCTTGTCTCCTTTCTGGTGAAGAATTGGCTTGGTAGTTTAGTCTGCCCTGTTCCCATGATGCACTGGGCCAGGGACAGACTGATTTGCATATAGCCGGGTTCTGAACTGGGATGGTGCAGTGAGATTAATAACGGTGATGGATCAAGCCCTGATCTTTTGACTAGGTAAGAGTGGTCTGCTTAATTCAGACGCTCTGTTCATCACCACCCCCTTTTCTGAATCGTTTTTGGCCACTATAGGTGTGGCAGGGTATACTCAGACATGAGTCCCTTTCTCACTGCACCGTCAGGATTCAGGCAAGCTGTGCTGTTCACTTTCATTTGGATTTGGAGCTGGAAGGATCACTCTTTGTGTATGTCTGCTGCATCATAGCATTTGATTGGATTTTTTGAGGAATTTTGGATTTGAACTTTTCTTTTACAAGTAAGTTTGAGAATTGGTGTACTGTAAATGTTTGTTTGGTTTGGGTTTTTTAACTACAGTTTTCTGTGCTTCTCAATCTTTCTTAAAAATTATTATTGAGGGCGGCCTGTACTTTCATGAGGGGCCAAGTTGTATGTCTTTGAAATTTCGTCCAGTAGGCCTAGACGTACCCACGGGTCCAACCATGTTTCTGTGGTGTCTGTAAAACATCATGGATGGCATTGGATTTAATTGCAAACTCTGTTGTAGTGGAATTTCATTTTTATTTAGTAAAATTAAGTAACCCTAGTAGTTCATGTAGTTAGTGTAGGCCTGCTTGAGTTCATTTACTTTCTGTGGGTGGCTTGGCCAGGTGGTGGCGGCCATTTTGTGTTTTAAGCCACTGTGTTTTTGCCGTGGGCCTCTAAGCTTGTGGCCTACTCTGCCAGTAGGCCCAAGGGTACTACTAGAGTCATCATCTTGGGTGCATGAAAGTTGTTCAACTGTTATTGTGGTATTTAAGTTGTTGTAAGTGTAACCTCTTGTAGGTCATGGATGGCTTTGGATTGATTAGCAAAATGTGTGTTTGGTGTTGAATTGCAGGTTTTGGGTGTGTGTTGGATAATATGGCTATTTCTGTTCACTAGGTAACCCTAGAATTCAGCTCAAGTAGTTTTGGTAACTTTGCACAGTGTGACAACGCGACCTTACAGTTTTTGTCTTTTTCGCGTGCTCAATGTGCGTGCTCGGGCATGCGATAACGACGTTTTGTATAATTCGCGCTGCCGAACACGCCGATTTTGCAATCTCGCGAGCAATATGTCTTGAGTTGCATAAAACCTTCTCAAAAATGTTTATACTGTTCATTTTGCTAAAGAAACTCCTCAGGTTGCCATTTGGTTGTAGTTTTTGGAGCATGGACCACATACTGTTTCTGTTCTCTATGTACTTTGTTGTTTGAGGGTGGCCTGACCATGTGGGTGGCGGGGCGGCCATTTTTTGAAGCCGAGCGTTGTCCTTTTGCTGTAGGCATGTATTGTCCGTCTTCTCTTTCTTTTTATGTTGTTGGGGATGGCCAGGCCATGTGCAGGCGGCCATTTTGTGTGACCTACCATTGTGCTTCAGTTTTGTCACAGGCCTACAAACTTGATTTCTTCTGCCAGTAGGCCTAGAGTTCCAGAGGTAGTCAGCGCAGCGCGGGTGCTTGATGTAGTGGTTTCCGTTTTGTCTGTTGAATTTAACATCATTTAGAGCGCGGATGGCAATACATTGAATTCCCAAATGTGGTGTTTGGGGTGTAGTTAAATGTTTGGGTATGTGTAAAAAAACTGTAAATGCCTTTGTTGTTTGTGTTGTTGTTGTATAACTTTCAAACCTTTTAGCCATGGGGATTTTCTTTTTTGTGCATTAAGCTGTGATGTGTAACAGGCATCCTCCTTTTTCTGGCCATATAGGTATATAGGCCTGCTTGAGTTTATTTAAATTGTATGTACTTTCTTGTTGGTGGGCTGACCATGGGGCTGGTGCCCATTTCCATTTGGTGAAGCCATGCATTTTGCTTTTCCCATAGGCCTGCTTTGTCTGTTTCTTATTCCTTTCTTATTTTTTTGATTCCTTTTCTTATTTTTTTTGTGATTGCCTGTCCATGTGGTGGTGGCCATTTTCTGGTGCTAGTAGCCACTGTGTTTTTGCCATAGGCCTCCAAGCTTTGGGCCTACTCTGCTAGTAGGCCCAAGGGTACCACTAGAGTCATCATCATGGGTGCATGAATGTTGTTCAACTGTTATTGTAGTGTTTAAGTTGTAAGTGTAACATCATGTAGGACATGGATGGCTTTGGATTGATTAGCAAAATGTGTGCTTGGTGTTGAATCGCAGGTTTTGGGTGTGTGTTGAATAATATGGCTTTTTCTGCGTACTAGGTAACCCTAGAATTCCGCTCGCGTAGTTTTGGTAACTTTGCACAGTGTGACAACGCGACCTTACAGTTTTTGTCTTCTTAGCGCCCTTAATGTGCGTGCTCGGGCCCGCGATAATGGTGTTTTGTACAATTCGCGCTGCCGAACACGCCGATTTTGCAATCTCGCGAGCAATATGTCTCGAGTTGCATAAAACCTTCTCGAAAATGTTGATGCTGTTCATTTTGTTAAAGAAACTCCTCAGGTTGTCATTTGGTTGTAGTTTTTGGAGCATGGACCACTTACTATTTCTGTCCTCTATGTACCTTGTTGTTTGAGGGTGGTCTGACCATGTGGGTGGCGGGGCGGCCATTTTGTGAAGCCAAGCATTGACCTTTTGCTATAGGCATGTATTGTCTGTCTTCTCTTTCTTTTCATGTTGTTGGGGAGGGCCAGGCCATTTGGGGGCGGCAATTTTTTGTGACCTTCCATCGTGCTTCAGTTTTGTCGCAGGCCTACAAACTAGTGATTTCTTCTGCCAGTAGGCCTAGAGTCCCAGAGGTAGTCAGCGCAGTGGGGGAGCTTGATGTAGCGGTTTCCATTTTGTCTGTTGAATTTAACATCATTTAGGACGCAGATGGCAATACATTAAATTCCCAAATTTGGTGTTTGGGGTGTGGTTAACTGTTTGGGTATGTGTAAAAAAACTGTAAATGCCTTTGTTGTTTGTGTTGTTGTTGTGTAACTTTCAAACCTTTTAGCCATGGGGGTTTTCTTTTTTGTGCATTAAGCTGTGATGTGTAACATTTAACAACAAGGGGTGGTGATGGACAGAGTTTCTGAATTAAGCAGAATACTCTCACCCAGTCAAGAGATCAGGGCTAGATCCAACACCGTTTTTTAGCTCACTGCACCATCCCAGCTCAGAACCTGGCTATATGCAAATTAGTCTGTTCCTGTCCCAGTGCATGATGGGAACAGGGCAAACCAAACTACCAAGCCAATTCTTACACTGGGAAGGAAACAAGCTTCCGGGGACAGGTTTCTGGCATTACAGCCGTCTTCGGCCCGGCTTGCTTGAATCCTGATGGTGCAATGAGCAAGGGACTCACATCTGAGTATACCCTTCCACGCTTATGGTGGACAAAATATTTAACAACAAGGGGTGGTGATGGACAGAGTTTCTGAACTAAGCACAATACTCTCACCCAGTCAAGAGATCAGGGCTAGATCCAACACCGTTTTTTAGCTCACTGCACCATCCCAGCTCAGAACCTGGCTATATGCAAATTAGTCTGTTCCTGTCCCAGTGCATGATGGGAACAGGGCAAACCAAACTACCAAGCCAATTCTTACACTGGGAAGGAAACAAGCTTCCGGTCCCCGGTAGCTTGTCTCCTTTCTGGTGAAGAATTGGCTTGGTAGTTTAGTCTGCCCTGTTCCCATGATGCACTGGGCCAGGGACAGACTGATTTGCATATAGCCGGGTTCTAAACTGGGATGGTGCAGTGAGATAAATAACGGTGATGGTTCAAGCCCTGATCTTTGGACTGGGTAAGAGTGGTCTGCCTAATTCAGACGCTCTGTTCATCACCACCTCCTTTTCTGAATCGTTTTTGGCCACTATAGGTGTGGCAGGGTATACGCAGACATGAGTCCCTTTCTCACTGCACCATCAGGATTCAGGCAAGCCGGGCCAAAGATGGCTGAAATGCCAGAAACCGGTCCCCGGTAGCTTGTCTCCTTTCTGGTGAAGAATTGGCTTGGTAGTTTAGTCTGCCCTGTTCCCATGATGCACTGGGCCAGGGACAGACTGATTTGCATAGAGCCGGGTTCTGAACTGGGATGGTGCAGTGAGATAAATAACGGTGATGGATCAAGCCCTGATCTTTTGACTGGGTAAGAGTGGTCTGCTTAATTCAGACGCTCTGTTTATCACCACCCCCTTTTCTGAATCGTTTTTGGCCACTATAGGTGTGGCAGGGTATACTCAGACATGAGTCCCTTTCTCACTGCACCGTCAGGATTCAGGCAAGCTGGGCCGAAGACGGCTGAAATGCCAGAATCCGGTTTGCGGTAGCTTGTCTCCTTTCTGGCGAAGAAATGGCTTGGTAGTTTAGTCTGCCCTGTTCCCATGATGCACTGGGCCAGGGACAGACTGATTTGCATATAGCCGGGTTCTTAACTGGGATGGTGCAGTGAGATAAATAACGGTGATGGATCAAGCCCTGATCTTTGGACTGGGTAAGAGTGGTCTGCTTAATTCAGACACTCTGTTCATCACCACCCCCTTTTCTGAATCGTGATGTGTAACAGGCATCCACCTTTTTATGTCCATATAAGTATATAGGCCTGCTTGAGTTTATTGTTTTCTGACCTTTACCCATGTACCTGTGATATGTGCCCATGTGGCTGGGAGCTGTGTTGGTAGTGTGCTGTTTTGTTTTCGACAAATTGGCCCGTCCTAAATTATGCACAAATTAAGGATAAACAAGTTCTACTTCCACTACATTTGCTTTTTAATTATTTGCTATTCTTACTCTTACTGAGTGTACTAATACTTCTAGTAGTAATTAAAATTGAAGCTAAAAAAATTCCACATTCGACTGATGTTATTCTGCCTTCTTTGCTTGTAGGTGCACAAAAGACTGAAGACTGAGAGGAGGTGTCCGTCATCATTCATCGCCTGTTCTACTGCCTGATGGAGGTCCTTCTGTACTATGTCACGTGTGGTGTGACTCACCTGACCAGACATAATTCCCAGCAACTTGTGCAACTGAGTGCTGCTGCTGACATCTGAAGAAGATGGGCCCAAAGAAAGCAGGTACCAGGTCCTCCAAGACCAAGAAAGCTGCTGAGAAGAAGAAAGAACAGAAGAAGGAAGTGACACTTAAGTCTGGTGTTGACCCGAAAACCTTTTTTTGGGAAAAAAAGTACGCCTGCAGCAGCGGTGACTGGGGCCCAAGCTGGGGCCAGCAACTCCACATCAGTGGGCCCAACCACCAGCCCAGGCCCAAGCAGATGAGTGGGGAAGAGGTAGCCAGCCTAATGGTGGAAAGCAGTGATACTGAGCCTGACTTAAACTTAGCGCTATCTCAAAGTAGTACACAATCCATGCAAGAGGGAACACAGCAGAAAAGTGGTGAATAACAACCACCGCCCGCAATAGTAGATGTTCCAAAACAGCATCCACAACCACCGCCCACAATAGTAGATGTTCACCCTGAGCCACCGCTCGCAATAGTAGATGCTCAACGAAAAGAACAACCACAACCACCGCCTGCAATAGTAGTTGTTCCACAACCACCGCCCTCAATAGTAGATATTCCTCGAAAACAACAACCACAACCACCCCCTGCAATAGTTGTTGCTCAACTGCCATCACCAGCAATAGTAGTTGTTGTTCCTTCCAAAGTCGGGGCAGTTCAGGAAATTGAGCCTGATGCAGAGCAAGAAGAAGAGGAAGCACCTGATGCAGGACATCTATTGTTTTCCAAATTCCCACCAAGGAAAAGCAGGGTTAGTCCATCGAGTTCTTCGCCAAGCATCCCTTCTGATGATCTTGATCTCAATTGGAGCCACAACGATCTGAGCATGTAAAAAAATGTAAATCTATACTTGTATAGCGCTCTACGAATACCGCTGTGGAACCCATCCTGGCTTTCCCTGTGAGGCGTCCACTCCTGGGCACTCCCAAGGTGGAGGCCAGGCATCCTTAGCGTTGTGGGGGCCATTGTGGAGATTAAGCAAGCAATTGCGCAGAGTTGCAGAGTGGGACTCCATGATTGGAATAGGCACCGAGGCGAGAATTATCAGGTCCGTGTAATTTTGAGCCCAAGACCCACCGAGGCGGGGAATTGAACTCTGGTCCCGGACTAGACCTCTTCATCAGGGTCTGCCGCTCTAATCATTGAGCCACACTTCTCCACTCTCTTCTCCAGCAAGCATGAGAGGGAGAGACATCCCAAGAAGACCAGGCTAGGGAAAAGGAAAGTTCCAGGAAGCCTTACACTTATGGAGTGCGATGTTGAACAGCCGGATAATGATGGTAATGACGAGTCAGACCCAGTCATCACAAGCATTACTCCAGGGCCTGAGAACATGGAGACCATTATTAAAACCCTAGCGAGAATGGCTGCCACTAGTAGGGATGTACAGTGAGAAAGAACAGGAGTAGGACCCATAAACCACGTAGGGATTGGGTGTAGAATGTACAGAAAAAACAATGACCCAACAGGTAGCAATCTTAAGGCAGTTTAAACATGCATGCAAACAGCATTACATTGGAAGGAAACAAGGAGACTAAAGTGATTGGTATATGTCTTGTAGTAGGGATGTAGCACGCATACCTCCAACACAGGCCACACCAAAAGCAAAACTACCTCCAGCTTCCATTTTTACATTTGCACAGGGCCGGCAGCGTCCTACATCCAGCACAAGTTCCACCTCAGCAGAAGTAGGTTGTGGTACTACTGCACAGCCACATAGTGAATTTCAACACACAATCTCCAGTTCATCCAGCATTGGAAGTGGCACCTCTAGCAGGAGACAAAAGTTAAGCTCCCCAGTGTGGGACTTCTTTACAGTTAGCGCAAATGAGGACAACATTGCTATATGATCCATTTGTCATTCCTCTGTTAGTCGTGGTAAGCTTGGTACAAACTATGGTACCGGAGGCCAAATGACCCATTTGAAAAAACACCACGCAATCCAGTGGGAGGACCACCTACATAGCATGAAAGCAGGAACCATTAATGTTGGTGGGGAAGTAGTAAAAGGTCAACTCACGGTCAAACAGGAAGAAGAGGGAAACATTGTATCTGGTAGTGGTACACAAAGTACCCCTGTCCCCAGCACTGCAGTGGTAGAGACCACATCCTCCGCATCAGCAACATCTTTGTTTGCTATGGAGAAATCGCATACTGCTGCAAACATTTTGGCTGAGTTTAACAGCAAGGTCTTTGAATGGCTGTGACAAACAGGCCTTAACATTAGTTTTGTTGCCACCGACAATGGCCGTAATGTAGTTAAGGCCATGGAAGATGGTCGCTATTTCTGTGTTCCGTGTTTGGCACACGGCATTAACATTGTTGTTCAGGACTTTCTGAAAAATGAAAGCAAAGTCAGCAACTTAATGACCATTTGCAGAAGAATCTGCTTGCATTTCAACCATTCTTTTAAAGCCCGGAAGCAGCTACGGGTCATTCAATATGACTATAAAATGCCAGTCAAAGCACTCATCCAGGAGGTCCCAACACATTGGAACTCTACTTATTACATGCTTGATCGGCTTTTTGAGCAGTACATACCACATAATGCTTATGTCATGACAAGAAGATCAGGGGATTCAACTTTTAAAGCCATGATCGTTGAGATGTGGCAATGGGACCTCATTAAATGCCTGACAGAGATGCTACTTCCTTTTGAGGTCTTCACACGTGCAGTCAGCAGGGAGGACTGTACTATGGGCCAAGCTATCCCATTGTTGTACATGCTAGAGCAAGAGCTGAAGGAGGTGTCTGAAACATATGAAGGTGTTGTAGGAAAACTTGAAGCATGTTATTTGGCGAAGGCCTTAGCCGGCCGCTTATCTGAGAATACAAGGATTCAAAATAAGATTGTGTCACATCAACATTACATTACTGCCACAATTTTAGATCCACTGTATAAAATATTTGTGAACAGTAATGCAGTAATTCCTTTTTCAGAAGGGGATGTTGCCAAGTACAAAACTGTAATAGCTGAGGAAGCCACTGATTTAGCGCTTAGCTGTGCTACACGTTTTTCCCGCTTAAATTGGCTATACTTAGAAACGCCATTTTGTACGTTATGGCGGCCATCTTAGATCATAAGCGGCCTCGTGGCTAGCGTGCCCTTTAGTCCGTTGTCCGTGCCACTGACCATTCGAGTTTGCCCAGCAACAGGCTATTTTTAGTACTGGTCAAGCCTGTACATGCGCAGTCCCCGCTGACCAGTCACCCCTCAGGAATGTGCCGCCAAAACTGACCAGCGGGGTTGTGACCCTCCAATGAGCTGGCTGTGTTCCAAAAGATGACCATATATGTACATAACGCTCTGTAACTTTGTGCCGCCTATCTTTTTATTACCTACAAATTGTATAAAAGAACGGGTCACACCGGTGTTCGTGTGATACTTCTTGCATTACCGAAGGGTGCTGTAGGAATGTACCACCACCCCATGGGGTCTTAATAAACTTGTTCTTTGAATTTTTCAGTTTCCGTGCCAACAGTTCTTGAATGTAAGTGGGTTATCTTCGGAGCATGTTACCCTTGGGAACCCGATACTACACCAGTGCCAGCCCAGGACAGTGCAAGTACTACTGAGCATCCTTCAGAGTCAAGTTCCTCTTCACAGCATGAGAGCAGTGCGTTTGCTTCCCAGCAGTGACCAACACTACCTATAAAAACAACAGCACCAACAGGATCTGATTCATCAGACACAACCAAACTAATAGCTGCTTGGTTTCTACAGAAAGGGATGGGTAAGTCTGTTGCTGTCACAAAGCAAAAAGAGGACTAGAAAACCGTAGCACCGGTGAACATTGAGCGGATGGTCCAGGTCTACCTGGATGACACACCAGAGGTGTTCATAGAGCAAAGCCCATTGGTGTATTGGTATAAGAAAAGAAGTGACTGGCCAGTGCTCAGCAGGCTGGCGATAAAGTGTCTGGCTTGCCCTGTTTCCAGTGTCTCTTCTGAGTGTGTTTTCAGTGCTGCTGGTGCCATTGTAACTGTGAAAAGGACCAGTCTCTCACCCAAAAGCGTGGAGAGGTTAACCATGATCAAAATAAATCAGCACTTCATACCACCAGACTACAAAATACGTGAATTACAGCCGGAAGAGGAGAGCGAGTCGGAAGACATAACTACTGGGTTACATGACCTACTTCTGTAAGAAGAACCACCAGGGTTTGAGGACAAGCTCCACTTCCCTTACAACTAGGCTATTAAATTGTTGCATTCTCCCTTCCTTTATTTGTGTGTATATGTCTTTCTGGTTCAAACTTCAAAATCAACATCATCCTTTCTTGTACTTTTTTAATTACCTATTGGAATTGCACATCTGTGCATTTAACTGTGCACTCCACTCCTCACAGTCCTGCTCCATCTTCCTGACTCACCCTAAATACATGTCCATCTTGCACTACATTGGATGGAGATGGAGAATAGTACAATAATGTAGCATCTAACAGTCCCTCCATAACAAGTGAAACGTACGTGACTATAGCCATCTTCTGTTTTGTTTCCAATATGAAACGCATCCCTGTCTTCAGGCTACCACCTCTGTCTGCACTGGCATACACAACTCTTCAATGTCAGAACTTGAGCAGCGCTCCAAAATTAAAGTAAGCTCGTCATCACTTTCAGAAGGCTCTGCTGCATCTGTGATTTGACAGTCACAAAGAAGAGAAAGACAGGTATATGAAATGAATGATGCCATACATTGCATTGGATGCTTGCTGACTCAGAGCAAATGTGCATGAAGTAGAAGTATACTAGTAGTTTAATATAATATAACAAGGTACTTGTGTCTCAAGTGATGGTCATTGTTTCCATGTTGTTTAATAATATGTATGCAATTGTACTCCTACTACTACAGGTGCAGTCTGGACTTAATCGTAGTCACTCACTACAGACTGAGTTGCTGTTGGTGGTCTGTTGGACAATACGTACACGTGCCACACCGGATGATGATGACCACCATACCATCTTTATACGCTGTCAGTCAGTTTGATCTGTGATGATTGATGGAATACGTTCACGAAGTGGAATACAAGGTAAACACAATCAATCAACAAGAACCACAGCAGACCTAGGCTACATGTGTGTGCAGTGGTGGAATAGAATAGTGGTATGATTGACTGACAATGGCACATTGATGTAATCACTTGATTTGGCAATTGCTAGGTTCCTCTAAATGCCTTTTGTCTGGAACTGAGAAAAAATTTAGGTAAATGGAGTTTGGGACACAGACTCACGTCTTGTGGTGTGGTCCTGTAACTGTTCTGTGCTGGCTCCTATCTTGTTGTTCTTTTCGATGACTGCTGTGCAACTAGAAGAGTAGAGTTAATCAATGTATCCAAGCCGCCTCAGTCTGAAAATCTTCTCGCTCATGAGTCTTGTGACTGTCTTTTCTTTTTTCCACTACAACTAATAGATTTTTTTAAATGTTTTCATTCAGTTAACTTATTTTGGAATACCCCATTTCTTTTTTCATGAACACTTACAGGCCGGCCTTTCACCAATCCTCCTCATCATCCAGCCAGAGGCGCCCAAGAATGATATTCAGTCACAGTGTCCATGGAAGGGAGGACAAAGATGAATGACGAGATACAACTACACATTTGGACCTGAATAATATATTAACTTTAGTATCATTTTCGTAATTTTTTTGGATTCCTTTTTCCTCTTCATTTATTTTACGCTTGTGTTTGGTAATTGACTGTTCACTTAAACTATTGCTTACTTTTTTATGCTAGCTTTCAGCCCGCTACAGCAGGTATTACAGTTTCTCAGAGGGCATACAGCCTAGGCAAAAGTCATATTCATATCATATATAAGAAATACTTCCTTTGAATTGTGTAGTAGTAGTTAAGTACCACTTTTTAGTAACCATAAAGTTATAACTTATCTTCATCATGCATGCATTTCGTTTTTCTGAACTTTAGATTTATTGGGTAGTAGTGGATCATCATCAATCATCGTCTTCATTGTTTTGCTTTTGTTGTCTCCATGCGTACTGTTTTTCTTTGTCAAACCTTTCCCCAACCCCCCATTCCCATCCATTCATCAAACCCTAACCCTCTTCCCCCGGGCTGTGTGGTTTTATATTGAGGTGCGATGTTACTACATTAAATCTACACCAACAATTGATCACACACTTGCTGGGGCAGATGTGGTAAAAGCAACACTAATGAAATCAAATGTCAACGAGGCAGGGCGAGGATCTTCTTCTGCTTGCCCACCCAAGCTCACTTTATGTACTAGTGTACAAGGCAATTAATTTCCCAAAGTGGCCCAACGAATAAATCTAAATAATTGCTGGCATTGTTTGAATTTAATTTTAGAGCATTTAAGTTTATGAATTGGATTGTGTTTTACAGACTCCAACACAATTACAGTTATCTTCTTGTACTTGGCAGTCCCCGACACCGTTGATTTCTTTGAGTTCGTTCAGCAGTTGCAATATTGTTTGCATTTTTTTGTCAGTCTTATGTACTGTATTTTTCTACTTCTCCCACATTCTCTCTCAGGCAAATGACTGTCTCTTTGTTTTTGTTTGCCAATGCTAGTGCCAGTGTCTAGTCTACTACTACCATCACACAACCACGGCACATTCTCCGTTGTCTTGGGAAACCATGCAGCCCTTGCGGTGCCAAACTTAATCATCATCAATCACAGGTAATAAGAAAAGTTTGCTGGGAGGTATAATGGAGGAGAGGCTGGTAGTACTAATAGGACAAATATAACTGAGTGAGGAGTACCGCAGCTATCTGTTTGCATGTTACACATGTGGTCAATTAATAAAGTATTTCAATCAAACACTGGTCGTGCCCTCACAGCCGGTCGCTCCTCCCCACTGCTCTGCCGCCTGCCTGCTTGCCGCTGCCTGACTACCGCTGTGTGTGGTGAGTAAAGTCACTGCCTTCTGCCTGCAGCCTGCCTGCCTGCCTCGCGGGAACCACCGGATGCTCTCTGCTTGCCGCCGCTGCCCCTCACCCGCTGACCACCGCCGCTGACCCGGTCACTTGACCCCCGTTCTCCCGCCGCCGCCCCAGTCTCCTCCTACGCCTCCAGTCCCGCCTCCCCTCCATGCCCATTGGCCACCCCGCCTGACCCTCCCTCCCGGCTCCTTATTTAAAGGGACCGTGGCGGACTGGTCAGTGTGACCCCCTGTGCCCCCACAGCCGGTCGCTCCTCCCCACTGCTCTGCCGCCTGCCTGCTTGCCGCTGCCTGCCTACCGCTGTGTGTGGTGAGTAAAGTCGCTGCCTTCTGCCTGCAGCCTGCCTGCCTGCCTCGCGGGAACCACCGGACGCTCTCTGCTTGCCGCCGCTGCCCCTCACCCACTGACCGCCGCCGCTGACCCGGTCACTTGACCCCCGTTCTCCCGCCACCGCCCCAGTCTCCTCCTACGCCTCCAGTCCTGCCTCCCCTCCCTGCCCATTGGCCACCCCGCCTGACCCTCCCTCCCGGCTCCTTATTTATGACGCCCCCTCAGCGACCGTGCAGCGGACGCGCGCAGCGGGAGCGCCGTTTGAGCGCCGAAGGTGCGCCAAAGGTAAGCCAGTCTGCGCCCGTCCGCGCCTGGACCGCGCCCTGCGCCAGACCCCCTAGCCCCCGCGCCCGCCAGCCCCCCCGCAGGACCTACAACTTCACCACACTCATCGCACTCAACACCGCCCGAGCCCCCGGATGCTACCAAGCATCCCCGCGACACACCCATGGACCCTTCGTCTGCCGAGCCTGCAACTTCTCCTGCCACCGAACCTGCACCGCACCTGCCAAGACTGGAAGCAACAACCACCTCAAGTGCATCATGCTCAACACCCGCTCCATCCACCGCCACGACGTGGAACTCTGGAACCTCCTCGACACCGCATCCCCAGACGTCGCCTTCCTCACGGAAACCTGGATGAACGCCTCCTCAGCCCCCGACATCGCCATAGCCATCCCGGACGGCTACAAGATCATCAGGAGGGACCGCATCAACCAGATCGGAGGAGGCATCGCCATCGTACACAAGAGCACCATTCACATCTCGACTGACTCCAGCATCACATTCAGCGCCGCCGAATACCTCCACTTCCAGATCCACACCGACCCCAAGATGACCCTCAGAGGCACCCTCATCTACAGACCCCCGGGACCGCGTTCACAGTTCTGCGATGACATCACGGACTTCATCAGCCCACACGCCCTCCCCTCCACCGACTACATCCTCCTCGGGGACATCAACTTCCACCTGGAGAACAACAACGACCGCAACACCACCACCCTGCTGGACAACCTCGCCAACCTCGGACTTAAGCAGCTGGTCAACACCCCCACCCACTACGCCGGCCACACGCTCGATCCTATCTTCTCTTCCAGCAAGCACGTCTCCTTCAGTCACTCCACCGTACTCAACTGGACAGACCACAGCTGCGTCCATTTCAGCTTCGCTAAGAACACGGTCCACCACCACCCGGAGCAGGCTCCCCACAGGAACTGGAGCAAGATCACCGCCGACCAGCTCGCCACCTCCCTCAGCCAGAACCCACCCGTCAGAACAGCGGACCCTAACACAGCAGCCTGCAACCTCACGCAGTGGTTGACCACAAGTGCTGACGACCTCGCCCCACTGAAGGACCCACTCACCAGACCCAGAAGCAAGAAGGCTCCGTGGTTCACAGACGAACTCAAGGACTCCAAGAAGGCCTGCCGCACCCTCGAGAAGACCTGGCTCCTCAACAAGACCACCGACAACATGACCGCCCTTAAACTCGCCTCCTGCAGACATCACCCGCTCATCCGCACCACAAAGAAGAAATCTCTGAAGGAACGACTGGACAAGAACGCCCATGACAGCGAGGAGCTCTTCAACATCGTCAAGGAATTCTCCAACCCCAGCACGACAAGCATGATGAACACCATCCACTCCGGATCGCCGACCGACCCGTGCCCCCACCACATCTTCAACAAAGCGGCCCCCACCATCGCACCCCATCTCCGAGACATCATCAATGCCTCCTTCAACACAGCCACCTTCCCTGAGAGCTGGAAGCACGCCGAGCTCAGCGCACTACTGAAGAAACCAACAGCGGACCCGACCGACATCAAGAACTTCCGCCCCATCTTGCTCCTCCCCTTCCCGGCCAAAGTCATCGAAAAGGTCGTCAACAAGCAACTGGCCGCCTTCCTTGAGACGAACGGATCCCTCGACCCATCGCAGTCCGGATTCAGAGCCAATCACAGCACAGAGACCGCCCTCATCGCAGCCACTGACGACATCCGATCCCTGCTCGACAACGGTGAAACAGCGGCACTCATCCTCCTAGACCTCTCCGCTGCATTCGATACTGTTTGCCACCGCACCCTAGTCCAACGACTCAAGGACACCGGCATCCAGGGGAAGGCCCTGGACTGGATCACCTCATTCCTCTCCGGAAGAACACAAAGAGTACGCCTCCCGCCGTTCCGCTCAGAGGCCACCGAAGTCATCTGCGGCGTCCCGCAAGGATCTTCGCTCAGCCCCACTCTCTTCAACATCTACATGAAACCACTAGCTGCCATCGCCCGCAACCACAACCTGAACATCATTTCCTACGCCGATGACACCCAGCTGATCCTCTCCCTCACCAAAGACCCCGACACCGCCAAAGTGAACCTTCACGAAGGGATGAAACACGTCGCCAAATGGATGAACAGCAGCCGCCTAAAGCTGAACACGGACAAGACAGAAGTCCTCATCCTGGGAACATCCCTCTCCGCATGGGACGACTCCTGGTGGCCCCCAGCCCTAGGCACCGCACCCAAGCCAACAGACCACGCACGCAACTTGGGCATCATCCTGGACTCCTCCCTATTGATGACCAGGCAAGTCAACGCCGTCTCCCCATCCTGCTTCCACACACTCCGCATGCTCCACAAGATCTTCCAATGGATTCCCACCGAGACAAGGAAGACGGTCACCCAGGCCCTCATCACCAGCAGACTGGACTATGGAAACACCCTCTATGCCGGAACAACAGCCAAGCTTCAGAAGAGACTCCAGCGCATCCAGAATGCCTCCGCCCGACTCATCCTGGACGTCCCCCGACGCAGCCACATCTCAAGCCACCTGAGAGACCTACACTGGCTCCCTGTCAACAAGAGGATCACGTTCAGACTCCTCACCCACGCACACAAATCCCTCCACGACCTCGGCCCTAGGTACCTCAACGACCACCTGACCTTCTACATGCCCACCCGCCAGCTGCGATCGGCGAACCTCGCCCTCGCCGTCGTGCCTCGCATCCAGAGAGCCACCGCTGGAGGAAGATCCTTCTCCTACCTAGCGGCTAAGACATGGAACTCCCTGCCCGCCCACCTGCGACTGACCCAGGACCACCTCGCCTTCAGGAAACAGCTCAAGACCTGGCTGTTTGAGCAGTAGCAGACCCCCCTCCCCACGCACCTTGAGACCCTTCCGGGTGAGTAGTGCGCGCTATAAATGCCATGATTGATTGATTGATTGCCCTGCATCTAGAGCAAACCTTGTGACGTACAACAGTAACCCCACCATAAAACAACATCATATGTGTAAGTTGAAAATAAATAAAATGTATTCATGTAAAAAAATATCCTCCTAGTCCTATCCCACCCCTAACCCCACCCTAACCCCAACCAATGTCCAAGTCCAAAGAATATCCCACAAAAATAACCCCAACACCCAATTCCCACCCACCAACAAAAGTATTAAAAAAGGGGCAAATCAACAGGGTCCATTACAATTGGCGGGCTTTGAGGCATTTGTCCACTATTATCTTGACGCGCTCCTCTAATTGGTCCTCCAGCTTGGCCACCCGGAGGAGAAGTTGTTGCCGAAATGCACGGCACCTACATTTGCATCCATGCTGTGAGGGGGTGGCAGATGTTAAATGCCGGGGGTGAGCGGCTGCCTGGCCACTGCGCCGTACTTCTGCAGGTGGGGCCTTGCTGGGGCCAGATGCATTGGAAGAGGCCGCTGCTGCTGCCGCCGCCTCTTCTTCCTCCTCCTCGGCCTCAGCCATCAGCCGGCGGTACTCCTCCACAATGGCCTGCAGTTTCCTTTGCCGGGCCCTGGCTGCCAACTCCTTCTTTGATGGCTTTTGGGAAGGAGTATGAGTATCTATAAAACAAGAAACAGAATTGTAACTGAAACTCTTCAAAATTAATTCAACAGTACATTGTGGCACAGTAGCACTACCAAGGGCAGTACATACAATTGGTGTCAACTTTTAGTATCTATCTAATCTATCCTCCTGCTTCCCCTGCCTGTAGCATTTGTTGACGTTTTTCCGGCATTATACTTGCCCTAGTACTATGGGTGGACTTGAGTACACAGAAGAACAGCAGTCTTTTTTTGTATCTCCTTTTATATTTTCAAAGTAAGACTCTGCTTCCAGTGACTGTCTCCACCTATGATGAATACAATACATTTAGGGGGCATCCACCCATTAAAAGTAAATGTGTATCATTCTTTATTATCGTCTTAGATGGTTTCACTTTTACCAGCAACCACCCATGCGTCCACTCCTTCCTTGCCTTGGGTTTCATTGACACAAACTCCGCTCATGATTCTTGCTATCCACTATATCCATGCACCCATATTGTTTTGCCCAACCAGGCCTGCATTTTCTTTCACCTTCCAGTTCTACCCATCCTTCAACAACCCATGCATCGGATTCATATCAGCCACGTGCATGAACCTTCCAAAGTATCCTTCTATGGTAGTCTTATTATTACATCTCTTTAGTCCTTTCTCCTTCCACCCTAGTTCACTTCTTTCCCATTTTGTTCAACACATCCCTCAAGGTCATCTGATCTGACTTTTAGTCTTCTCCATAACTTTCACAGCTGAGTTGGAGTCTGATAGAAGAGGCCTTTTTTACTCAACTCACACTGGTAATGCTGCAAAGGGTGTCTTCTTCAACCATTGTATATTGTCGAGTACTTCAAATTCATACTTTCTTAATAGGTTTCATAGCACAGTGAGGGAAATGTTCCCCTTCCACCTAGTAATGCAAATAAGTAATGAATATAACTTACCACCGCTGAGGTTTCCTCCCCCACTGATGCTCCAGCAGGTGCCGCAGCCACTGTCCCCTCCTGGATGGCAATCGCATCGCCGCTTGCCCCGTCTGCACAGGCGGTTGGTAGTGATCGTGCACCTATAAAAGCAAGTTCTCCTTTTTAGATGCCTGCACACCTCCCCCTATTTTACTAGTTGTACTTTTTTCACCAGGAAGGAAGATTGAAAAAACAGTTACGTACAACATAAATCATTGTAACTAGTCCAAATTGCATCCAACTGTATAGCAGTCACATTAGACAGAGTTTAGTTTTAATTTATTAGATGGTCCCTAGGGTCATCTAATCTCTACTCCTGCTCTAGTCTTTGGAAAGTTAGCCTGAGCCATATAACCATTTTAGATCCGGGTCTACTGCTTTGCCCATGTTACCTTGCAGCTTGTTGCACAGTAAGAAAGACACCTTTGAGGCCACATGAGTGTTTCATACAACTAAAGAGGTTGACAAACCAGTATTGTTAGTCCCTTTTGCTTATCAATATTGTTGCACTTTTTGCCATGACTGCTAAAAACTGGCATAGTTGTATTCACTGTCTAACGTGCAACATTTTTCTCATAGGCAGATGAGAAGATTGCCTTCTACGAAACAGAGATTTGCAGAGCTTTGGAAAGATGCATGTGTAACTAGTATACGTTCAACGGTGAGGGGTCTCCCACAATTCACACATTACTCTATCGTGCACTAGATGTACAAAATGTATAGTATTTCATTTTCTTCATTTTGCATGGTGGAGCAGGATGTTTTTCATGGAGATACTTACAAGGTACAACAATACAAAGCTTGTTATTAAAAAAATAAAGTTTTTGAACTTGCACATAGACTCTGTGGTATATTTTGAGTGTCTGGGGTGTTGTGGACTGAAACGACTGAGTGAGCGAAAGGGTGTTCTTTTGTTCTGGGTTGTGTAATAAAATCATTGGGTTTAAATATATCTAACTATCTTTGTGTGGGGGTCGGGAGGGGGACAAATGACTATGACTGAGACACTTAGGTAGGTAGACAGTTATTGGATTGTGGGTTCTTATGACTGAGTTCTGTGACTAGGGTGTAAGGTGTAAGTAAGGTCCAACCTCCCTATCACCAACATCAACATCCTATTTTCTTGTGCATAGTTCTGTATGTGCATGTGCAGAGAATAATAACTACAACAGTAGTAGTAGTATACTAACCAAACAAAAATCAGTAGGCAAACATCTGGTTGCACATTTTGTTGGTGGGAATTGACAAAGACTAGAGATTACAGAGGACAACGCAAAAGACAGGAGTGGACCCAGTGGCTACAGCTATTCCATCACAGCTTTATTCAAAAGAATACCTTAACTAAACAGTGGCCAACAGGGCAAGCTTAGCTACACACAGTCTAATAGTAGTAGCACAGAGAGTCATAGGGCAGAGGCAGTTTGAAGGAACTGAAAGTCAGGGATGGCATTGGATACCCAAAATTTGAAAAACAAATTGAAGACCAAGAAAAGCTAACATTGAATTAGGAAGGAGGCTTAATAGGTTGGAAAAAATAAGGTGCATTAAAAAGTTAGGGAAATATAATTGTTAATAATATAAGCACTGTAGGACTTACTGGGGCCAGTAGCAGGATGCTCGGTAGAGGAGCGCTCCTCTTGTGGTTGTTCGCCAACTCGGACCCCATCTTCTTGCCCCTGGGTGGTGCTGATCATGTAAGAAATAATAAAGAAAGAGAAAGATGAAGTGCTGTGAAACAAAGACATCATTCAAAAATCCTCTCAAACATTTTAGGAAACAACAATTCCAATAAAATTGACTTCGAAGTATAAATGACTACTGGCTTGCAGGATTCACAGACCGTCTACTTATAGAACACTAATCAAATGTTCCATAAACATTCCGATTGCAGAATATACTAACGAAGCCATTACCACCTGACCTACACCACCTATTCCAGAATCCAATTGTTCAGTAAGTCGGCATTTCCATTTTATTTTTGCCCGCAAACATGCATAGATTAGATGGAGGACAAATGCATAAATTTGTGCATACACGGAATTGTTGGTTGCTTGCGTCATATGAACTTCTACTGACTGACGTGAGCATGCTATTGCTGCTAAGCCTACCACTAAGTAAACAAACTTCAAACCGGTTCTATGGAGGGGTGGTATAAATAAGAACTAAGCATTCAGTGATAGAGGAGATGTCAAGCAGACCGTTAAAAAAATATGAACTAATACTATCCATCCACCACTATTTCACTAAAGGACAATGTAAGGACTAGACTCTAGCAATAGCATCAACTAACTTCAGTTCTCTAAAAACTCTAACATCAATAATCACAAGCCCAAGCTAGCGCAAAGTTACAAACCAGTAAGAGAAGTGGCGAGCAGCACCTGTGTCATACAATAACAGAAGATTTTGAGACGGAATTGATCTGCATATTAAGCGCACCAGTAATCGTGTTACTTATTCGTCCAAGAATTATACACAATACTTATACTACTATATTATATATTAAATTATTAATATTACTAGCTACTCACCAAGCCCCACGACCTTGACACCTAGCAGCTACAACAGGACCTGCTCCCTGTCCAGAATGTCTGCCCACCGGTGGGCCAGCTGCTGGTGGGTGCGCCGGATATCCGAGCGACGGTAGACTGCCCGGCGCACCTTTGCCCACCGGCGGTGACGCTCCTCTGGGAGGTAACCGGAGCCTGGCCTGCGGCCTGCTACCAAGGTCAAGGGGAGGTGGCGCTGGATGAAAAAAACCAGGGCGGCCACCTCCGCCTCCCCGAAAAGATTCCGGGCCTGCACCCCTGCAGGTCGCATTCTGCCGCAAGGCAGCCGGCTCTTGGGCACAGGCGCCTTGCCCTTCGAGCCGGTTCTGATGCTCCCCTTTGCCATGGTTCTGGGGTGGAGGTAAAGGTGGAAAAGAAAAGTTAGAACAAAAGGAAAAAAAGTTAGGGGGAAGAAGTAGGAGCTTAAATAAAGAAGTAACATAAAACAATAGAAAAATTAAAAAAAGGTGAAAAAGTAGAAATAAAATGCAAAATATAAACTTAGGGACAGAGAGAGATAGATGATAAGTAAAAAAAGTAGGAAAAACTGTAAAAATAGGTAAAGTTTGCAAAGATAAAAGGTGGATAGAAAACTAGGCCCAGAACCATAGTAGAGAGTGTGAAAAACAAGATGGCCGCGCCCATCGCGACCACGTGGGTAAGTTTGCGTGTGATTTCACGCGAACGCGCACTTTGTCAGCGTGAACAAGTAGTTGTGTTCCCGAACAAGACGTGCACCACGCGAACACGTTATATGCGACCCGGAAGAGGAAATAGGGGACGCAAGCGGGCGGGACAATGGAAAAAACAAGATGGCCGCGCCCATAGCCCACCACATGGGTAAGGTCGCAAGCTACAATCCCCCGAACACGCAGACAGCGCCCCGAACATGCACAATGCGCTCTCGAGCAAGAAAAACGGCTTGCGAACGGGTCCAGCAAGCTACTACGCACACTAGCGAAGCTACGCGAAGCTCGCGTAGTGCAAGAACGTCTTTGCGTACCTTCGCGTAGCAAGACTACGCGTCCTACGCCCAGGGGTCGTATTGATTAACTTGGAGTTGGGCAGGCAATGAGAGATTCCACTCTTCAGGAAACCAGCCAAGGCAGCTAGCAGTTGGTCTTAGCTGTGGGGGGGGGAACTCATACAGTATATCCCTCCTACCCATCCCCCATTTCAAATGAGGGTTTAGATCCTGTTGAGGGGAACTCTGCAGGCAACTCTCCTGTTACCAGCCAGGTGAAGATCCTTTACTGGGATATTTCTGGTTTAGAGAACAAGGTTGAGAGTAAAAACTGGGCCACCTTTATTCAAAATTATGACATCATATTTTTTCAAGAGACTTGGGCTAAGGATGTTATTAGTTTGGAGGGGTTTGTTGCCCATATGGTTCCCGCTATCCACAAGCCCTCTGGCATGGCATGTGGGGGTCTGTTGGCATATTTTCTTGTTACCCTGGAAGGTAAAATTAGTGTGATGTGTACTGCCAGCTCTACAGCTCAATCTGTCTTATCTAATTGATCTAATGGCATAAGCATTGTTTGTATTAATTGTTCTAATGCATGTCTTAGTTCTGATTCCTGCCCCCATATTAAAAGATTACTAGATTCTATTTTGGACCTTGACATTGAACTTACTCAGCTGCGCTCCAGGTTCTAAATTGTGGGAGGGGGCTATTTTATTATTAAATTGGGATCTATACAGCACAAATATGTCTTATCTATTTTTGAATGGGTTAACCCTGTAGTGCAATACAACACATGGATCAGAGAAACAATGCTTATCAGACTCAATGAACATACTTGATATTATCAATGTTTTTGAAGCATTTGATCCCTCATACTCAACAAAGGCTATATATGTAGGGGGGACTTTGGCTCAAATATTGACTATATCTTTGTCTACAGAGTGGCGATTGGAATGGGAGACAAGGGGTGGAAAGGAGGAAACTTCATTTAGCGATCACAACCCCCTATGGTGGGGCTTGAGCATATCTAAGGAAGAATATAATCCTAAAAGCGCACCTCCATCTTACCTTTTCATGCCGCCTTTCGTGCATTTTGGCGGTGACTGACACGGATCTAGGTGTCAGCATTGGTGTATAATAACCTCTTCGACAGTTAGAAAGACTGTCCCTCTTGATTACGTTTGCTGGGGCAATTAGACCATGGGACTAGACAATTGTGAGATAAAACTCACATTGCATTACCAAGAGCCCTGAGGAAGTTCAAAATTTTGAATGAAATGCGTTGACTGTTGTATGATTGTATTGATGGAATAAAAGTAAAGAATTTAATTAAATGAAATACAAGACATACATAGTGCACTAACAGATTTGCAAACACTTTTAAATCTGTTTAATTTGTATTCACAGAGTGATGTAAATCTAACTCATCTGGTGCTTTTAAATCTACTCTGTCCTGTTTAATGTTAGCCACTCTTTCATGTGAATTAGTGCTGTTCCGTTTGTTCCTAACCATTAAATAGGGAATGGCTACAGTTAATACTAACCATGTTATAAGTACTCAAAATGTGCTACATATACATATTCTACAACAATTTTTTGCGCAGTTTTGTTTTGGTTTTCCAGCAGCTCTATTGTCAGCCATTTTGGATTAAGAAGAATTCTTCCCTCTTTAGAATTTTTTTACAAAATACAACCTGGGGAGTTATCTTTTCTTTAAGTTGGTCTCACTTCCTCGTCAATTCGCTCAGCATTTAATTCTTCATCAATATCTTCACTTGTTTCAAGATTCTCAAAATCTTCAAGAATTGTGTATGTCCATTCAGGACCCTTGAATTTATTATTCAGCCTTTTCAATCTCAGACTTCTTCTTCTAGGCTTGTCAGTGCATGGTCCCGATTGGCTGGATATTTCATTTAATAGGTCAGGCTCTTCATTTATAGTTTTAAGGCGGTATTTCAGTCTCTTAATAATTGTAGGCCAATTGTCTCCTTTCCTGACCCTTTTAGCTTGCACTGTGCTTTCAGTTTCTTCAAGAGTTATTTTATTTTCATTGATTTGTGGCACAACTTGATTATTTCCATCTTCAGAATTACTACCTATTTGACCTTCTCCACAGCTTATCACCTCAGCTGTTTCTACCTGGATGTGTTCTTCTTCCCTAATCTGACCCTGTTCAGAATTCTTTTTGTTTTGGTTTTCTTCTTTTTCCTGAACTTGTTTTCCTTTTCCTAACTGATCCTGCTCAGGTCTTTTAGGGGCATATTACCAAGAGCCATTATCGCCGCTTTAGCTGGACTTTTTCCCGTTAAAGTGGCAATAATTGTATCGCCCTATTACTAAGCTGTCGCTAACACCAGTTAGTGACAGCTTCTAGGCGATAGCAGGGCATTTTGGGGCCCGCTTTGCATGTCAGCCATAATTATCGCTAATGACATGCAAAGTGGGCGTGCCAAAATGTCAGCGACTGAAAACAGTCGCTGCAATCGCTATCGCCTATGATCAAAACAGGCGAAGTTTTGGAAATATTTGCGCTAAGCGCAAGTATCTCCAAAAGCTAACGCCTGCCCTGACCAGTTCTTAGCCATGTTATCCAATGAGAGGTGGATAACATGGCTAAGAGCATTGTCACGGTAATGCCTGAATATTGCTGTATTGACAGTGATATTCACGCATTTCGCCCGTTTTTTATCGCTTCCGAGATAAACCTTGATAATAGCAAGGTATCTCAGAGATAAAAACAGGTGAAGGGCGGCGTTAGGAATATTCCCGCCAACATAGTGATAATTATCGCTAGTTGTTGGTAATATGCCCCTTAGTTTCTTGATTTCCTTCTACCTGTGCATGTTCTCTAAGACCTAGCTGTCTCTCCTCAGACTTATGAATAGGGCTTTTATTTTCTTCCGTCTGAGTAGATTGTTCTTTGCGTGTCTGGTCCTGCTCAGGTTCATTTGCATTTGTATTTTCACTTATCTGAGCATGTTCTTCTATTCCTAACCCGTCCTCACTCTCTTCATGTCTTTCTAATCGGGTTTGACTTCTTGTTCTCACAATTATTTCAGGTATGCCCACTACTGGGACACAGTCTTCCTGACTAATGCTAAGTTGTTCTTGATCAGCTACTTCAGGATCTGTCATTCGTGATCCTTCAGCTGTACAACCGTCAGCAGTCTCAAATGCTTGAATTAGTTGGGGATCTACTTCGTCAGGTGCTGGTATTCTTTTTGTATGGCTTGCATGAATCCAATTAGGCAAGCCTGCACATTTTGCAGCTGTTGCTGTAACCAATATAACCTGATGTGGTTATTCCCACCTTGGTGCTAGGCACAATTGTCAAGTGTGATTCTTCACAACTACCCAGTCACTGGGATTCAGTTTATACACTTGGTTCGGCGGCCTGGCGACTGCGTCTTCCCCAACCTGGTGAGAGATAGAGCACACTTGGTCAGCCAACTCTTTGCAATACTCCAGTACCAAATCATCAGATATATTCAACAGCTTGTGTCCTGGTATGCATGCCTGCCTCATTACCCTTCACATGAGTATTTCATGGAGACTCAACCTAGTATTTTTATCCGGGATACTTCTGAGTCCCATCAGGACAAGAGGTAAAGCATCAGCCCACTCCAGTGGGGTGAATACACACTCCTTTCCCAGTCTTGACTTGATTGTGCCATTGAATCGTTCTACTACTCCAGAAGCCTCTGGGCAGTATGCATAGTGCAGTTTTTGTTCAATTTTAATAGCTTCAGAAATTAATCGAATTATTTCATTATTAAAATGAGACCCTACATCTGATTCAATACTTACTGGAAAACCGAATCGTAGTATGAGTTCCCTCAATAGGAATTTGGCCACTGTCAAGCTGTCATTTCGCCTGGTCGCGTATGCTTCCACCCACTTTGAAAATAAACAAACTATGACAAGTACATATTTAAGTCCTCGACAAACAGGTTACTGAATAGAACCAATTTGAAGTCTTCTAAATGGACTTTCTGACTTCCCAATTCGTCCAGTACAGACTACTGTTTTCCTGCCTGGATTTATTTGTTGACATTTTAAACATCTCTGGCAAAGACTCTCTGCGACATTCCTGAACCTTGCATTAAACCAATCTTTTCTGAAAAGTCTAATCAAAGCACCTCTGCCTATGTGGGTATCTCCATGATATATTCTAGCCATGGATGCAAGCATACAGTCTGGTATCACTGATCTTTCATCTAAATAGACCCACACACCATCTTCAGCCCTTCTCTGATAACCTATTTTCTCCCACTCCTCCTTTTCTTTCATGTCTACTTCATCTTGTAGGTCTTTTACTTCTTCCCATGTATTTATACCCCCAAATATCATAAGTTGGCAGCAGATCCCACATGTTTCAATTTTCTTGTTTAAGGCTATTTTGTATTTAGCACATTGTTGGGTAACCTGGTCAGCAAATCGATTACCGGATGTCACATGATTATCTCCTGATTGGTGAGCAGCACACTTGACCACTGCCACTTCTTTTGGCAATTGGATTGCTTCAATCAATTCTTTTACAAAATTTCCATTTTTAATGGGGAATCCTGAAGAAGTCATGAAATCCCTCTTCATCCAGAGCTTGCCAAAGTCGTGCATAACCCCGCAACCATACTGACTATCCGTGTAAATGGTTACTTTCCAATTTTTCCCAAGTGTACAAGCCTCAATTAAAGCAATCAGTGTAACTACTTGTGCAGACTTGACTCCTGGGGCCCGATTCACAGAATGAACTTACTACTTTTGGCATTCACAGAATGCACTTACTACTTTTGGTATTCACAGAATGAACTTACTCATTTTCGGTATTCACAGAAGTTAGGACTACTAACTTTAGGACTCCTAAATGCCTTCTGTGAATACTGAAAGTCTTAAAATTAGGATTTTTCTCAATTTAGTAGTAGTAAAGTTAGGACTCCTAACTTTAGGATGCCTAAATGCCTTCTGTGAATACCGAAAGTCTTAAAATTAGGAATTTTCTCTATTTAGTAGTAGTAAAGTTAGGACTACTAACTTTACTACTACTAAATTGAGAAAAATCGTAATTTTAAGACTTTCGGTATTCACAGAAGGCATTTAGACATCCTAAAGTTAGTAGTCCTAATTTTACTACTACTAAATTGAGAAAAATCGTAATTTTAAGACTTTCGGTATTCACTGAAGGCATTTAGGCGTCCTAAAGTTAGTAGTCCTAACTTTACTACTACTAAATAGAGAAAAATCCTAATTTTAAGACTTTCGGTATTCACAGAAGGCATTTAGGCATCCTAAAGTTAGGAGTCCTAACTTTACTACTACTAAATAGAGAAAAATCCTAATTTTAAGACTTTCGGTATTCACAGAAGGCATTTAGGAGTCCTAAAGTTAGTAGTCCTAACTTCTGTGAATACCGAAATGAGTAAGTTCATTCTGTGAATACCATAAGTAGTAAGTGCATTCTGTGAATGCCAAAAGTAGTAAGTTCATTCTGTGAATCGGGCCCCTAGTAAATAGGATGCCTCAACTATTCCAGCCAATGTACACATAGCGTAAGCAGCACTCAATCCTCCTTCTTCATGGCACATACACAAGCCATCTACAAAATGCTCATGTTCTGCATCTTTCAAGGGTTCTTCTTGTATGTCTGGAAGAGGTCTGGTACTGAGTACAGTATCTTACCAATCGATCAATTTCTGCTGCAACACCGGCTCTAATTTCTGGACTCATTTTGTATTGTCAGGGATTTGGATAAACTGCACCTTCTTTCACACTTACTTTTACTGGATCTAGATTTGCCATTAATCCTACTTCTTTTACTGTAAAATCCCACACTGCAGTATTCAAAGTAGTTTTAACCTCATCTGGCAGTTTGTCTCCTTTCAACATGGAAAACATTTTATTTACTTCAGTTCGCTGCTTGGCTAACATAATTTTGTAAACTCTATCTTCATCGGGGGTCTGAATTGTAACACCATCTGGTGTACAGAATATTGTGCAATTCATTTTGCAAAATCACTTCCTAATAAACTTACGCCACTTGAGTCACACACCACAAACGTATGCATCTCTTTAAAATTGCCAATACATACCTCCATTGGTTTTGTAATTGGGGTACTAATCTTTTTATTAGAACTGCCCACTACTTGGATCGCTTCTTCCGAGAGGGGGATGTTTGGGATGTCTGCTGTTCTCACAGTAGAACGGGTAGCACCAGTGTCCAGTGTATCTACGATATCATTGGAGGCCGTCACCAGGGAGCCATCAGGGGCATGCAGTTGCGCAATTACCCTACCTGCTTTCTCCTTTTTATCTAGCCAGGCTAACTTTCCCGGCCTTGTCTCCCAGCTCATATACCCTGTGGCTCATGGCTTGGAGTCTATCCAATACTGTTTCTCTCTGGTATGTCACATATTCAGTTTGTTTGAGCCACACTCGCTGTGCAGTATGAGACGTCGGACAGGCTGCATGTTGAACCGTCGCCTCCTCCAGGTCAGCTTCCATCTTATCGAGTTCAGCCCATTTGCCTCATTTATGCCCCGTAATTAATGCTATAGCTTGCCCACGTGTGACCACTTTATAGTTCTCCCAAAGAGTACTGGAGGAGTCTACCGACCCTGAGAGTTCTTGAGAGAAATTTGTAGTAGTTTCTGAAATACCCTTTGAGACCTCCAGTACATGCAAATAGCTAAGATGAATGAATGAATGAGGGGTTTCTTATATCGCGCAAACTTTGCCCAGTGGGCGTCAAGGCTGGATGGGGAATATACGGCTCCGAAGCGCCAGATGGTGTGTGTACGTCAACAGTACCGGCGAGTGATCGGATATGCCCCTAGGGTGGATATCTACCGTATTTATTCCCCCTAAGCCTTCCGCTGTCACCAGAAAATAATCTATACGTGTGAGACAGTTGTGAACCCCGGAGTGAAAAGTGTATTGTTTAGTATTGGGATATCTATACCTCCATGCATCTGTAAGCCCCAAGGCGTCCATAAGCCCTGTCATACAGCGATTATGTGGCAATGTCAGTTTCGTGGGGTGTATATCTATTGTACCGTCCACTATATAATTAAAGTCGCCCCTATCACCATCACAGCCACCGGCAATGCAAGTAGGAATGCTGATAGCACGAGTGTGCTATGGTATGTAAGGATAGTGGGATGTATACGGAGACAAAGTTAAACAATGTCCCTTCCCATTGGCAAGTAATGGCTGCAAAGCCACCATTTTGTAACCCCATCTCTCCATGGCCTTGCAAGTGGATCCCATGAGGTGCGTCTCCTGCAAAAAGGCTACTGCAGGTGTGCATTCTTTTAAATATTGCAGTACCAAACTTCTTTTAACCTTGTCCCCCAACCTCCGCACATTCCAGGTCAACACAGTCAACGGGGTCCCCGGGGCTATTTGAGTCAATGGGCGATTAGTGTCTTGTTGAGTGTGTGCAGACATATGTCACAGAAACAAAGCTTATCGTTGCCAAATAATAACCAGTCATACAACTGCAGATCGTCCGTAGCTATTCGTTCAACCATGTGGGCCTTGAAGAACTGCATGAACCAAACAAGAACAATGAAGCATACATCAATTCGAACAGCCCTTCTCCCCCTACCCACCCCCCATCCAGCCTCCCTGTCCAACGGACTCTGAACTGCCAGCCACCCCAACTCAGCAGAGCGCTTAAACCCTGTTCCCATGTACAGTACTTGCGTGCAAGGGGGGGGAGAAGTCCAAAGGAATCCGCATCATTCCCCTCCACAAAGCCACAAATTACTCAGGGGTTCAGTGTTTTTTCCTGCGCTTGTGTGCTCAGGTGCACAGCACCATCATAGTTGTCAAGTTGGCTGCGGAACATCTCACAGCCCCTCACTCTCCCGCCTCCTCCTGCTGCTGGCGGGCTTCCCCCACAGCTTGCTCCCGATCATTGTGGCTGTCCTCTCCTCTGTGAGGTTTCCGACGTCTATCAGGGCGATCGGTGACCTACACTCTCCGCCAGCCTTCCAACCAGTCATGTGCCTCCTCAGGCGTCTAAAAAAGTTGGGTTTTTCCATCCGCCACCACCTGAAGTCTTGCCGGGTAGAGCATGGAGTAGGGCAAATTTCTGGCCCGCAATTCCTTCTTGACCTCCATGAAACTCCTGCGCCATGCCGACACCAACGCTGTGTAGTCCGGAAAGAAGGACACAGTTGAGTTTTGGATCCGCAATGGCGGCGCTACCCGTGCCTTCTGCAATATAGCGTCTCGGTCTCGAAAATTAAAAATTTGAGCAAGGATTGGCCTAGGGGCTCCCGGGTCTGAGCCTACCTCCCGGCACCCTGTGCGCCCTTTCAACCGAGGAGAATGTGGAAAGACCCCTTGGCTGGAGACTAGTTTTTATTAGGTCCTCAACATATAAGTCCATTGCCGGGCCCCCTTCACTTTCCAGAACACCCGTGATCCTCACGTTGTTGCGGCAGGCGCGCCCTTCGTGATCATCCAGCCGTGCCGCCAGTCGTTTGTTGTCCAGTTCAAGTTGCTGGAGTTCTGGACTTTTTGGTACTGTCCAGAGGTGTCAGGGACAACACCTCGGTGCACAAATAAACAGAAACACGGGCTTCTCGATGGTGGCGTCAAAGACCAAAGGTTTATTACTGCAGGGACACAGAAGTCACAGAAACTACACACGGGCAGAATCTAGGAGCCTGTTCGAATTGTACAAAGTGGGTTGCTCCTTAAATACAAATTTTTTAGCCTGGGGCAACATTCTTCACATGCTAGTATGTTTCTAAACCTTCATGTCCTAAACAATAAATATTTGGTGTTACACAAGAATCGTCAACAATATCTGATGTCAAAACATTACGAACGAGGGGTTCCCACTGTTCCATCATAATCCCATGTCAACTTTTCATTCAAGAGCCGGACCGCCTCATCGTAAATTTTGTTACCTCCCCCTAATAAAAGCTCAGAAGGAAAGGAGCAGAGCCAGGTGCAGAAGATAGAAAAGCAGGATAAGAGATGTTTGTGGGTCGTAAATGGGCAAGGCTACCAGCTTCGGCCGCCTAATCATGATCAGGCCAACGAACACGAGAACCAGTAAAGCAGGACTGGCCTCAGGCTGGGGAGGCAGCTTTTGTCGAGTCATGCGGCCACAGCGTTTCTGTCCTAAAGTGCACGTGTCGCTAGCAAGGTGAATTGCTGGCTAAAGCTTACGTATCCTTAAGTGAAATGGTTTGATCAGAGGTCACTGTGTGTCCATTGACTATGTGAGGGCAAGAAGACAAAATGGCTGCCATAATCTAAAATGGATGCCATGGGTGAATCAAAAATGTGTTTATAACAAGAGTGCTCTTGCTCGTAGCATAGCGAAAACACCAGGATATTCTAAATGGATCATTTGCGGTTCACTGGTACTAAAATTATGAGTTTACGAAAATGTTGAAAACACGGGTTCAAATCGTCACGGAACCTCAGACCCTCCTTTTGCCCTTACATAGGCAATTACTCAGTCTCATTATCAGAGTCTATCTCGATGTTCATTAGGTCAGTGATATGTTGTTGCATCATTATCCTTTCTCGTACCTTGTCTCCAAACACAGGTGGTTTTCTAAGACAGGTTGCAGCACAGAGGCTACACAGAGCGGGACCACATTGGATAATAAGGCAGCACGAGAATAGGAATACTAGGATAATACCAACGACCATCAGAACCTTCCATCCCCACGCTGATAGTAGAGTCCAAAGCCACTCCATTAAGGACCAGTTTCCCTTGTCTACGTGAATAGAGTCGGAAATCTTGTGTAGCTTATAGATCGCTTTGTATACAGTCGGAGCATTATTGGGTATAAAAACACAGCAGCTCGATTGGATCATTCTGCATACCCCACCTCGATCTGCAAGTATTACGTCAAGAACCATACGATTCTGCAACGTCATGAGACGATCCGCCTGGAGCTCAGCTGATGACCTGGACTTTCCGGTGGCTTTGGTAATGCATTGAAAACCTGTTGGTGAATGAGACTCAATTTAGCAGTCAAGTCAAAAAGATAATCAATTAGCATTGGATATTCCAGTTGTTTGAACTCTTTCGGTCTAGGTACCCCCCAAACATTTGCAGGTCGACCGAACACAATCTCATAGGGGCTAAGCCCTACTCGAGAATGTACAGTCGCTCTTGTGGATAACAGGGCCAAAGATAGTGCGTCTGGCCAGGACAAGCCCGTGGAGGCTTGTATCTTGGCCAGTTTCAGCTTGAGGGTGCCATTGTAGCCTTCCACTAAGCCTGCAGACTGGGGGTGATTCGCACTGTGAAATTTTTGTTTTATATTTAAACCTGCACACACACTCTTCATAACTTTCCCTACGAATTCACTTCCGTTATCTGACCATACAATCCGTGGCATACCATACCTGGGGAAGTATTCCTTGAGAAGGATTTTGGCAGTGGACAAGGCAGTATTGTCCTTTAGTGGATATGCTTCGATCCACCTTGAAAAAGCACAGACTACCACTAGAACGTACTTAAGGTTGTTGCAACGATCCATGTGAATGAAGTCTAACTGAATCACTTCGAAGGGGCAAGAAGGAGGAGCGAAGTGACCAGCGGGTGTGGGGATTCCCTTGCCAGGATTATGCATCAGGCATATCATGCAATTTCTCACCACTCTTTCTGCACACTTACTAATTCCATCATTCTTCCAGACTGGAGCCAACATCTTACAAATCCCTTTAGAACTGATGTGCGCTGCTCCATGCGCCATCGTTACCACCGCAAGCACATACGCATCAGGCAACATCCAACGCTGCTGTTCTGACAGATCAATCCAACATTTATTCGAGTCCAATTTACCCGTATTCTCTTTCCATGCAAGCTTTTCCTCTTCATTCGCTTCTTCCTGGATTGCTTTCACACTTTCCACTGTATCCTCACACATTCCCGAGTCAGTAATCCATCTCGCAGACGTTGCAACATACATTCTACTCATCGTATTCCTAGCTGTCTGTTTAGCGGTCTCATCAGCAAAAGCATTTCCACGACCAACATCATCCGTGATTGCTCGATGAGCACTGCACTTCACAATCGCAACTTCAGTCGGCAAGGTTAGAGAGTCCAACAAATCATTGACTAGCTGACCATGCTGGATCTTAGTCCCATGGGACGTAATGAAACCTCTTTCCTTCCACAAACGGCCAAAACTATGCGCTACGCCGAACGCGTACTGACTATCTGTGAACACATTCACTCTCTTTCCCTTAGCTAAAACACACGCTCTCGTCAATGCAATTAATTCTGCAGCTTGGGCAGAATTCTGACTCACTCTTGCAGTTTCCACAATCGTACTCAAAGTCGTTACTGCGTAAGCAGCTGTTACATCACCATTCTCCAATTTAAAACAAGACCCGTCAACATACAACGTGCCATCTGGATCTGATAATGGAGTGTCTTTAAGATCAATCCGTCCCTTTGTCTCTTCCTCGGTTCTGAAACAACAGTCATGAGGTTCAGAATCACTCGACTCCTGACCAGTCGGCAACAATGTTGCTGGATTCAATACGTTACATCTTTTAATCTGAATATGACTCGCTAGCAGTGTCAGCTCGTAGCCTGATAATCTAGCACTGGTAAGGTGTTGTGTCTTGGTTCGGTTCATGAGCGTGTCCACGGCGTGAGGAACCATGACCACTAGCATGTTGTTCATGACCAAACCAGCAGATTGTCGAATGGACGCTGCAGCTGCTGCTGTAGCTCTCAAGCAACTAGGCAATGCTCTGGCTACCGGATCTAATGTTGATGAAAAATACGCACAAGGGCGTTGTTTATCACCAAATCGTTGCGTCCGAACACTCAACGTGCAACCTTCTCTCTCGTGGACATAGAGTGTAAATGGCTTACTGTAGTCAGGTGTACCCAACACAGGAGCAGAACACAGTGCATTTCGTAACTCAGAGAAACTTTGCTGACATTCGGCAGACCATGGCACCGGACTCGGAACACCTTTTCCAGTCAGGGCCACCAATGGTTTTGCCAAAAGGGAAAAATTTGGGATCCATTGCCTACAGTATGAGGTAATACCTAAAAACGCACGCACTTCTCTCTGTGTGCTAGGAACATTCATCTGTGTAATTGCTTTTATTCTCTCTGGGGTCAACCTTCTTCCCTCCTTTGACAAGAGATGACCTAGGTAGGTCACTTCTTGACAGCATTATTGCATTTTGGAAGGTGACACCTTGTGATTTAAATTAGACAAATGATGCAGTAGGGAAATTGTAGCTGCTTTGCAAGTTTCTTTGTCATCGGCAGCCACTAGAAGATCATCGACATATTGCACTAAAGCAGAACCAGGAGGAAGTACAAAGGAATCTAACTGACTTTTTAATGCCTGGCTGTAGATGGATGGGCTTTCACAATAGCCTTGTGGAGCACGTTTAAACCTGAAGCTTCGGCCTCCTAAAGAGAAGCCAAAAATATCTCTGCTTTCTTCGTCTATCGGAATGCTGAAAAAGGCATTCTTCAAGTCGATAACTGAAAACCATGTGGCTGTAGCAGGAATCAACGTTAACAATGCAGTAATGTCTGGAACCACAGGAAACTGTGGAATCACAATTTTGTTAACCTCTCTAAGGTCGATTACAAATCTATAGACTGGAGGCTTTGAAGGATCAGTGCGTTTCAGAATTGGCAGTACAGGGCTGTTACAGACATTTCCTCTAGTTTCTTCTACTACGTCTTTCTTGATCAAATCTTGCACGATCAATAAAAGCGCACGTTCACCTTCACTAGAGATCTTGTATTGTGGGATTCGTGGAAATTTGACATTTGCTTTCAAAGTAACTACATATGATGGAATTTCCAAAAGACCAACGTCGTTAGGACCAGTCGCCCAAAGAGTATCAGGGAGAGAACGCAGCTCCAGTGGGAGCGCATCCATTGATAAGTACATCGGGGAGATGATTCTCTTACCCAATGTAAGCTGTACTCCTGCCGGAGAACAGTACAAAGTCGCGTACAGGGGTTTTAACAAGTCTAAACCAAGCAGATTTTCATTACAACCAGTTGTCAAAATCAGGGGTGCTTTCAATTGACGGGGTCCAACAGAAATAGACAAAGGACCAGATACGGGGTTGTGAACAGGGGCGCCTGAAAAACCTACTGAAACATTTGTTAAGCCAGACAAAGGTGCGCCAGGGAGTTTCGCATGAATGATAGAACTTTTTGCTGCACCAGTATCCAACAGAAACGGTTCGACTACACCAGATGTTGCTACTGCGACATAAGGCCCACTCTGATCTACTGGAACTGATACTACTCCCTCTCTTTGTCCATGGCTGTCCTAGTACTCATTTTGCTGAAATCCCTCACTAACTTCACAGTAGTCTTCAACGTGATACTGTTGAGATCTAGTAGGTTGGGCAGACTGTCCGTTTCGCTGATCAAAATAATTAGAAGGGCGATCATTCGTTTGTGGAGGCATAGCACCTCGTCCTCGACCTCTAGAATTTTGCGTAGAACCACCACGACCTCTCTGAGCTGCTGCAGCATTATTTTGTGCTAATACTGGACACTCATTCTTATAATGACCTTCCTTTTTGCAGTAAGCACACTGATTCCATTGGTATTGTGGTCTCTGAGAACCATAGTCTGTCCTCTGATATGGCCCTTGCTGTGTATTTGTCTGATTCGTGCGGGGCGGATATGCCTGCTGCAAAAGAACTTTAGTTTTCAAATCTTTTGTTTTCTTATCTAACTTTTCCTTCTCTTCTTTATCCCTATTTTCATAATACTGAGCAGTTGCAAGTATTTGCGCAGTCATAGAGACAGCCCACGCACTTTCAGAATCTTTTAATTTATTACTGAGCTCTCGTAACAGATTGTGCACAAATTTATCAACAAATAGTCTCTGTCCTCCTTCCGTGCTCATATCCTGACCACTGTGATCTACGAAAGTTTCTTCAAACCTTGTGAAAAAGTCGGAGACACTTTCGTCCTTCTTCTGCCTGCATGCGGATAACTTGTCCCAGTTAACGCGCAATGCTGGCATCAGAGTTTTCATTAAATCGATTATTCTACCAGGCAAATCAGCAATTAGAGGTTCGGGTTTAGAACCACCTATTTGTTGACCATCTGCCGCTATTATAGCTGCCCAATCACCACCTAGGGCAACTGGATGATTTTCTTTACGAATTTTAGCCCAAATTGGTTGAGGTACTACATTGCCAAATAACATGTCAATGTCCGCTAAATTCATTACGCAAGCTTCAACCGTTTGCGCCAACTCTTTGTAGTATCCAGCTGGATTTTTACGCGGATCTGGCAAAGCCTGTTTTACTGCTAACACTTCTGCTCGTTTCCACGGAATGTGTATCCACACTCTCTGGAATTGGGCCGGAGCGGCTGCAATACCAAGGACTGCATCAGCTTGCACAGCTTCGCGCCAAATTGGAGGAACTTCTCTCATAGGATATTGACGACCTTGTCTCGTACTACGCTTGTCTAAATCTCTTGGTGAACGAAGGGAAGGATCGAATCTAAAATCTAAAATTAATTCCATTGCTTCTTTTATCTCCTGACCAACTATCATACCTGCAGCAAATTTTTGTTGAACTTGGATTAATTCATCCGGTAAATGTTCAGATTCGCTCTCTTCCCATTCTTCACGTAAAAGGGAACACATGACATCAAACACATAGCGCTGTGTCGGTTCCTTCCATTGCATGAATGTATCTAATACATCTCGCACACTATACCTTCCAACTTTCGAAATCCACCTAAGGGCAGTGGAGTCTAATATTCCACGTTCTTCACTACTAGGAAGCTGACTACGTCTCTGAACGGAGTCAGAGACAGGACTCCTAATCAAAGTTTTGTAAAAGGGAGATAGAATATTAGTGACAGAATCAGTGATTCTCCGACGAACAGAAAGCGGAGTCATATAGCTTGCAGAAGTTTGTAGGAGAGTAGTAGTCGGGACAGAAGAAACAGCAACAGTAGGGGTAGCAGGCAAAGTAGCTTGTGAAACAACAGGTATCAGTGGTACAGGCATAGGCAGAGGAGCTGGCAACCCTGGAAGAGGGGGTGCCGGAGGAACATTAATATTGACCACAGGAGGTACAGGAGCTTGATTCAGGGGAGCAGGAGCAGGTATACCAGGCTGTCCAGCAACCGGTAATTGAACATTCGGTAAAGGTGGAGCTGTAGCACCCTGTGCATACGGTGGGGGTGACCTCAACAAGTAAGACAACAGGGGATCCTTTTCAGGGTCCTCTACTATCTTAGCTGTACTCGATGGCAAGGCTGGATAGGACTTGTCTATCGCTAAATTACGCTCTCTATTGGCCACCTCCATCGCTTTCTCAGATTCATTGAGTTGCAGCTGCTTGGCAGACTGTTCCAAAGTCAATTCTTGCTCTTTTTGTTCTTTCTTTAGCTTTTTAGTTTCTCTCTGTTTGGATTCTTTTCGCCAATAACGGAAAGAATCAAACATTGCCGGCCGGGCTTTCTTCTTAAACAATTTCATTTCCAAATTATCAAGAATTTCGGGTTCAAAACTACCATGCAGTGGCCAACTAAGGACACCGTCTTTCTCCGTGTATCGGATCCACACCTCATTATAAGATATAGGACCCACACCATGTTTACAGTAAAGATCATAAAGAGGAGTTCCAATCGGAGGAACCAGACACGAGTCCTCCAACCGGGAATCCCTGTTGCAACCAAAACACGACAACATACAATTTTTCCGACTTACCATTTTATAATCCGGAACACAGAACAAACACAAACAAAGATGCGCGCTCGAACTAAGAACTTAGGCCTACCAAAAGCGAACAAATGTATCGATACCCAAACTAAACCAAATGATTATCGTAACTAGAACAACCAGTGATAATCTTACGAAACCAAACCAAACCAAGAACTAAAAGGATTATCCAAACAGGAGCAAACCCTTACGAAGTAACCAAACAACTAGCAACCACTTAATACTTAACTGAGGTACTGAAGACGTCACCAAGGAGAAACCCGTCTCCTCTCGCCGTACTAAGGTCTGCACCTCGGGTCCAAGACAGGGCGACAGTCAAGGCAGCGGACCACTGCAGCCGTCCGAACGGGAACCCTCGTGGAAGAGGACGTCGGGCCACTTTTGTGATATGCCGGGATCGATGAAGTGGGGCGCCTCCCTTTGGAATCTTCACACGAAGCTTCTCGAACTCTTCAGGCTTTTGGACCGGTACCGAATGACGTCGCCCCACGTTGGGCGCCAATTGGAGTTCTGGACTTTTTGGTACTGTCCAGAGGTGTCAGGGACAACACCCGAAGACTCCTGAGTTCTACCTGTCTCGGTGCACAAATAAACAGAAACACGGGCTTCTCGATGGTGGCGTCAAAGACCAAAGGTTTATTACTGCAGGGACACAGAAGTCACAGAAACTACACACGGGCAGAATCTAGGAGCCTGTTCGAATTGTACAAAGTGTGTTGCTCCTTAAATACAAATTTTTTAGCCTGGGGCAACATTCTTCACATGCTAGTATGTTTCTAAACCTTCATGTCCTAAACAATAAATATTTGGTGTTACACAAGAATCGTCAACAATATCTGATGTCAAAACATTACGAACGAGGGGTTCCCACTGTTCCATCATAATCCCATGTCAACTTTTCATTCAAGAGCCGGACCGCCTCATCGTAAATTTCGTTACCTCCCCCTAATAAAAGCTCAGAAGGAAAGGAGCAGAGCCAGGTGCAGAAGATAGAAAAGCAGGATAAGAGATGTTTGTGGGTCGTAAATGGGCAAGGCTACCAGCTTCGGCCGCCTAATCATGATCAGGCCAACAAACACGAGAACCAGTAAAGCAGGACTGGCCTCAGGCTGGGGAGGCAGCTTTTGTCGAGTCATGCGGCCACAGCGTTTCTGTCCTAAAGTGCACGTGTCACTAGCAAGGTGAATTGCTGGCTAAAGCTTACGTATCCTTAAGTGAAATGGTTTGATCAGAGATCACTGTGTGTCCATTGACTATGTGAGGGCAAGAAGACAAAATGGCTGCCATAATCTAAAATGGATGCCATGGGTGAATCAGAAATGTGTTTATAACAAGAGTGCTCTTGCTCGTAGCATAGCGAAAACACCAGGATATTCTAAATGGATCATTTGCGGTTCACTGGTACCAAAATTATGAGTTTACGAAAATGTTGAAAACACGGGTTCAAATCGTCACGGAACCTCATTGCGACACCTTTTTAAGTAATGTGGAAGTGTTCTTTGTCAGAGATTGAGTTACGTGCTCTACCTCCGTGACCCTGGCGGTCATTTTTTAAAAATCAGCCCTTAGGAGACCAATGTCTGTAGATATAGATCCGACAGTGGACTGAACACTGGTGAGGGCCGCCATGATATCCTCCAGCGTTGCCTTGGGCGCTCCGCCACCGCTCGGGCCTCGTCTGTGGAGCCCTTACTCGGAGATAGCGGGGGGAAGTCTTTGTTGTAGGCGTATTTCTCCGGGCTACTGTGCGAGGTTGTACGAGGACCTATGCCTCCTATCTTGCACCTGGTGATGCACCCCCCCAATGAATATTAGAACACCCAGCTCATGGTCAAGCCGCCCACCACTCAGTTCGCCCAGGGGGTCCCTTTGCTGGAGCGTTTGTTGTTTTGCCGCACTCTGCAGTATGGCCACTGTTCCGTTTATTTCTGCCCGCAATAGAGGTCAGTCCAGAGGGCTCCCTCAGCAACAGTCAGGTCTCAGGCTTACATCCAGAGGGCCGCCTACATCACCCGGGGACCCAGCAGCCGCAACTCCTCCCTTTCGTCAATTAGGATTTACAGATTCTGGGGTTCTCCAGGCCCCCATGATATGTCACCTCGCCTTCACAGGGCCCTTGCAGCAATCCGGCCCCGGGGCTCCTCACCTTCTGCGTACCACAACCAGCAAGCCCTGCAGGCCCGTGCGCTCTGAAATCTCCTGCACTCTGGCGGCAATGTGGCCCCCTGCAGCGCCAAACCCAGGCTCCGGCAACCACACTATCAGGCCGACGCCCAGATCCTCAGTATAGGCCTGCAGTCGCCCCGCCACAGGTGGGGGAGAGGGCGGGGGGTTTAGCGTTCCCGCCTCTCCGGGAGTCCCAGCAGCCACAAGCCGTTGCCGCCTCTGCCACTCCGCAACGACTCAGCGCCCCCCGAGCCGTGCTGTCCTGAGGAGTGTTGCCAAGCACCGCAACTCGGTGGTCGGCATGCACCAAAATTGAGCCCCCGGCTCAAGCGTGGATTGTTGGCCGCAAGAATCTCCGCTCTCCCACATCTCACACCGACCTCGGAGGTGCGCCGGACTTGTCCCGGACGGTAGCGCTAGTGTTCTGCCACAAGTGTGCGTCTTTGGGGCATACTGGGCTTGCAGATTTATGAGCGAATTAATGGGGGAACACGCCTCGTCCCCGGAGCTCCTCTAAGCTGTGGCCATTTTGTTCGGCTGCAAGCCATGCCCCCCAAGATATACTTTTAAACTTTTCTCACTGTATGCGTGCTGTATAGTGCAGCACACTTAAAACTTTTGAAAAGTTTGGAGAAAACAAAATTGTTCGCCTACTTTGCTCCTGCCTCAGTGTTACATATTTGTTGGTGCAAATCCCTGTCTACAAATCTTAGTGGCAAAGCTTTGCATCAAAAACAATAGGTGGGAGAGTAGGAGCGCCAATTTCCCTTCAGGGACATTCCCTCTTGACGCATAATAATAAAAGGCTTTGAATAGCAGTATTTACCATTATATTTAAGCAACTTCTGAGCACAAAGAACGTTTTGCACTGGAAAGTATATAACAAATTAACACTTTGCTCAAGCCTGCATCACTTCTGGTGACTTTGCACTCACGGAAAAGTGTTTCTAAATATTGCCAGAAGTTTTCAGACTTTGGCTTGATATATTGCTTTGTTTATTCTTTCCCCCTTCTCTCAGTGAGCAGCTCTATTATGGCGGCCACCTTTCATCTCATTAATTAGATCACACTGAGGTATTTTCCCCCCTCTGTCCTTTGCTGTACCATCTACACTTCAGGCATCTCCCTTCACCCTATAAGGAACATATTTCTGTCTGTGCTTGAAATTACTGCTGGCAGCTTCTCTGTGGTAATTACGGCAGAGAGATACTAAATTTAAAGGCTTAGTTTTTGAGGGACATTTTGCCTGGAGCCCCTGTCCAGGATTACTGTGTTATTCTTCTCACTTTTCTGAAAGATCTCATTGATAAAATAAGGGAAGAGGATAGTGCCATTCTCTCTTGACTCTACTTATCCTTTGATGATAGTGTTTTGGCTTTTTTTGTTAACGATCTGAATGTTCTCTTTATGTGCTCCTCAATGAACTATGCATCTATTGATTTTTCACCACACTTATACCTTCCCTTTGAATTTTTTATTTGGAGAGCTTGCGATAATGTGGTATTTTGTCAGGGATGTTGGGGGACAGTTTCAAATAAACAAAACAAACATAGACCCCAATACGAGCAATAACCCTGGGGGTGGGGGTCATAGATCCACTGAGTAACTGCACTGTTACAGAGAGAAGATATTTGAGAGCTATCTTTCAGGTCAACAAATCATTTTCTACCACTGGCCAATAGCCCTGTACATAGTGTGGGTATTTGAAGCCAATGGAGACACCAGAGCATTTGTGCTCATGGAGGGCCCACTTTACAGAATTAACTTGAGACAAAATCCGAAACGTACTACTTTCGGTATTCACAGAATGCGCTTGCTACTTTTGGTTTTAACAGAATGGATTTACGACTACTAACTTTACGTCTGCATTCGGGCCGGAAATTCGGGCCCGGAGGCGGAGTTTCTGGCTTGGAGGAAGAGCTTGCGGCCCGGATGTCATTTGCTCCCGCAACCACTTTGGACAGAGAAATTATGGAACTAAAATCTAAAGCTTTGGAAAAAATAGCACCCAGCCAGAAGTGACTGGCATTTCAGGACACAGAGGGACATATTTATAGCAGAATGGAGAAGCATGGCATTAAGCGATCATTGGTTATGCGACACTTATCCATTCTAAAAACGCAGGGATGTGCCATATTCACAAGAATGCGACGCACCCTTGCGTTTTCCCTAGTGCTGGTGCTGAGTTCAGCTGTCTAGTGCCAACACAGGCACCCTTGCACCATACACAGGTGTTGGCATTGTGGGGAAGATTGTTTACGTACAGGAAGGTGCCGTTAATGCAGCAAACATAGAAGTTGCAAAACAGCATTTTTTTTATGATTGCTTATGTGCAGGAAGGGGGACCTTCCTGCACATGAGCAATCATAGGAAATTTGCTGTGTCAATGTGTGCTGCCAAAAAACGGCAAAAACAAGGAAAAATAAAGCATTTCTCCTCATTTCGCCTATTTAAGACCAGGTTTTCCCTGGTCTTAATTTTGGGACTGCCTCCTATTTACACTGCCTTTGTAAATAGGGGGCAGCCTCAAAATGAGTGGGTGTTGCAGTAGAATGCCCACAGCAACACCCATTGCCCTCCCATTTCATATTAAATACAGTGTGAAAGGGTGCCTTATTTACAAGGCAGCTTTAAGCCATGTTAAGCGGCTCAACACTGCCTTGTAAATAAGGTGAGGCCCCTATCACCATCACAACATCACTGAAAGTGACATTGTGATGGCTATAGGGGCTTGTATGTATGCCCCAGAAATCACATTCTGCCATCCTCCCTCTATATACTTTTCCAATTTCCGAATTTTTATCACAGTATGGATACTTCACCAGTGCTTCACATCAAGTTAATCCAAGACTTTGGAGCCATTTTTACTCTATGTCTTTGCATATGTCAGTATATTCAAAATATTGAAGATGGCCCAGTTAGCGCCAATCCAGGGAAAGCTAACATTTCTTCACCCTCTGAATTTAGGGGAAAGAACCTAATTTACAAATGTAAAGTTACTACTAGAAAGTTTTCACACATAGGCAGAGATATCTGCCACTGGGGCAGAGATTTCCCTATGGTTATGTATAGGAATTTGTTTTATTTTTATTAAACTATAAAAAATATATATATTATTATGATCAATCTCAATGTAAAACAATTTGCCATATTTATTTTAATTGTAACGTTTAATTATAATAAATATTTTAAATGAAACTAAAATTATTTTTAAAAGTCTATTCAAAAGAATTCCCACCTAAACTAAAATGTTTGTATTTATTCATTGAATTGTCTAAAAATGACTCAAATATATGCATAGAATTAACTTAAATAAGTGTCATTATGTTGATAAAAATGAAGTGACACATATTTTAGTATTAACAAAGGTTTTATAATATTTTATAATAAAATATTTATTTCCTAATAAATAATTGTTTAACATTAAATAAAAACAGATATTTTTTAAAATGTACACAGAAATAATTTTATTCTAGCATTATTTCCTAAAGAATTTTATTTTAGGTCTCTGCCTCCATTATTTTCTATGGGAGGGCATTGTAATATCCGTGGTGGGCCATGTGTGGTTCTGGTCTTACTCCAGGCCTGAGCTGGAGTACATTTACAACTGTTTTGGGCCCATTTTGGCTACAGTAACTTTAGAAGTGAAGTTTATGAATAGGAATTGGCTTATTCTTTTGTGGGTGAGTGCATGTCCCTCTGTAAATCTCTCCTTAGCTCTCAGTAAAAACACTCCTTACTCATCCCTAAACCCCTTAACTTAAGTAGTCTGCATTTCCCATTTGACAGCCTCCTCCCACCCCTCCCACATTTACTACTAAAAGGTAGGCACACATGTGCAGACATCGCCCCTGTTGGGGTGAAGATCTCTGCACAGAAATGATTGGAGAGTCAGAGGTGTACACCTCCACATGTAAGATAGTGAATAGCATTCTGTAGTATTTGAGTAGTATTATTTTATTACTACTAAATGTACTATAAACTTGCCGTTTCTGAATATGCCCACATTGTCAAGCATCCAGAGACATTTTGCGTTCCTAGATGTTTTTTTCTCATTCTCATAAAGATGATCTAAAAATGAATTGTCTGTAACACAATATTTACTGGCATATGAGTCAAAAGGCTTTAAACAAAAAAGAAAAACTGACGCACACATTTTCCAAAATGAATTGAGTGTGTCAATGAAAACTTAAAATTTCAAGCAGGGGTGCTTTTATAATAAAATTAGACGTAAGCGTGTTCTAAAGAATGGGAAGCTTATAGAGAAAAAGACGAAAAGTTCACATTGAAAACATGTCTCAAGTCTACCATTGCAGCCTCTGTGTGCAGTTTTACGCTGTTAGTTTGCCCTTCCAAAAAAACTATTTGAAAGTCCTAAACCTCGCATTTTAATACATATAAGTCACCCCTAGGGCATGTCATAAACGGCCCAGAAGGCAGGGTAAATTGCATTGGAAAAGTTGGACATGTACTTCTAAGTTTTACTTTTCATGGTTGTGAAAGATGCTTACATTCGTTTTTCACTATTGCAAGGTCCACCCCTGTTCTAGGATAACAGTGGGTTACCTTATTTCATTTAATGTGTGATAGTTTTGTCATGGAGCATGTAGGAATAACATGTTTGCTGTCTGAGGAATTGTAACTTAAAAACCTTTTAAATAGAAAAGTCAGATTTTAGGTTGCAATTTTGAAAATGTAACTTTAAGAAAGTTAGCATTTTCTTAACCTAACCATTTGATGCCTGCAGCCTGTGCCTGGGTCACATGACTAGGTGTTGTTGGCAGTTGGTCTTTGTGTATTCATCCTAGACCTCATCACAATAGGGGATCTAGGTGTAGACAGAATGTTCCATCCTCACTTGATGAGGGGGCAGAGCTGTAACCTGTCACACTTGCACTTCAAATATCCTGCCTCAGCTCATACACAAAGGACATCACACTAAGCAAGGAATTCTAGACACTTCTGTAGGGGAAGACTCCAGACATTTCTTCAATTTCAAAGTGGGCACAGGGTATGAAGAGGGGACCCCTGACCCACTCTTCAGGACACTTTTTGACCGGTGGATACTACAGAAGAAGGACCACCCAACTAAACTGTTAAACTGGACCTGCCTGACTCCAGGGGTCAGCTGACTGAGCTCCTGTTCTGAGCTAAAAGGACAAAATAGGCTCCAGAGGGCTCCCTCCAACTGCCCAGCTGTTTTTGCAGCACTGGACCTTCCTTAACCTGCAACTGGACCTGTTGGAGCCCTGTTGGCCTCTGCTGGAGTACGTTTTTGATGGGTAATAGCCTTTACTCTGAAGTTTTTACTTTGTTTTTACATTTTACACACATTTTTGACATTGTAAAGGCTGTGGACACGAAAGTCTTTACAACACAAGACAAAACAACGCATTAGGGGGTTATTGAAAAAGGGGGTTTGGGTGGTCTCCACCCCAAATTATAAAATGTTCAAATAGTACCAAACCTGTAAACGACAAAGGCAATCAATTAAATATATATTACGATTTAATCTATAATTTTTGAATAGTAGGGGGCAGTGTTAGACTGTGACAGGATTTTTCAGAAACAGTAAGCATGGTAAAAGTATGCATCGTAGTGGAATGCATGGTGAAGGAGTTTCTAATGTGAGTGAATGTAAATGTGTGGTATTGGTATTTGTTGTAAAATTGGCGAGGTAAAGAATTATGTGTGTGGTGAAGTAAGGCGTAGTAATGTCATACAACTGTTTCTGATACCCAAGAGATGCCTCCCCGGTCCTTGACTCTTGGTTTGGCATCCGTTGAGTTCCTCCTTGAAGAATAGGACAAGTCATGAAGTTGTGAGCTCTTAGCAACTGTGAATGGGCCAATTCACAGCAAGATCTGCGCCCATGCCGCCGCCAATGAGAAGCTCCGGTGAACCCGACTCTTTGTGCTACAAAGAGTGCAAGTGAAAATCATATAAAAAGAAGGAAGAGATAAGAGTATTTTCCTAGAGGGGCTTGTTTTCCTAGTCTGATATATCTCAAGAAAAAAGAGACCATCTTTTTTAATGTCTGCTAACCTCCGGCACAGTGGAAAAAAGTGCAAGGTCTTTTTCTCCAACCCTCATCCACCACAATTACCACTTGGTGGAATGCTTCATGAAGTCCTGCTATGAAATGTGATGTGTTACTATCTGTGAATTATGCGGTAACACTAAATGGTATGCTCTAGATAGTGATAGAATAGGCGTAGGAAGGTTTTTTGGTGAAAATGAAAAATACCTGATTGGTAGGAGAGCAATGCCTAAAGGAACTACAATGGGGCCTGAATGTTGAGGCCGTTAGGTCCCTGTTGTAGTTCCTTTAGGTTGTTCAGCCGAGGGAACGCCTTGATGCATGTGTGATTACAGGACACCGAAGGACCTATGGAGCAAAACATTTGCTTTATTTATGTTGACAGACTTTAACATCAAGCAGGTGAAAAGTGTATTTTTTAGGAATAGGGAGTTTGTGAAGTCACTTTGTGTCAATTAAATTATTGGATCAGGAGTGGAATCAGGGAGTTAGTTCCTTGGTCCTGAAGAAAAGCCATGTGGAATGGATTGAAACATGTAGACATGTAGAAAGATAGGGCCATTACATCCATACTTTCGTTTTTTTTCCCCCCGTTTTTTTACCATATCACCTAGAGGACTGATTGCGCTCCGACCAGGTAGGTATTTTTAATTTTCACTACAAAAACCCTCCTACTCTAATTCTATCACCATCTAGAGCATACCATTCAGTGCTTCAGTGTAATTCACAGGTAGTAGCTCTCTCTATTCCATAGTTAAATGGGAGGAACCCTATGATGAATCATGCCACCAAGAGATAAACCTGGTGTGTGAGGGCTATATAAAACAGCCTTGCTCTTTTCTCCCACCCATCAGGAGGTCAGCACACACTACAAAGATGGACTCTTTTTTCTTAAGATATAGATGAATGAAGACCGTCAATTTGATATCTGCACTTCGTGCTACAGCATTGAAAGCCTTTGGTGACCGTCAACTCCAATCCCGAGCAATGATCATCTGTGACGCAGAGCAGGATCTTAGCACTACAGCGACAACTGTCTGTGATGCCCAACCTGTTCTTTGTACTACAGTGACAACCATCCATGACACTCTTGAATTCTTCATGCTGACTGATTTGGACAAGGACGCTATTACAGCTTGTGATTTTTCCACAATTTTCCTGACAGTGAACTTGCCATAGTCAAGTCAAGTCAAATAATTTATATAGCGCACTACATACCCAGAGGGTCTCAAGGCGCTTGATGGGGTGGGGAATTACTTGTCGAATATCCAGGTTTTCAGTTGCTTTCTGAATGCTAGATGGTTCTGAGTGAGGCGAAGGTGAGTGGGAAGTGAGTTCCAGGTTTTAGCGGCAGGTAGGAGAAGGATCTTCCTCCCATATTAGTCTTGTTGATGCGAGGTACAGTGGCAAGGGCTTGGTTGGAGGAGCGTAGCTGGCGGGGGGGGGCGTAGAAGGAAAGTCGAGTGTTGAGGCATTCGGGTCCAAGTTCGTAAAGTGCTTTGTGTGCGTGGGTTAGGAGGCGGAATGTTATCCTCTTATTGGCGGGGAGCCAGTGGAGGTCTTTCAGGTGACCAGATATGTGGTCGTTACGCGGGATGTCTGGTATGAGTCTGGCTGATGCGTTCTGGATGCGTTGGAGTTTTTTCTGAAGTTTTGCGGTGGCGCCGGCGTACAGGGCGTTCCCGTAGTATAGGCGACTCGTGACCAGTGCGTGGGTGACCGTTTTTCTGGTTTCGGTGGGGATCCAGCGAAATGTTTTTTTGAGCATGCGAAGAATGTTGAAGCAAGATGATGAAACGGCGTTGACTTGTCTGTTCATCGAGAGAGAGGAGTCCAGGATGACGCCTAGGTTCCGTGCGTGGTCCGTCGGGATGGGTGCTTTTCCAAGGGCCTCTGGCCACCAAGAGTCGTCCCAGGTGGAGGGAGAGGTACCTAGGATAAGGACTTCTGTTTTGTCTGAGTTCAGTTTCAGACGGCTGTGCTTCATCCACTCGGCAACTTCTTTCATTCCTTGATGTAGGTTGGTTTTGGCGGTGGTCGGGTCTTTGGTGAGTGAGAGGATCAGTTGAGTGTCATCAGCGTAGGAGATGATGTTGAGGTTGTGTTGGCGTGCGATGGTCGCGAGGGGGCTCATGTATACGTTGAAGAGGGTGGGGCTGAGTGAGGATCATTGTGGAACTCCGCAAGTGACTTCAGTGGCCTCTGACATGAATGGTGGGAGGCGGACTCTTTGAGTTCTTCCGGCAAGGAACGAGGAGATCCATTCCAGTGCTTTTCCTTGGATTCCGATGTTTCTGAGGCGTTGTAACAGGGTGCTATGACAGACTGTGTCGAAGGCTGCGGAGAGGTCAAGGAGGATGAGGGCGACTGTGTCTCCATTGTCCAGTAGAGTACGAATGTCGTCTGTTGCTGCGATGAGGGCGGTCTCAGTGCTGTGTTTGGCTCGGAAGCCGGACTGTGAGGAGTCGAGGGATTTGTTGGTTTCGAGGAAGGCGGCGAGCTGGTTGTTGGCAGCTTTCTCGATGACTTTGGCCGGGAAAGGTAGGAGCGAGATGGGGCGGTAGTTTTTGAGTTCGGTGGGGTCGGCTGTGGGTTTTTTCAGGAGGGCGCTGAGTTCGGCGTGTTTCCAGCTTTCCGGGAAGGTGGCAGAGTTGAAGGAGCAGTTGATGACGTCCCGGAGGTGAGGTGCTATGATGGAGTCTGCTTTGTTGAAGATGTGGTGAGGACATGGGTCTGTAGGGGAGCCAGAGTGAATGGTGTTCATCAGGCGGATGGTGTCCTCAGTGGAGATAGGGTTCCAGTCGATGAGGATGTTCGAGGGGGGTGAGGGTACGGCAGAAGGTTGTGAGGGTTGGTCTCTGGGTTGGTTGTCGAAGCTGTTTTGGATGTCTGCGATTTTGTCGTGGAAGAACGAGGCTAGGGAGTCGCAAAGGGTTTGAGAGGGAGTGATGTCGTTGGAGTTGGCAGAGGGGTTGGTAAATTCTTTGATGATGTTGAATAATTCCTTGCTGTTGTGGGCGTTGTTGTCTAGTCGGTCTTTAAGTGCAGCTTTCTTGGCAGTCCGGATCAGTTGGTGGTGTGTGCGGGTGGCGTTTTTGAAGGCGTCCTTGGTGCTGGTGTTCGGGTCTTTTTTCCAGGCCTTCTCGAGGGAGCGACAGAGTTTCTTGGATTTCTTAAGATCATCGTTGAACCAGGGAGCGTTTTTGCGGTCTAGTTTGTTTTGACGTTTTTTCAGAGGTGCTAAGTTGTTGGCGCTGTTGGTTAGCCATTGAGTGAAGTTAATGGCTGCTTGGTTGGGGTTCGAAGAGTGGGCAGGGGGATTTTGAAGAAGCGAGGAGGAGATCTGGTCGATGGTGATTTTGTTCCAGTTTCTTCGTAGAGTAGGTTGAGGATGGTTGTGGGTTGTCGTCTTTTTGTAGATAAAGTGAACGCAGCTGTGGTCTGTCCATTGGAGAACTGTGGTGTGACTGAAGGAGATATGTTTGCTGAAGGTGAAGATGGGGTCGAGTGTATGGCCTGCGTGATGAGTGGGGGTGTTAACAAGTAGTTTGAGTCCAAGGTTGGCGAGGTTGTCCAGTAAGGTGGTGGCGTTGTTGTCGTTGCTCTTTTCCAGATGAAAATTGAGGTCTCCCAGTAGAATGTAGTCCTCGGAGGGGAGGGCGTGAGGAGTGATAAAGTCAGTGATGTCTTCACTGAATTGTGCACGGGGTCCTGGTGGCCTGTAGAGGAGGGTACCTCTGAGAGTGGTCTTGGGGTCAGTGTGGATTTGGAAGTGAAGGTGTTCGGCGCTAGGGAGGTTGACATCTGAGCTGGTTGAGATGCGGATGGAATTCTTATGGACGATGGCGATGCCTCCTCCTGTTTGCTTGGTGCGGTCTTTACGAATAATCTTGTATCCTTCCGGGATGGCAATGGTGATGTCTGGGGCTGAGGAGGCGTTCATCCATGTTTCTGTTAGGAAGGCGACGTCCGGAGAGATGGTGTCTAGTAAATTCCAAAGGTCGATGGCGTGTCTGTGGACCGAGCGGGTGTTGAGCAGGATGCATTTTAGGTGGTTGGTGTCAGATCCTTGCACTCCTGACTATAGAATACATTGAATCTTTTCCAGATGCGTGACACCCATCAATATTAATCTTTCTTGTTAGCTATACGTCTTGAGAAAGCCTTGGCTCACGGGCCACAGGGGGCCAAACACATGTTGGCTGTGCCTCACAAAAGTATTTTCTTGTGGTGATCAGCCATGACTTCAAATAAATTTGGAGACGCCAACAGTTTCCAACCTCATTCTTTCCACTTCTAAAATAAAACTACAAACTGAATATTTACCCTATCAAACTCTCATAAATACCACTACTTGTCCTGGAACATCTTCGACAGTTACTGAACCAATGTGTAAGGGGTTTCCCATTCCCAAGGACAAGTGATACCTGAATTATACTCACTGGCATACAGGTTGGGCAAAAAACTGGATACATTACCCCTTCTAGCCTTTCGCCATCGACTTGAGAAGGTAACTTTTTCAGCTAAACTCACCTCTTCACTGTATCCGGCCCATGCTCCATCATGATCAGCCTTAATTTCAGGCTTTTACCTGGTTTTCCGTGACAAGATAGCCGTGAGTGGAGCTTTGTGCATTTTTGCGCTATTCTTCCCTTAAATCTTTGAAATATGGTTCTACTGATTAGATTTTTGTCACTTTGATGATGAATTATTTAATACATTTTACTCTGTTTTTCTAAATTGGTGTGTGTTAGAACTGGGGGTCTCTAGTTGGCGGAGGCAGTTACCTTAGTCCAATTAGGGACCTTTGCTTCTAGTCAGGGAAAAGAGGGACACCCTCTTTGGAAACCCCTGCTCACCCCCTGGTAGTTTGGCACGAGCATCCAGGCTTATCTTCAAGGCAATGTGTAAAGTATTTGCAACCACACTCCCAGTGACACAGTGATAACACCACAAATGGACACCAAACTGATGTATGAAAATAGCGGTATTGTTATCAAGAAGAAAAATACGGTTGACCAAGCGATAAAAGTCCAACATATGCTTAATCGTAATATTTCACTTTGCCGGTTATTTTCCCAACAAACATGTGTAGGTTTTTGCGGTATTAATGAGCATTTCACAATGTTCAAATGCATTCCTAATGCAATGCTATACAGTTCGTAATGCAGTTCGTATTGTCAGAATAATGCAGTTCTTAATGCAAAAATAATGCAATCCTCTGTGTAAGTAATCAGGCAATTCGTAATGCAAGAATAATGCAATCCTCAATGTAAGTAATCAGGCAGTCCGTAATGCAAGAATAATGCAATCCTCAATGCACGTAATCAGGCAGTTCGTAATGCAAGTATAACGCACTCCTTAATGCAAGTAATGAGGCAGTTCGTAATGCAGGAATAATACAATCCCCAATGCAAGTAATAAGGCAGTTTGTGATGCAGGAATAATACAATCCCTAATGCAGGTAATGAAGCAGTTCATAATGCAGGAATAATTCCAGGCCAATCGACGCGATTAGCACGGGCACCACTAGGCCCCAACCACAGACAATAGTCCTGAACTTCCAAGGGTGACCCCGGTACTGCCGGGCAGGTCCGGGCTGCTCGAGGACTCCTGCACGCCTCCCCAGGCCACACACGCTTGCGGTTCCCGACCGGAGTCCCAGCCTTACTTGCGGGATGCGCTGCCTCACTCTTTTTCTCTCCCCGCACGTTGGACCTCCTGCTGGGCGCTCCCGATGATGACGCAGCTCCGATGCAAGGCAACGCTGTAGCTGAACAGGTTATAGCTCTGCCTTCTCCGTTGCTGACAATCTTAGTCAGATTACTCTTTCGAATAACAATCACGATTACCTCACGACTTTTTTAGCTTTGTAAAATCTTTCAGCATGTTGCGGCTTGGCCCGACGGCGGCGATCTTGATCAACAGCCTCCATTACGATGACGGCTTGAGTCACAAACAGCTACACAGGAGTGTGAACGATGATTCACACTGTGGGTGCACTGCAGTCACAGGGCACTTTCCAACCAGCACCACGGACCCAACAGCAGTCTCAGGCTGCAAACACACATGCACATGTACAAAGCTTCACTGAGACTCGGTTGGGCTTCGGGCGAGACATTCCCAGGGCAATGCTTACGAAGGTCTCAGGCTGCAAAAAGCACACACACACCGTCGCTGAGACCCACTTGGAAACTTTGATGTTCCTGAGTTTCCACAACAGGGAGCCAGCTCTCCTCAGGTCCTTGGAGACAAGTTACTTCGGGAACACAGCACACAGCAAAGACCTTTCAAGCAGGGGGAAGCAGCACACAGCAAAGACACTTAGCCTCTCCTTAGGGAAATCAGCTAACTGCAGGCCAGTACCAGAACACACAGCAAGGGTCAGTCCTTCTCTTCAGTCTCTTCAGCTGTTCTTCCTTGGCAGAGGTTCTTCTTGGCCACAAAGTAGTTTCAATCCTTTTCAGTCTTGATCAGTCCAAAGTTCAGGGGTTTCAGATCTCATAGTTATACCCCTAAATGTCTGTGTGAAGTCTTTGTGTTCAGGGAGCACTGACCCCTGTCCAAAACAGTTATGGGTGTCTTCCTGCCAGTGGCACCTTCTTCCTTTGATAGTGGAGCCATTCTAGTATGGCAGCAGCCCAGGCCTCTTCACATCCAGGGGGGTACTCATCCCCCTTACACTCTAGATGCAGGTCAGCCTGTTGCTGTCTCACCTCCTCCTCCCCTGGGTCAAGACACTTCCCAGATCCTATCACATTCAAATCCAAACAATCAATCCACAACCAACCAGAGACACACAGAATTGTTGGAACAAAAGAAACAGCCACTTGGTAGAGTGGTTTCTAAACACACAATGCAAAAATCATCTTCACAAAAAGATGTGTTATTAAATTGTGTGTTCAGGCACACTAAACACCTCTCCATCTTAAGCCTATGGGAAGATAGGCAGGAAACATATTTATCAGCCTTTCCAATTCTGTCCTATGGGCAAGATGACCTTGCAACAGTGAAAAACAAAATGGAGAGTATTTCACTTTCAGGACATGGTACACACCTCAGTACATGTCCTACCTTTCCCTGACACTGCACCCTGCCTAGGGGGGTACCTTATGCCTACCATATGGATGTCTGATGTCCATGGAAAGAGAAGGGTAAGGCATGGCAAATGAGTGTACTTGCCAGGACAACATGGCAGTTAGCAAACTGCACACAGGCACTGCAGTGGCAGGCCTGAGTTCTCTCTTTAGGGCTATTTGTGTGGTTGGCACAATTAGTGCTGCAGACCCACAAGTAGCATTTGCATTACCAGCCCTGGCACACGTAGTGCACTTTACTAGGGACTTTACTATTAAGGCAAACATACCAATTATGGACAACCAATTACCATAATACTTTATACAGGGAGAACTTGCACTTTGACACATATCAGCAGTGGCAAAGTGCCAAAATCATCTAAGTTGCAACACCATATCAGAAAAAAAGGTCTAGGGGGAAGGCAAAAAGTTTAGGGAACTTTAGCCAAAAAGGGCCAAGTACAACAGTGTGGATTTTTCTTGTGTTGTATTTTTTACTTAATTGTAGTTTAAGTACTGCATAAATACTTTACACATTGCCTCTAAGTTAAGCCTTGCTGTTTTTGTAACAAGGTACCTGAGGATGTTAAGCACATGTTAACTGAGAGACTTTTGTGATTCACTTGGACACAGATTGTGGCTGTTGTTTGAGAAGTGCTCACTCTCCCCTCAACCAACAACCCACTTTTCATATAGCCCTAATAGATTCACTATTTTAATTGCTTTCATTAAAAGGTGCTACTGATACTAATTTTATTTGTATTTACATTCTTAGCGTCCAAATGACAAAAAGGAAATCTATTACCTTACTTCTTGCAGCTCACATATAACCAGCAGCAAACCGGTAACTCACTGTACAATGTTCTGAAAAAAAAATTTATGGAGAGATAATTTTGTGGTGATAGATTGCTTACCTCTTACTCATGCCAGAAGAGTAGAGTGGAAACTTATGGTAATAGTGGTGTCCTTAATGAGAGGAGGAAACTATGGAAGAGGAAGAAAGAATTCACCATATGGATGTTCTCCAGCCAGGATAGGCATTTGCTCTTCGTGGTTCTGTGGCCTCCAGGACCAATGTCACTGGCTTCCACACTCCCAGTGCAGAAAGGTAGAGAGTGGACATGTTGATGACCCTGAAGGGAAGGTTTCCTTTGAACTTCTATGGACCAGTTCTGCCTAGAGGGTGCATGGAAGAGAGTCTTCATGCCCTTGCAAGATAACAGGTAATCTAAAAGTGGCTAGGAGACCTTTGAACTAAGGGAGTACAGACAGGGTGTGTGACTTGCCTTAAGTTCTAGGGGTGGCTGCTATCGAGAGATGCTGGGCCAGGATGTTACCATGCACTGAGGGAATGGAGTGGCAAGTTTCTGAGGCTCTCCCTCAATGGAGGAAGGGCAGTCTGAACAATAATCAACAGGATTACGATAATGTTCGATGCCAGGAGGGAATATATAAGGACTCCTGGTGTTTGGAGTGTGCCCTGGTGTCTAGAACAGCATGCACTATCCAAAATGGAACTATAGGGCCAAAAATATCTTTTTTAATCACAATGGGCTACATTTCCAACAGTAAAATAAGAACAGAGTTTTCCCATAATGCGGGTACATTCCAAAGCACTAACCAAGCTAGGTTGGTAGTGTGTGCCCCTTCTTCCGCCTCCTCCCCTGCTTGCACCAGAGTGATTTTGCTTAACTGCTGAGGATTCCGTATGGGCTCCCATGTTTAAGAGCTCAAGTGATTCATGGATGTTCCATATGCGTCAGGGGCACCTGCAAGATCAAGGGATGCACCATCAGGTGCTTTGTGTAAAGGAGCACCGTTCAACTGCTGCGGCTTCAAAGGAGAGCTCCATAACTGGATCAAAAAGAATATCCGTGCGACACAACTTGCACCTCAAACCACCTTAGGGCATTAATTTACATGTATTTAGTGGTGCCTCCGATGGTGCAGGAGCACCAAAGGGGGCATATCTTGGTTTCCTGGAGGGTGGAAGGGGCATGCAAGTCCCTGACAATATTTTGGAAATTCTGCCTCTGCCTCCAAGTTTAATGAATCCAAGACAAGTTACAATTAAAGCATATATTTAATTGCTCTTAGAATGCTTTTAATGTTGAAATGTATTGTGGTTGAAGAGCTTGTGCACTGCATTTTAATATTGTGTTGGTAATCTGACATACACAGAGGGCTTGGCTGATTATAATCTCACTCCTGGTATTTTCTGTTAGGTGAGTGGTAGGTTATAATAATGTTTTAAGTTAGGGTGAGGAATTCAGGGTTAAGGAGTAATGATGTATCTGGTATGGGGATCCAGGGTACAATTAAGTGGTTCATTGACCTACATAACCTTTCATTGTTGTGGCCTCCCTTAGGCTATGTGGCTCTTTAGATAATGCCCTCTTATATATAACCATCTGCGATCCTGTAAATGTTTGTTAACTTGTGCAGAGTAATTCGTTTTGTATTTGTATTGTTATGGTGTCCTCCAAGGAAAGGCAAATACGGTGAAATGGGAGTTAGGTGTAGCAGAGGAAGGACCATGTGTTTCTTGTGATTTAGGTTCAATAGAAAATGAATCACATCTATTGTTCTTCTGCCCAGCCTATTTACAATGTAGGAAGAATGGATTAAACCCATTTGTCGACTATTTAGCATAAGATCCTGCCACGGGGCATAAAGACTGCAACGATTGGACACCACGCAAACAGTGGTTTTTAGTATCAGTAGGTACTTGCTTGGTGTAAGCCTGGTAAGGAAAAGGGAAGGCCTGAAACTCTAGGTTGATATATTAGAAACATAATGGACTTGGCACATGCACTTTACGATTCTAAAATGAAAAGTATAACGATCTCTAGACTAGTCTTAATATTTATTATTGAAGTAAGTGTTTTTTGTATCCATTATTTTAGAGGTACTTATTGAATTGCATAGTTGAATTTCTTTTATGACCTGATATATTTTTCCTCACACCTGTTTTTATTAATTTTTAAATTGACATGACCAATTGCAGAAACTTTGAAATATCCTTTTAAATATCATAATATGGTTGATTATTCCATTGAGTGTTTAGAGTGTCTGGCAGTATTGCACCCTAAGCTCATCATGATATAGCGTTGAACTCTGCACTGTATTTTTTATTTTGTTAACCTTTTATGGTTTTTTATTCCGAAATAAAGATTGAATTGAATTTAATAAATGTCTTTTCTTTGGACAACAAAAAAAATCGTATCAGGCAAAAAACGTCACTAGTATGATTAAAGGAGAATTTCAACACCATCTTAAGAATTTATTTATTTATTTATTTATTTAAAAGGTTTTATATAGCGCTGGCTGGACTAAGGAGAATCAGAGAGCTTTACAAGTCATATATCAGATTCAGTAGAAATATAGCATTGGTACTTTTGAGATAATAAGATAGACAATTTGCGCATGTGGTGCATAATTAAGATAGTGCAAAGCATGGGAGAACAAGGTTAATGAACAGATTGACGATAATAGAGTGGGTGTGATAGGATAGGATAGAATTGAGTAAGGCAGAGAGGGAGTTGAAGGCCAGTGTCCAAGAATTAAGAGCCCCAGTATTTGTTTAGAAGGAGCAGCTTGAGCTCTTTTTTGAAGCGGGGATAGGAGGGGTTGCAGCGTAGCTCTTTAGGGAGAGTGTTCCAGACAGAAGGTGCATTTCCAGAGAAAGAGCGAGCTTGTGTACTTTTCTTTTTGAATAGAGCAGAGACAAGGATCAGAGCGTTAGTGTTCCTCAGTGATCTGGTGCAGCCCGCTTTGTGAAGTTTTTCGGTGAGGTAGGGTGGGGTGTTTTGGTGGAGGGTTTTGTGGGTGATGCAAGCAGTTTTATAGGTGATTCTGCCTTCAATCGGGAGCCAAGTGAGGTCTTTGAAAACAGGGGAGATGCGGTCAAATCGTTTGCAGCCAGTGAAAAGCCTGGCAGCAAGGTTGAGAACTGATTTGATAGGGGCAAGGTGGACTTTAGGAGTTCTAGCAAGAGTGGCATTACTGTAGTCAATTCTTGATAGGACCAACAATTGCACATCAATTTAAAGTCCTCAGTTGGGATGAAGGGTTTGATTTTTCTGAGGTGCTGCAGTATGAAAAGAGCACCTTTGCTTGAGTTTTTAATGTGGGGGGTGCGACTGAGGTTCTGATCAATGCTGATGCTGAGGGATTTGACAGAGTTGGAGATGGAGAGAGTGCAGTTGAGGGCTTTGATGTCAGAGATCCATTGAAGAACGGGGAGCGGGTTGTTTTGGGGAGAGAATAAAATGATTTCAGTTTTTTTGGGTTACGCTTGAGGTGGTTTTGATGGAACCATAGTTGGATCTTAGTCAATGTGTTGTTGAGATGAAGGACGTCAGCATGGGATTTAATCCTATAGTAAAGTTGGGTGTCGTCGGCATAGACCTGATAACCGATTTTCGCTTGTTTGAGGACAAGGGTGATGGGTTCCATGAAGGGGTTGAATAGGGTGGCAGAGAGAATGGAGCCCCGGGGGATGCCCATGGTGACAGGTAGAAGTTTGGAAAGGCAATTGCTGATTTTAATTTGTTGTGTTCTCTGCTGGTAGAAGGAAGTGAACCACTTAAGAACAGTTCCATCAAAACCAAAACGGTCTTTGAGTATGTTGAGTAGGGCAGCATGGTTAACAGTATCAAAGGCAGCTGAGAAGTCAAGAAGAATGAGAAGGGAGGCTTCACCTTTCTCTAGGGAGCGATGGATGTCGTCAGTGATGTTGAGCATGGCTGTTTCAGTGCTACAGCCCTTTTGGAAACCTGATTGGGAAGCATCTAAAAGGTTGAATGAGTTAATGTGATTGTCCAGCTGGTGCAGGGAGCATTTTTCCAGTGCCTTGGATAAGAAAGGAAGGTAGAGATAGGGTGTAGGTTATTTAAGTCATTTGGGTCGGCTGATTCTTTTTTCAGGATGGGGTAATTTAGCCAAGTTGGAGGGATGCAGGAACAATGCCGGTGGTAAGGGAGGAGTTGACGATGGAGGTCCAGTATGGGGCGATGATGTGTTTTAGGTCTTGAACTAGATGGACCGGGATCGGATCTCTGGTATGTGAGGATGGTTTCAACTTGAAGATGATGCTAAGGATATCACTTTCTGAGACAGGACAAAAGTTAATCCAGAAGGCATTGTTTTTTCGCTGGGGGAAATTGTGATGGAGTACCGTGGGAGTGACAGTGGTGGCAAGTTGAGTGGAGTCCGAGGGGGGGAAGAAGTGGTATGAGGAAAGGGGAGAGAGTTAGGGAGGGGAGGTAGGTTAAGTGATGGGGATGGAACGGCGAAGGATAGGTCAATCTTGGTGATTTTGTCTTAGAAAAAGAAGATTAGGGGGGCTGAAGTAGTTTGGTCTTTAACAATGTTAACTAGATCTCTCGGTCAATTTTTTGCCCGGTCAAGTTGTGTACGGAAGAAGGATGCTTTTTCATTGAAGATATGTTTTTTATAGCAGGCCCTAGCGGCTCTGAGGAGGGTAAGATTAAAGGAGGAGGGCTATTGCCTCCAAGTGCGTTCGGTCTGTCTAACGGCTCGCCTCTCATTGTTAAGGTATGCATTGAACCAAGATTTGGATGGTTTGATATTTAGTACATTGAGTTTGGCTGGGGCGCTTTGGTCAAGGACCTCAGCAATGGATCTGTTGTAATGTTCTGTAAGGTCCTTAGTGCTGTGGAAGAGAGGAATAGGACGTAAGTGGGCTTTAATTTTAGTCTCCAGCTTGCCCAGGGGATAAGGTAAAGGTTTCGAGTAATTTTCATTTTTTTGGTTGTATTAGAGGAGGGGGGAGCATGGAGCTGTTGATCGTAAAGAGGATGAGGTGGTGATCGGACCAGTCAATGGGGATAGTGTTGGAGAGAACAGCCAGGTCCTTACTGGTGATGACAGCATTAAGGGTGGCACCTTTGTCGTGAGTTGGGGATTTGCAAAGTTGCTGATATCAAGTAGGTCATTAATAAGGTTGATCGAGGGGTCATCAGTTTTGTTCCAGTGGAGATTTAAGTCCCCAAGTAAGAGGTTCCTAGAGTTGGTGACCACTGATTCGATAAGAAGATCAGACAATTCTTCGACAAAGGAGAGAGGGTCACCAGGAGGATATTTAAATATTATATAAACGAATCGGGGGGAGCCCTGAACAATGAGTTTGGCACTCAGATATTCTAAAGTAGTCAGGTCAGGGTGCGGGACAGGTGAGAGTAGAAGTTCATCTTTATAAACTATGGCGAGGCCCCCACCAATTTTAATAAGCCTGTCTTTTCTGAGGATGGTGAAACCTGGGGGTGCGAGCAGGTCCAGGATTGATGTGGAATAGTCATTGAGCCATGTTGCCCTCAGAAATGCGATGTCAATGCTTTCACTGAGGATAGTCTCAGTGTTTTCCATAGCATGGCAGGAAGCTGAGCGGCAGTTGACCAGCATGCAGTTGAGGTGTTTGGGGTCAGTCATTTTAGTGGGGGAACAGGAGTGGATAGTGGTAAGTTGTTGCGGAGGTCTGGGCGAGGCAGGGGAGGACGGGGTCCTACTTGTTCCTAGGATCACAGGGATAGTTGAATGAGGAGGGAGAGAATTAGTGGTCAATGTGGAGGCAAGGAGGTTAAAATTGATGCCATGAAGAACAAGGGGGGAGATGGTTCGAGAAGTGGGGTGGTATGCTGGGGTGTTTACTGCAGTGAGACTTGAGTGAGGATTTTTTGTTAGGGGGAGTAGCCCCTTGGATGAAGGGTGCTGGGTCTGTAGGTATGAAGTCCTGGGGATATGTGTCACTGGAAGTATTTATTGAGGCGAAATAAGTTGCATGGCATGAAGCTGAACAGCAGTTGGCCAGCATGCAGCTTAGGGGTTTGGGGTCAGTCATTGTTGTGAGGGGACAGGAGTGGGTAGTGGTGAGTTGTTGCAGAGCTCTGGGCGATGCTGTGGGGGACAGGGACCTACTTGTTCCAAGGATCCCAAGGATTGATGAATAGGGTGAAAGAGACTTTGTGTTCAATGAGGAGTCAAGGTGGTTTAAAATGAGGCCAGGAGGAACAGGGGGATGGTTAGAGAAGTGGGGTGGTATGCTAGAGCATTTACTGCTGGGCAACTCGGGTAAGGGGATTTTGGTGGGGGTAGTAGCCCCTTGGGTTTGGGGTGGGGGGCTCGTAGGTGAGATCTCCTGGGGATAGGTGTGACTGTAAAGATTCTTAGTGGCAATGATTTTAAATAATTTTTGAGGGAGGAGAGTTTTAACACGAGGGATGAGAGGTGTAGTTCTATATTTAGGAGAGGTTGAATAAGAAGAGTGATGGGAGGGAGGATAGGAGATCATGTGGGAGAGAATAGTCCCGGTTGGAGAAAATTGGTGGATTGGGGTGTGTGATCGGTGGGAAAGCAGATGGAGGGGAGAGGGGGTGTCAGGGTTGCAAGGAGGCAGTGGTGTATGAGGGTGTGAGATGGTAGTCCCAGGCGTCAACTGGGAGAACAGAGAGGAGAGGGGGTGCTTGGGGCTGTTTGCAAGAAAATGGGTGTGATGGGAGATGGGGAAAGGATTGGGGTTAATAATGGAGCTGTTGGGGGTTCAAGGGGGTGCGTTAGATGATGATGGGGTGAATTATGGTGACAGTGGGGGAAATAGTCAAACTGCTAGGAGAGAAGGTGAGAGGGGTGATTTGTGCAGCTGTTGGGGAGTCGGGGGCAGGGGAGCCGGTCGAAGGAGGGTTTGGGAGGTCGAGGGGGATGTAGGAAGAACTGGAAGGGGAGGATGATGATGCGGTCATGGGAAGATATATCTGTGAGTCAGGAGTTTCAAAGTCTATTAGTGAGTCTGGGATCAGCTGGATTGGGGTCATTGAACGAGGGGGCAAGGGGGTAACTTTCATTTGGGGGGAGAAAGGTTAGCGGATGAAGTAGATGGTAGGTTATGGAATGATGAGCTGAAGTGATGTTCAAAAATGGTGAGGTGGTTTTCGGAAGCTTGGATGAGGATATTTCCTGTTTGAAAATGGAGATGTTGATTTCACCAGGGAATGTGGGGGTAGGAGTGGTGGAAAGTTTCAGACCATAAGGGATTTTACGGGAATTCGTGATAGGAAGGTGGCTGAGAAAGATAATTTTCCATTTAGAGGGGCGTTTAGTGTAGAAAATGTAGTTAGTTTTAATGATGGAGGTTAGGCTAAGATAGTTGTCCACAAATATGGTTTCTTGATGGCAGATAAGAAGTTTGTCTTTGAAGTTTTTCTTGACACTTTTGGAAAGGTAAGAGGGATAGACCAAGAGTTGGGTCCATGTTTAGTGATGAGTGAGTCCTGTGACGGGTGGCTAAGGTTGAGGGGTGGTATGATGGGTCAGTGTTAGTGGACAGGGGGAGCGGGGAGGACTGAGGGGGTGGATTGGGGTAGAGTACAATGTGGGCGGAGAATATGAGAGATGGAGGAATGAGGGGAAACGTCGGTTTAGAGGTGGTTTAATCAGCGGGTGTTTTGGGTCGTGGGAAGTCGGTGAAGAGGTAGTCTTGTCAGGGGGTGTTGTGGGCGGAGGAATGTAGTGAGTCGAGAGGGAGGTGTTATGGGGTGAGAGGAGGGGGAGAATCTAAGGGGAGGTATTGGGGAGGTTTAGCTTAGTGAGAGGCAGTAGAATGGAAGGTAGTGCTAGGCAGGAGAGAAAATAGTGGAAAGTGGTAGGGGAAAATGGTAGGGGTAGCAATGAAAGAAGAAGATCTGTGAGCAATAGTGAAAAACAGATTAAAGAGGAGCAGGGAGATGAAGACAAAGGTGTATCTGTGCGAGTTTTTCAAAAGATGAGCTAGGAAACGCTGAGAAAAATTAAAAGGTAAGATTCAAATTGTAACCAGTGGAGAAAAATGAAGTGGGGGAGTCAATAAAGAGTACACGTAGAGCAGAGGTAGATAACACGCCTAGTATCAAAGTACAAAAACAGAAATGAGGTAAACTATTATGAATGCTAAATAACCCAATTCACATTGCGTTTCGTGCAGTATAAATAATCCAGGGAAAATTAAAATTGTAAGCAGTGGAGATAAATAAAGTGGGGGAGTCTATAATGAATGCTGATTTTGGGATTAAAGTCAATGCTAACACAGGGGGAGAGCGGGTACTTGCATTGGATCAGGGAACCATGGCTACATCACCTATACATACAAGCTCCACGTCTAAAGCAGTGGAGGCTAGCTCTATATCTGATAATTCTTCCGCTGTTGTGACACCACAAGAATCCCCAAACCATGTCTTAATCAATAGTATAGAGTCCATTATAAGGACTTACACTCTTGCTATCGTAGAAAGACTTAACAAAATGGTTGATAGGCTTGGGAAGATAGAGCGTGGTATGGGTAGTAAGCTAGTATCCACTAAGGTACCATCTAAACCGGTTTTACAAACTACCATTATACCAACCCCAGCTATAACCCCTACACCTGCCCCCGCTCAGACTATGGACATGTCACAAACATCACATACCCTTAGAGAAATCATACCCAAAGCTACTTCTGTATTACCAAAAAGTAAACTCACATTGCCCCCTGTTGTAACTGCTAGTGGGTCGACGAAGAGCATAGGACAAGCCACTGGAGACCAGAAGAGGGATAGGGGGAGTGGGAGGCCTACACGGGGTAACTACAGCAAGGGCCCCCTTCCAGAACTTCCACCGGAAGCAGTGCCTTTCATGGTGGTTCTTACCGGGGTGCCAGAGTTAGAGGCGAACAAACACAAGGGTTTTGCCCAATTGAAGAACAAAATTATGCATTGGTTGAGCATGTATGGACCCATTGCAAACAACATCAATGGCGAAATCGTCCATGTTCGTCGCCTCCCCTGGTTGGGGGGAAGACCCAAGGACATCGAGGGCGACGTAGTGGTTATGAATTTCAGAGACCAGAATGCTGTCCATTTTATACTTAACTGGTCCTCTGATCACGATAGTAACCTTATCACCCCTCGCCCTCTCACATACTTCTATCCACGTTCAGTGGTGTTCCCGCCCCACCATCAATTCCCGCCAGCCCCTCCACCACCTTTACCCAGGCAAAAGTATCCAAACCCATACAGTCCACCCGGGTATATTAATGGATTTCCACTAATTGGTCATCATCCTGCAATAATAGCCGACCCGTACGGGTGGAATATTGTGGCTCCAATATATAATTCCTCATCCCATAGGAGAATGGACCATCTCAAGCCTTTCACGCCCCTAGAGACCACCAATAGGTTTGACCTGTTTAGTGGCCTGGAGGATTGCGATTGAAGCCAGCTGGCCACGGGGGGGTGGGTGAGGAAACATGTGGAGATGATGGGGGTGAAGTGGACAGAGGTATGGAGGAGAGAGGTTCTATTATGGATAATCCGTTATCTGGATATAATGCTGCCCGTACTACCAGCTGCAATGAAGATAGTATTGGGTACTTTCAACGTAACCTGGACCCCTTCACCCCGGCTGATGTTATTATAACCCCTATGGTCTCACCGACGAGTGGTATTATCCCCCGGTTACCTGATGACCTCCCGATCAGGGACGTATCCCCTTCCTACATGGGCCCTCCGTCCAACGAGGCCGCTAGACCAACAGTGGAAGGTTATAAGCTGGGGAGTTGGAATATTGCCGGTTGGAATAACAAGGTGGACCGTCTAGGGTGGCTAGAATTCTTAACCCAATTCGATATCTTATGTCTCCAGGAGACCTGGGCGACTGAAGATGTCCACCTTGATGGTTACGTTGCCTATAATTGTCCAGCCAAGCCCTCCAATATGGGTGGAGCTAGTGGAGGGTTGGTGATACTGCTGTCTGTTAGGCTGCCGGTACGAGTGAAAACTCATTTGACTGTTGGCCTGCACTCGCAGTTGTTATGGTTGCAACATAGGGATGGGAGAAATGTCCTAGTAATAAATCATTATAACAATGTTTTTAACCATTAAAATACTGTTATAGTTGAAGAACTTGATGTGGAGGTTGATAAGTTGTGTGGTCAAAATAGGGTGCCCTTTGAAATTCTGTGGGGAGGTGACTTTAACATCCATATGTGTCCCTTTGCCGGCACGAGGGTGTGTGGTTATGGTGGGGAGGATGGGGAAGATCAGGCCCATTTCCTACATTCGACCTATGGCGATTCTCTCAACACCCTCATGCTTAAATTGGATCTATGTATTATGTTACCTGGCGAAGACAAAGAGGGTAACCTGGTACCTACCTTTATAGGTAGGAACTGAGCGACGGTTATTGATTACCTCATCGTCTCCACCAGTATTACTGCTTTGTGTACCACCTCCGAAATAGTTGACATAGCCCTTAGCGACCACAACTGCTTAACAATGTACCTATCCTTGTGGGGGGATAAGATAAAGGCGTCGCACGGTACAGTGTCTGATGTAATTCCACACAGACCAAGCGCCCCCAGAATTAAATGGGGTAGGCACAATGAGGAACGCTTATTAAGTACCATAGTGTCAGCCTGTTTAGTTGAGGTAGAGTGCTGTCTTGAACCTGATATAGGTAGTGCTGATATATTAGCTAGCTTTGATACCATCAATAAAAATATTGCTAATATTTTAACTGGCACAAAACCCAAGGGCACCAGGGCCACCTGTGGGTGGTTCAATAAGGAATGTACCAAATCCCTACAAAAATTAAAAGCTGCTCTTAATTGTAAACCCAGGGATAGGGAAGCAGTTAAGGCCCTGAGGAGGAACTATATAACTCACCTGAAGGCTAGAAAACAGGAACTAAGGGAAGAAGCCTGGGACAACCTGACTAAGGCCGTGGATCTTAGGGATAGTTATTCTGGTCCACGGTCAATAGTCCTTTTCTTCAGAAGGATGATTTCCCAGTACTGTCTGCCCAGGTGAGTGAGGAACAGTGGGTGGCTCACTTTTCTAGCATTTTTAACCCCGAGGGATTAGATGTAGGGAGTGATAAGGATGCTGTGGGTGACACCCCCCTACCCCTTAATATTACAGTCACCGAGGTGGACGTAGCCATTTGGTGTAGTAAGGGGGGGAAGGCACCGGGCCCCGATGGGGTACCTGTGGATCTTTATAAAGCTGATGTATCCCTTTGGAGCCCACTGCTGACTATGGTGTTTAATGTAGCAGCAACGACCTCGGCCCCACAGGTCTGGGGGGAGTCTATCATTATCCCTATCTACAAAAAAGGAGCGAGAGGAGAGGCAAAAAACTATCGCCCCATCTCACTCCTTACTGCCTCCCTCAAAATCATGAGTAGGGTGTTATTGAGTCGTTTGCAGGACTGGGTTGAAGAAAATGGTGTCCTTGCGGACTCCCAGTTTGGATTCCGTAAGGGGTTAGGCACAATAGAACAGTGCATAAACCTGGACCTTATCATAGGCAAATATACACGCGCTAAGCAAGGCTCACTGTTCCTTTGCTTTTATTGAACCTCTCCAGTGCCTTCGACTTGGTTGACCACGGTCTTCTGTGGACAACTTTACTGGATATGGGCACCCCACGGGAAATCATTTACTTTCTGGCACAACTGTATAGGAAGTTATCGGCAAAGATACGGTATGGGCAACAGGGTGAGTGTTCGGCTAATATCCCTGTAGGCTCTGGTATCAGGCAGGGATGTGTCCTTGCCCCCTCCTTTTCTCCCTTTTTATCAACGCCATTGAGTCTGAATTACGTGCTGTCAGTGCTGATGCACCGACTGCTGACGGCATACCCAGTCCGGTATTGCTTTATGCCGACGACACAGTTCTACTTTCAAGAACCCCTGTTGGGCTTCAGAAACTCATGGATAAATTTGTGGATTTTATCAATGGGAGAAAATTAAAAATTAACAATTCAAAAACTTTTATTATGGCCTGTGGTAAGAAAGTAAAAAAATTAAGACCTTTTACAGTTATGGATCAAATAATACAAGTGGTTGACAAATTCTGTTACTTAGGTATCACTTTTAATAATAGGGGCATATGGGTGCCCGAAGTGACTAATGTAAGAGCTAAAATGGGTAAGTGTGCCTTTGGCATTTTTAAGTTTGCATCTAAGCTAGGCTCTAGGCGGATATCTGACATGTTGTATTTATATCGCCATAAATGTGTTGCCTTGGCCCTCTATGGTTCAGGGGTATGGGGCCACTGTAATCATAAAATGCTCCAGGTGGAGGAAAATAAATTTGTTAAAAAGCTTCTTTGCTTACCACCCTCTGCCTCAACCAAGTTGATCCACCATGAGGTTGGTCTGGAACACCTTTCTGATTTGATAAGTCTTAGACCACTTTTAGTATGGAGATCTATTTGGGTCAAGGAGCAGACAGGGTTTACAAAGAAGATCATCCTAGATTGTCTCCACATGGACAATTGTTCCCGTATCCCCGGCTCAATTACATTATTTGTGTATTTAAGGATGTCTTCAAATTGCATGTTTGTGATAACCCACTTGGTGTTATAGACATCCCTAAGAAAGAACTTAAATATGTTTTTATGAGGGCTAGTATTCTAAAGCGTAATGCTGTGACTTTTCTGTACCCTACACATGTTTTTTATGATAAGTATAATATGTTGGGACCGGGTTTCGCAGGATACCTTAAAATGGTTACCATTCATTCTCACCAATATGTTTTGACAAGACTGCGAATGGGGACCGTTCATTTGCTTGTTGCGTGTCCGCATATTAAGACTCACACTATTGCCCCTTGCCCATGTGATGGGACTTCAAAGCAATGTTCGGAGCATTTTTTATTGATTTGCCCATTTTATCTTCATCTCCGTAAAACCTATTTGAAACCACTTTTTAAAAAATATAATGTATCCACTGTTGAATCTGCTATGAGGCTTTTATTTGGACTTGATTCGCAGGACATTTGTTTTTTTATCGCAGTTTTTATCCTAAAATCGGTATATCTGAGGAAAAATATGTCCTTTGTTACATGAGTATTTATAAATTAGCCGTATTTTATATGTATTTTATTGTATCTTGCATGTATGTACTTTTATGATTATTGTAAACAAATAATCGAATAAAGTTTTTGAATTGAAATTGAATTGAATTGAATTGAATTGAGTGCATTTAGAGCAGAGGTAGATATCAAGAATAATATCAAAAAATTAAAACAGAAATGAGGTAAACCATTACGATTGCATCTAGACTAAATAATAAATAAATAAAAAGATAATGAACACAATTCACATTACGTTTCGGGCCGCATTATCAATCCAGGGATACAGATAGCATGCTGAGAGGAATTGCCTGAGCGAAGTTTAGCATCACCCCTATTGGAGTGGAGTTGACTGAGGATATCTTGCAGAAGAAACAAAACAGAGTGATCCCAGCTTGTCAGCTGTGAGCTGGAGATGGTTAGAGTGCTAACAGGTCATCTCCTTTGATGATGTTAGAAAGATTAGATGAGGGTAGAGCCCAGGTCCTCAGTCTTTAATGCGGCGCCGCCAATTTATGTCCAGGTAGGCGTCTACTCCAGTAAGGATTGTTTAAGGAGGTCCAGGAGATGCAGTGCTCCCCATATAATCTTTGGACTGCAGTAAGACATGGGTGAATGGAGGAGCTTGTGAAGGTAGTTAGGGGAGACAAGAGGAGAATGAAGATCTGGCCGTCGACAATTAAAGGTCCGGACAACCCAACCGGTGGTGCATTAGATTAGTCAGAGTGCAGGGGAGATGCGGCGCAACCCTCCTGCTCCGTTATGTTGAGCGGCAAGTAAAAGATTTCGGCTTCATCGGCCACCATAGGGGGCCAGGGGAGAAACAGCATTCACGCCGTCTTAAAACATGATGAGGCAGCCAATCGCGTACCTCGTCAATTGTAGTTATGGGGAGATGAAGCGCGACACCCAGCCCCGTCGCGCTGCACATCCAACCCTCAACCATGGCCACGGCAGCACCCAGGGAACCGAGCAGAGGCCGATCCAGGGTTGGCAGCAGCTCATCGACTCGGGCACCAGGGGGTGAGGGATTTGGATCGCGGGCTCAGAGCAGGGGAAGCAGTCACATGGAGCAGGGGCTTACCTCATGCCCAGTGAACCTGTAAAAGGGGCATACCTCATGCCCAGCTGTAATGAAGACCCTCTTGTACTGATTAACTCTCACAGGAGGGAAGAACTCTTTTTCCATCAGAAGTTTTCAGATTTACAGTTGAACTTGAAAAAATTGAACTTTTTCGAATGGGTGAGTATATTTTTAAAATGTTATATACTGATATTAGCCAAATCTAGGATTATGTACACTGTTTGATTGTCTCGTTTGACCAATTTTTCAATTTCAATCAATATTTCCATTAATTCAGTTTGTAATTCATTTTGCGCTGGTCAGTCCATATGCTCCAAAAATACTTACTCGCAAAAAAACACTCACATTTCCCATGCACACAAATTATATTTCCTGATAAATCTCCATTTTACAATTTCTGTGACATGGTTAAAATTGTGAACACATTCATTCCTTACATGCAAATTTCAGCACGTTTTAAATGCCATGTTTGCATATTTACATGCTTCTGTTATGTATTTGAAAACCTGAATAAAAAAAAAAATCATTAAACGTTTTAAATAGAATAGCAGCTCCTCATATACTGTTACGTTATTATGCGTGCTAATTAAAATAAATGAGCCATAAACGATGTAGCTGAAAGCGATGTGTTTGCAAAAAATATCAAATGCGAAAAATGCTTAAAAACATTTTACCAATAATGTATTGCAGAATGGAATCCATTATCTTTCTCTTTTTCATTACAATATTAGCACGTCAACGGTGCCTAATAACTGGTGGCTGCATCGTGAGGAAATCATATTTTATAGCTGCATTCTGTTGTTGTTTGTTTTTCCACTAGGTGACGGGTCAGATTTCAAAAGCTGTCTTCATATCACACACACGACCTTTAACTGAGGACGTTGAATTCAGGTTGCTGTGTACTTTACCAGTGCAAGTTCATTATGCTAAAACTTACTACAACTTACAATAACATAAAAAAATGGTAATGTGTGCTTTCGCAAAAATTATGTCTTGTGTAATTAAGAATGTGCAAAGCTTCTTCTTCACTTCAGAAGTTTTGGACGTTTCCATTATTTGGCCTCCATGAAGTTAAAAAATGTCCAACTTTGACTTCAACTTGATTTTCTGCATTGCAGATTAATTTTCACCTAGTAACAAGCAGCGCAGTGTAGACTGGTCGAATTATAGGGGCCAAAATCACTTATTCTGCCTGGTAATTTCTCCCCTGCAGAATTATGCGTTTCTGCAGCCATAAGGGGGGCTTATCCCTGTATGTTTTTTCCTGCACACACATTTTGCCTGTTTCCAGCAAGAGTTATCTGAAAGTGAAAACAGGGCAACCCTGGATGTGGCTTTGCAACCGATGCAATTCATAATCAAGTGGAGAGTGTCACAAGATGAGATATTGCATTGTCTGCCTGAAAATCAGGCCTGTCTGAGATCATTTTCACCGTAATCGACCCAAACTGAAGCCAAAAATGTGCTTATATTTCTTAGAGGGCTTCCTAGCAAAATAGAAAATTAATGCAGAAGTTCTCTGTCTAGTTCATGTTTTGCTGAGCTTTTAAATGCAAGATTTCACTGTGCAGCATTAGACAGCTGTGAAAAAGTGGATTAATATTTGGGGTGGATGGTAGTACCACACGTGTAATAGTGTCACTTTTCTTGTTAGGTCCAGTAAAGGTTACAGTAACTCAAACATGAGCTCAAACCCAGGTAGGTATGGCCCAGAGCAGACAGGCTTTACTGAAGAAAATGTGAAAAGCATTTAGAATTACCAAAACTGTTTCAAAGTCAAAAACAAAATGCAATAGAAATCAGCCTCTCAAGTTATAAAAATGGGGAATGATTTACAGAACCAAATGACACCAAAATGACAAAAATCCAATTAAGCCGACTGGAGATGTTACAATTTTAAGTTTTGTATGAACAAAGCATCAAAAAGTGTAAATAGCCAACCCCTGTTTTCTGGTTGTGCTTGACCGGGTTCCAGGCAAGATTTAAGGCTGACCTTGGTCAGATATAGAAACCACTTTCATCCCAGACGGAAGTGGTACCTTTTAACATGTAAGTCAAAAACTGTCAGCAGGGCAAGGCATCAGGCAGTAATCAAGGAGGAGGATCCACAAGGCTGTATAGTCAGTCACCAGACAAGGTCCTGGTGAGGCTGTTGACTTTTGGCTGGAGATTTCTGTGTGGGAAAAATTCAAAATGTTCCCATAAAAGGAAGTTGCCTCCCCAGGTGGATATTTTTATTGCTTTCACCTGATTATATTTCTATGTTCAGACTTAATCATAATTTTTGTAGCTCGGAATCCTGCAGCAGGGCAAGGCTGCAGCTAAAGCTGAACAGGGCTCTACGAGGCTGGGTACCCTCTCCACAAGGTCCCCCTGAAACGGATTTGCTGATGTGGAAAAGCTCAGAACGAGAGCAACCTGAATTTGTGACCCAGAGGCAACTCACCTTTCTCAAATTGACTTGGCAGGTTTGTCCCAGTTCTCTGTAGTTCTTGGGAGCCAACATTTTTCTAAGTCCCAGGTTTTGCAGGATGTTAGAAGGAGAACACTTTGACACAGCCATGGGTCCCAGGACCTCAGGAACAGCAGTGAGGGGTGAGGACTCACTCCATCAGGAGCCACCAGCAGGGTCCAGGACAAGTCCAGTTGGAACTGTTCAACTACGATCTTCAGAAAAGAGGGCTTCAAGCAGCTTGTTTTGGCACAGTAACTTAAGCCAAGTGACCCATGGGGTTCACTTTTTTTTGGTAGTGAAAGAACGTTCAGGCTTTCAAGTCCCCTTCCAGGACCCACCAGCAGGTGCAGTCCTTCTTCTGTTTACTGCAGGTCCAGTAGTGTTCTGAGGAGGGTGCTCTGAGCTGCCACATTTATGCCTGATACTTTCCTGTATGTGGAGCTGATTCCTGGTCCCTCCCTGACCTGTAGTGAAAAGGTTCTCGGGGTTAATCCTACCCACATTTACAGCAGTTCATGTACGAACTACAACAAACAATGCCACAGTGCACCATTCTACCGAAATCCAAGATGGGAGTCCCTTTCTTCCCTTATACAGAGCTTCTATGCCCATCTTAGAGGTGTGCCTAAGGAAATGAGCAATACAAAAGGGGGTGGTGATGGACGGAGCATCTGAATCAATCAAAAACTCACACCCAGTCAAAAGATCTGGGTTTAATCCATCACGTTCTTTAACCCACTCTGCCACCCCAGTTCAGACATGGCTATATACAAATCAGTCTGACCCTGTGCCTCATGGGAACAGTCCAGCCTGAACTGCTAAGCCATGTCTTTCCTGGACCGGAAACAAGCTTCCGAGGACCGGTTTCTGGCATTCCAGCCGTCTTCAGCCCGGCTTGCTTGAATCCAGTGGCAAAGTGAGCAAGAGACTCACGTCTGAGCATACCCTGCCACACTTATGGTGGCCAAAAGCGGTACAAAAGGGGGTGGTGATGGACGGAGCATCTGAATCAATCAAACACTCACACCCAGTCAAAAGATCTGGGTTTAATCCATCACCGTTCTTTAGCCCACTCTGCCGCCCCAGTTCAGACAAGGAAATGAGCAAACCATCTTCTGTGGTCACTCAAACATGCTACTGGGGGCAGCTCGTTTCCTACTGGGATTGGTGCCTTAGGGAATAAGAACATGTATGTATTGACTACACCTGCCTGTGACAGGGTAGGCCTCTTTAAAGTTACTAAAGTTCCTTGGCAATGCCTAACTGGGCATCCTGTCAGAGGAACAGAACACCGCCCCACACCCAAGTCCTTTGTCTCAGTTCTGGGAGCAAGTTGACACCTCTTCAAAGGGGCTATTCAGCTCCTGTACGACAGTTGGATGTTCGTGCAAATAAGCGTCTACTTGTTTTAGTCAGGCAAAAGGTGATATTTATAAAGTTGCTTTTGTAAAATATGTAATACAAATCTAAGTTTACTAACGAATTGGGCTTGCAATAAATAGTTTACAAAATGCAAGAATATACTTTGAAGTTGTTTCCTAAGTGAAGATAAGATTATTTAATTTTAATATTATGTACCTTTGCTTTCCTATGACACAGCTAACCCTGCTACAGTGAAAACAGCCTTTAGGGGGTCTTGTCACTGTAATCACATTTTATAATAAAATTCTACATGTCCTACATTGAAATACAATGCACATTGTCTTCTTGAGAATTAAGGCCTGCTCAGTGTTGTGTTTGTGCTGCTAATGTGGTGATGGCACAGTATGTGGTGCAGTACACTAGTGAGAATTAATTTACAGGCCCTGGGTACACTTTGTACCATATACTACGAACTAACAGCTAAGTAAAATATGTCAATTAGCAGTATAGCCAATTTTGACATGTTTTAGGGCTCAGAGCCTGGGAATAAGAGTTCCAGTAAACAGAGCAAAAAAAAAATCAGCACGTCATCCCAAAGAAAACATGGATGATCATATAAAAAAGTAGTAATTTTTCTATAAAGCTATTTCAACACCAAGCATATATTATGCAGAAGTATTTTATCAGTTTTAAATGAGGAAAAGTGTGATTTATATTGTAGCAACATTCTCCAACATGAGTAAGTTGGATTTAACATGTTAGCATTTCAGGTTTACTAATGAATTGCTGAGGTAAGCCAGAATTATCCCTGATTCACTTCCGGAATTCATAAGCATTTCATAAATGCTAACATATGTTTCAGCAACAACATTAGGAAGCAAGGCCATATGGTTTGTCTGGAAGTGACAAAGACAAAAATATTGGAACACCTGTAAGAAAATACTTTGCAAAGTGTGGGGGAAATCTTGGAGAGATTGGACAGTCCTATTCATAATATAAAAGGATACATGTGCAACAATGCTGAACCAAAATAAAAAGGTTTTTCTGTTTCTACATACTGGCAACTTGTAAAAGTAAATAGGTGGAGATCAAGATATGAGAACAAACCAAATGTGTCCTTACATAAGTAACTTTTTGCTATTGAAGGCAATCCTTGACAGGTGTTTCGTGTGTCATCTAATGGAGAGCTGCCAGAATGCACCTTGTATGATCAAATCTGCCTGGCCCCATTTCCGGCAGAAGCAACAGCCAGCATTCTCTTATGGAGCTTTTTGGGTCCCCAAGCAATACATATTTTGGGGCCCCCTGTTCAGCACAAACTTTGATTGTATTACTGTTTTTGTGTTTCTTTCAAGATTGCATGTAAACAAAGCATATTGAATTATATCATAAACTTTCTTAAACTGTGTCATTCAAAAGCAACTGAAATGTGTCTTGGCAACAGCCTCAAAAATCCTTCACATTATATTTGACAGAGAAAGAGTTAGAGGCAGACTTAGAAGTAGAAGAAGGCAGCAAGAAAGGAAGTGGTGAAAACAGAGAAATAGACAGTGTTGGAAAGAATTCTCTGTACAAGGGGATCTAGGAAGGTGGGGGCCCTGGTAATTGTCCACTATGTCGATGCCTTAAAACATCTCTGGGAGGAGCTTGCATCATTTTACCTTAACCATCACAAATCTTTGCACTGGCCCAAACGTGCACTAATTGAAGTTTTAATTTTCATGTTTTTCATTTCAATATGCTTGATCACCCAGGCCCATCTTTCTAGGTGGTCTGTGTCACATTTATAATGATTTTGTAAAGAAAGTTCACCAAATCTTAGGTACATATTTAGGAGTCCCTTGCGTCACTGCTGGGTCTCCTTTTGTGATGCAACACTGGCGTAAACCACAAAATCATAGTTATAATGCTATGCAAAGCCACTTTGTGTTGCTTTGAATAGCCTCATGGATATGGAGTAAGGCAAATTGCTGCATTCTTCTACTCTGCACTAGGGAGGTGTTCCATGGGAAATTAGTGGATGTTCCCATGCAGCACCCATTGATTTTGATGCATCCCCAGATTTACAAGACAATGTAAACCTGCAGGGATTTTATTTAATTGAGGAGTTTTATATAGAGCTGTCCAGGCCCGAGGGTATCGCAGCGCTTTACAACAGTTATAATGCAGGAATCCCAAAATAAGGCATAGGTATACATGTTGGTTTGGAAGTCCTGGTGTATGGTACAACATTGAGGCATCGAAGTCCTGATAACCTCGGAGAGTGCAAGTTGTCCAGGGCGGAACCATTTTCCGGGACGGGAAAGGGGAAGGGGCGTTGGGGCAATCGGAGGAGGTAGATTTTGGTGACCACGTGTCATGTTGCTGCGGAATGCAGGCATGTGCCCTTCCGTGTTGGTTATCTGTTCAGGTTGGCATGGTTTAGGAAGAGGTCTTTTAGGAGTTTTTAATTTTTTTTATAAAGGATGGAATGGTCCTAATGTCTGCTGGGATGGAGTTCCAGATTTTGGGTGCGTTTCCAGCGAAGGATCATGCAGCATTTTTTTGTTTCATCAGGATGACCAGTAGAGAGTTGGAGCTCCTGACGTTCCTTGTCTGGCCAGCCTTTTTGAGTTTTAGAGGCTAGGTATTCAGTTTTCCCTGTGTGGAGGATTTTGTGTGAGAGGCAGGCAGTTCTGAAGCTGGCACGCAACTCTACTGGGAGCCATTTTAGTTCTTTGAGTGCGGGTGGAATGTGCTCAAATTTATTGACTCCGGTGACCATTTGGGCTGCTGCATTTAGCATTGTTTTGAGGGGGCTACGTGGGAATTCGCTGCACCGGTGAGGATAGCATTTCCATAGTCAAGTCTAGATATCACCAGGGATTGGGTGGCTTTTTTGAGGTCTTTGGGCGGGATGAAGGGTTTTATTTTATTAAGAAGCTTCAGATTGAGGAAGGCACTCTTCGCTGAGTTCTTGATGTGTATGCCCATGTAAAGTTTTGGGTCTAGAGTGATTACTAATGACTTTATGGAGTTGGCCGGAGTGAGATTACCATTGAGAGCATTGATTGCTTTAAGCCATTCCATGATTTGGGGGTTTTCTTCTTTGTTGGAGATGAGGAGGATTTCGGTTTTGTCTTGATTGAGTTTGAGGTGCTTTATGGATAACCAATGTTGTACTTCTTTGAGAATATTCTTTAGTCTTTGAATATCTTCAAAGGAGAAGCTTTCCTAGTAGATATGGGTTTCATCTGCATAGAGGTGGAAGGTGATGTTGGTGTTTTTGAGTAGAGAGGTGAGGGGTTCCATATCAATGTTAAACAGTTGAGGGGAGAGAACTGATCCTTGTTGATGCTTCTGTTGACTGGGTGTGAGTCGGACGTGAAGGTTTTGATTTTTATCCTTTGGGAGCGGTAGTGTAAGAAGGAAGAGAACCATTGTATGACCACCCCATCTGCACCTACCCTGTCTTGAAGAGCCTTGATGAGTAGATTGTGATCCACCGTACCAAAGGCTGCACATAAGTCCAGGAGGATGGATAGGCAGCATTTGTCAGTATCTAGAGACTTGTGAATGTCATCCACAATGTTAAGGATCGCGGTCTCGCTGCTACAGCCTTTTCTGAATCTGATTGATGCAAATCTAGAAGGTTCATGCTGTTCATGTGCTGAGTCAGTTGTAGAAGAATGCACTTTTCAAGGATTTTGGCAAGGAGGGGGAGATTGGAGACATGTCCGAAGTAGTTCAGATCGTTGGTGTCAAGACCTGTTTTTTTGGAAGTTATGTTATGTTATGTTAATAACATTTATTAGGCGCAACAGCTGCCCCAGCGAAGGGGCGTCCTGGCGCCTGATCACATGTACAACACAACAGATCAGAGCTGAGAAGTGGGGACATTAGATAGCAGAGATGAACAGGTGGGTTTTGATGGCCCGTCTGAAGAGAGTCAAGCTGTTGAGGGCGCAAATGTGTACAGGAAGGGAATTCCATAGATCCGCTGCCAGAACACGGAAGGAACATCCTCCCATCCTGCTAAGCCTGAACCTAGGCTTGTTCGCCAAATGCTGAGCTTCGGATCTGAGTGAAGTGGTATGACTTGTCCGACTTTGAGGCAGCCGGGTATGACGCAGGTTGTCAAGGAGTTGTTTATGATCTGGCACCAGAATAGAGCTATGGAGAGTTTCAGCATTTTTTGTCAATTGGGTGGGTGTAGGATCTAGTGCATGAGATGCGTGTTTGAAGAAGGTGATCAGTTTGAGAATCTCAGTTTCAGGTATGGGGTGGAAGGATTTCCAGGCTTTCATAGGGTGGTTGTGTGTGTTGGGTTCGGTTTCTGGGGGTGGGGTTGTTCATGAGGGGTTGGGGTTCATGTCTAGAGAGAGATCAATCTTGGTGATTTTGTCTTTCAAGAAGTTGGCAAAGTTGTCGGACAGTTCTTTGGAGGCCTGACCTGGGGTCGCGGAGGGCTTAGATGTTTGTTGTCTGATGATGTTGAATAGTTCTTTCGGTCTATTTTTCGATTTGTCCAGGGCGGTGGATTAGAAGGTGGTTTATTCGTTGTTAATGTGTTTTTTGTATTTTCTTCGGGTTGCTTTGAATTGCCTGTGGAGGCTTGTAGAGAGGTTGTTCCTCTACAGTCTTTGCTGCTCTTAGTTGTCTTCTTTCAGCGTTGATTTCTGAGTTTAACCAGGATCTGGATGAAATGTTCCTATTGTTTTAGTTTTAGAGGGGCTAATTGATCTTGGATGGAAGTCATTGTAAAGTTATAGTGAGTGGTGAGTTACATTGTGGAGAGATCATCAGTGGCTGTTGGCAGGAGTGAGCATACCCTTTTTTCAAAGTCAACCTTGGAAATTTGGGTAAGATTTCTCGTCCATTTGGGGGGGTCTTGGGTGGGGGTTTGATCTGTGATTGGTTGAGTGATGTGGAATAGGATATGGTGGTGGTCAGACCAGTCAACAGGTAAGATATTATTGATTGTGATGGTGTCCTGTTGGTGTTGTAGCAGGCCTCAGCCAGACCCGCTACTGCAAGGGGTTCGCCCTTCTCAGCACAACGTCCTCAGACCAATAGGAAGAAGTTGGCATGAAAACTGGAATAGAAAATGTAACATTTATTACACCTCATGAGGGGGTGCTACGATTCAAACAGTACCCTTCGGTATTACAAGAAGTAGCACACCGAGCCAAGACAGCATGGTTTATTTATACCCGCACAGGGGCTCAAAAAGTGGGCGGGGGCTGTACAAACACAAGAGCACAATTTATGTACATATAAGGTAATGTTCGAGAGGCACAATCGATCAGTGGGAGGAGCTAACAGTTTTGGGTGTCGACAAACACATTCCTATCTGGAACTAATCACTAACAGATGTGGACCCTACTTGACATGCGCAAAAGTGAGGGATGCTAAATATATCTTGTTGCCGGGCAGATTTCAAGCGCCGTAGACAGGAAGATAGGACAAAGCACATGGTCGGCACGAGGTAGCATGTAGCAGACAAAATGGCTGCCGTGTATACAAAATGGAGTCCGCTAAATGTCAAGATAACAGCCAGGACTAAGATGTCTTCTTCTAATGCTTAATATAATCGATGTTAATTTACGACATTGGGAGATGATGGCATCAAGAATTGTTTCTTTGTTATGGGTAACTTCTGAACAGTGCTGGGTAAGGTTGTTGCTGTGTAGCAGCTCATTAAGTTTCTGGACTACCAAGTTGTTGTTTTCATTCCAGTGTAGATTCAGGTTTCCCAGAAGTAGGTTGTTCGCGTCTCGGAGTGAGCAATGAGCAATCAGGGCGGAGAAATGATCGGTGAATGTGGTGGTGTTTCCTGGGGGGTGGTATAGGAGATGGCACTGGAATCGCTTGTGTTGATGCTGGCGGAAAGGCATACACAGGTGTTATAGTTAAAGGTGTCAATTTCTGTCACAGATACATTGTTGTTATGAATGATTGTATACCTCTACCCTTTTGGTCTTTTCAACCTTTGTTGATGATTTCAAAGCCTGGTGGCACGAGAGTGTCCATGATTGGTGTTGAGCAGTCGTTTAGCCACATCTCGCTGATGAAGGCTATGTCTATGTCATGGGTAAGGATGGATTCTGCTAGCACTGTTGCATGTTTAGTGGCTGAGCTGCAGTTTATGAGCATGCAGTTGGTGGTGTGTGTCTCTGTATTGGGGTTCTTCTTAAGGGGGGCCCTGAGGATGTTGGTAAGGGAGGCTGGTGATCTAGGATGTTTAGGATGGAAGTAGTCCCTTCTGAATCCGGTGATCACCTGGATTTTGGATAGAGGGGTGGCTGTGGATGGGGTGTTGTATGTGGAGGCAAGATCTGCTGCTTCACCCTGGGACATAGCTATTCTAGTTCTGCAGGTACAGTCTAGGTTCTTATTTTGATTCGAGAGGGAGGTTGGGAGGTGCACGAAAACCTTATGCATCACCAGGGGAGGAGCAACAAGGAGAAATTACTTTATTTCTCTTTGTTTTTTCCTCTTTCTATGTGTGCTGCATCTTGCAGCACACATAGGAAGAGGGAACCCCTCCAAGGGTTGCTTTAGTGTAGGAAGGTGCCCCTTTCTGCACAAAAACAATCCTGCATGAAGCACAGGCACCCTTGCGCCATGGTGCACGGGTGCCTGCGCTGGTGTTAGGTTGCCAAAACTTCACCAGCACAGGGGGAAAGGATAGGAAAGCGCTATTTGCCATAGATACAGCACTTTCCTGCCCTTTCACTTTGACACAGGGCAGTGCAGCATGGTGACAAGATGTGCCCCCCATAAATACGTTCAGTTCCTCAGCAACTTCATTAAAACTCTGGGGCTCATGCTATATGTTTCCTATAGCACAGCCCTATGTGAATGTCAATTTTTGAAAGTAATTTGATATAGACTGGGGGCATATTTACAAGAACTAACTCATCAGCAACGATACATCAGATTTTTTGGGCCTGCCGCAAAATGCACTACCAACGCCATGGGTGCCCTGTATTTACAATACAGTGCTCCACGGTGTTAGGATTCACAGATCAGTCAGAAATTCTGATTCATCATTTGGAGTCAAAGTGGCACATTCCTGGAGTTTCTCATAAGACTGATGCAACTCCAGCAATGCATCAGAATTAAGTGGCTTTTAATATGGGAACGCCTACAATGCATACATTATACTTAACGCAGGTATAATGTGGCACAGACCTCTACAAACTGACACATTTGGCCCAATGCATCAGTTTGTAAATCCGGAGCAGTATGAAGCTCTGATAACACCGCCGCTGCATCAAAAAAATGATGCTGGGATGTCGCTAGCTTCTTGTAAATATGCGTCTGGATTCTAACTTGAATCTTATTTCAGTATTGTCAAGGGGTTTTTAGACATCAATAGGTCAGGTAGCATCCCAGCGGTAGACCATACCGGGGATGTCAAATGAAATTTTAATCATCCCGCACATCCAGGATATTAACACTCCTGTCAAACAACAAGGATGCAATCAATGGTCTTGAAGAGCGTGTCAAGCAATGTGAACAGACTGAGTAAGGTAAGAAAGAATGGCCAATCGCTCCTGCTTAGCATGAAGAGATGGACTGTACCCCTAGTATGCCATGGATCTCCTATTTATTGTAATCATTTGGAGATAAATATTGGCTTCCTGATTGCTGTAATGTTAGTTAATCTTTATGTAAGGAGGGATTCTGGCGACGAAGGAAACACACCTGGGCATTCTGGGTAATGGAATACAATTCCATTTTATCCTGGTGCTGCTGAAAACTCTGCCCGAAGAAGGCTTTGCTGTTTTCTATTAACTTCGGTAACTGCGGCAATTTGGGCCACGAGAGACCCTCCTTTTAGATTGTCAGGAAAGCTTTCTCCTGAGGAGACTGAGTGTAATGAGGTGCGGGACCTTGGTTAACAGTGTAATCAGCTATGCGGTCTTATTTCCCATCCATGTGCCTGCTGAAGGAACACGGGATGACTTTTTGTTTTTGTTTTTCACGAATTATTTAATTTGACTCAAAAGTAAAGACAGAAAAAAATGATACGATGACTTTGTTTATAACTTCACTTGTATTTTTCTATGAAAATGCGCAAACAGGCATTTTCTCATCTTGTTTATGAATCTTTTTTTAGATAATGCATGCTGTCTGTTTGGAACAGCTAGGCATAATGGAGATGCTTTGTTCCCTCTTTCACTAGTCTCGTTGTATTTTGTATTTTGTCTAAATAATACTCAAATGCGCAATGGAGCGCTTTGACTTCATAACAGAAACAAAAACACAGCAAGCACTGGAACTGACTCGGTGATTTTCTATGGATCACAGATGAGTGCACTGGAAGAAATATAGAGGAACTGGCGCAATTCAGAAACATTTAACACTGAGAGAATATATTCCTTGTACTTCTAATGAGTACTTAAGAGCAGGTCACAGTGGTATCCCTGTGCCTTCTGAGAGCAACTTGAAGAAGCACTTGGAGCTTTTGTTATGCGTTGTTCCCTCAGGTCTCTCTTCACTCTAATGAGCTCTTGTACACATACAAAGTTAGAACTAATGAAAGCCATCACCCAACGGCTTTTGCTGTCCTGTCGGTGGTATTCCTATGTGTCGGGCTGGGCACCACTGTTGTGGGTTAGTGTTCTGAAGGACAGGTTCGTGATGTCATTTGCTACTGCCGCCTCGAGGCAATAAACAAGGGTAGTCAGACGCCTCTTTTGGTGCGGGAGGATGGGTTCTCACTTACAGCTGAGGCTACAAGTTTTCAGTTTTACTGATTTCTACAGAAAAATACAGACAGCGACGTGTTTTCTGTCTGTATTATTCTTTCAAAGCAGAAAATACTGAAAATTGTACTTCGTGTGCGTGACTCTCCATGCTGTCCTTCATGAATTCCAGGCCACAGCTGAACAAATAGACAGCATGAGAAGTGAAAAGAGAGGTGGAGCTAATCCTAAATACAGGGGTATGTTCACATACATTTAACTATAATGCTAATATTGACCGGTGGCTATGGTGTTTTGTTATATTTGGCTGCTTAACTTACTAAAATGAGGCATCAGCGTAGGCGTGCATGTTTTTCCATTAAATAAATGATGAAATATACCAATATACTGCTCCATTTCTTCTCAAAACACAAATGAGATATAGATAAATGCCAATAAGATGGCTAAAAAATAAATATGGATAGTTACCGACTGAAATATCTTATTTTCAGTTCAGAACATAGTTTATTGACAATCATATAAATCATTTATACAAAATAAAAGCACCAATGCAAAGATAAAGTATACATTAAAGTAAATAAAAGATACATACCAAAGGAAATAGACTGTATAAATAACCAGCTATAATAAAATATGCAACCATTATAAATGCGTGAAAATAGTAAAAAATGGTATAGTATTTGTTAATAGAAAGTAGAAAAAACAATGAGGGGAACTCAGGGAGGTTTAGCGACTTCCTGTTGGAATGGGGTTCGAGGCAGAGAGCGGAGGGCACATGAATCAAAAAATGAGGTAACTGGGTCCCATGACTGTTTTCATTTTGGAGCCAAAACAAGTGGATAAACAAACGTTGTGTCTAGCCTATGGTTATAGCATACAGCGTACCACCAAGCCTGATACGAGAGTTTAGTGAGGTCCTTCCAAGCCTTGGTAATCTGCTGAAAAGCTACTGCAATAAGCAGGTCAATTATTTTTATGCTGAAAGTGCAGTGATCCAAAATGGGGGAAATACTACCTAAAAAATATGAGATATATGGAATGGGTGTGTGGTGGAAAATATGTTATTAATTTGAGACCACACCTTAACCCAAAACGTATGAACCGGAGTGCAATTGAAAAGCAGGGTATCTTTTACTAAGAATAAGTGGAGAAAGTAAGAGTCGATTGTAAATAAAAAATAACGTTTGAACAGTATTTGCAGCCCTGGAAGATTTTCGTAACCTTACCCACAGCTTATCTCATAATTCAACAGACCATGAGATACCCAAATCTCCCTCCCATGCCTGTTCCACTTTAGTCTTTGTGCGTGGTAATGCTGGTGCAAGTAGCAGAGAATAAATCTTGGACGCCCTAGTCCCTCGGGTAAGCACAGTGCGCAATTTAGAAATGATAGGAGATTCATGAGGGGAAATGTCTTATACTTATAGTCTTACCAAGACAACATTTACAAATAGGTTATCATAATGCCCATTGTTCAAACACGCAGGAAAAGTAAGTGACCACTGCCCTGCAGATAGAATACCTGAGAAGAACCTGAAGAGGAGAACCAGTCACTGGCCAAAGGACTGGCAGGACAATCTCCTGACTACTGTGCAAGGGTTAGGCCACTTTAGGGACAAATATGCAGGAAGGCAGGCTTGGGCACAGGTTTCCCTGGCACAAAGAGGCTGCACAGAGCAGTAATGGCCACCATAAAAAAATACATTTGAACAAAAATAGTTGCAGGAAGACAGAGTCAAGTATCTTAAATGTGGCATTGCAGAAAAAGAACAAGGACCACTGAAGGATCCTGTTGGATCTCACCCTAGGAAGCAACTATGAAATACTCTGCAACAAGCTTGAAGCAAATACTTTCACTCATTTAAATCTCCCTCAAGGGGAAACTGTCAAAGAACAGACCTGAAAGCTATATGTACTATTCTCCAACTGGAGGTCTTCCTTAAGACAACTAAAGATAAAGATAAACTCACAATCCTACAGGTGAAGATCCTGCATAGCATACTAGTCACCAGAAGCATACCCAGACTTAGTTGAACACTTTGAGGATAACCGGTGGCATGCCCTGGAGAGTTGCAACATTTTGACACATTCCCAGGGTCACAAGTCCTTTTAAATCTGGGCATGCGTCAAAACCCATGGGAGTTGCATGGGAACACCCACTTTGACACCCATGGAATGCCTTCCTTGCGCAGAGTAAGACAATGCAGCGATTTGCACTGCGTTGCCTTGGTCAAGATTTATGAGGCCATTCAAAGCCATGCAATGTGGCTTCATGTGGCTTCATAAATCTGAGTCAGAGCCTTGCATCACGCACGTACCTCTTTGCATAATGCAAACCTGACGCAAGGCTCTCATAAATATGCCCTTTTGTCTTTAGGATAATATTCTAGAAAGTTTCAGAAACAAGGACAGAGTTTTAGAGAGGAAAGTGAAGTAGAACATCAGATCCACTCCCAGGCCATAGCACGTTGTCAGTGAAATGGAGAGTTCCTATCTACCTCCAGACTGGTACAACAACCTGAAATAAACTTGGGGCTAACCATCACGTACAAGTCATTCCATCACTGAAAAATGTGGATTTTGAGTGCAGGATGCATGGAGTGCTTACCAGGAATTTGCTGAACGAACTGCCAGAAAAGCTCTTTGCTCTTGTTTACTGGAGTTTAGCTGCTGTAAATTTAGATTTTCCGGTAAATCAGGAAATAGCGGGTGCTATTTTTCAATTTTTTGGTGTCCTGCTCTTCTCGTCCTCTGCATCGTCAGAGTACCGTGATGCAGAAGAAGACAACAAAGAAGATAGAATGACACAAAGAAGAATGTGAATCTGAAGATGAGAAAGATAGGGCAGAAAGGTATACATGCTTTTTGCATCACATATCATGGTGCCAGTCTTTTGCCTGTCCAGTAGCATAGCTAAGGTCTACTTCACCAATTGAATGATTAATTGAAGGATTTTTTTTATTATGCATAAGTAAGTGAAATCAATGCATGTACAAAGTATGCAACACGGTTGAAAAGCATTACTCGAAATGTTGCAAACATGTGAGATTCTCAATTTACACAACCTCTAAAGTGTATTGGAGCTGTGTGTGTCTTAAGCCTCGAACAGGACTCTGTTTTAGTAGCATTTTAGCCATGTTTTCATAATAAAAGTTAAAAGCACACCCTCCCTGTCATCTTTTTCTCATTCATCTGATCAATTTCCATGATAAAAAGGTCTCTGTTACTGTTCCTAAACCTACTTAACATTGAATTAGCAGCAAATCTACAAGTAACAAAAACAGTTTTGCCACGTTCTGCAATGCAATCCTTTCTGTCCCAAAAGTGGAGAAGTAATACCAGTGGCATATTAATCGCCTCTTCGCCCCTACAGTGCGAGGGGGCTCCCTCTGGTACTGGCAGGCCTCTGGCCTGAGAGGTTCGGACTGGGTCCAGAGTATGGGAGCCACTGCATGTACTTTTCAGTAGGCCTGGGCGTAAAATTCCATTCCTCTCGCAGAAATTGCGATAATTTGACATTTTCCCGTTCCGCAGAGAGAGCAAAAATGCCAACATTTCCTGCTCGCGCTGTAAAAATACATTCTCCCCCGTGCGATCGCCTTACCTGGAGCCCCCCGTTCGCCAAAAAGTTTTCCCGATCCGGTTGCGTGCTCTACGAGATGTTGGATTGTTGGTATCCATTCAGCGCTATCTCGCGAGAGTTCGTGCCCGCGATCACGTCATTCGTCTCGCAATCATGCACTGCAAGAGTATGAGATCTCGAACCCGTCATTCTCCACCGCGAGCGAGAGCGTGAGGACGCAATCACGTCATATCGAATGCGACAAGAAGCGAGAGAACCCGAACACGTCAATCTCCACCGCGAGCGAGATCGGGGAACACGTCATATCAAACGCGACAAGGAGTAAGAGAACCCGAATACGTCATATCCAACACGACAGGGAGCGAGAGAACGCAAACACGTCATTTTGGACGCGCCATCACCTTCCGGCAGAAGTAATGTGAAGCTCGAGAACTCAAACATGTAACATTTTAAATTTGGAGAAGAATATCAGCTCTAGCAGCATAACACCTTCTGCAAATGATGATTTGGATGAAAACAACTCCTCAGATTGACATTTGGCTGTCCTTTTTTGTGCAAGAAGTCCTTTTTTTAAAATGGAGGGAGAGGGAGGAAGTGCCACAGAATCTCCAACTTCCTGTTCCTGTCTAGCAGGCTCCTCCCAGTGCTTTGTCCATCTCCTGCTCATTCAGCCTTTGGATTTTGAGCTGGAAAGATCACTCTTTTTGACTGATGCATCATTGCAATTGGATTTGAGGATTTTTTAATTGGATATTTTACAAGTAAGTGGTTGTTATGTCCGTTTGATTGTGGGCATTGCAGTTGTTGCAACTACAATTTAATTTTGGTAACTATCATTCCTTTTTTCAAAAATGTTGTGGGTAGTAGTAGTCAGTAGTTATGCTAGCTAGTCATGGCCTCGTGGGTGTGTGCATGATGAAGCAACTGTTCCTTAGGTGTTTTTTAAATGTATTTCATTTTCAAGCATCATTTCGGGCCTGGATGGCATTGGATTGAGTTGGGAAATGTGTTTTTTTGGGGTGGGCTTTTTGTTGTTGGGCCTAGACTTGTGGCTGGTCGCCATTTATAAGCCTAGGTGTGCAAGCCTGTCTGGCTTTGTCTGCCAACAGGCCTGCTTTCATCCAGTAGGCTCAGAGCAGGTAGCCACAGCTTTATTATCTAAGTGTTTCTGTGTGATCTGTTGAATTTAGACATCATTTAGAGCATGGATGGCATTGGATTGAGTTGGGAAATGTGTTTTTTGGGGATGGGCTTTCTGTTGTTGGGCCTGGCAATGTTGCTGGTGGACATTTTGAAGCATAGGCCTGCACGCTTGTCTGGCCATGTCTGCCAAAAGGCCCGCTTTCATCCAGTAGGCTCAGAGCAGGTAGCCACAGCTTTATTAATCAAGTGTTTCTGTGTGGCCTGTTGAATTTAGACATCATTTAGGGCTTGGATGACATTGGATTGAGTTGGGAAATGTGTTTTTTTGGGGTGGGCTTTCTGATGTTGGGTCTGGCCATGTGGCTGGTGGCCATTTTGAAGCATAGGCCTGCAAGCTTGCTTCGCCGTGTCTGCCAACAGGCCTGCTTTCATCCAGGAGGCTCAAAGCAGGTAGCCACAGCATTATTAATCAAGTATGTCTGTGTGGTCCGTTGAATTTAGACATCATTTAGGGCATGGATGGAATTGGATTGAGTTGGGAAATGTGTTTTTTGGGGGGTGGGTTTTCTGTTGTTGGGCCTGGCCATGTGGATGGTGGGAATTAATAGTGTCCTGCTTTTGCCATAAAGGCCTGCATGGTTTTCCTATTGGCTGACTGCTTCCATCCATCCACCCGCTTTGCCAGCAGCAGCTCCATGAATGGTTCTTATTCTCTTTCCTATCCTTCCTGAGAGTGTAGTGTGTGTACACAGTAGTATAACATAGACCTTGTTGACAAAGTCTTAGAAATGGCTAGACTATATATTTTGTTTGCACTAGTACAGTAGTAACTGAACCACAACAACAAATGTAACATTTCACTGATGTTCTTCTCCTGGCTTATTTGCTTTTAGGTGCACAAAAAGCCAGAGGAGTAGGTGTCATCATCATCACCCGTTGTACTGCCAGCCATCCAGAAGTCCTGCTGCGCATCACGTCCACGTGTGACCACAACTTGTTGTGCATCTGCGTCCTGCCTGACAGCTGAAGAACATGGCCCTAAAGAAAGGTACCAGGTCCAGTACCAAGAAAGTTGCCGGTGAGAAGAACAAACAGAAAAAGGAAGTGCCATTAACCAGGACTGGTGTGCCGGCCAATGTTTTTTTTGGGACTAAAAAAGTTAGGCCTGCAGCAGCATTGTCCGGTAACCAAGCTGGGAACAGCACCTCCGCACCAGCGATCCAACCCCACCAACCTAGGCCCAAGCCCTTCAGTGTCGCAGAGGTAGCCAGTCTACTAACAAGCAGCGATGTTGAAATGTCATTATCGCAAAGTAGTACACAATCAACGCAGACAGAAACTCAGCAGATAAGTGTGCAGCCGCAACAACTGCAGAAACTGCAAAAACAACAGCAGCAGCTACAAGAACAGCAGCAGCAGCCGCAAGAACAGCAGCAGCCGCAAGAACAGCAGCAGCCGCAAGAACAGCAGCAGCCGCAAGAACAGCAGCAGCAGCCGCAAGAACAGCAGCAGCAGCCGCAAGAACAGCCCACAATAGTGTCACGTTTCAGGCCTTACTGAGAGAACTGCATCTCCCAGAGTGCCTGTGGCTTAGTCTGTTGTTTGTGTTGTGTGTGATTCACTCCGTTTTCTATATCTGTCCTTTTCCCCCTCCTTCCGGTGCTTGTCACTTTTGCTGCCTGCCTATCTGATATCCGATGATTGCTGAAGCCTTACGAGGCCCCTTGCCTTTGCCTTGCGGATTAATTGTTGCTCGGAGGAGCGGAGACCGAGCAAAGCTGTGCTGCAGCTTGTTCCGCTGCACGGCGTGTTACTGCCCTTTGACCTGGAGCCGCGCTGAAGGCTTCGGAGGAGCCGCGCTGGAAAGCTGAAGCCGTGGTGGAAAAGCCGAGTCGGCGTTTGTGGAACTGTTGGGTACGTGAGCTCTGCAAGGCGTTCTAACAATAGAAATAGTTATCGAACGTCATCCGTACCTTTGTAGAAGCGGCTGCTTCCACTTTTGATTACGTTTTGGAGTTCTGTGGACTGTGTTTCTTGAGCACCATTTATTTTTCTTGACAGCGTGGGACTGTTGTCGAGTCAGGACGTTTGTTCCTGCGAATTGGCATGTTAAGTACTTTCTGCATAAGCACTTGACCCGGAGATCATTGACAGGCTATTAGATTTACGAGACTTCAGCAGAGAAAGCACATTAGCTTTGGAAATGTGTATTTAAGACTAAGGATTCTGCTTTCTCTCTGGAGCTGAAAACCCTATGGATTCTATTTTTCTTTTTCTTTTATCTTATCACTGTTTTTCTTGGATGATTGCGGCAGTTTAGACTAGTGAGTATACATTGTGTATCTCCAACCCTATTTCTATTGTTTTTCATATAAGGGAGGGGGTGTGTATTTACACGTGTCTTTTTGTGTATCCCTGCAGACTACCTACTTTAGCAAACGAAGAAAGAACTTCTAACCTGTCTTCGCCAGCTGTAGATGGTTTCTGGCTGCCAGCCTGTTTTCGTTATTTTCTCCATTTTTCCCCTTCCCTGGGAGGGGTTTCCCTAGAGGAGTTTTATACTTATGGCTCGTCGGGGGAACTGTTCCTAGGGAGGAAGGAAGTAGGCAACGTCATCGCTCCTGCTGCATCTGACTATCAAGGTTAGTCATCCTGCCTAGTTTGTGTCAGAGTGACAAGCCTACGTTCTCTTGCGGCCCGAGCGATGGATACCAACACTGTATTGCAAACCGTGTTGGATTCTTTAACTGCTTTACGGGTAGAGGAGGACGCAGTGAGAGGGGAGAACCATGATATGCGGAATAAAATGGGGGCTCTTAGACGTGATGTTGAGGGATTGGCCCAAGCTAGGACTGCAGGAAAGCAGTACATTAGAGAGGCTACTTTACCCCCCCTGTCCAAACATCTTCCCATTTAGCTCCAGGAGGGCAGGGTCCATCCACCATTCAGGTCATACAACCCGTTCAGCTACCATTGGCTCCGCCTGAAAGATTCTTAGGGGATCCTAAGAAATTTAGTACCTTTCTGGGGCAGTGTAAGTTGCATTTTATGTGAAAACCTAGTGTATTTTCGGATGACCATTCTAAGACCGCCTTTATGTTGTCTTACTTAGGAGGCAATGCTGCAAGCTGGTCCTTCCCTCTTAAAGACAAAAACGATCCTGTGCTAGCCAGCTTCGACAATTTCTGTGATGAAATGCGTAAGTTGTTTGATCGCAAGGCTCATATGTTGTCCTTGGATCGAGAACTTATAACGCTCAAACAAGGGTCACTAGATTTGTTAATCTACATTACCCATTTCAACCGTCTTGTTGTCGAGACTTATTGGCCATCTGCCAAACGAGTTTCCTTGTTTTATCAAGGATTGAGAGGGGAACTGAAGGATGTGCTGGCTCAGGTGGTGAACATGCCCACCTGTTGTGAAGAATTGATAGATCTGACTATACAGCTGGACCATCGGTTACAAGAACGTAAGGGCGATAAGCATCGCTATGATTTGAGGTTTCCAGTATCCAAACCTAGAGTGGCGTCGGAGGGAGCTTCTACTGCTGATACCACGGAACCCATGCAAATAGGGGGAGTTAGAGGCCCATTGAGTACAGAGGAAAGAACGCGTCGACGTAATCAAAAGCTTTGCATGTATTGCGGAAAGCCTGGACATTTCATCAGAGATTGTAAGGCTAAAACGAAGAGTATCAGAAATATCCCTGTGGTTGAATACCCCTCTTCGGATTCGGGAAACGAGAAAGCTCAAACAAACCAGAGGCCCTTGGTTTGAGCTATGATGGAGTGAAAGAGGTCTCTCATGCAATAGCGAATACCATGCAACCGGCTGTGCCCCATATGAATTTGTGTGTTACCCTTACATGGCCTGGAAAAATACCTGTCATGGTACATGCCATGCTTGATTCCGGAGCAACGGGTAACTTCATCGATGTACAATATGCTAGGAGGCTGGGAATTCCTTGCATCGAAAAAGAAGTACCTGAAGCAGTAAAAGCTGTTGATGGATCGGATCTGACATCTGGACCAGTGTGTTATCATACCTGTCCATTGGTGATGCAAGTAGGACATGAACATTATGAACGCATAGCCTTTGATTTAATTGATGCTCCTCAGTTTCGATTGATCTTGGGTATGCCTTGGTTAACTCAACATGACCCGCTAGTTAAGTGGGCTGCTCGTTCCATCACATTGAGTTCAGCATATTGTGCCGTACATTGTATTTCAACGCATCCTCATGAGGAAATCAAAATGGAAACACCTGCTAGCACGTTGGCTTCTGGAGGAAGAGAGTTGGGAGTCAACGCCATCACCACCCTTCCAGAGGTATATCAAAGATACCAAGATGTCTTCAGTGAAAGAGAAGCCAGTAAACTACCCCCACACCGGGATTATGACTGTGTCATCGAGTTGGAACCCAGAGCTAATATACCGTGTAGTAGAGTATATGCTCTCACTGAAGCTGAAAACGTTTATCTACAACAATACCTGAAGAAATTGTTGGAATCTGGATTCATCCGTCCATCTACGTCTCCTGCTTCGTCGCCTCTATTCTTTATTCCTAAGAAGGAAGGGGGCTTAAGAACTTGCATAGACTATAGAGCTATTAACAGAGTTACCAGGAAGAACAGGTACCCGTTGCCTTTGATTCCAGTCTTGTTGGACCAGTTAAAAGATGCTAGAATATTCACCAAGCTGGATTTGCGGGGGCATACCATTTGGTGCGTGTTCGCAGAGGATATGAGTGGAAGACTGCTTTCCGCACCAGATACGGGCTTTACGAATACCAAGTGATGCCGTTTGGCCTTTGCAATGCCCCTGCGGCATTCCAATTCTTTATGGACGAAGTTTTGCAAGGCTTATTGGATGTGTCATGTATAGTCTACATAGATGACATATTGATATATTCATCTACGGAAGAGGAACATGTCCAGCATGTGATGGAAGTGTTGGAACGATTACAACAACATGAATTGTATGCCAAGCTGGAAAAGTGTTTCTTTCATACAGGAGAAGTGGAGTTCCTGGGTTACGTCATCGGCCCGAATGGTATACAGATGGGTAAAAAGAAAACGCAAGCTATTATCCAGTGGGAATCTCCTTAGAATGTAAAAGCTTTGCAGAGCTTTCTAGGATTCGCAAACTTTTACAGAAGATTTATCAAAGACTTCTCCAGGATCATACAACCATTGACCCATTTGTTGAAAAAGGGAGCTACCTTTAAGTGGTCTGATCCAGCGGAAGACGCCTTCCGGACTCTAAAGACATGTTTCGTTACTACTCCCATTCTCCGACATCCAGATGCTAGCCAACCCTATATCATGGAGACGGATGCATCATACTATGTCATCGGAGGTATTTTGTCACGGAGAAATCCGGATACTGGTCAACTGCATCCAGTGGCTTATTATTCCCGTAAACTATCCTCCTGTGAAATCAACTACAGCATCACAGATAAGGAGTTGCTAGCCATCAAGAGGGCTTGTGAGGAATGGAGACACCATCTTATGGGGGCTAGACATACAGTGGAAATTTTCACCGATCATCGTAATCTCCTTTTCTTGAAAAGTGCACGTGCATTAACACCACGCCAATTACGGTGGTCGTTGTTTTTCTCGGATTTCGATTTTGTGATCAATATCGTCCAGGTCCACAAAATGGTAAGGCCGATGCACTGTCAAGACCAGAAGCAGCAGTGAGAGATCAACCCCCACCTCTCGAAGATCCACCTGCCATTCTCCAGGAAGTTTCCTTTCCTCCGTCGGTTTCAGCTATTACAAGTTCTCTTGATTTCCTGAAACAAGTGGAAGAGGAAGTCAAACTAATGGATGCGCAAACATGGATTGCTGTAGAACCACAGCAGAGAACAATTCGAAAAGGACTTCTTTTCAGGGAAAAGCTGTTGTATTTGTTTACAACAGAATTACAAAATCAAGTTCTGAAATGGACTCATGACTCTACACTAGGAGGACACATGGGTGCTCAGAAAACCCTGCAAACTGTCATCAGGTATTTCTTGTGGGAATCTATGAAAAAGGACATTGCGGACTATGTGGCTAAGTGTCCTGTTTGTACCCAGGCGAAGGCTCAACATCAAAGAAGCAGCGGTTTGTTACGCCCTATACCGATACATCAAACTAATGGATGCGCAAACATGGATTGCTGTAGAACCACAGCAGAAAACAATTCGAAAAGGACTTCTTTTCAGGGAAAAGCTGTTGTATGTGTTTACAACAGAATTACAAAATCAAGTTCTGAAATGGACTCATGACTCTACACTAGGAGGACACATGGGTGCTCAGAAAACCCTGCAAACTGTCATCAGGTATTTCTTGTGGGAATCTATGAAAAAGGACATTGCGGACTATGTGGCTAAGTGTCCTGTTTGTACCCAGGCGAAGGCTCAACATCAAAGAAGCAGCGGTTTGTTACGCCCTATACCGATACATCCAGCGCCATGGCACACAGTCTCTATGGACTTTATTGTGGAGATGCCTCTCAGTCACGGCAACAATACCATCTTAGTGGTTATTGATCATTTATCCAAAATGGGTCATTTTATAGCACTAACTTAATTACCTACCTCTGCGGAGTTGGCCGTAGTCTTCCTGCAAAATGTGGTTAGGTTACACGGGGTACCTTCTGTTCTTATCACAGATAGGGGAACACAGTTTACCTCTAAGTTCTGGAAGGCATTGTGTGACATCTTGGATATCGATGCCCATTTGTCGACAAGTTATCATCCTCAGACAGACGGGAAAACTGAAACACTAAATCAAACACTTGAACAGTATCTAAGGTGTTTTACTCTGCAACACAGTGAGGAATGGAGAACGTTGTTGTGGATGGAAGAGTTCGCCTACAATAGCGCTACTCATTCATCCTTGGCATGTTCGCCTTTCTATTGTCTTAATGGCTTTCATCCCAATTTCTTGCCTTTTGATCACCCTGGCATATCCTCCCTTCCTTCTATACAGGAGCACCATGCTCATCTTACAACTATAGCACAGGAGGCCGGAGAGCAGTTGGTGGCAGCCAGGGACCATGACAAAAAGCAGGCTGATAGAAAAAGATCTCCTGAGCCTGAGTATACTATAGGGGATAAGGTATGGCTGAGTACGAGGTACTTGAAATTGAAAGGGAATACAAGATTGCAGCCCAAATATGTCGGCCCATATTCCATTCTTGCTGTTATCAATCCGGTGGCCATGAAATTACGTCTTCCCCCAACTTGGCACATACACCCGGTGTTCCATGTGTCTCTTTTGAAGCCGTATGTGCCAGGTACTAGAGCTATGGAGAGACCACAACCTGTGGAGATTGATGAGGATATCCAGTATGAGGTGAGAGCTGTACTTGATTCTAGGAAAGTGAGAGGTGTGCTACAATACCTGATTGACTGGAAAGGGTATGGGCATGAGGAACGTTCATGGGAACCTCGTTCTAATCTCCACTGTCCTGGCCTTTTGAGACGTTTTCACGCTAAGTTCCCATCAAAGCCTGGTGGACCGCCGAGACGTCGGCCTTAGTGAGGGGGTTCTGTCACGTTTCAGGCCTTACTGAGAGAACTGCATCTCCCAGAGTGCCTGTGGCTTAGTCTGTTGTTTGTGTTGTGTGTGATTCACTCCGTTTTCTATATCTGTCCTTTTCCCCCTCCTTCCGGTGCTTGTCACTTTTGCTGCCTGCCTATCTGATATCCGAGGATTGCTGAAGCCTTACGAGGCCCCTTGCCTTTGCCTTGCGGATTAATTGTTGCTCGGAGGAGCGGAGACCGAACAAAGCCGTGCTGCAGCTTGTTCCGCTGCACGGCGTGTTACTGCCCTTTGACCTGGAGCCGCGCTGAAGGCTTCGGAGGCGCCGCGCTGGAAAGCTGAAGCCGTGGTGGAAAAGCTGAGTCGGCATTTGTGGAACTGTTGGGTACGTGAGCTCTGCAAGGCGTTCTAACAATAGAAATAGTTATCGAACGTTAACTGTTCAGAGCTTTTCATCCGTACCTTTGTAGAAGCGGCTGCTTCTACTTTTCATTACGTTTTGGAGTTCTGTGGACTGTGTTTCTTGAGCACCATTTATTTTTCTTGACAGTGTGGGACTGTTGTCGAGTCAGGACGTTCGTTCCTGCGAATTGGCATATTAAGTACTTTCTGCATAAGCACTTGACCCAGAGATCATTGACAGGCTATTAGATTTACGAGACTTCAGCAGAGAAAGCACATTAGCTTTGGAGATGTGTATTTAAGACTAAGGATTCTGCTTTCTCTCTGGAGCTGAAAACCCTATGGATTGTATTTTTCTTTTTCTTTTATCTTATCACTGTTTTTCTTGGATGATTGCAGCATTTTAGACTAGTGAGTATACATTGTGTATCTCCAACCCTATTTCTATTGTTTTTCATATAAGGAAGGGGGTGTGTATTTACACGTGTCTTTTTGTGTATCCCTGCAGACTACCTACTTAAGCAAACGAAGAAAGAACTTCTAACCTGTCTTCGCCAGCTGTAGATGGTTTCTGGCTGCCAGCCTATTTTCGTTATTTTCTCCATTTTTTCTCCTTCCCTGGGAGGGGTTTCCCTAGAGGAGTTTTATACTTATTGCTCGTCGGGGGAACTGTTCCTAGGGAGGAAGGAAGTAGGCAACGTCATCGCTCCTGCTGCATCTCACTATCAAGGTTAGTCATCCTGCCTAGTTTGTGACAAATAGTAGTTGTTGCTCCTGAAGTACGGGCATTTCAGGAAATCGAGCTTCCTGCAGACAAAGTGGAGCAAACCACTGTTTTGGAAGATCTATTGCCTTCCAGACCACCAGCAAGGAAAAGGAGGCTTAGTCTATCATCTTCTTCTTCAAGCCTGATGATTGTGATGCCACTTGGCAGCCACCAGCTCAGTCAGAGAGTGATGCATGCCACAAGACAATGCTTCTGAAAAGGAAGGTTCCAGAAAAACTTGGAGTTATGGAGGTAGATGTAGAAGATTGGGATGATTTTGATGAAGACGAGCCAGTCATCAGGCACATCACTCCCGCCCCAAAGGGGATGGAGACCGACATTCTCACCCGATCCAGAAAGGCTGCTACTGAGTGGGATGTAGCATGGATACCACCAACACAGGTTACACCACCACCACCTCCAGCTGCCATATTTTCAAAGGCCCGACAGGGACCAACTACATCCAACTCAACCATCTCAGTAGGTAGTGGTAGTAAAAGTCACAGTGTAGCTGCACAGAGTCACATTCCAAGCACACCCTCCAGTTCATCTGGTATTGAAAGTGGCACAGCCAGCAGTGCCAGAAAGTTCTTCTCCGGAGTTTGGGACTTCTTTTCTGTTAGCACCGAGGAGGAGAACGTTGCTATATGCTCAATTTGTTGACACAGTGTTCCACGGGTAAGCTTGGTACAAACTATGGTACCGGAGGCCAAGCAAGTCATCTCAGAATACACCACACTATTGTGTGGGAGAATCACCTACTTGACTTAAAACAAAGTAAAAAAAACTCAACCCATTGAAGTTGGGCATGAAGAATCAGGGAACAACATTATTGCGGTGGCAGGTGAAGAAGAGGGAGGCATTTCTAGCCCTGTCCCCAGTGGTGCAGTGGTACCGCCCACATCCTCCTCAGTAACATCTGAGTGGCACCACAGTAAGGGCCATACTCAGAGTCAGCCTGAGACACCAAGGCGACCGAGTACTGCTATGAGACAAACTGCGTCGTTGAGCCTAAGTGGGTTAATGAAAACAACAGCAGCACAAAGGAAAGTAATCCAGCCTACCATTGAGAGCATGCTTAGGTTAGAGGGGCAGTTCCAACGCAACCACCCAATGGCACGGTTGTACAATGCAAAGCTGGCTAAATTGTTAGCACTGGACCTTCTTCCTTTTTCATTTGTGGAAGGGCTGGGTTTCCTTAAATTTGTGTCAGCAATCTGCTCTAAATGGAAGGTTCCCAGGCGGTCCTATTTCGCAAGAATTTCTGTTCCGGCACTTCGTCATGATGTGCTGGAATGGATTGGACAAACTTTGCAGCAGAGTGCTGTTCACAATATTTATCTGACAACAGACGTGGACCAGCTGCCAAGCCACAGATTACATGTGCATCACTGCACACTGGGGGCCCGATTCACAGAATGAACTTAAGACTCAATCCTAAACTTACTACTATTTTGGTATTCACAGAATGCAGTTACTACTTTTGGCATTCACAGAATGAACTTACTACTTTTGGTATTCACAGAAGTTAGGATTTTGTCTTAAGTTTGTCTTAAGACAGACTTAAGACTGACTTTAGACAGACTTAAGACAGACTTAAGACAAAATCCTAACTTCTGTGAATACCAAAAGTAGTCAGTTTATTCTGTGAATGCTAAAAGTAGTAAGTGCATTCTGTGAATACCAAAA